>NC_064638.1:868498884-869707723 GCF_023864345.2 Schistocerca serialis cubense | reverse complement strand
TTTGTTAAAATTTGCAGTTATATAATGAATGACAAAAGGTTAACTGAAGCAGTGTGGCAGTAGTCTGAATTATACGTGAATGATATGGGGTACTCAAACTACATTTAAGCATTGTGGAAAAATAAAGAATGTGCGAGATCTGATTTCTAAACATCTTAAACCTTCTCACATTTATGTTGCAAATGTCACATGCCAGAACAGTATTTTCAATAGCACTTCTAAATTACATACCCTCTACTACATTTATTAAGTTGAGTTTTATACATAACAGTATTTAATATTTTGCAATGAAGTGGACTGCAATATGACTACAGCCCATGGTGAAAAAGGTCCTGTGGATATAATCAAACTCATTAGTAATTAATATTTATTTGTATGTTGTCAGGAATTTGTAATGTTGGATAAAGAAATGAACTGAAACCTTCAGACACTGCGATAATGGCAAAACTCTTGTTTTGTGAGGTGTACATCAAGTAACATATTAGAGTCATTTGTTTAAATTTGTATTTGTATTTGTGGCAGGCTTATATGCTGTTAAGCAGCTCCATGGGCTGTGTGTGAAACAGTTTTGCAAGCATTAATATTCAACGTTTATGCAGTTTCACTAGCTAACACCAGTACAAATAAGGCACTTGAACTATTAAAAGCCAAATAAAAAATGTAAAGAAAACCTATAGCTAAATCTCAAAGGGAAAGATATTGAAAGAGATTTGCCTATTGCACAAAAATTTACACTGAAATGGCAACTAAACTTAACCTTAAACAAACCAACTTTTCATGGGGTGTGATGGCAGCTTATGACACTGTGTTCATTACAGTAATTCTGGTTGCAGTTTGACAAAAAATGGAAAAAATGGTGTTTCGATATCCTAAAATATTTATAAAATGCAGGTTCCTCTTCTTTGAACTCCTTGTAGTGTGTGTGAAATTTCCCTTACGTAACATGTAACAAAATTATTTTTCAGACAGACAGAATAATGTGAAAAATTGATTTTGTACACATGTGGACTCTAATATCCACATACAAAAGCTACCACATTGTGTATGTACACTTCTGCATAAAGCAGTTGAGAACCATCTTGCAAAGACCATAACTCCCATGAGAAAAGAGTTGAGTACAGCCATACGATCTGAGATCATGTGACCTGAACTGACTTGATGTTATGGAAGTGTGAGTATACACTCTGAAGTGACACTGTCACAATGGCCAGTGTGAATTGGCCTTTGCTGTTGCTTATAAGACCCCAGATGGAGTATGCTGGAGTGATATTGGATCTTTCACAAACATACACATCAAAATAAATAGGAACGCAACTGTATGCAGCCTGGTATTCGACGAGAGCCTTCAATGGACAAGTAGTGTCACAGAAATGCTAATGAATCTGAAATAGGAATGCATTACACAGATAAAAGTAAGAGCAAGACTTCATGGGATTTACAAAGTACAGTTAGGGGATGAGGCATTGGAGCCACAAGTTGGTTGCTGGTTAGGTATGTAAGGGAAGGAAAGGCTATCATTACAAATTAAGAGTGTATGGTAATTTTGGAATAATAAATTTGCATACATACTCATTTTTCGGTAGAGGTACAAAAGTTTGGTAAAGCTTACCAAGCAATATCTTTCATTTTTAGTTTTGTAAAGGCAAGTTACACAAAAGATAGTAGGAACCTGGTCTGGTTTATTAACAACAGGATATATCTGAAACATGTACTTCAGAAACAGTGCAAGGTAATTTAAGTCTGTATTCTGTAGCAAAGTCTAGTCCACACCGTATCAAAGTTCCATCTATGACAAATGGAGTCCATGACAATAGTACCAAAGCCAAACAGGTAGTAAATTCACATCACACTCCATAGATCGCATTACAGCTGACTCAGATCAGCCCTCGACCAGCTTACATGCTAAATTCTGGTGTGTTCCTGATGACTAGCACCATCTAAGTAAAGGCACTATGGCACTCAACATAAATGCTGTACCAGCAACAAGATTTCTGTAGCAATATCATATGGTGTCACTACACCCATCAGCCTCTTCCCCTGCCCCTCACCTGCCCCACCAACAATCATGGAGGGTGAACGCTGAGTTGGTGCATGGTTTGGAGGAGTTACCAGCAGCAAAGGTGATGGATTGACTTCCATGGGCATTGCTGCAAAATGACAGGGTAGAACAATGCTCAATGTGAGTAGTACAAGTTGCCACAGAACCAGAGGAGAGTCTGCTGGGCGCTGAGAAACAAACAGCTGCTCAACAGGATGGGAGAGGTGAAGTTGATTTTGGTGGTACTGCATAAGTTCACGGGAGGAGGTCATCATGCACATTAAGGAGCTGTGGCAGATGGAGATCATCCTGCAGATTCAGACTGGGTGGCATTTGAACAAATCCTTCACCACTAGGGGACAGTCATCCAGAGAGAAATGGTCTCATCGACAACATGTGCCAGAGGTGGAAACAATACATCAATGTGGGTGCACTGAGGGCAGCCGTAAGGCTGCTCTGCTGGGCTGCGGCCATCAGTTGGTGTGACTCTGTAAATTGCTAGAAAACTGTACAGCATATGGGTGTCAAGGTGGGAGCTAGCTGCAAAATAATCTTCCGCTGATTCAGATTCATTAGCCAAAAGGTGAACCCTAAATCTGTTACAGATGGTTGCCTGAAAGAATACTGAAGCAGGCTGCATTTTAGTCCACTTACTGTTTCACGAACTGTCGATCCAAAGGTGTGAAAAAGAGTATATCCCATAAACATTGTCCACTACAGAGTCAGCTACCATAAGAAAATTTACAGGACAAATGACTTTGTTGTAAGTGAAACTGGAAGTTTTCCTGGTAAGGGCAACTAAGAACACAGATAAGCCTGCATCTTTGTCTTGGCTCGCTGCATGGTCAGTGCCCCTAAATTGAAGTAGATTGATTCAAGATGGACTCGGAAGCACTGGCGTCCAGAAGTAATTTCACTGGGTGTTTGCCTATGAACACAGCTAAACATATTTACTGGATTGTGTCCTGAGAAATCTGCACTTCCATAAATTTCTAGATTTATCACTTACTTGGTACACTGTCATAGGTTCAGGACTATTTGTTTTGGGACTGCTACAACCTCCCTCCTGCAAGTCTCATTTTTTTGCCACACCTGTGAATGTTGTGTACTGTTAGAGTCAAGCATTGTGTGCATAGCAAAAGAAGCAATGTTTACAGCCAAGCAATGACACCGCTGACATGTAGCTCTTCGTTGCTGGTGTGGTTGTTTCCAAGGTTGTCCTAGGTCATGGAGCATGTGGAGGCCCCACTGGAGATGGCATGATGTTCCGTGTGACTGGTGCCAGAGAACTGAGTACTGTAACATTTTCTTCCATCATATGCAAACTCTGGGATGCACAGGCAGTTTCATGGGCTTGAGCAATTCAGTTACTTCAATTATGGACAGATCTGATTTTCTCAGTGTGTGGTTGCTCACTTCCAAGTTCGGGTAAGATGCTCCAATGTCCCTGATTAGAGAGTCTGTGTTATCCTGCCCATACAAATATTTAAAACTGCAATTCCTATTTAATGCATGTGAGCCACAGGCCACATCTCCATGAGATTGACAGGGCCCCTTGTCTGTTGATAAAATTCTGATCTCATGCCTTTCTCAAAAAATGATCTTGCAATAAAGAAAACATTCTAAATACCTCTTGTTCCACCAGATTTGTTAATAGCTCCACTTTATGTGTTAGATGAAACAGTGCAGGAGTTCCAGACAAGAACATGGCATTTGTCTTTCTGTATTGGAAATTTGACAAGCTGAAAAATATGACTGTAGTCATCAGTGGTAAGCATCCCAGTCCTTCCATTTTTTGTTAAATGGTGGAGAAGCCATGTCCTGTGCAGTTTGCATTAATAATTGTTGTAAGTATACCATGATTGAATAATCTGTACTCTCACCTAATTTCAAAAATTTTCAGGGTTTGCTTTGCACACATTACAGGAGTCCTAAGTCACTGTCACTTTTGTAAAAGCAAATTACACATCAGCTAGCAAGGACTCCCCTGGTTATTTATGACAGGAAATGTATACAAGATGTTCCTCTGAATTAGTACAAGTCCAGTTCATGTTGTATCAAAAATCTGCATAATACACAAACACACAGAGATGATGTTAAGGGATCGAGGCTGTAACAAGAATCTGGCAGGGCAGATAAGCTGGCACCCCCCCCCCCCCCCCCTCCACCTGACAGACAGATGTATCAGTTCAATATTAGTTTAAAGAAAGGCAGAAAATGGAAAGCATACCCAGAGTCATTTGTTGTGAAATCTAAAAACTAATTTGACACCTGCTACAGGACTAACACGAGTTCCCCCCTCCCACAAATCCCATTACCACCCTCACCTAACCTATCTCAGATTATGGGTGGATGCTTGGAAATCATCATTAAATCTTGAAAATTCTTGTTTCTTGGATGGAATCCACAGGTATGTTAACTATTCTTTCTCGTTTTGTACTGTTAACTACATAGCCAGTCATTAAAACTGGTCAGGTCAGTTTCATGGCATCTGTTAGTTGAGAATTACAGGGGAAGTTACTTCTTCAAAGGTTTAGAAAGAAAAATTAAATACCAACAACTGGTACATACAATGGAGTAACAAATAGTTGACAGTCATCACCTTTGCCTGGAATTGGAACTCTTGTTTCTCCTCTCCTCCCATTGCTCCCAATGATAGAATCATCATTTCTCTTGCATTTCCTACTGGTTGACTTAATTTTTAGCACAACAGTGGCCTCTGGGGTAATTTATTGTATCTGGTTATTCATATGATATAAAACAAAGCACACAATGAAATAAAACATACTAAACAGGCCTATGGTATGGACTTATTACCCCATTTATATTTTGTTGTCCTGTCACCCTTATTTGTAATATTATGCCAATAATTAAAGCATTTGATTCATCTAGTTGCAACTGAATGAAATGAGCTTTTCATACCATAGGTGTTTCATCATTATTGTTTGAAAGGCGTCATCAGTGGCTTGAAATATTTGTGTTCACAATGTTTTGTTTTACATACTGGACAGTACACATTGCAGTTATAAACAGTTCTGGCAGTTTCTGAATTTTCAATAAGTTATTGTAGTTTATCTTCCTATGTACAGACTTCATAGATCCTGCTCTCCCTGCATTTGTGTTCCTATTTTACAGCTGTTGCTCTGCATATTGCTATCTGCAATTTCACAAACACAGCACTAAGAATGAACACTCATTTATTTCATGAACATGCAAAACATCACGACATAAATGAGTGGTCATTTTCTAGTGCTGTGCAAATGAAATTGTGAATGGCATTAGGCAGAACAACAGCTATAAAACAGGAACACATACACATGTGGAGCAGCATCTATGAAATTTGTAAGTGGTAATTTAAACTACTATTATGTTATAAAAACCAGAAAATGTCAGGACTGTTTGCATCCTTAGTGTACAATGTCCAATATGAAAAACAAGCTAGTGTAAACACAAATATGTACATTTTTCAGGCCACTGATGGCACCTTCCAAATAATAAAGGTGAAACATGTCTGGCACAAAAAAATCAGTTGCAAACAGACAGACTCATTACCAATTATAACAAAATTCTCTTTAAGTATTTCTTCATAATTTGGTTTAAAACATTATTTTTTAATCAGTACCCAGCGTATACTAGGAGTGGATGGTTGGTTAGCAGACTGTTCCTCATAGTTTCTTCTTCTGCCCCCCCCTCCCCCCTCCCTCTTTAATTATTATTTATTTTCTATGGAACTGAAGAAAACAATCACCCTCTGTATACACTCACCGAGTAATGCACATTGGCTGTTTAGCTTTGCACATTTGAAGCAAATCATTTTATGGTAACTTTGTTCAGTTACTTTGTGAACACCAGTTTTTCTTAAAATGAGAGCAAAAGCTGTTATGTTCATGTAATCATGCTTAGAAATTAATTTATCCAAAAAATCAATAAATGTGTGCAAAAGTACCCACATACTCTTCTTGTCAACAGATTTTATGTATTAGCTAGAAATAAAATTCATCATACATTCAACTGTGTGTGAATTCCTAAAAGACCAAACTGCCAAGGTCATCGGTCCCTAGACTTACGCACTGCTTAAACTAACCTATGCTATGAACAACACAAACACCTGTGCCCGAGGGAGGACTCGAACCTCCGGCAGGAGGGAAAATTCATGACAACCAATTACAAATTTTATAAGAAATTTACAGACTGAACATATCTATACAGTCATTACATTTTGACAGAAATATATTAAATGACACTAGTGGGCACATTATTTCTATTTGGCTTATAATACTAAACCTTAAAAATACTTTCAATGTATTTGTCAACTACAGGATTGTCAGTTCTTAACTAAGTACACAATACAGTGCAGCTTACCTTAAAGCAAGCAGAAGTGACTTTTTTCCTGGCCTATGTTTTACATTAACTATAGTAACTTTATTTATTTTTATATTTAGATGCAATGTTGTGGTCTTGCAAGCCCAAAGGACTGGGCTGGAATACTAACAGAAGGAGATAACACAGTCACATTCAATGGAACAGTATTGCCGCAGTCATGTGTAGCAGCTTTTGCCTCAAATGAAACCACGTAAGTATTCAAATAAACTCTACAGATCTAAGCAGGCTGATACAGGATCCTTCAAAAAGCACACCAGTTTTTAATCATGTAGTATATTTCTGTTTGTCAGTTGATCATGTTGTTATGTATCGTTTTGGTTACTGTGAACAACCAAGTTGTTGCTTCAGTCTAAATTTCTTGGATTTTTTTGTTGGGTGTCTAATTATGGAGCAGTTTATTACTGTGCAGCATGTGCTAACAGTGAAAACATTTTATCAAAATGGAGAAAGTTAAGCAGCCGCTGTCAGATGTCTTCATGTGATTCTATGGCTGCATAGAAGTACTGAGTGAATCAACAGTTCACAGAATTATTGTAAAGTTCAATGAAATGGGTTCATCAGCAAACTTAAGAGTTGTGAGTGCACTTGTACTGGCCAATCTGTGCAAAACATTGTGGTGATTCATGACAGTGTGGCTGTTAGTCAACTGAAGTCAGTTTTTCACCATTCCCAAGAATTGCAAATAAGGTATTCTTTAGCACGGCAAATTATCAAGTATGATCTCCATTACCACCCCTACAAGATTCAGTTAATACAGCACCTGTAAGAAGCCAATAATGAGACAAAGCAACATTTTGTTGATTGATTTCTGAGAAGATGACAATCTAGTGTGGAACATAATCTTGGTGATGAGGAGCCCTTCCACTTAAATTGATCTGTGAATAAAGTGAACTGCCATGTCTGGATCTCAGAGAATTCTTCCATGGTTCAAGAGGGGGAAATGTATCAACAGCAACTGATAGTTTGATGTGGCTTTTGGATGGGCAGCATTATTGACCCATATTTTTTGGCAGATGAGGCAGAACAAGCTGTGACAGTTGATGAAAACTGATACTGCAGGATGGTAAGAGTTTTTTTTATTTTTTTCAGTGGATTAGATATTTGTGAGTTGCAATTTCAGTAGGGTGGTGCCACCTCTCACACTTCCTGCATTTGAGGTCTTCCACAAGAGTTTCCAGATCACCTCATTTCGCCTAACAATGACCGACAATGGCCACCAAGATCATGTAACTTAACCCCAAGTGATTTTTTTCTTTGGAGTTATCTTAAATAATTATGTCAATAAACCCTGAAACATTCATGACTTAAAGGAGGAAATCCATGACTTAAAGGAGGAAATCCAGCGCACGCACGCGCACACACACACACACACACACACACACACACACACACACACACACACACACACACACACACACACTAAATAACAGGGCTGACTGTGGTGCTCCACAAGTGTGCGCTCTCAATTTTGAAGAGAATCAGATAATGAGTACTCAAAAGGGATGTGCCCCGCATGAGCATCTGGTACGCTCTGCATGACCAGTAACTCCACCAACACAACATGCATGAATTGACCCCTGCAGATTTTCTGCAATGTGTCAATTTCTGTATGTGGTTCCTACATCATTGTGTCAAAATACCCAAATTTCCACAATGCGTTCTTTGTCAGATGAAGCTTGATTCACCCTAGTGGTTTTAATGTTTAGTGAACTTGTTTTACATGAGAAATAGAGTAATGGTGAGAAGTAATGTGAAGCTACAATTATTGTGACTTACTCTAATGTAGTCTTTACAATAACATTTTTGAAACTCCGCTGCAGAGTGAAAATCTCATTCTGAATAACATTTTTGCTCTTTGCTGCTTTCCTCAATCTATTGTTTCTCAATGTTGGTAACTTTTCACTGTTCCCTATAACTATTGTTCACAGTATATTAAGTAGTTCTATTTTTCCCACCAAACATCAGCACAAACTGTGTTGGTCTTGTGTTATTTTGTGATGAAGGCAATGGGGAGATCAATTTTCCGTGAGTACAATTAACACCTATATTTTCTCTTCTTCAACTGCTTGAATCTATTTAATAGCATTAAAAACACTTAAAACATTACCCCTGCTTTTCAATTCACAGACTGAGCAAGATAATACAGAGAAGCAATTAAAATATGTTTACAACATGAACTATTACTTTAAGGATAAATGTTAAGTGTTAGGTGAAATATAATACATCCAGTGAAAGTGAAACAGCTAATGATCAAGTTAATTTTAATATACCAAAAGATCTTAATAAGGGATAAACAAGATTATATGATTAGAAATGGATTTATGATTTGAGAGAAAATACAAACAGCTTCTCATATCATCATTAATAATCACTGCCAGATTTTTGACATCCATTTCCAGATAAAGGCATCCATGTTGTTCCTGAGTGTTTTCTGATGTCAGCTGACCACCTTCCATCAGACTGCCTTCCAGGTATTTTCTCACCTCTCAGACAACACCAAAGTACTTCATTGGTCATTCTATCATCTATTCACCTAGTTACATGTCTAACCTACATATATTTACATTTCATTATGGTCATAATTATGTCTCACAATCCAGTCCATTCCCTGATCTATTTGTTTGTTTTCCCATCTTTTCCAACAAGTATTTCTCCATTGCCCATTTAGCTGTCCTCCACTTCTAAATAATTTTTGTATTAAAAGTCCATGTTTCACAACTAAAAACTGATAATATACAGTATTATCAATCTGTCATCTTCAACTACCCTTATTACACAGTTGATCAATGACATCTATGACTTTACTGTTACCAAATACAAGTCTTCTTAATGCAATGAGTTTACATCATTTTAATGCTAACATAATTCATTGTCAAACTTACTTTCAAAGTTATCTATACTATTGAGTTCTTCCATTAATTGCTGGAAATTTGTCTGCACTGATGGTAAACTGTACAGTGTCATCAGCAAAACAACGATGATTCAGATACTTTCCATTAACATGTATTCCTTGTAGGTTTCCTCAGTTTAAGGATCTTATAATTTTCTCAAGAACTGCAGAGAATAATTTTGATGGTATGGAACATCATTGTCTACTACTCATCAAATTCCAAATTTCTCACTGTCATAGTGAAGTCTAACAGAGCCTGTAGGATTTATAAATCTATTCTTCAGTATACCAGAGAAAGTTGAATCAGTGCCTTGTTTTTAAGGGATCTTCCTATGGACTCTGTGAAAACAGTCTTATTCAAACATATCAATCCCAGACATTCATGAGCTGAAAATAGTCTGCTGTACTACATCTACAGGTAGTTTCTTCTTTCATCTGATTACAATCTAATGTTTATTTCATGTGATAGTTTCAATGAACACTGTCTTTACTGAGTGGTGGCTGACTGTTTTCTTTTATTTTCATTCTTTTGTGATGTAAAATAATTACAATTTTTTTCAAGTTTTTGGGAATTGTCCTCCTCTGCAGCCACATTGTAAACGATTTTCCAACTTTCTTTTGCATCACTTTGCTTCCAGCTTTAACCATTCATAATGAAATACAATTATATCTAGACACCTTTCTTCATACTTCAAATGACTTCACACACCTTATCAGTCATTGCTCTCAGGCATAATTATTTTCATTGTAAGCCGCCTGTGTTTCTCATTCACAACTTGAAATATGCAAACATTTAAATGTATCTTGGAATGATTGTACAATTTTCTCTCTGTTATTAATCACTGCCATCTGTCATCTTAACTGACAAAATGTGATTAGATTAGATTTACAGTACTTTCATTCCAATTGATCCTTAGTGAGGAGGTCCTCCAGGATGTAGAACATGATGTCTAACACAAACAAGTTTCTGTTTCATTTATTTATCTCACCAAACTTTCATCCTCTGAAAGGCATTTATGAGCAGTTTTGTAGAACTCAGCATGCACAATGATGGTAGTGCTGTTATCTAAAGAAAACTTTCACCTTCTCTGTAAAAGCTATGTTGTTCCATTTGAACTTTTTTGTTTTCTTTTGTTTTCAGTACACAAAGACCTGTAGGCCTATGATAAAATATCTCTTTTAATTCTGGATGAATGTTATATACAGTCCTCGAGTGGGACTATTTCATCTAATAATAATACCGGTACCTCTTTTACCCAATGAACTTCTGACTCCTAAAGAAGTATTATTGCCTTTTTGGGCATAAAGAAATACATCATGCAGTAGTATGTATTTTCAGTAAACCAAACATTTTTACAGTTTGTGTAATGGCTTTGATGGGAAAGTACACTCCTTGTCTTCAATACACTTGAAGTTGCTCTGAAAATATTCTAAAAATTGAAATATAACATAGTTGTCATAACTGTTGTGTTTGTGCAAGATCATCATTCATGATTTACATAACTGAGAATATAAAATTTCTGTGATCCTCACTGTGTGATGCAGGAAGTGTATGGCCGTCCATTATTGAAAAACCCCATTCCCCACTTATCTCTGAGCAATACAGATAACACCACATATGTGATTTTTCTCTGCAGTGACATGCTGCATGACTTTATCACCCAAATTGTGTTAAACTACTCTGAGGAATACTCCACTGACATGTGAGAGCTTATGTGGCTCCAGGCATCCCGTGACCCCAATCCTATCAAGCACATTTGAGACAGCTGTGGGCAAATATGCACTTTGAATACCTCTCCAACTAATCTCAATGAGTTGTGAGCAACATTTCAGCAGGCATGATTGGTTTAAGGATCCCCACCCACCCATCAATCCCATCTGCCTCAGTACCTTCAGTCCATAACACATTGTGTTGGTACCATTATTAGAGGGAAAATTGATGCTACACACTACTAGGTAATTATATCAATTCATTTGGTAGTGAATGTATATTGTACCTTCCACAAATATGTTACTGATAAGGGCAATAGACTAATACAACACTGAACAAAAATTTTCAATGATCATGAAAATGTTTGCTAGTCCTCAAACCAGTTAGGAATATGTGTCTGTTTCTTTACATGGTTCTTTTCAGTCACAGACTACTGCATTTGATGAAGTTATATGTATAGCACTCATGTATGTATCATATATTTTTGTATCAGATTGTACTATGAGTACACAAAGTACTTAAAGAAACATTTTTTCTCAGTTATTAAGTTTAAATGTAGAAAACAAGAATAAACTACTTTGGAGCCAATAGATTACATTGTGTGTGGTTGAAATAGCAGAACATATGCACTCACACGAACACAGACACAGTTCTAGCAGATAAAGTTCACACACCTGTCTTGCTGACCTGCTGTCATCAGTTATAATTCCACCTGTCTTTAAATAATGAGCACACTTTTGTTAATATATGCAGTGTAAGTTATGTACAGACACTGTAATTGTAAAGCATGTAAATGAAGTACTTTATGTAATGTTCGTCTTGCAGAACAAATATCTTTGCTACTG
Organism: Schistocerca serialis cubense; assembly: GCF_023864345.2. Taxonomy (NCBI): domain Eukaryota; kingdom Metazoa; phylum Arthropoda; class Insecta; order Orthoptera; family Acrididae; genus Schistocerca; species Schistocerca serialis. Next base: position 869,695,856 of record NC_064638.1, on the reverse strand, counting down.
GGTGTGTGTCACGTTTGGGACTCCTGATTAACCAAAGTGTCCTGCTGCTTGCAACAGCTGCTATATCAATTGCTTTATTACAGGTGAGTAAAAAAAGCAAATAGCACAAATGTTTAATGTTGTGCTTAAACATAGCACATTTATTAAAGCATATTGCATACTCAAGGTGTTCTCATGGCTTTAATACAAATTACACCCAAGTTTGCAGATACAGCCATGAACATTGAAGCAATGTACTACATTAACACTGACACAATGTTAGCAGTTAATGTCAAATAAAGTTTCCATAATGATTGTGATAATTGATTATGATAATAATAATTATTATTATTTCTCTACAGCAACTTTTACAATTGGTTAAAGCTGTGAGGTAGCCTGTGAGCTATGCTTGAGAGGCACAATTGGTTGACAAGAACTCTACTGCGCAGAATGGATCAACAATAGTAGTGGAAAACTTAACTGCATGATCCTCCCTGTTCCTACACACAACATGCAACTGCTTCTGATCTGTGACTATTTAAACTCTCTCTGGCATTGTACTACTGTTCTCTCCCTCTGTTCTCTAGTCCTTGCATGTTCCTTATCATGTCCACCCAATATACTCCATCCAAGACAACTATCCATTCTAGTTAGGCTGACCATCAATTGCAACCGGTTACAACACTCCAATAGAAAGATTCTCAGTCTCTGTCATTCAAAATGTCAGCCATATTCCTTCGTACATCCACAGTACTAATTACTTCTTCACCATCTGTCCACATTAGCTGTCCCAATATCAATTGTCTTATTTCTTGTCCCTGTGAATGCTATGTCCCTGTACATCAATATCCCCATGCCTACAGCATTGCTGCCATGCATAAACACCTTTCCCAACATCCCCCTGACATCATACACACCCCCTTCTTCTTAATTGTTTGGCCAATTACAATTTGACCCACAATTATTTTTCCTTGCAAGAGAAATTCCTCATATCCATTAAACACCTAAAACCTGTTGTCCAATTTAGATTTATTGATAACATTTTCACAATGTGGCTCTGTGTCAAGGACAGTCTCTGCTCTTACCCCTCCAGCTAATCCCAAATCCATTTCACTTGGTCCTTCTCAACTCAATGAGCTAGATGTTCATCTCCACATTTTAAATGGCCACTTAAATTCTGCTGTTCATATCAAACATCCCAAGACCCAACAAAACACCTATTTTTAACCCCCAACACAAACCAGATTTAATCGGGATGGTTCTTAGCTATGTTCCATGAAAGTCTGTTCAGCTGTTTAAATTTCATCAGCTAAATTAAGTAAAAATGTTTTCTGCCAGCATGCCCACTTGACATACACTATGTAATACGTAAGAGCAACTTCATGTTACCACACTGTTGAGCTCAAAAAGATCTAAATAAAAATCTGTGAGAACATAAGTTCATCTCTTATGGTTAACTAATAATGATGATTTTTGTCTTTTGAAGCCACCAATTTCAGCACCTACAAAGCAGAAAAAGAGGGACTGTGACTCAACTGTGAAAGATAAGCACATGCTCTCACAGACCATTTGTAGTTCTTTTTGAGGTCTACAAATAAGTACAAAATCAAATGATTTTTCTCTAATAGTTTAGGCAACCTATTTCAAGAGAGCACAATGGCAGCCCACTTACTTGCAACCTGATTTAGAATTATCACCACAGCTTTCTGCTTATGTTACCTAAATTAGTTACAAATATACTGAAACAGAGCCAATGAACACATGTGTGAATTTAAAAAAAAAGAAACACACAAAGCAAATAAGTGACAATGATAAAATAGAATGATCTCGTTTCGCCATTTCATGTTCGTCCTGCAAAGTATTTGTGTAGATGTGGGGGTAGTATGAAAATTGGAGGGTGTCTACTAGTAAGATATAAAGTCTGAAATGCATGAAACAAAACTTCAATTCAAAATTTAAAAATGACTTAAAAAAACCTGTAGAAAGTAAAAGATAGTATGTTGTACTATTAGTGCTATAGTATTACAGATAGTATCAAACCACTGCACGACACAGAACATAGGCCCCATAAGATAAATTAATGCCTGAAACTAAGCTCTTACATGATTATGCAAAAATATGATATAAAATAAACAGGCAACTCAGTTCTTTAACAATGTTAGGCTACTTAAAAATAGACTGGTTTTCATATTTTACATAATAAGTAATCATAACTTCACAAGCTATTTTGAGGTGTGGATGCAGGATTCGCAGGACTGGGAGAGATGACACCAAAAAGAAGAGGTTTATACCCAGCAATAACGAAAGTATACTGTTGAGGAAAGGAAAGCTGCCGTTAACTTCTCTCTCTCTCTCTCTCTCTCCTTTTTTTAAATTTTTGTTTATTTATTTATTTTTGCAACCACTACCACTTTTTATTGCGGTCCAGGGAAGGGCACCTCTTATCCTATGAAAAGTAGGGCCACATGTGAAAGCATATTAAGTATAAGCTACATTACCATACATAACCCCATGTGGAAACAACAACTTAAACCGAGCGAGGTGGCGCAGTGGTTAGCACACTGGACTCGCATTCGGGAGGACGACGGTTCAATCCCGTCTCCGGCCATCCTGATTTAGGTTTTCCGTGATTTCCCTAAATCGTTTCAGGCAAATGCCGGGATGGTTCCTTTGAAAGGGCACGGCCGATTTCCTTCCCAATCCTTCCCTAACCCGAGCTTGCGCTCCGTCTCGAATGACCTCGTTGTCGACGGGACGTTAAACACTAACCACCACCACCAACAACTTAATTGACGATTTCTCTCTCCACTCTTATGCTATTTCTTTCTTGATATGGGCCTGTGTCATAGTTAATCACTGCTAATAAGGAAGTCTCATTCTGCAAACATAGGAGTCATTGTTTTGAAAAGACAGGATTTTGTACTTTTTTTTTTATTTTGTAGGGTTCCACTACAACCTAGTAGAAGGTAGATGTAATATTTTACTATCTTTATTTTCATGTAGGTTTAGTTTAGAGGTCCTCCCCTCAATACAGAGGTAGTTAATCATTCTGTTAGTCATGTATAAATGTCAATATAAATTAGATGAAATTCAAGAAAAACAAAAACATGCTAATATTAACAATAAATGCCATTTCAGTTCCTTGGGATGACTTTTGCCTGTTCTCTTGGAAAAGCTATCAGGGCGCACAAAACAGAACGTGAGGTACGTCGTCAGGAACTCCAAGAACAGCTTATTAAGAGCTATTCTCTAATTAGTAACAGTGATCCGAAGAGGACATTCCCTGTTGTGTACATGGAAGCAAACAGGGAGTATGACTGCTGAAACTTGCAAGAAAAACTATATTTGAAAATGCATACTAGTAAAATAGAATAATAATTTTTCAGTGCAATGTATAATGTGTATGTGTGTAAGAGTTTCCAGAGGAATTACCATTTTTTATTAGGAGCCCTAGAAATATGTAAAACAAAAATACAGCTCTGACATTAATTAGACATGAAGTACGTTAAACAAGGAGATAAAAACTGAATCTACAACAAAGTAAAAGCACAACACTGTCATGAAGTCAATACTGTGGTAACAATTACGTAACCATCAAGGTTACATGGAAACTACACACAAATTTATCTGTAAGCTCTAATTTACAGGACAAATTCATGTCATTACCTCATTATCACGATAAATTTAATTGTATTATGAAACCAAATCACAGGATGAGGTGACACTACCACTAAGTTATTACTTCTATCTTAAGTTACATATAATTAAGATATATTTTTGTATGTCCAAGTAATGTTAACACTAATGTTATGATTGGATATGTACAGATAATTAATAAAACTGGTATTAAAATGAAGCAGTAGTCAAAGAACATCACTTGCCTTGTCATATTCACAGATTTCTTGTCCAATTTAATTCACAATGGAAGAAATGATGATAAAATATGATACAGTAATTTATTAAAGTACAAAAATCAATCACTATACCTATTACTAAAAATATCAAAGTCAAAGTAGTCTCATACTCAGAGAATGGGCGTAGAGGAGCAGATGCAAGAATCCTGCATGGCCATTCTAAGCAAGGTCATAGTCAAGTGGTTTGCCATTGCCTTACTCCGTTCTGTTATGAAGCATCAAAGCGCGTATCTGCACTGCATTGATGACTGTGATGAGTGCTCGTACAGTGTGGTTTTGGGTTTGTGTTGTTATGGATGAAGGGATGGAAAAGAGTGAATCTTGGTGCCAACACAGAACCTACATCTCTCAAATAAAACCAAGGGGGCCACTGGGCTTAATATCCTCATCCGGCAGATGGACAACCATCAAGAGTGTCTCATTGCCCTAATTTCAGACAGACATTGCAGAGAGGTTTGGAATTTAATCCAGAACACTGGTGCAGAGACTGGCAATCAGGAACTTTATTCCATCACTTCTCTTTCCCTTGTGATAAATACTGTCAGTGAAAATTGACCACCAACAGGATTCAAACCAGTGTTCTTCTGAATCAATCACCTCCACACAACTGACCTCGTCTGTGGATGTGGGCATGAAATGTATATGAAGTTACAAAAGTGATATTAACTTTTTATTTTCTTTTTGCGACCATTTCACTTCATTTCTGGGTTCTTTCATTTCTAGAAACTTCCGATAATTATTTTAGTATATTCTGTATAGCCACTTCATTCTTTTTACTTCAGATTTTCTCTGCATATAATTCCATAAGGTCGTTAATACATTTGTGCCTTCTCCATGTAAAAATAGTTTTTCACCATTATGTTGAAATATTGTATTGTAGCCTCACCCCAAGGCTTCAGTAACTAATAGTGCAATGATTAACTGTGTCTCACACAGTTCTTTGGATGCCAAAGACAACTTCTGCTCAATTTGTCATATGAGATAACAGTGATGTGCTGAGAGACATAGTACTTAACTTTTGAGGAACTGTGACAATGAATAGTAATCTCATTACATTGTTCCCTCAAATTAATATGTTACAGAGGATATAGTTACAGAAAATTAGATGTATTTTTAATATTTTTTTTCATTATTATTGTGCTATCGTTCATGTTGAATTTTGAGTGATACACATGGACAAGTATAAAACAATTTTTTATTGAAATACATATGTTACAAATGCTGACTCCAATTACTGAACCTAACTCAAAATTCCATTCTGAATTATTACTAAAATCCAGTTTTCTGTCGGTGGTATTTATTGAAACAAAAATGTAGAAACAGTTCACAACCAGAAGACAACTGTCAGTTAATGGCATGAGTGGGTTGTGATTGCAGACAACTAGGTACTGAAGAATGTCTTTGGAGAAAGACAAAGTCTGAAACCAATAAACACCATAACAGGCTATAGAAGATTCCAGGTGAAGCAAGATGAGCAAATGGGTGAGTATATGAAGTGCTTGGTATTAATAACAGCAGTGGACTGACAACTACTGTTAACTGCCAGCCTTACAAGTTGGTGTAAGAAAAGGAGTGGCCTAGAGAACAGGGATCTCTCCATGGGAAACACAGTGGTCAGCACAGAACATGCTTGATGGTGGCTGTCACCAGCTCTCACAGTATCTCTGACTCAATGTAGTTATCAATAGTACTGCTGGGCACCAAACATAGAATACATTGTAACACTGATAAAATATGAGTTAGTTACAAATATTACAGTGATGCATATACAATGCTTAATATGTAAGTAAGTGCTGTGTCCAACAGTAAGTCAGATAAAGGAGATAGTGATGTGATCCTTCACGTTGCATTACTAACAGTGTGCCAAGTCACTAGAATTTACAGAATGTAGTGTGGCAGAAGCACCTCTCCGCAATGCTTCATGTTATGTGGAGCGAAGTCTAGTCAGTGAGTTCCCACTGGAGCAAAAACAGATGCTCATTATAATATAGACCATCTGACAAAAAAAAGTGAAGCATGCAGAAGACATAGTCAGTTGTCAATGTAACTTCATACACATAGACAACATTAGCAGGTATGTAAATGATTAGAGGTGTAACTCTCTGCGACAGATAGAATGGTCAACAGAGTGCATTAGTGTTGTTGCCAGGCCTGGTAGGACATATAAGGGGCTTCGAATGCATCAGATGCGGAGCGATACCCGTGTAGGACACATAAATGCAGTGCCTTCATACAAGAAAGCATTATCAGCACCTGACAGTGTTTGGTTTTACATTTGACTGGCTGGTCAAATCATGCAATATTCAGATTAGGGGGCATTCTGATATGACAGTGTTCTAATGTTTTACTACATGGGAATGTGAGGGCAGGTAAGCTCCTTGTAAAGGTTCTGGTTGAACATGTCTGACCATCACAAAGGAGAACCACTGTATTGTGCACGAAGCACCACTCACATCATAGCCCCATCACATCTGCGCCTGCCATTCAAGGTCAAGTAATGGACTCCCTGCAACATCCAATGTCATCCTGCATCATTGGACAGAGACTAGCAGCAGCTCCACTAGGGAATTACCATCCCATACATACACTGCTGGTAACACTGCAGCACAAATGGCTGTGTTTGGAGTGGTACCACAACTGGTATGCGTGGATTACTGACTGATAAGTGTCACATTGTGCTCAGCAATTAATCACAGTTCTGCATTACCTCAGATGACCATCGTCTGCAAGTATGGCAGTGATCTAGGGAAGGGACCCATACTTCCAATGTTTTGGAGAGGTACAACTGTGTCACTTCTATTGTTATAGTGTGGGGAGCCATAAGCTGTTACTTCAGGTCATGCCTGGTAGTGACTGATGGAAATGTAAGGGCACAATAGTAAGTTACAGACATCTTTTGTCACACTGTGTTACCTCCCACAATACAGAATCTTGGTGCCATTTTTCAGGACAATACTTGTCCGCACATGGTATGTGTGTCTATGGAATGTCTGCATGATGGTGAGGTACTCCCATGGCCAAAAAGATCCCTATATCTCTCCTCAACAGAACAGTGTGGGACCAGTTCAGATGCCATTCTGTCCCACTGCCATCCAGATATGAAGGACTAGTTACAACAACTGTGGGCCAGCTTGCCTCAGGAGAGGATACAATGACATTATGACATCCTTCCCAACCGATTTAGAGCATGGATCTAAGGCAGAAGGGGTCCAACATCATAGTGATTAGTGGGCTCATACTACCACGTTCTTTAAATCTGACTTGATGTCGTTATCACTGAGATATCACACGCCATGTCAACATATGAAGTTTCATTTCATTTCCTCCTCCCCTTCTACATACTTCCCTTTTTCTGTCAGGAAGAATAGCTTTTGATCATATGTATCATTTTGAAGGCAGTACTGAATCAGAAAACGCACTCTCATGTAAACAAATTAATTATGTTTATCATACATGAAGCAGGAAGCACAACTGAGGAGAGAGCAGGCGGGTTTTAGAAAACATCGAAGCTGTGTGGGCCTTATCAATACTCTCAGAATTATTTTGGAACAAAGTGTGGAGTGGCAATATACCCTCTACCTTACCTTCATTGACTTTAACAAGGCTTCTGACTCTGTCAATCAAATAGTCGTGCAAAATATGGCATTCCAACAAAGATTATTAACATCATCAAGGAAATGTGTGAAGACTATGAATGCCAAGTACTACATAATGGAGAACTAATAGAGCCTTTCCAAGTTAATTCAGGAGTACAACAAGGGTGTATTCTTTCGCCAACACTATTTATTTTGGTGTTGGACCATGTGATGACGAGAGTGATGGGGAGCAGCTGTGTAATGGGCGATGCAGGATAGGCTTGAAGATCTAGATTTCGCAGACGACATCTGCTTAACGGCACAACGATATCGAGACTTCGAAGAGAAACTGGCCAGGTTACAGAGAGAGGCAGGAGTTGGAAGCCTCAAGATAAATGTTCGCAAAACCAAAGAAATGTAGATAAATTCAACCATCATCACTAGGCTGTCCATTAATGGAGAGGATGTAGAGCAGATCCAATCTTTCCTCTATCTCAGAAGTATAGTCATGACTACAGGAGGGGCTGATGAGGTTGTCCATAGTCACATCCACAAAGCAAATGGTGCGTTTGTACAGCTGTACCCAGTTTGGAGAAATAGGAAGACCAAACTCTGGCTTTTCAATAGCAATGTGAAGGCTGTTCTGTTGTATGGCTGCAAAACTAACCACATCAAAAACCAGCTCCAAGTTTTTATCAACCACTGCCTCCAGCGTATTTTTAATTTGAGATGGCCAGATATAATGACAAATTAAGATCTTTGGAGGGAGACAAATCAGCAACCAATCAATATACAACTCAAGGAAAGAAAATGGAACTGGATTGGGCATACACTGAGGAAGCCAGATGGAGCTGTTGAAAGGGTGACGTTGGACTGGAAACCTCAAGGAGTTAGAAAACGTGGTCATCACAAACAGACCCAAAAAAGGATGATCAAGAGAGAAGCTGCAGAGGATGGGAAAGTCTGGAGTGAAGTGAAGAGACTTCCTAGAAATCATACCAGATGGAGGAATTTCATAACAGCCCTATGTTCCAGAGGGAATGAAAAATACTAGTAGAAGTAGTAGTAGTAGTAGTAGTAGTAGCAGCAGTTGTGGTGGTATACATGTAGTAGATATTGGTAATTTAGTTTAATGCACATACTTTCTAAAAAAAATCCTGGTGATACAACAGAATCATCAACATGGCACACTAGCTAGTACAGCACTTGGACATACCATTGCAAATGTAGTTCATATTACTACTGCAATTTTTATGTAGCAAAAGTTGTCTGCTTGTTAATGTAGCCTTGGAGAGAGTTGTGAGCAAACAGTTCATATTTATGGGTGCAATGACAGAAGAACCAAATTAGAGATGAGCATAAGTGATAATGAGACTTCAAGATACTACCAGGGTCTGAACTACTGACAAAAAATGGAACTGTACAACACAATCATCAGGCCAGTCCTAACTTATGGAGCAGAAGTGCAGAATTTAACTAAAATGGATACAAGTACTGTATTTGAGAACAAAGTTTATAATAGAATCTTTGCTCTATCCCATGATAATGAATCATGAAGCTGGAAGAGAAGAAACAACACAGCAATCCATATGCTATCACAACAAGTAGTAATAACGTGGATAGTTGATTCAAGAAGACTTCAGTGGGTGTGCCATATGATGAGAATGAAAGAGGATCAAAGTAGTTTAAGGAATATTCATGGAGAAGTCTTTTGGTAAGAGACCAAGGGAGAGACCCAGGAGTACATACGTAATTGTCATTAATATAATATGCAGCAGGATGGATTTAAATAACTGGCAGGAAGTAGATACAAACATCTGGAGGCAACATGTGAGAGCAGTACAGGACTTTTGAATCCCTTAGAAGCCACGAAGAAGAAGAAGAAGAAGAAGAAGAAGAACAAGAACAAGAAGTAGTTTTAGTTGTTGTTGTTACTGTTGTCTTCAGCCTGAAGACTAGTCTGATGCAGCTCTCCATACTACTCTATACTGCGCAAGCCTCTTCATGTCTGAATAACTACTGCATCCTGCTGAATCTGCTTACTGTATTTATCCCTTAGTCTTCCTCTATGATTTTTATCCCCCACACTTCACTCCAGTATGAAATTCGCGACCTCTTGATGTCTCACAAAGTGTCCTATCAACCAATCCCTTCTATTAGTTAAGTTGTACCATAAATTCCTTGTCACCCCAATTCTCCTCATGTGTTCTATCCTCCCAACAGATCCCTTCAAAAAATACTTTATAAAACTTAAGTCCATATTCAATGTTAACAAATCTCACTTCTTCAGAAACACTTTTCTTGCCATTACCAGTCTACATTTTATAGCCTCTCTACTTCGTTCATCATCAGTTATTTTGCTACCCAAATAGCAAAACTCATCAACTATTTTAAGGCCTCATTTCCTAATCCAGTTCCTTCAGTAATACCTAACTTGATTTGACTACATTCCATTATCCTTGTTTTCCTTTTGTTGATGTTCATCTTATATTTTCCTTTCAAGACACTTCCCATTCCATCCAGCTGCTCTTCCAAGTCATCTACTGTCTCTGACAGAATTACAATGTCATCAGTAAACCTCAAAGATTTTATTTCTGCTCCCTGAACTTTAATTCCTACTCCAAATTTTTGTTTGGTTTTCTTTACTTTTTGTTCAATGTGCTGGGACAGGCTACAATGCTATCTCATTCTCTTCTCAACCACTGCTTCCCTTTCATGCCCCTCGACTCTTATAACCGCTGTCTGGTTACTGTCAAAGTTGTAAATAGCCTTTCGCTCCCTGCATTTTACCCCTGCTACCTTCAAAATTTCAGAGAGAGCATTTGAGTTAATGTTCTCAAAAGCTTTCTTTAAGTCTACAAATGCTATAAACGAATGTTTGCCTTTCCTTAACCTATCTTCCAAGAGAAGTCGTAGGGTCAGTATTGCCTCACATATTCCTCCATTTCTCCAAAAAAACAACCTGACCTTCCCTTGAGGTCACCTTCTGCCAGTTTTTCCATTCTTCTGTAAAGAATTCGTCTTAGTACTTTGCAACCATGACTTATGAAACTGATAAGTCTGGAAATTTTCAAACCTGTCAGCACCTTCTTTCTTTGGAATTGGAATTATTACTTTCTTCTTGAAGTATGAGGGCATTTAACCTGTGTCATACATCTTGCACACAATATGGAAGAGTTTTGGCATGGCTGACTCTCCCAAGGCTCTCAGTAGTTCTGATAGAATGTCGTCTACTCCCAGTGACTTGTTTCGACTTAGATCTCTCGATGCTCCGTCAAATTCTTCTTGCAGTATGATATCTTCCACCTCATCTTCATCTGCGTCCTCTTGCTCTTCCATTTCTATAATATTGCTGTCAGGTTCATCTCCCTTAGATAGACCTTCTCCTCCCTCCTTTCAGATTTCCCTTCTTTGCTGAGAACTGGTTTTCCATCTGACATCTTGATATTTATACAGCTGATTTTCTTTTCTCCAAAGGCCTCCCTAATTTTCCTGTAGGCAGTATCTGTCTTTCCCCTAGTGAAATATACTTCTAAATCCTTACATTTGTTCTCTAGCCGCTCCAGCTACTTTGCACTTCACATCACTCTCATTTTTTAGACGTTTGTATTCCCTTTCACCTGCTTCATTTACAGCATTTTTATATTTTCTTTTTCATCAATTAAATTCAATATCTCCTGTGCTATTCAAGGATTTCTACTGGACCTTGTCTTTTCACCTATTTGAACCTATGATACCTCCACAATTTCACCTTTTAAAGCTGTGGAGTTCTGAGAATTTAGTGTCTGGGGGAAGAATCCAGATGGCACGTGTGATGAATCAGGCATCAACATTGCTACTGTCACATTGCAGAATGTGTTCTGCAACAGGATATTGTGTGCTGCCAGTCTACACCCTCTACCTATGTCCCTTCATGCTGACTAATAACTTGGTGGCAGCCATACCAATTTAAAAGGCGAAACAGTGCTTACAAAACAACTCGTACATGAAATGTGTATTATTACATATGGCTCCTCCTTTTATAGTGTTTATTTTACTAGTTACAGGACTGGTATAGGGGGTAGTTGGAGGGTGCATAGTGGATGTCTTACTGCGAGGACTATCACAGGTATAGGAGGGATAGGATAGGGAAATGAGTGCAGAAGGACTGTGACTATATTGTGTCTGACCAGGATATTGCAATGATTTTTTTTTTGGGGGGGGTGGGGGGGGGGGGGGTGGGTGGGGGGGAGGCATAAAGCTATTCTAAGTATGGTGGGGAAAATGTTGGACATTTAAGGACGTGATTTTATGAATTCAGTACTTCGTCATGAATGGTTCTAATTTTGACTTTTGACTAGGAAAAAAAAAAAAAAAAAAAGGCTATTCTTCACCTAACAATGATAACTTCACAATGAAATCTGTAGACAGATGAACTTCAGTATACTAGACCCCATTGTGACATTACTGGCAAAGGAATTATGTTATTATTTATATTTCTGAATTATGTTAATATTTAGAAGAGTGAAGAAACAGGGCTCAAACTCAGACTACGATCAGGAAATAATAATAATAATATAATTCATATAGTATTCATTGTCACCACCACAACCACAACCACCCACTTCATACAGAGATGACAGAGGTACATGCAATTCATGAAAGTATTGCGCATTGTGTATAACCTTGATTACATGCTGTAGTTTTACAGGTGTTGGATGAATATGATCAGTTTTTCAAACTTGTAAAAATAAAATGGAAATGTCGTGTGGCTAGGGCCTCCCGTCGGGTAGACCGTTCGCCTGGTGCAGGTCTTTCAATTTGACGCCACTTCGGCGACCTGCGCGTCGATGGGGATGAAATGATGATGATTAGGACAACACAACACCCAGTCCCTGAGCGAAGAAAAATCTCCGACCCAGCCGGGAATCGAACCCGGGTCCTTAGGATTGACAGTCTGTCACGCTGACCACTCAGCTACCAGGGCGGACTTCAAACTTGTGAAAAGAGGTTTTCAACATAATTTGTTGATAATCTGCTAGTAAAAAAATAGTCAATTAACTGCTTGTAAGGAAGTTTCTCAGTTTTACAGCTGAAGTAATTGACAGTGGAAGTATGGCTTTCACTGGCTTCCATTGCTCCTTCCCACTGAAACTGCTTGTTGCAAACCATTTCAGCATTTGTTTCAAATGCATCAACTTGTCTGGTTTGTTCCTACTAAGAGACTCCATTTTATTTCTTGTTACAATTATCTCACACCACTTGTTAACATTATTTACAAACCATCTTGTTGTTAGAACCTCTTTTGAAATATCACCCATTAATGAATCAAACTGTAAAGCTGATGCCACGGCATTACTCAAAAAGAACTCACCCAACTGCAAAAACAATGAACTCCAAGAACTACCCACGTCTACACTGAAATATACTTACCAAAACTGCTCAACGCAAGTTTTGCACCAGCCTGATGACTTGCACTGTTGTGTTTTTATCAGAAACTCATTCTGAAACAGTATTTTGACCACAATCAACTGCTGTGTACTGCCACCAGTATGGTGGGACTGAAAGTAAACCTGCATTCTCTATTAAGTTTGGTAGAGAGTACTGTGTCTTCAATTGTGAGCAGGACGAAGTGGCTTGTGCTCGCTGTTCAGTCTGTCAACATGCCTCAAAGGCTCATTTCACACTGAGACTGTGCACACTCTCTCATCTTATGCCACGAAGTGTTGTTGGTGCAGTGAGTTGCCCACAACATGTATATACTCTGCCTCACAGTTTTTGCTTCAGGTCTATAACACTGTATGGTGTATGCTACACATTATGGCTCATAACCATGCAACAGAACTGTGCACTTACTGACTGACTTACTTACTTGTATTGTATTGTATTGTGTTGTATGTGAACTGGGGACCTAGAAACAATGGAGAGGTTCCGTCCCCGCCGCAGCCGCAGTGGTCCACAACCCCATTACTTCACCCCTCCGCCGCTCCACACCGAACCCAGGGTTATTGTGGAGTTCAGGCCCCGGTGGACCCCCCCCCCCCCCCCCCCCCCCCCAGGGAACATCTCACACCAGATGAGTGTAACCCCTATGTTTGCGTGGTAGAGTAATGGTGTTGTACATGTACGTGGAGAACTTGTTTGCGCACCAATCGCCGACATAGTGTATAGTGTAACTGAGGCGGAATAAGGTCATCCACAGACTGGCCGGTTCACCGGACCTCGACAAAAATCTGCCGGGCGGATTCATGCTGGGGACCCAGGCGCTCCTTCCCGCCCGGAAAGCCGCGCGTTAGACCGCATGGCCAACCGAGCGGGCTACTTACTTACTTACTTACTTTCTTTCTTCCTTCTTTTTGAGGTAGCTAAGAAGGTTGTGTCAACCGAGACAGTACATGACTGTCTCCACATGATTAATTTGGTATCTAAATGTCTATTACAGAAAACAGTTAATGTCTCACAGCACTATGCCATATGAAGAAGGTGGACAGGGGAAAGATTGGTATGGAAACTGGATCAATAGTGTCTGTTCTCTTCACTTACAAGTGTGGGATTTGCATGAGGTCTGGCGACTATGAAAGAAGAGTGTTTAGGCGACCAAGTACCATCGGACATCTTGTCCATGCGGCGTCTGGCTCAGGTGGGAGGTGGACCACTCACATCATGGACAATCTCTTATCACTAACAAGGATAACTGAGTGCTCGATAGTAGAACGATGGGATACTCCAACCTACTGTCCAGCCCTTCAGTCAACATTTCACAACGGGTTCATCTTTTGTCATGTTAATTGAAAAATATGCAGTGTCTATCTTGTAAACTCATCCCTGCTGGAGGTAGGAAGCAACTGAATGGAAAAGCTCGTGGTATCGGCAGACATTAAAAAAAAAAAAAAAAAACTGAGTACGCCTAATGCCAGTTGAAACTTGCAGTGCATCATCATGCGTAGGATGACCGCACTACGGCTACCATCATTTAGCGAGAATGTTCTTGAGCAGAAATGTTTTGATAACCTGATGGACAGTCTGCTGAGGAGGATCCAAGCATGTTACGATCTATGGGATGGAGAAACACAATACTGAATGTTACCCAGCAGCAGATTTCCAGTTCACCAATGTGCTCTTCCATACTGCCTTTATTTTGGCTATTGTTTTGCTTTCATTTTAACATTGTTACTTTTTTAGCTTCATAAGATATGTTATTTTATCCCCTGCTGCCTTTGAATCTAAGCCCACATATTTGCAGAAATGCAAAACTTTTTCGGCTTTTTATACGGCCTTGACTAAATATACATTCAATTATTTTTCTGACAGATTGCCAGTTTCTACTGCTCTTATAGTGGTATGCACCACAATAACTAAAGTGTCACAAGTAAGTTGCATATTTTCCAAACTACTGATCTCTTCACTTACAAAACACATATTTCTCTTCAAATCCTTGGCATATTCTACACATAACCTTACTAAAATTTCATTTAATGAAAGTATACACAGTTAAATTCATGCATTTTTAGACAGAAGTTTAGCCCAACCATTTGAAAACGTACCAACTTGCAGCATTTAATCCTCCACTTCGGCGTGGCAGATTAAAATGAATAACTGTAATCTCAAAGAAATTCTTATACTTTTTATCAATAGCATTTGCTACTTGTAGGGTAAATCTTATAGCTTCATTTGACTGCTTCAGCAGTTTGAGAAGAGACTGACTGCAAATATTTTATCTAATATGGACGTAGAAATACATTCACCTTCCTCTCTGTTAGCAATCTTTCTACCAGATACTCTTTTCATCTGTGAACAGACCTACCATCCAATCATATGTAAATGATAAAATATTTATAATAGAGGGAAACATTCCACGTAGGAAATATATATCTAAAAACAAAGATGATGTGACTTACCAAATGAAAGTGCTGGCAGGTCGACAGACACACAAACAAACACAAACATACACACAAAATTCAAGCTTTCGCAACAAACTGTTGCCTCATCAGGAAAGAGGGAAGGAGAGGTAAAGACGAAAGGATGTGGGTTTTAAGGGAGAGGGTAAGGAGTCATTCCAATCCCGGGAGCGGAAAGACTTACCTTAGGGGGAAAAAAGGACGGGTATACACTCGCACACACACACATATCCATCCACACATATACAGACACAAGCAGACATATTTAAAGACATATGTCTGCTTGTGTCTGTATATGTGTGGATGGGTATGTGTGTGTGTGTGCGCAAGTGTATACCCGCCCTTTTTTCCCCCTAAGGTAAGTCTTTCCGCTCCCGGGATTGGAATGACTCCTTACCCTCTCCCTAAAAACCCACATCCTTTCGTCTTTCCCTCTCCTTCCCTCTTTCCTGATGAGGCAACAGTTTGTTGCGAAAGCTTGAATTTTGTGTGTATGTTTGTGTTTGTTTGTGTGTCTGTCGACCTGCCAGCACTTTCATTTGGTAAGTCACATCATCTTTGTTTTTTGATAAAATGTTTAGTACAACAAAAATGTTACTAGTCAGTTTTCTTAACAACAAAAGTGGCGTTCATATAAATGCCGCCTCAACTTTCAACTTTATCTTCAAACAGATCTCTGCAAGACAAAGGACAAATACTTTACAGAATTTAGTTGCATTAGCACAGAAAATAATATATATTAAAAAAAAAATATACAAAATAATCTAACTCCATTATGAGCTACTCATAGCCAACTGTGCTCCTTGATCGTCACATCAGTGGGATGAATAGATTTTAACTTTCCAGAATGATATTTTCACTCTGCAGCGGAGTGTGCGCTGATATATGAAGTTTGGAAGGTAGGAGACGAGATACTGGCAGAAGTAAAGCTGTGAGTACCGGGCGTGAGTCGTGCTTCGGTAGCTCAGTTGGTAGAGCACTTGCCCGCGAAAGGCAAAGGTCCCGAGTTCGAGTCTTGGTCCGGCACACAGTTTTAATCTGCCAGGAAGTTTCAGATTTTAACTCGTTATTCTTTTAGGCACTGCAGTTGAAGTGATATACCCAGCTTATTAATGGAGAATCAATTGTCTGATATGGACTCTGAACCACTACGCTACTTGGCATTTATCACCTACATAAAGGGGCAACTGACAGAAAAATTTCTGGAGGCCACCTTCAACTCTGAACATTTGAATTAGTAGCCTGTCACTTAGTCACTTAGCCGTCTTTTAGTGTATGCTGATCAATATCTCTTTCTGGTACCTATATGCGATGTTTATTAATTTAAAATTGTTTAACACGATTCTTCATGTGACGAGGACTTAAAACTGACTGGTGTAAACCACTGAGTACTCTTCAGTTAGTATTTTGACAGTATGTGGTATGACTGAATTCGGACGCTAGGTAAGTTACCATGTCAACTACAAATGTTATATGGCTTTTTGGCAGTCCTTCAATGTCCTCAGAAGGTCATCTGTCAATGTTTTCTTGATCACTGAGCCATCTAATTCCCCAGCAATAGAAATTAGACAACTTGGGTATTTGGAATTCTGTGTGCAACTTCTCTCCACCTTACTGTTCTAACAATAATAATACAATGTGCTGCACTGCACTGAAATAAACAATAAAAGATTTGTATGTCTGGTGAGGGAGTGAGATATGCCTCCTTGCCCAATTTTGGTGTTCGTGTGGATGTGAATGTGATGACTCCCAAGGAAATGATGAAAACATAATAGTTTGTCACATAAGCTGCAACAAATGAATGCAACAGTTTCACAAACAGGCAGTTTCTCTGTTCTCCGTCAAAACATATGTTTTTAACAGTTTTGAAGTTGCATTCCATTTTGGAAGTTTTTACTCTTGAATTCCTTTATTGTAAAATAGTCCACACCCATTTATTTGTTGTTTTCATTTCTGTGAGAGGTCTATGTGGTATCTTGCTCTCACTACTCATCACATTTACTCATATTCTATAACCAATAAGTAGTTTGACAACTACAAAGACATTTCAATGACTGGATAGACAGTTTATAATATTGTAAAAAAGTGAAATAAAATAAAATAAATAGCTAGAGGGAGTTTCGAACACGGCTTGTCCGCTTTGCAGTCCAACACCATGACCACTTACCCACAACGCCATAGTTCTTACACTTCAGTCATTGTTAAGATTGGACCAGCCACTGATTTTATTTTGCCTTTTTTTCACATTTCAATACACTTTCTTCCTGTTTTTGCTTGATTTGTGTTCTGTGTTTGACAGGACCATCTTACCACCAAATCTGAGGGGGGAGAGGGGTGCAATGGGAGTTTCCCTTCTGAGTGTAGAGAAATTTACAGTTTTACATGTAATACACTGAACTTACCTGTGACATTTAATTTTAATCATAACACGCACAATGCCAAATGTTGTTGACATCCATGGAACACTATGTAGGTCTATTGTCAGTGTTCACAGTATTTCCCTCTTGTCAATTATTAGAATATTTCTGTAACAATTTTCACAGAAGAACTCCTTGTCCATTGCCCCTTCAATCCCTTGCTTCCATCCATTGCCTTCCAATCTTAGACTTGTTCCAACAGACATCCTATACCCACCTTCTACTAGACAGATGATATTCCACAGCAGATTAATCCTAACACAGAAATTCTAGACTACACAATAGCACATTTGTACTTTTACGTGGTATCAGTATTCTTTTCATCAATACAGTCACTGCTTCCTGCCATGGCCTAATCACTATAGCTTCAGGTTATTTTAATCACTTAAGTTACTTATCAAAGGTTCAAGGCTTACATGGTACATATAACTAAAAAGCATAATCTATTACTATAGCTATTTCAGTGTAGACCATACACCATAACAAGCTGAAAGACCTAATAAATCTGAGGAGCAGCTAGGAATCAAACTCAACTCTTACAAGCTACTGCAAGTCTTGTAACTCACTAAACTTCATGGGCAGTTACAAGCAATTTTGTCCCAACAAAACAACATGCATAACATAAATATATATTGCTTATCATCAAGGTACAAAATATTAAATTGACATCAATTATTATTACACATTTATTATTATATATTCAGTGTAACGTTGGCTTTGAGAGTGTTACTAAGGCTTGGTTCCAGTTGTGATAAGAAGATCTCTGGTTCACACAAATGTTTGGCAACATTTCCAATAACCCACAATGATTCACATCTTAGATGAGGATATGGAGAACTTAGAAGTGTCCCAAACAATTCAAGTATGTGTTTCTGAGAATCTACTCCCTGCATCAGTTCCTTTACACATTCTTCCCTTCCTCCACACAAGTTTCCTATAATTCTAAGTAGTGCTGTTACAGTCACTATATCATTGCTTTCATTTTCACTGGCAAGTTTTCTCACCAATTCTAGCAAAAGGCTCGATGCTTTTGAGACAACAGAATTTTTAAGCATAATTATATCACACTTTTCAGTGCAGCTCAGAAGATAAATGACCCAGTTAACAGTTGGTTCTGTTGACATCAACGGGCAACTTTCCACAGCAATTGACTCAAGCTCATGGTCCCTGATAAAAGAAAAATGACAACATTTTAGATAATAAATCAGATCTCTATTACATGTAATTAACAAGATTTCACTTAATGGTTTAATGTTATGTTGACAAAGTTTATAATTAAATGTCAAAGGAAAAAAGGAGACAATTCCATTGCTCAATCTCGTGTTATCTCTCTCTCTCTCTCTCTGTCTCTCTCTCTCTCTCTCTCTCTCTCTCTCTCTCTGTATGTCTATCTCTGTGTGTGTGTGTGTGTGTGTGTGTGTGTGTGTGTGTGTGCAGAATTTTGTTCCCACACTGTGACTTGGCAGTAACGTCATCATTATATCATTACACCAATAGGCTAGATGCACTTGTAATCTGCATGTCTTTTACCTTAAACACAATATGAACACAAAATCTCTCCACAGAGAATCTGAAAAAGAAACTGATCATATGCTACAAAACAGGAAATACATGTGGAAACCTGGGAGGGGTCTAATACAATGCCTTGGAATGGAAACTCTGAGCTAAGTACTAATATACCCCTTACTTTCTTAGAATCTGAAAATAAATCTTACAGAATGAAATTTGTTAGTGTATCAGAACACACACTAAACACAAACTTTTATACTGATTAATATATTTGTCTGATTAGAAAATAGAAAAAGAAGTGCTGTAACTTCCATAGGCAGCATACTATTGATGGCACTGTGTATGATTGAAAGCATCACTCTGCAAGGCCACCTTACACCCAGGCTAAAAAATGAACAATGAACATTGTAAATATGAGGATGACCATTCCTACAGAATGAAGTACCAAAATGTTTGGTAAAAGAAGAAATGTAGCATTAACTCAAACCAAACAACTAACAAAATCCTTCTTTTACTTACATATGTCTTTAAGAAAGTGTAACAAAATGTACTTTCACATGATGTTCACGACTGTCATTTTTCATCCAGGTTTGGGATCACAAACACCCATCAATGTCTTACAGAAAATATGAACTACAGTATCCTAACTGTTACTTGTACATTTAACTGCAAGATTTACAAAAATGATTTTCACACAGTCTCCCCACTGCCTGAAACTGTTAAAATTCGCCGACCAGTGTGGCCGAATGGTTCTAGGCGCTTCAGTCTGGAACCGCGCGACCACTACGGTCGCAGGTTCAAATCCTGCCTCGGGCATGGATGTGTGTGATGTCCTTAGGTTAGTTAGGTTTACGTAGTTCTACATTCTAGGGGACTGATGACCTCAGATGTTAAGTCCCATACTGCTCAGACCCATCTGCACCATTTTTGTTAAAATTATGGAGAACCATGCTATGGTACAAATCAAGTAGCACTTATCTAACTATTAGTCAGCAGACTCACAAGTTTTGCACTTTTTCTGCATTGTTATTGTCTGTGGGAGTTTACGACTATCCAAAGAAAATTACGGATCCATAGTCATCACAAAACTCTCTACGGTATACTTCTGGGTATGTAACCAACCTATTGCTTCCAGTTTTGCACAGTTTCAACAACCAACACACCCATCATCTGCAGGTGTGGTGAGTTGTGCTTTAGGTGTACTCGCTGACTGACTCCAACCAGACTGTGAACTGTTGTTGGTCTCACACTGCTATTTATAGATGGTTTTGAGTTTGACTGCCAACATTAACTACACCCTTTGATGCTCTCTTATTTTTCAGACAATGCGTGATATATCGTGAAATGTACATTATCTCAGTATGTCCCATCTCTGGTGGATCTGATAGCTGGTGAGGTGTTACTAAAGTGAGTGCCAGAGACAAAAGCCTTGGTTGGACTGAAACCTCTCTCCCTGTTCATTAGGTTATCTGACATCTTTATTTCAACAGAATCCTTCGTCAAACTGTCCCAGAAACTTGGTGTCTGCACCATGATACCAATCTCATCAAGTTTCACTTCATGGCAATATTCAGAGCAGTGGTTTGATTCCTTGTTTTAGTTGAGTGTGTCACAGATTTTCCTTGCATTTCTCCTCAATTGTTCTCACAGGCTGTCCTATGTAAGAAATCCCACTTTCACTTGGAATGTGGTGCACATCCCACTTTTGGAGACTAGATCATCTTTAACATTACAAAAAAGACTTTTTATCTTTGTTGACGGGAGTGAAATACAATGTAAGCATTGTTTCAATAGGAGTCTACCAATCTTTCTGGATACTCAGCCAGCATTAAGTAGATAAATGAATTTCAGATTCTCTTTCTCCATCTCAGTCTATACCTCTCTCTCAGGAGTTCTTGATTTTGACAGCAAAACCTGATCAAATTCTTCAAAAAGTCTCTCCTTGTCTGAATTTGTTTGAGCTCTATGGACCAGAATCTTTAGCACGAAATTTCTTTGTGATTTATGGTGGTGGCTCAATGTATGGAGAGAGAGATCAGTGTTTGTGGGTTTTCTATATATACTATGATCCCGGGATCTGTTTGGAACTCTCAGGTTTCTTAATTCCATATAGCTACACCACAAATATATCATCCAAACCTTGCTATAAACTTGTTGGTTTGAACACTCCAGATTCTAATGCCTCTGCTTGGTAAGTACTCTACAGGTTTGAATGCAAACCTTTTCTGCTGCTTCCAGTGACAGCATGCACCACATAGCTGATGTAATCTGCTATTGGTAGCACATTTGGAGTGGGCACCAAATTTAGCCTTTGATTGTGGTACGATACACAATCATTGACCCACTCAAGGAAGGTAGGGTCCCCTTCCGTATTCCTCCACTGGGGTAATTCCTGTTTGGCGCATCCACATCACGGGGGTGGGCCAGAGTGATAGGATGGCCGAGTTCAGGCAGGGACCCAATCCCATGGGGTATAACATGGAACCCATGCCCAGAGTTATAGGTGAAAACCTTAATGGCAGCAATGGCAGACAAGAGAGACTTCGAGGTGGCAAAGATGCCAAATGTGGCAACCCTCCTTTCTGGGGATTAAATGAGAAGGGGACCACTGCCTTGTGGTGGAGGAGAAACTCCAAAGGCGAAGGGGCACGACCCCAACAGAAAATCCTTTCTTGCTTTAGGCCTAGCAAGCCAGTAGGAAAGTCTTCATATATTGCTTTCTAAACACAGATGAGCCTTGAAACAAACCACTCAGGATTTGAGCCCACTGCTTCTTCTAGTACTGGTGTGAATGATGGGATGATATTCATCAGTACAAGAAGATGAAACCAAACAGACTAAAAACTAAGCTAAATATTGGCACCCTTAATATACGAGGTGCGGCTAGAAAAAAACCGGACTGATGCTGGAAAAAACATTTATTTACAATTATTTACAATTTCATGTTATCTCCTTCAATGTACTCTCCTCCTCGGTCTCTACACCGCTCCATACGAATTTTCCACTGTTCATAGCAATGCTGCAGATCATTTTCGGTAAGTCCATACATTACTTCCGTCGCTTTTTCTTTTACTGCTTCAACAGTCTCAAATCTAGTTCCTTTCAAAGCTGACTTGACTTTAGGGAAAAGAAAAAAGTCACAGGGGGCCAAATCAGGTGAGTAGGGTGGGTGATCTAAGATGGGAATGTTGTGTTTTGCCAAAAACGTCTTCACTGACAACGCACTGTGAGCTGGGGCATTGTCTTGGTGAAGGATCCATGACTTTTTTCTCCACAAATCGTTCCGTTTTCTCCGTACTCGCTCACGTAGGGTAGCCAGGACGCTAATGTAGTAATGCTGATTCGCTGTTTGTCCCTCTGGTACCCAATCAATGTGCACAATCCCTTTTATGTCAAAAAAAAACAATCATCATGGCCTTGAATTTCGATTTTGACATTCGTGCTTTTTTTTGTCGTGGAGAACCAGGAGTTTTCCAATGCATCGATTGGTGTTTAGTTTCGGGATCGTAAGTAAAAAACCACGATTCATCGCAAGTAATAACATTTTGTAAGAAGGTGGGATCACTTTCAATGTTTTCCAGGATGTCAGAACAAATCATTCTTCGGCGTTCCTTCTGTTCAATTGTGAGACACTTTGGAACCATTTTTGAACACACTTTGTTCATGTTGAAACTTTCATGAAGAATCTGCCCAACACTTTCCTTGTCAACTCCTGTTAACTCAGACACTGCTCTGATTGTTAAACAGCGATCTTGTCGAATAAGTTTACCGATTTTTTCAATGTTTGCATCAGTTTTTGCTGACAATGGTCTGCCAGTGCGAGTGTCATCACTGGTGTCTTCGCGGCCATCTTTAAATCGTTTAAACCACTCAAACACTTGTGTTCGCGATAAACAATCATCGCCGTACACTTGTTGTAACATTACAAACGTTTCACTTGCAGATTTTCCTAGTTTGAAACAAAATTTGATGTTAACACGCTGTTCTTTCTGTACACTCAACATTTTCCGACGCACAGACAAAACGTCAACTACTTAAAACACATGCCACGGGCAGACTGAGTGCAGGAGGCAGATGAAACTCGAGCAGTAGGCGGAGCGAGAGTCACGTGACAGGCCACGCGACTTTCAGCCTTATTGCATTCGTTTTATTGTTTCACCAGTACTAGTCCAGTTTTTTTCTAGCCACACCTCGTATTAACACTCAGTGGAAAAATGGAAGAAATGACAGATGTACTGACAGTGAGAAAGTTAGATATTTTGGGATTAAGTGAAATGAAGTGGAAGGGAATAGGTGAGAAGAATTTGAGAGGAGGAGGAAAACTGTACTGGAGTGGGAATAACAGGTTTCGAAGAAACAGTGAGGCAGTGATGGTGAATAAGAATGTACAAAACTGTATTGAACGTGTGAGACATATATCAGACAGGATCATAATCTTAAACCTGAGATTCCAAAAAGAAACACTAAAAGTTATCCAGATTTATGCACCTCAAATGGGATGTAGCGAAGAAAAGATGAATTAGAGAACCATATAGAGAGTGCTAATATAGTGATGGGAGATTTTAATGCACAGGTCAGCAAAGAGAGAAAGGGATCCGAGCAAGTATTGGGATGTTTTGGATATGGAGGCAGAAATGAAGAAGGAGAAGACTCCTGGATTTGTGCCAGAGGAATGGAATAAAAATAGCAAACAGCTGGTTTACGAAGAGAGAAAGTCATGTTATCAGCAGATACAGTTGGGATGGAAGAACTGAGAGCGTAATTGATTGTATTCTAGTAGATAGGGAATGGGGAGAGAAAGTACCAAATGTGAAGGTAATCCCAAATGTGAGTGCAGATGGAGACCATAGATTACTGGTCGGACAATGGAAAATGAATCAGTGTACGAAAAATAGAAAACAGAAGAAAGTGCTGAGGATACGGGGTTGGAAACTGAAGGAGAGTGAAAGTGCAGAGAAGTATAGAAAATTAATCACACAAAAATTTCCAAAAGAAGTTTTCTGCAGTGAAGAAAAATAATGGAGTTTATTCAAAGACACTTCAGTCGTAACAGCACAAAAAGTATGTGGTAAAACATCTGAAAAGGAAAAAGTACGACAGACAAGTTGGTGGGATGATACCACAATCCAAGCAGTTAGAAGAAAAAATGGAGCATGGAGAAAGTGGTGGAAAACTAAAAATGACGAGGACCATAAAAGATATATAGAGGAAAAGAAGAAGTACAAAGAAACAGTGGAAATAGCAAAGAAAAAGGCATGGGAAGAGTTTACAAAAAAACTTGAAGATGAGGTGAAGAGCAATAAGAAAATGTTCTATAAAATGATGAAAAATAAAAGGAAGGCTTCTGAAGTACCAGTAAAGATGGAAAGAGAGGATGGTACTGTGATTGAAGATGCAGGGCATATAAAAGATCTCTGAAAAAAACATTTTAAGAAACTGTTAAACACTGAGGAGCAGGTACGTGAGGAAACAATCAATAATGGAGAAATTGAGAGAAGTTGGGAAGCAGAATCAGGTCAAATTACATGGGAAGAAATGGAAATAGATGTGAAGAAGATGAATGGGGTGGAAGCCCCAGGACCTGATGAAGTATCAGTTGACACAATAATAGCAGCAGGTCCAGTGGGACTGCAGTGGCTGTACAGAGTACTGTCAAGTGTGTGGAGAAATAGTACAATACCTGGTGATTGGAGAAGAAGAGACATTGTTCCCATCTTCAAAAAAGGCAATAAAAGACTTTGTATAAACTTCGGAGGAATAGCTCTTATGAGTCATACAGCCAAAATTTTTGAAAGAATTTTACTAAATTGAATAAGTGAAAATAATAGAGGGAAACATTCCACGTGGGAAAAATATATCTAAAAATGAAGATGATGTCACTTACCAAACGAAAGTGCTGGCAGGTCGATAGACACACAAACAAACACAAACATACACACAAAATTCAAGCTTTCGCAACAAACGGTTGCTTCATCAGGAAAGAGGGAAGGAGAGGGAAAGACGAAAGGATGTGGGTTTTAAGGGAGAGGGTAAGGAGTCACACCAATCCCGGGAGCAGAAAGACTTACCTTAGGGGGAAAAAAGGACAGGTATACACTCGCGCACACACACACACATATCCATCCACACATACACAGACACAAGCAGACATTTGTAAAGGCAAAGAGTTTGGGCAGAGATGTCAGTCGAGGCGGAAGTACAGAGGCAAAGATGTTGTTGAAATACAGGTGAGGTATGAGCGGCGGCAAATTGAAATTAGCGGAGATTGAGGCCTGGCGGATAACAAGAAGAGAGGATATACTGAATGGCAAGTTCCCATCTCCGGAGTTCTGACAGGTTGGTGTTAGTGGGAAGTATGCAGATAACCCGGACGGTGTAACACTGTGCCAAGATGTGCTGGCCGTGCACCAAGGCATGTTTAGCCACAGGGTGATCCTCATTACCAACAAACACTGTCTGCCTGTGTCCATTCATGCAAATGGACAGTTTGTTGCTGGTCATTCCCACATAGAAAGCTTCACAGTGTGGGCAGGTCAGTTGGTAAATCACGTGGGTGCTTTCACACGTGGCTCTGCCTTTGATCGTGTACACCTTCCGGGTTACAGGACTGGAGTAGGTGGTGGTGGGAGGGTGCATGGGACAGGTTTTACACCGGGGGTGGTTACAAGGGTAGGAGCCAGAGGGTAGGGAAGGTGGTTTGGGGATTTCATTGGGATGAACTAAGAGGTTACGAAGGTTAGGTGGACGGAGGAAAGACACTCTTGGTGCAGTGGGGAGGATTTCATGAAGGATGGATCTCATTTCAGGGCAGGATTTGAGGAAGTCGTACCCCTGCTGGAGAGCCAGCCTACACTGTGAAGCTTTCTATGTGGGAATGACCAGCAACAAACTGTCCATTCGCATGAATGGACACAGGCAGACAGTGTTTGTTGGTAATGAGGATCACCCTGTGGCTAAACATGCCTTGGTGCACGGCCAGCACATCTTGGCAAAGTGTTACACCGTCCGGGTTATCTGCATACTTCCCACTAACACCAACCTGTCAGAACTCCGGAGATGGGAACTTGCCCTTCAGTATATCCTCTCTTCTTGTTATCCGCCAGGCCTCAATCTCCGCTAATTTCAATTTGCCGCCGCTCATACCTCACCTGTCTTTCAACAACATCTTTGCCTCTGTACTTCCGCCTCGACTGACATCTCTGCCCAAACTCTTTGCCTTTACAAATGTCTGCTTGTGTCTGTGTATGTGCGGATGGGTGTGGGTGTGTGTGTGTGTGCGCACGAGTGTATACTTGTCCTTTTTTCCCCCTAAGGTAAGTCTTTCCACTCCCGGGATTGGAATGACTCCTTACCCTCTCCCTTAAAACCCACATCCTTTCGTCTTTCCCTCTCCTTCCCTCTTTCCTGATGAAGCAACCATTTGTTGCGAAAGCTTGAATTTTGTGTGTATGTTTGTGTTTGTTTGTGTGTCTATCGACCTGCCAGCACTTTCGTTTGGTAAGTAACATCATCATCTTTGTTTTTAGATATATGAATAAGTGAAAAGATAGAAAAGGAGCTAAGTGGAGAACAGCATGGGTTTAGAAAAGGAAGAAGCATGATTGATCTGATATTTTCTATCTGTCAAGTGATGGAAAAGAGTTGGGAGTATAACGAAAGGGTGATAATGGTTTTTATAGACATAGAAAAGGCATATGACTCAGTTAACAGGGAAATACTCTGGGAAGAAATGAAGAAGATAGGTATAGAAGTTGGATACATTAATGTAATAAAGACAATGTACAGAGGACACAACTGTAGAATTTAAACACCATTGGGGAACTCTGAATACTTCAAAATAAGAAAAGGACTTAAACAAGGAAATATTCTACCTCCTGCACTTTTTAATGTTGTGATGGAGGAAATGAATAGGGCAGTTAAAGATATAGTAAAAGAAAAAGACAAAAAGATGATTTTTGCGGATGATATAGTAACATGGGGCGATAAAGAGGTAGATGTACAGTTAAAACTTGGCATGTGGAACAAAATAATGAAAAGGCATGGATTAAAAATAAATAAAGATAAGAGTGAAGTAATGAAATTTGGAAGAGAAAGGGACCAATGGGAATATTACTTTGAATGCAGAACTCCTCAAAGTGGTAAACAGTTTCACTTATCTAAGGAGTGAAATATCTAATGATGGAAGAATAACCAATGAAATTAATAGGAAGTTACAGAAGGGAGGCAATTTCTACCAAACAATAAAACGCCTGATTTGGAATAAGGAAGTTTCAGAAAAAGCAAAATTCCTAATCTATAAGAGTTATTACTCCCCTATGGTGACCTATGGAGGAGAAACATGGACAGTGACAGAAAGGGGCTGGAGCAGACTGCAAGCAGGGGTGTTGTGAGTCGCCGATCATTCAAAGCGCGCCGAGCAATTACGCGCGTCCTCTACGTGCGGCGCTGTCTGCCAGCCATGCAGCAGCTGCGCCACCTAAGCGGCCAACCGAGCAGCGGCCGCTAGACTGGGACTCAGTGCTCATTCGAATGCTAACATGTACACATGTCTTGCTTGTCAACTTACTCTGTGACTTATATGTGTTGTGTCGTTCTGAAATATATGTGTTCAACTTGACGTTATAACAATTGGCGACGAGGTAGTGGATTTTTCCTTTTCACCGTTGAACCACAGTTTTCCATGGCTACTGTCGAGCAACTATTGCAAAGTCTCCTTGAACAGCAAACGCTTCTAACAGCGGCGATTCGCAATTTCGTCGCGGCGTCAAATGCGCGGCGTTTCTCGTCATTGGCTATACCTCCTTTTCCTCCATACGACGAGACGGCGGAAGACTGGTCTGATTACGAAAAATGTCTTCGACAGCACTTCTTGGCATTTGATGTCACGGATGAACAACCATGTAAGTCTCTGTTCCTTTCCTGGATTTCACCTCAAATGTATCGGTTGTTGTCGTAATTGGCTCCTTTGAAGGATCCTGCATCTTTGACCTTTGCTGAAATGTGCTCACTTCTGTCTGTCTATTTTCAAAAGCAAATGCATGTGGTAGCCTCTCGTGTTGCCTTTTATCATTGTCAGAAACAGCCGCATCAATCCTATCGCGCTTGGGCTGCTGAACTTCAAGGCCTCAGTCGAAAGTGTCAATTTGTTACTGAAGTTCACAAAGAATCCTATGCCGATTCCATGGTACGGGATGCTATTATCCAGTTGGCGCCGGACAAAGAAGTTCGGCAACGTGCCCTTCAGTCTAGATGAAGTTCTCTCCATTGCGCAGTCTTTTGAAATTTCTCGCGCTGCTGGGGCGCAAATAGAGGCGTGGGGTGATGTCGGGGAAATACAACCTCTGTCCGCTGTTGACGCGTGCAGCGCGTCCCCGCTGGCCGACGTGGCCACAGTGCGCTCCCAGGCGCTGCCTCGGCCTAACCGTAAACAACCCGCTAAGAATCTGCAGCAAAACCCCCGGCAACTTCCTTCATGTCCATGGTGTTTTACGAAACATTCACGCGAGGATTGTCCCCAACGTTGGGCTGTGTGTCACAATTGCAAAAAGAAAGGTCATGTGTCTTCCGTTTGCAAATCCGACAGCATACATGATGTTCACGAACATGACGCTGATTCTGATTCTGTGTTGTCTGTCAATTGCACTTCTTCCCTTTCAGGGAAGTTATTCCTTAATGTCCAAATCCTTGGTCGAGATGTTCGCATGCAGGTGGATACCGGTTCTGCTGCCACTATAATTAATTCTCAGACGTATCTTCAATTGGGTTCTCCGCTCCTGTCACCTGTCACTCAGCAATTACAGACATACAATAAGCAGAAGATTTTTCTCCTGGGTTAGGCCGTGCAAACGACTTTGAAGCTCATATCACGCTCAAACCCACTGCTCGGCCCAAGTTTTTTCGGGCTCGGCCCATTCCTGTGGCCCTTCGTGATTGGGTAAAATGGGAGCTGGATCGTCTCACTACTTCAGGGGTCTTGCTTCCTGTCACTTCCAGTGAGTGGTCCTCTCCTGTCGTTGTCATTGCTAAGCCAAATGGTGATTTTCATCTCTGGGGCGATTTCAAAGCCACTGTAAATGCTCAATGCCTCATCGACACTTACCCAATGCCCGGACCTGAAGAACTGTCCACTAAACTTGCTGGAGGCCAGTATTTTTCTAAAACTGACCTGTCGGAAGCTTATCATCATCTTCCTCTCGACGCTGCTTCCCAGCAGTTTCTCGTCCTTAACACGCCTTTCGGCCTCTATCAATACCAACGCTTGCCTTTCAGGGTGGCTAGCGCCCCTGCTCTCTTTCAGCAATTCTTGGAACAATTATTGCTCCCTGTCCCTGGGTGTATCAATTACATGGACGACATTGTTGTCACTGGCTCCACCACTGAAGAACATCTTCAAAATCTCCGCACACTTTTTCATGTCTTACAGGCTGCCGGTCTTAAGTGTAATCTTCAGAAATCACAATTTTTTCAGGCATCTATCACGTACTTGGGGTTTCAATTTCAACTCTCTCAGGATGGTATTCGTCCGCTTCAGCAAACTGTCGCTGCGATCGATGCCCTTCCTGCCCTACATCTGTTAAGGAACTGCAGGCCTTCTTGGGGAAAAAGCATACTATCACAAGTTTTTACCGTCTGCGGCTTTGGTGGCTCAGCCGTTGCATCGCCTGTTGCATAAAAACGTGCCTTTTCACTGGTCTGCGTCATGCGATGCGGCTTTCCAGAAATTGAAGACTATGCTGAAACAGGCCCCATGCCTGGCTACTTATCGACCTCGCCAACATCTTGTTCTTGCCACAGACGCCTCTCAATACGGGGTCGGTGCAGTCCTTGCGCACTGTTTTTCTGACGGTTCGGAACAACCCATTACTTATGCCTCCAAAACGCTCACGGATGCCCAACAGAAGTATTCTCAAATTGAAAAAGAAGCTTTGGCCATTATTTATGCTCTTCATAAGTTTGGTGTTTTTCTCTATGGCTCAAAATTTCATCTTGTTACGGGTCACAAACCACTTGTTTACTTGTTTCCTTGTTTCATCCATCAACGTCACTTCCCGACAAGGCTGCACACCACCTCCAGCATTGAGCTCTTTACTTGTCTCGTTTCAATTATGAGATTCATTTCTGGCCAACGGCTCAACATGCAAATGCTGATGCTCTGTCTCGCCTTCCCATGGGTCCTGATCAGGCATTCGATAGGGACAAACATTTGTGTTTCCACCTGGATGTTGCCGAGCAGCGGGTTGTGGACGGGTTCCCCATCACTGGGGACAGGCTGGCGGCTGCTACGAGTTCTGACCCTACCCTCTCACGGGTTTTACGCTGTATTCAGAACGGTTGGCCAGATCGCCCGTCCGCTAAGACTTCTGATCTGTTGCGGAATTACTACGCTTTGCGCTACCGCCTCACGGCTAGGGATGGTGTTATCCTCACCTCGCCGCGTGTCGTGGTACCTGCGTCTTTGCGTGCTTCGGTACTGCGCCTCCTTTACCAAGGGCACTGGGGTGTGTCCCACACAAAATCTCTGGCACGCCGTCATGTGTACTGGCCTGGCATCGACTCTGAAATAGCACACATGGTCGCTGCCTGCAGCCCTTGTGCGTCACAGGCCGCTGCCCCGAAGTCATCTTTGTCACCGTGGCCTTTGCCTGAGAAGCCCTGGGAGCGCATTCATGCTGACTTTGCGGGACCACTTACTGGCTCCTCGTAATTGATGCCTACTCTAACTTTCCTTTCATTGTCCGTTGCACGTCGCCTACCACTGCGGCAACCACCAGTGCTCTCGCCCACATTTTTTCTTTGGAAGGCCTCCCCTCTACTCTTGTAACTGATAATGGTCCGCAATTTGCCTCTTCCGAATTTGCAGATTTTTGTGCTCGTCACAGCGTTATGCATGTCACAGCCCCGCTGTTCCACCCACAATCCAACGGTGAGGCTGAACGACTGGTCCGCACATTTAAGGCTCAGATGCGGAAACTTCTGACTTCTTCTGCTGCTGATGATGCGCTTCTCCAGTTTCTGGCATCTTACCATTTCACCCCCATGGGCGACCACAGCCCGGCTGAGTTCTTACATGGCCGACAGCCCCACACGCTACTTTATCTTCTGCGGCCTCCCACCTCACGGCCGCGGGTGCTTTCCCTTGGCCGGTTCACCGACGACGACCTCGTCTGGGTACGGGGATATGGCAGACGGCCAAAATGGAGCCCGGGCCGCATCTTGAGACACC
Source organism: Schistocerca serialis cubense (assembly GCF_023864345.2). Taxonomy (NCBI): domain Eukaryota; kingdom Metazoa; phylum Arthropoda; class Insecta; order Orthoptera; family Acrididae; genus Schistocerca; species Schistocerca serialis. The sequence goes on along the minus strand of NC_064638.1, from coordinate 869,664,362 downwards.
GTGGCAGACGCCTGTATGAAATCCAGACGGACACGGGTGTTGCAGTGCGTCATTCGGACCAGCTTCGGCCTCGTGTGCCAGCAACGCCTGTTCCGAATGCCGCTACACCACTTTTGGCCCTACCTGACGCTCGGGATCTTGGCATCTCTCAATACTCACAACGCAGCCCTCTCACCGTCATCGCGATGCCAGCACAAGAACGGACGCCACCAGGAGACGTGCCCATGCAGGAACCGGATGACCATCCTCTGTCAGAGCAAATCTACTCGCCTCCTCCTCCAACGGACGCCGACACATCGCCCATGTCTCCTGTCATATCAACTGGACTTGCCGCAACGGGCAGATTGGTGCAGGGGGCCCCAGCAGATTCGACCCTTACGTCTCCTGTCATCTCGACCCGTTATCATCGGGGGATACTTCCGTCCGTACGGGAAGCCTCCTCCTCGAGACTTTACGGTGAGTCAAACAACGCCTATGGACGTTAGCCATCTCCAGGACACCTCCATCAAGACCAGTGCAACAATTTCAAAGGGGGGAAAAGTGTTGTGACTCGCCGATCATTCAAAGCGCCGCCGCACAATTACGTGCGTCCTCTACGCGCGGCGCTGTCTGCCTGCCATGCAGCAGCTGCGCCACCTAAGCGGCCAGCCGAGCAGTGGCTGCTAGACTGGGACTCAGTGCTCATTCGAATGCTAACGTGTACACATGTCTTGCTTGTCAACTTACTCTGTGACTTATATGTGTTGTGTCGTTCTGAAATACATGTGTTCAACTTGACGTTATAACAAGGGGGAATGAAATTTCTCAGAGCAGTTAAGGGAAAAATAAGAATGGACAGAGTAAGGAATGTAGATATTAGAAAGGACCTTAAACAAGAAAGTATGAGGGACGAAATTGAAAAAAAAAAAAAGATTAAGATGTGGAAGAACTTAAGAGGGCTGGAAAAAGACCTAGAGGGCACCCAAGAACACGATGGAAAAAGGGAGTGAGAATATCTGTGGAAAGGAGAGGTGTGATCTGGCAACAAGTGGAGGAAGAAAAGTAGTGGGAGGGCTGAGCTAAATGGAGAGTACTCGTCGGCACCCAGACTCAGCAGTAGCTGGAGTGGGATCCAGACACTACTAACAAATTTAGCCCTTTAGCAGGGATTTTCACTTGTTTCCTCGTCTAGATGATGTCAGTGAGATTGATTATTATGTGGCTTTCTGAATCTTGTCTTAGCATTCTATGAAAATGATCAAATATTGGTTTCTGGCATGCAGACATTTTCCACTGCACTGATTCAGCTCGCGAACACATCGTATTGTCAACCCATTACTAATAATCTACAGACAGTTCTGTGGTAATGCCCCACCCCTCCACGAAATCATTTTATTTAACAGCACAATCCCTACATACCAAATGGATGAACTTAAAATTGAAAGGTCCTGAAGGAACAGAAATATCTGCTTGCATGGCCTAATTATTTAGTGAGCTGCTTACATTAAACAGAAGATCTGGATTGAGTCAGTGTCTGGATGCACCACTGTCATTACCAGGAGGAGACAATTTGCTACCCTTTCGGTTTTCACAAATTAATAATAAAATATTCTCATTCTATGAAAATGATCAAATATTGGTTTCTGGCATGCAGACGTTTTCCACTGTACTGATTCAGCTCGCGAACACATCGTATTGTCAACCCATTACTAATAATCTACAGACAGTTCTGTGGAAATGCCCCACCCCTCCACGAAATCATTTTATTTAACAGCACAATCCCTACATACCAAATGGATGAACTTAAAATTGAAATGTCCTGAAGGAACAGAAATATCTGCTTGCATGGCCTAATTATTTAGGCAGCTGCTTACATTAAACAGAAGATCTGGATTGAGTCAGTGTCTAGATGCACCACTGTCATTACCAGGAGGAGACAATTTGCTACCCTTTCTGTTTTCACAAATTAATAATAAAATATTCTTCTATATATTCTGAGCACATTGATTGTTCACCACCACACGTACTGTACATTAATCATGGGAAGCCATTTTACATTTTTTAGCATGGAATAAGGTGGCCTAGAATCATTTCAAGTATGATTTTTAGTAAAGCACTTGTCAGACAAGAAACATATATACTCCTCATGGTGTTGTACTGGGTCTAATTGTTCTTAATATACAGGGTGTACATAATTAAAGTGCCAGTTTCAAAAAAACTATAGAAAGAGAAACACTGCTCAGAATGATGTCAAATTTGAACAGCGTATTATTGACACAAAGGGGAAACATCAAGGAACAAAAAATTTTTTTATGAAAATTTGGCCAGCATCAGAATAGGCACAGCAATAGATGTGCAGCACACAGCTGTTCCTCAGTTTGTGTATGAGATTCCCTACATGAATGTGTCCATGAAGGATTGCATGCTCCTGATAAAGCTCTTTTACAAGAACAGTAACTGTATGCCAGTAGCCCTGCAGAAGTTCCACAGACTCAAGGTTATGAAAAAAGGAACTGGTCTGATGTCCGCTAGGGATCTGGAGAAAATGACTACAAAATTCAAAAAGAAAGGTTCTTTCAAAGTGCAATGTGGCAGAGGGAGGAAAGGAGTTGATCGAACAGCTGTCAAAGACATGGCCGTAATATTGCAGCAGGGCTCAAGCAGTGGTGTGCAAACTTGCAGTGCACAGGGAACTGCCCGAACATTGGATATGCTTGTGAGCATGCTGTATAAAATCCTAAGAAACATCCTGCACAGCTATCCATACAAAATCACCAAAGTTCAGGAGTTTCTTCCTGCTGAACTGCCAGCAAGACAAACATTTGCTCCGGAATTTCTTGCTTGCATGGAAGTGGACAACGAATGGCCATGACCGATTTTGTAGACAGGCAAACCAGATTTCCATCTCAAAGGACTTGTCAATTTGCAGAATATGGACAATGGATAATGCGCACGCACATCCACTGGTACCACTTCATTCTGCAAAGGTGACTGTGTGGTGTGGGTCGACAGCATATTTGTTCAAACAGATGAGTCCTGCAGGTCTTGTTAGTTGTACCATCACTAGTAAAAGCTATGAGAGTCTTTTGCACACCAATTTCATTCTAACCATTCAACAGCAAGGATGTGTGGGTGAGATCATTTTTATGCAAGATGGCGCTCTTCTGCACATTGCATCATCAGTGAAGTGGCTGCTACAGAGGCATTTTGGAACTGCTAGAATTATCAGCCATCATTTCCTTGCCATCTATATCACTTGATCTTAATCCAGTTATCTGAAAGACATCGTGTTTAGTGCTTCAGTTATGAACATGTCTGAAAGTGCTCCAATTACAAATGTGGCTGAACTGAAGGCATGAACTGCAAAACATGTTCTGAATGTGACACCCGAGACATTCTGATCTGCTGTGGAACTTGCTGTTTCTCTATTTCAACTTGTGGCAGGAAACAGTGGACAACATATTGAATAAATCTTGCACCAGTCTCATGACAATTAGAAATCAATGTCATTTTGCCTTTTATTCAGCTTTGGCCTCATGACAATTCAAAAACGATTTTTCCCACCCAATGTGGTGTGACCTTGTCATCGTGGATGGGTTTACCTAGCAAAATTGCCACAACTGTTGACTGTCGAACTTGTGCAATCAGGCACATTAAACAGTACGGATGGTGTAATGTGCAACTCAAACCACAGCCATCATATTGCAATTCATCTGTCATTTGAAGGCAACCCCACCTATGTTAAGATACTTACAGTGCCATCTATTGGCAACATTTTTGTTAATTTTTTTCTTTTGCTCCATGTTTCTCCCTGCATCAATAACAGAGATGGGTAGTCCATTCCTGAATTGATTCAAAGAGCCTGATCATTCTAAGGAGTGGGTGATGGGTGATTTGGAAAAAATGAATGGGTCCATTCCTGAATTGATTCAAAGAGCCTGATCATTCTAAGGAGTGGGTGATGGGTGATTTGGAAAAAAATGAATGGTAGCTCATTTGATTTCAAAATGCGTTTCTTGTGGCTGTAATGAGCAGAATGAAAATTCTGCAGTAGGCTGCTGCAACACCATCCCATGACACATTCTTAAGAAAACATTTCCTAAGATACAAAAAATGTGCACATGTGGATTTGCATAGCTTCTTAATATGTGAAGCTTTTCTCATCCATGAAAACAGCAGAAAATAAAGAAAGCTACATGCCCCGATCCCCATTTATTGGCTGTCAGGTCATACCCATTCAGCCATCTCAATAGTAAAGCTGGTTATGACAGTGAAAAAGGAAGCACGACACAGCACTCAGTCCCAATAGAGCAAATCTTCAACTCAGCCAGGAATCGAACTCAGGTCCCTATATTTAGCAACCCGCCATGCTCACTGTGCAGCTACCGATGCAAATGAGAGGTTGGCTCTTTAAAATGGCACAGGAACACAGAAAAAACTTCCAGCACCGTGATACCACTCTTCAGTTGAAAAGAAAACCTCAAATTTCAGAAGCTCAATCAATGTTTACATACTTTTGAGTGAGTTGTTGCTTTTTATCCTTTGTCTTGGAGTCGTACTTGGAACGTCAGCGATCATATAAGCTGCGGTCTTCAGCCACCATGCAGTCGCAACATATCATCGTAAAGTGACCCAAACATCACTCCCCTACCAACAGCAGCTCATTGTTCCCACCACTCCAACCAATCAAACCGTACGCCGTCTCACTAGAACACTGCTCCCCACTTCTCTCAAGGATCAGATCACAAGGTAGCTCACTAGCTCACTGCTCCCTACCACCCTTACAGATCACATTGCAAGGTACATCACTGCTCCCCACCACTCTTACGGATGAGATCGCATAGAGCAGATCACATGGTGACCTGGGGCATCAATCTTTTCTCTGCACTCCTGGCACAGTGATACAGCTTGCAACTCGCTTTCCTCACTGACCATCTCTCCATCCGAGTTCAGTTTTTTATAAAAATAATGGCATGTGTACAACATAATTACTTTAATGTATATAATAGCCCAAATACACAGGTTGACTCAGGAGGAATGGTCAGTATTCAGGGATATGATAGGACTGATCATTTGAAGCAAAAAACTAAATATGGACACATGCCCTATTCCAAATGGTTTTTGAGATGGAACACATTTAAAGTTAATTTTGTATGTTTATCTTGAATAACTCACAATCGTGGCCTCTAACAAAAACGCGTCACAGTAAAAAATTAAACTACATTATATTTCCTATAAAAAGGTGCTATTCATTTCTTCTCTGGACTTACTGTTTGCATGAAGAGAGTAAGAAAAAGATGAAAATCTTGTGTGGCACAAATACATTGAGATGTAAGTAGGTTTTGTAAACCAAAATGAGATAGAGTTCTGACTTGATAGATCTCATGTCCTATATCAAATTATTCACCTCAACTTCATCCACACTATTGTGGTACATTGTAAACAATGACAATGTACTGAATAATAAAGAAAATAAATAACAATAAACATTAAATAAAGCATATTCTGTCTCAGAGACCATTCACAATGGTGAATATGTCTACATGAATTTTTTGTTTCAAATGATCATTCCTGTCATCCCCAAATATAGACCATTCTGTCTGGGCCAACCTGTATGTTACGTTTAATTTTTATTGATTCATTTAGCCTACACAGATTAATACCTTCAGGATCCCTCGTACACCAGACCAGAATTTTCTATGCAATTACAAAACATATTAAAATCACAATTACTTTAAAAAATCATAATATTTTTAAACAATGGAAAATCCATGATGGAATGTAACAACATTATGAAAAAGGTAGTTTCTACTCACCATATAATGGAGATGCTGAGTTGCAGATAGGCACAACAATAAGACTGTCGAAAAGTGAGCTTTTGGCCAACATTCTCTCTCTCTCTCTCTCTCTCTCTCTCTCTCTCTCCCTCCCTCCCTCACACACACACACACACACACACACACACACACACACACACACACACACAAAAGCAAACGCAACTCACACACACGTGACCACAGTCTCTGACAGCTGAAGCCAGAATGCCAGCAGCAGCACATGATGGGAGAGGTAACTGGGTGGGGGTAAGGGGAAAGCTGGGGTGGGGAGGGATAACTGGGTAGGGGTGTGAGATGGTAAACTGCTTCTATTGGGAGTGTGCACAGATGAGGTGGAGAGAGGGCAGGGTAGCTAGGTACAGTTAGGAGTTTAGACAGAGGGCAGGGGGAGGGGGGGGGGGGGAGAGAGAGAGAGAGAGAGAGAGAGAGAGAGAGAGAGAGAGAGAGAGGAGGAAGAGGGGGGGGGGGGCAGCGGGAAAGGAGAGAAGTAAAATGACTGGGTTCATTGGTGGACTAGAGGGCTGTGTAATGCTGGATGGGATAGATGATGTTTGTAGCCAGAATGGAGTACACAGTGGTGGAAGGATAAATGCCTCTATATCTACACTCCTGGAAATGGAAAAAAGAACACATTGACACCGGTGTGTCAGACCCACCATACTTGCTCCGGACACTGCGAGAGGGCTGTACAAGCAATGATCACACGCACGGCACAGCGGACACACCAGGAACCGTGGTGTTGGCCGTCAAATGGCGCTAGCTGCGCAGCATTTGTGCACCGCCGCCGTCAGTGTCAGCCAGTTTGCCGTGGCATACGGAGCTCCATCGCAGTCTTTAACACTGGTAGCATGCCGCGACAGCGTGGACGTGAACCGAATGTGCAGTTGACGGACTTTGAGCGAGGGCGTATAGTGGGCATGCGGGAGGCCGGGTGGACGTACCGCCGAATTGCTCAACACGTGGGGCGTGAGGTCTCCACAGTACATCGATGTTGTCGCCAGTGGTCGGCGGAAGGTACACGTGCCCGTCGACCTGGGACCGGACCGCAACGACGCACGGATGCACGCCAAGACCGTAGGATCCTACGCAGTGCCGTAGGGGACCGCACCGCCACTTCCCAGCAAATTAGGGACACTGTTGCTCCTGGGGTATCGGCGAGGACCATTCGCAACCGTCTCCATGAAGCTGGGCTACGGTCCCGCACACCGTTAGGCCGTCTTCCGCTCACGCCCCAACATCGTGCAGCCCGCCTCCAGTGGTGTCGCGACAGGCGTGAATGGAGGGACGAATGGAGACGTGTCGTCTTCAGCGATGAGAGTCGCTTCTGCCTTGGTGCCAATGATGGTCGTATGCGTGTTTGGCGCCGTGCAGGTGAGCGCCACAATCAGGACTGCATACGACCGAGGCACACAGGGCCAACACCCGGCATCATGGTGTGGGGAGCGATCTCCTACACTGGCCGTACACCACTGGTGATCGTCGAGGGGACACTGAATAGTGCACGGTACATCCAAACCGTCATCGAACCCATCATTCTACCATTCCTAGACCGGCAAGGGAACTTGCTGTTCCAACAGGACAATGCACGTCCGCATGTATCCCGTGCCACCCAACGTGCTCTAGAAGGTGTAAGTCAACTACCCTGGCCAGCAAGATCTCCGGATCTGTCCCCCATTGAGCATGTTTGGGACTGGATGAAGCGTCGTCTCACGCGGTCTGCACGTCCAGCACGAACGCTGGTCCAACTGAGGCGCCAGGTGGAAATGGCATGGCAAGCCGTTCCACAGGACTACATCCAGCATCTCTACGATCGTCTCCATGGGAGAATAGCAGCCTGCATTGCTGCGAAAGGTGGATATACACTGTACTAGTGCCGACATTGTGCATGCTCTGTTGCCTGTGTCTATGTGCCTGTGGTTCTGTCAGTGTGATCATGTGATGTATCTGACCCCAGGAATGTGTCAATAAAGTTTCCCCTTCCTGGGACAATGAATTCACGGTGTTCTTATTTCAATTTCCAGGAGTGTATTGCAGAAATATTAGCCACGAGACACGGAGTAGGAAGCAAGGGTTGTGTATAGATGGACGAGGATATTGTGTAGGTTCAGTGGGTGGTAGAATAAAACTATGGGAGGGGCGGGAAGAATAGTGGTTATAAATTTCTCATTTCAGGGCAAGATGAGAGGTATTCAAAATCCTCGCAGAGAACGTAATTCATTTGCTCCAGTCCTGGGTGATACTAAGTCATGAGGGGAATGATCTTCTGTGGCCAGATGGTGGAATTTTGGGAGGTGTTGGGTGACCGGAAAGATAAGATATGAGAAGGTTGAGAGGGTAATTATGGTCTGTAAAGGCCTCAGTGAGGCTCTTGCTATATTTTGTATTGTCAGACTTGCCTTCACGAGTTCCTTAATCATTTTGACTGTTTCACACCTTTTCATATATGGTACCAACTTTATGATCGCGGGTCTAGGTTCATAAATCATAACGTCCTACATCATACTCTATACCTTCTGATTACAGAATGTGCTGCATGTATAACTGTTCTCACTTTAAGCTTTTACAGTTTAAAATGTTTATGTTAATAGTAAATATTTTAACTTTTCAGTGCTGCACAACAATATGTCAACAACATTGGCTTTGAACAGAAGAATTACGAGTGATGTATGGTACCATTTTACCAAGATAGAAGAAAAACAAAAATACTGCTACTCTCAGCAGACATTTTCCATGGTTTGTGGCTCATCATCAAACCTGAAGACACATCTAAAATAGAAGCATCCCACAGTACCTCTGGAATGATGAGGGTCAGGAAGCCGATCAGTATCACCAAAGATTGATACAGAAATTTGAGAAATCATTTCTCGTGAACTGTACTCACTGACGTATGCTTCCACTTCAGGCAAATTTAGTCTCAAACTGTAACCAGCCTATCTCTGTTGCCAGTTTCTGGACCAAGTCCTAATTTATTTCCTTTTGTGGTGCCCTCACCCCAAACTGCTTTTCATTTACAACAACCAATAAGTAAATTTTCTGATAATATGAAGCTGGTCACGTACATAAAAGTATGGCACTACATACACAGCTTTTAAAAATGATTTGCAGAGAATACCATCCTCTCTCTGCAGTTAAAATGTTGTGTGACTGGGGCCTCCCGTCAGGTAGACCGTTTGCCGGGTGCAAGTCTTTCGATTTGACGCCACTTCGGCAACTTGCACATCAATGGGGATGAAATGATGATGATTAGAACAACACAACACCCAGTTCCTGGGCGGAGAAAATCTCCGACCCAGCCGGGAATCGAACCTGGGCCCTTAGGACTGACATTCTGTCGCACTGACCACTCAGCTACTGGGGGCGGACTCTCTGTAGTTGATGAAGACACAAAGTATGCTCTTCCCAAATTATAATTTACCAAGTCAAAAAAGTTGTTTGAGTTCTGTAAGACACAGAGTATGCTCTGCCCAAATTATAATTTACCAAGTCAAAAAAGTTGTTGAGTTCCCTAATGCCCAGTTTTTATCATGAGTTATTCGATAAAAATAAAAATGATTTGACCACTGAAATGGCAGTCTGCCTTATATCTAATGCGTGGATGAGTGTAAATAACATTAGTTTCTAGGCTCTCACTCACATTTTACAGATGAGAAGTGTGAATTAAAGTCATACTTCTTAGAATGCTAACATTTTGAGGACAGACACACTGCAGAAAATATCTCAAACTGGGTAAAGTCTGTTACTGCCAAATATAATATCAATTTTAAAATCACTTCTATAATAACAGACAATGTATCAAATGTGAAATTAACTGCCATTCTTCTGAAACTTCCACATATCCCATGCTGTGTACATTCTTTAGACCTCACTGTGCCACATGCTATTCAGAAGTCCATACAGAAAACCACTGACAAGGTCAAAAGAGTTACGTTTTTTAAGGATAGACCATTTACTTTAAGCAAACTTGCTGAAATGCAAAAAAACTTTAAAAAATGACCAACTGAAATTGAAACAACTTGTCCCATTTTGCAAAGATATACTTTAAATAAAGATCCCATAATTTCTGGTCTCACTATTTTAGGTGCAAAATTGATCACCTTAAACTTAAAAGATACAGAGTGGGAGATAATGCAACAGGCTTTACAGATTTTGAAAGGTTTCCATGAGGTGACCCAAGAGGTGTTCTCAGAAAAAAAAGTCTCACTTTCAAAAATGAAAATCGTGCCAAGATTAATGGAACTGCAACTACAATTCTTTACAGACCAAAATAAACAATGTCCTCAAGAAATAAAATAACACACTCTCTCTCTCTCTCTCTCTCTCTCTCTCTCTCTCTCTCTCTCTCTCTCTCTCACACACACACACACACACACACACACACACACACAGACAGAACTCATTTCTAAACCAGTTGCCATCGTAATGCATGGGACTTCTTCAATCTGGTAGGAGTCTGATAAAACTATTAGTCAGCTTCAAGCAAGTCACGATCCAGATAGTGCAGCAATTGTCAAATTAGTCAAATATTTGGCATTTGGCAGAGGGATACTTGCCTAGAAACAGTAATCCCTTAAACTGGTGGAAAACAAGAAAATTGCTGTGGTCAGTACTGTATCAATTGGTTCTAAAAGTATCATGTATCAAAGCAACATCAGTGTTCTGTGAACCGAATACTTTCAAAAGCAGGACAAGTAGGCACTGAGAAGAGAAACAGATTCACATCAACTAAAATGGGTCAGATTTCATTTATAAATGACAACACTGATTAATTTTTCCTTTTTGGCTATTTATAGGGTTGTAGCCTATCCCTGATGTTATTCAATCCGTATATTGAGCAAGCAGCAAAGAAAACAACAGAAATATTGGAGTAGGGATTAAAATCTATGGAGAAGAAATAAAAACTTTGAGGTTTGCTGATGATACTGTAGCTCTGTCACAGACAGCAAAGGACCTGGAAGAGCAGTCGAATGGAATGACACTGTCTCGGAAGAAGGACATAAGATGAACATCAACAAAAGCAAAACAAGGATAATGGAATGTAGTCAAATTAAATCACGTGATGCTAGGGAATTAGATTAGGAAATGAGACCCTTAAAGTAGTAAATAAGTTTTGCTATTTGGGGAGCAAAATAACTGATGATGGTTGAAATAGAGAGGATATAAAATGTAGACTGGCTATGGCAAGGAAAGCGTTTCTGAAGAAGAGAGATTTGTTAACATCGAGTATAGATTTAAATGTCAGAAAGTCATTTCTGAAAGTATTTGTACGGAGTGTAGCTATGTATGGAAGTGAAACATGAATGATAAATAGTTTAGAAAATAAGAGAACAGAAGATTTGGAAATGTAATGCTGCAGAAGAATGCTGAAGATTAGATGAGTAGATCACATAACTAATGAGGAGGTACTGAGTAGAATTGGAGAGAAGAGAAATTTGTAGCACAACTTGATTAGAAAAAGGGATTGGTTGGAGGGACATGTTCTGAGTCATCAAGGTATCAACAATTTAGCATTGGAGGGCAGCGTGGAGGGTAAAAATCGTAGAGGGACACCAAGACATGAATACACTAAGAAGATTCAGAAGGATGCAGGCTGCAATTGTTACTCAGAGATGAAGATTCTTGCACAAGATAGAATAGCACGGACATGTGCAGCAAACCAGTCTCTGACCACGACAACATGGTAATGCTAAATGTAAGTGACGACTGCAGAGACACTTTAATTACAGTTATGTCATAATTTTTATACTGCATTTTTCCAATGAAAGTATCAAAATATAGCAACAATCAGTCCTCATTTTTAAAAATTTTCCACTTGATAAAAAAGTATTTAGGATTTTGTTGCAATACTTATAATTGTTACAGCAGATGAAATTTAAAACTTTGGATCTCAAAATTACTACAGACATAACACAAAATTGTTACTTCTCTTTATATGTTCTTTCAAAATAGGACAAAATCAGATAAGGCAATGAGTCTTCCTTTTACTTATTTTTGGGAATGAATGGTGAGTGTGAGTCATGAAGAAGAACTAGTTCATACCAGTGAGTGACCAGTTCTCATCTAATCTCTGAAAAGAACAGTTTTACCCATCTCTAATCAATAATACGCAGATCAAATTTGATGTCATTCTGATCAGTAGTAATCTTTCTACAGCGTTTTGAAACTGGAACTTTAATTATGGACATCCTGTATGTCAATGACTTTCCAGACAGGTTCTCTTTGCTTATGACAACAACATTATAGTCACTGAACTCCTATTAGTAAAAGAAACTGAAACCCTGAAGGATGTTCACAATTGAGCAGAATGCAATAAGTTAACACTGAATATAAAGAAAACAAACAGTACGCACTACAGCATTAAGAGGCAAAACAGTCCTGTTGAAATAAGTATAGATGATAAACTAAAGTGTTACAAACACAATGTTTTTAGAGATGAATTGTGATTGTCAATTGACATGGAATACACACACCAAGGTATTGGCAAAAATAATGCCAACAGAAAGTTTTGCTCTTAGGATTCTATCATAAGTTTGTAACAGTCAATGTCTTGTGTTGACATACTATTCCTACATACTCATTTCTTAGTGATTGGAATTTTTTGTCACAAAACATGGACACAATTTTTAAAATGCATGGGCTATAAGAATAGTAACAAAAGTATTAGACCACTTCATCCTAAAGAATCGTTTAACAAACTGGGTACCCTTACTCTAACAAATTAATCTAGCTACCTATCTGTTTTAGATACTGAGAAAAACATTACAAAGTATTTAACTAACAGTTATACACATAATGATGGAACACAAGCCAGTTTGGACTTACATTTATCTACAAAAACAAATAAACTTGAAACAGAACTTTCTATTAGGGAATAAAATTATACAATAAATTGTGCAGGAAGATGAAAAAGACTATTAAAATATATCTGTTCAAAAATGCAGCTACAACATTTTTCATAAGTAATACATACTACACACACAAAGGGTACTTAGAGGAATCAAGATCAGTGGTTAATAATGCAAGGGGACAACTACAACACCTTGTCACATCACAATACATGATTACAATGTAATGCTTTTACAGGAAAACCATGTGCCAAGGTCTATAGTGCATGATAGTAACATCATTCTCCTAACTTCAACATCTCACTCTTCATGGGGTGCCAACTCAGTTATTCAGGTGAAGTGTGGATATGAAGACGTGCATGGGGCACCACGGCATGTTTACGGATCCAGAGTCAATTTTCCGAATGGACTGGAGCTCATATCATAGCACAAAAAAGTCGAATATGTCCCGGGCAGAATTAGGGATGTAAAAGAATGGAACTAGCTTTTTCACTTAAGACATTTTGATCAAAACATTGTGACATAGTCTCACTTTTTTACTTGTTAGTTGGTTGGTTGGTTGTTTTTGGGGAAGGAGACCAGACAGCGAAGTCATCGGTCTCATTGGATGAGGGAAGGACGGGGAAGGAAGTCGGCCGTGCCCTTTGAAAGGAACCATCCCGGCATTTGCCTGGAGCGCTTTAGGGAAATCACAGAAAACCCAAATCAGGATGGCCGGACACGGGATTGAACCGTCGTCCTCCCGAATGCGAGTCCAGTGTCTAACCACTGCGCCACCTCGCTCGGTACTTGTTAGTACTAGAAACCATGTCACATAACATAATGCATCGTGTCAAGTAAAGTAACATGATACATCACGCCATGTTGTATAACATGGCACATGCCATCATGTCATCCAACATGGAATTTGTCATGTTGTGCAATATGATGCAACGCTTCACTAATGTTTAGGATGCGTGCATCCCCCCTCTGCCACACTTTCTATTACAGATCCACCCCCACTGTCAGATACTTACTATTGCAGATGCATCCCACTCTCTACAAGCATAAATTAGTGTCTATTTGTTTTTACATTCCTCACCATGCGTGTATCAGTGGGTGGATTTGGGAGAGAAATTGTTCCCTGAGAGGGGGGGGGGGGGCAGGAAATGCCCCCCCCCCCCCTCCAACCTAGGAACAAAAAATTGTTGTAGCATACCCCAGGAACAAATTCACCCCCAGAAATTTTATTTCACCAGAAAAACTTTTTTAGTTATTTCATATATGCCCTTCAGCTATATGATATTATGTATTGTTTACTATGGCTGACAAATCATCTGCCTTTTGAGCACAGGATCAGGAACCTTGCTCTTTAAACTGCATGATGCATGTGTGCCAATGCATTTCAGTTAAGAGAACTCTATGCACTACGGAAGTAGGGTTAACTCATAAAAGAGTGTGAATATATCAAGATGTTTTGAATTAAATGTCTTTGAAGCTGGCATATAGGTCACAAAGCTAGTTCACTTCTTTTACATCCCTTACTCTGCCCAGGGCATATTCACCTTCTTTTGTGTTATGTAGCACCATTTTTCATTCTCGTTCATTTATCATAATTTTGACACTGGACTGCCATACCTTGATACCTTGGCAACCAATGCAGATTTCTGTTCACTCAGGCAACATCTGATCCAGCATAGGTCTTTTTATTGTTTTTCAAATCATGTTGCTTATATCGTGGCAGCGGATAAAGCTTCCACAAAGCAATAGGACAACCATTAATTACATGTATTTGTCTACCTTCTCAAAGAATTAGAAACAATTTGCACAAGTCTGAAACACAGAAATGGCACGCTTAAAAAAAAAAAAAATGTTTTTAAACAGAAAATCTGAATGAAGGTAGATTTTTAAAAGTGGGTTTTCAATTTCATGATAAGAAAGTATTTTTCATTTATATGATCCACTTTAAAAAAAATTCTGCACATTCAATTCATGTTGTTGTTGTTGTGGTCTTCAGTCCTGAGACTGGTTTGTTGCAGCTCTCCATGCTACTCTATCCTGTGCAAGCTTTTTCATCTCCCAGTACCTACTGCAACCTACATCCTTCTGAATCTGCTTAGTATATTCATCTCTTGGTCTCCCTCTACGATTTTTACCCTCCACGCTGCCCTCCAATACTAAATTGGTGATCCCTTGATGCCTCAGAACATGTCCTACCAACCGATCCCTTCTTCTGGTCAAGTTGTGCCACAAACTTCTCTTCTCCCCAATCCTATTCAATACTTCCTCATTAGTTATGTGATCTACCCATCTAATCTTCAGCATTCTTCTGTAGCACCACATTTCGAAAGCTTCTATTCTCTTCTTGTCCAAACTATTTATCGTCCATGTTTCACTTCCATACATGGCTACACTCCATACGAATACTTTCAGAAATGACTTCCTGACACTTATATCAATACTGGATGTTAACAAATTTCTCTTCTTCAGAAACGCTTTCCTTGCCATTGCCATCCTACATTTTATATCCTCTCTACTTTGACCATCATCAGTTATTTTGCTCCCCAAATAGCAAAACTCCTTTACTACTTTAAGTGCCTCATTTCCTAATCTAATTCCCTCAGCATCACCCGACTTAATTAGACTACATTCCATTATCCTTGTTTTGCTTTTGTTGATGTTCATCTTATATCCTCCTTTCAAGACACTGTCCATTCCATTCAACTGCTCTTCCAAGTCCTTTGCTGTCTCTGACAAAATTACAATGTCATCGGCGAACCTCAAAGTTTTTATTTCTTCTCCATGAATTTTAATACCTACTCCGAATTTTTCTTTTGTTTCCTTTACTGCTTGCTCAATATACAGATTGAACAACATCGGGGAGAGGCTACAACCCTGTCTTACTCCCTTCCCAACCACTGCTTCCCTTTCATGTCCCTCGACTCTTATAACTGCCATCTGGTTTCTGTACAAATTGTAAATAGCCTTTCGCTCCCTGTATTTTACCCCTGCCACCTTTAGAATTTGAAAGAGAGTATTCCAGTCAACATTGTCAAAAGCTTTCTCTAAGTCTACAAATGCCAGAAACGTAGGTTTGCCTTTCCTTAATCTTTCTTCTAAGATAAGTCGTAAGGTCAGTATTGCCTCACGTGTTCCAGTGTTTCTACGGAATCCAAACTGATCTTCCCCGAGGTTGGCTTCTACTAGTTTTTCCATTCGTCTGTAAAGAATTCGTGTTAGTATTTTGCAGCTGTGACTTATTAAGCTGATAGTTCAGTAATTTTCACATCTGTCAACACCTGCTTTCTTTGGGATTGGAATTATTATATTCTTCTTGAAGTCTGAGGGTATTTCGCCTGTTTCATACATCTTGCTCACCAGATGGTAGAGTTTTGTCAGGACTGGCTCTCCCACGGCCGTCAGTAGTTCCAATGGAATATTGTCTACTCTGGGGGCCTTGTTTCGACTCAGGTCTTTCAGTGCTCTGTCAAACTCTTCACGCAGTATCATATCTCCCATTTCACCTTCATCTACATCCTCTTCCATTTCCATAATATTGTCCTCAAGTACATCGCCCTTGTATAGACCCTCTATATATTCCTTCCACCTTTCTGCTTTCCCTTCTTTGCTTAGAACTGGGTTTCCATCTGAGCTCTTGATATTCATACAAGTCGTTCTCTTATCTCCAAAGGTCTCTTTAATTTTCCTGTAGGCGGTATCTATCTTACCCCTAGTGAGATAGACCTCTACATCCTTACATTTGTCCTCTAGCCATCCCTGCTTAGCCATTTTGCACTTCCTGTCGATCTCATTTTTGAGGCGTTTGTATTCCTTTTTGCCTGTTTCACTTACTGCATTTTTATATTTTCTCCTTTCATCAATTAAATTCAATATTTCTTTTGTTACCCAAGGATTTCTACTAGCCCTTGTCTTTGTACCTACTTGATCCTCTGCTGCCTTCACTACTTCATCCCTCAAAGCTACCCATTCTTCTTCTACTGTATTTATTTCCGCCATTCCTGTCAATTGCTCCCTTATGCTCTCCCTGAATCTCTGTACAACCTCTGGTTCTTTTAGTTTATCCAGGTCCCATCTCCTTAAATTCCCACCTTTTTGCAGTTTCTTCAGTTTTAATCTACAGGTCATAACCAATAGATTGTGGTCAGAGTCCACATCTGCCCCTGGAAATGTCTTACAATTTAAAACCTGGTTCCTAAATCTCTGTCTTACCATTATATAATCTATCTGATACCTTTTAGTATCTCCAGGGTTCTTCCATGTATACAACCTTCTTTCATGATTCTTAAACCAAGTGTTAGTTATGATTATGTTGTGCTCTGTGCAAAATTCGACCAGGCGGCTTCCTCTTTCATTTCTGTCCCCCAATCCATATTAACCTACTATGTTTCCTTCTCTCCCTTTTCCTACACTCAAATTCCAGTCACCCATGACTATTAAATTTTCGTCTCCCTTCACAATCTGAATAATTTCTTTTATTTCATCATACATTTCTTCAATTTCTTCGTCATCTGCAGAGCTAGTTGGCATATAAACTTGTACTACTGTAGTAGGCGTGGGCTTCGTATCTATCTTGGCCACAATAATGCGTTCACTATGCTGTTTGTAGTAGCTTACCCGCATTCCTATTTTCCTATTCATTATTAAACCTACTCCTGCATTACCCCTATTTGATTTTGTGTTTATAACCCTGTAGTCACCTGACCAGAAGTCTTGTACCTCCTGCCACCGAACTTCACTAATTCCCACTATATCTAACTTCAACCTATCCATTTCCCTTTTTAAATTTTCTAACCTACCTGCCCGATTAAGGGATCTGACATTCCACGCTCCGATCCGTAGAACGCCAGTTTTCTTTCTCCTTATAACGACATCCTCTTGAGTAGTCCCCGCCCGGAGATCCGAATGGGGGACTATTTTATCTCCGGAATATTTTACCCAAGAGGACGCCATCATCATGTAATCATACAGTAAAGCTGCATGCCCTCGGGAAAAATTACGGCTGTAGTTTCCCCTTGCTTTCAGCCGTTCGCAGTACCAGCACAGCAAGGCCGTTTTGGTTATTGTTACAAGGCCAGATCAGTCAATCATCCAGACTGTTGCCCTTGCAACTACTGAAAAGGCTGCTGCCCCTCTTCAGGAACCACACGTTTGTCTGGCCTCTCAACAGATACCCCTCCGTTGTGGTTGCACCTACGGTACGGCTATCTGTATCGCTGAGGCACGCAAGCCTCCCCACCAACGGCAAGGTCCATGGTTCATGGGGGGATTCAATTCATGTAAGAACAAATTTTATACGAGCTACATTTAGGTCAACTTTAAACAATCGTGTCTCAACAACGAGTACAGATTATTGAATTTAAAAAATTAATTCGGACTTGTATTTACCTTTATCAAAAGTTTGAACTGCTTCATACAAGTTTAGTGCATACAAGTGGCTTGCTTCAAAAACCTTCCAGAAAAATGTGTGTTTTCTGCATATAAAATCCAAACAAAGCAAGATTTTTTTAAATGGTTAAAATTTATCTTAGATCAAGATTGGATACACCAGAGGACCAAATTTGAACCAACAATCTTGCTCCAGTCCAATGCATTTAAAAGGCGACTGTTTTTGCACATAATATCTGAATGAGGGGGATGGTTTTTGCATGTACAATCTGAGGAGTGCAAGTACAAATGGTGCCATTAGCTGAGCATTAATTTCAGCCAAATTAAATTTTTTTGCAAAAGGAATTAATCAATCTGCACAGTTTCCCTAAGTGCTGGTTTGTCATTCAAATCTTGCACAGCATACTGTAAATTCAAATCTTGCACAGCATGCTGTAACATATCTACAGTAAGACAGCTGTTTGAATGGCTATACAAATGGCCACTGGTCCAGTCTAAACCAAAAACCTTTTACTCCATGTTCCTAACTCAGATAGGAACCAAGCATCAACCAAGGACACCCCCACCCCTGCCCCAAATCGTGATTCTGTGTGCAGCATTTTCATACATATTTGTTAAAGCACTTTGTATATCATTATAAGATGAACCCTGAACAAATAAATAAATGTCATGTTAACAATGAGACTGCTGAATAAAATGATCATTAGCTGTATACAATGTGCCAAACTAGCATCAAATAAAATATTCTCATCACATTGTGAAGCCAATTCTTCAACTATCACTAGGCAGCAGTTCCCATCTTCCCTCCATCTTTACACCCTTGTTACTCATATTACTACAGCAAATCTTTTTGTGTTGTTTTGTCACTTTATTATGTCATGTTTTGTACCCAAGCTTCTTTGTTACGCCGCTTCCACCTCATCTCATTTTTTCCCTGATGATACCTATCCTCCTATCTGTAAATTACACTCCTGGAAATTGAAATAAGAACACCGAGAAATTCATTGTCCCAGGAAGGGGAAACTTTATTGACACATTCCTGGGGTCAGATACATCACATGATCACACTGACAGAACCACAGGCACATAGACACAGGCAACAGAGCATGCACAATGTCGGCACTAGTACAGTGTATATCCACCTTTCGCAGCAATGCAGGCTGCTATTTTCCCATGGAGACGATCGTAGAGATGCTGGATGTAGTCCTGTGGAACGGCTTGCCATGCCATTTCCACCTGGCGCCTCAGTTGGACCAGCGTTCGTGCTGGACGTGCAGACCGCGTGAGACGACGCTTCATCCAGTCCCAAACATGCTCAATGGGGGACAGATCCGGAGATCTTGCTGGCCAGGGTAGTTGACTTACACCTTCTAGAGCACGTTGGGTGGCACGGGATACATGCGGACGTGCATTGTCCTGTTGGAACAGCAAGTTCCCTTGCCGGTCTAGGAATGGTAGAACGATGGGTTCGATGACGGTTTGGATGTACCGTGCACAATTCAGTGTCCCCTCGACGATCACCAGTGGTGTACGGCCAGTGTAGGAGATCGCTCCCCACACCATGATGCCGGGTGTTGGCCCTGTGTGCCTCGGTCGTATGCAGTCCTGATTGTGGCGCTCGCCTGCACGGCGCCAAACACGCATACGACCATCATTGGCACCAAGGCAGAAGCGACTCTCATCGCTGAAGACGACACGTCTCCATTCGTCCCTCCATTCACGCCTGTCGCGACACCACTGGAGGCGGGCTGCACGATGTTGGGGCGTGAGCGGAAGACGG
Source organism: Schistocerca serialis cubense (assembly GCF_023864345.2). Classification (NCBI taxonomy): domain Eukaryota; kingdom Metazoa; phylum Arthropoda; class Insecta; order Orthoptera; family Acrididae; genus Schistocerca; species Schistocerca serialis. Next base: position 869,644,539 of record NC_064638.1, on the reverse strand, counting down.
CCTAATGGTGTGCGGGACCGTAGCCCAGCTTCATGGAGACGGTTGCGAATGGTCCTCGCCGATACCCCAGGAGCAACAGTGTCCCTAATTTGCTGGGAAGTGGCGGTGCGGTCCCCTACGGCACTGCGTAGGATCCTACGGTCTTGGCGTGCATCCGTGCGTCGCTGCGGTCCGGTCCCAGGTCGACGGGCACGTGCACCTTCCGCCGACCACTGGCGACAACATCGATGTGCTGTGGAGAGCTCACGCCCCACGTGTTGAGCAATTCGGCGGTACGTCCACCCGGCCTCCCGCATGCCCACTATACGCCCTCCCTCAAAGTCCGTCAACTGCACATACGGTTCACGTCCACGCTGTCGCGGCATGCTACCAGTGTTAAAGACTGCGATGGAGCTCCGTATGCCACGGCAAACTGGCTGACACTGACGGCGGCGGTGCACAAATGCTGCGCAGCTAGCGCCATTCGACGGCCAACACCGCGGTTCCTGGTGTGTCCGCTGTGCCGTGCGTGTGATCATTGCTTGTACAGCCCTCTCGCAGTGTCCGGAGCAAGTATGGTGGGTCTGACCCACCGGTGTCAATGTGTTCTTTTTTCCATTTCCAGGAGTGTATGTGTCTTTTTATGACTAGTTTTTATAATAGGCTTATAGATTCCAAGATATTTCTTTGCTGGTCACTAGAGCTCAGTTCGAAGCAGGACTCAACAGTGAAGACTATTCCACTCCAGTCAATGAGACTGCAGACCAGAGATGGGTCAAGACACCCCAGACAGCGGTGGGATACCAATCTGACTGTCACCTGCCTTATGGCCTGACAACCAGAGTGATTATCTGGGGTGCCATTTCTTTTCATAGCAGGACCTCTTTGGTTGTCATCCACAGCACCCTTACAGCACAGTGTTATGTCAATAATTTTCTACTACCGGTGTTGTTGCCCTTCATGGCAAGCCACCTTGGCTTACATTTCAGCAAGATAATGCTCACCCACACACAATGAGTGTGCCTACTGCTTGTTTTCGTGCTTGCCAAACTGTACTTTGGTCAGCAGGGTCACCAGATCTCTCCCCAATTGAGAACATTTGGAGCAATATGAGCAGGGTCCTCCAACCAGCTTGGGATTTTGATGATCTGATGCACCAACTGGACATAATTTGGCACGGCATCCGTCAGGAGGGCATCCAACAACTCTATCAATTGATGCCAAGTCGAATAACTGCTCGCATAAGGGACAGACGTGGACAAATGCATTACTGACTTTTTTTGTCTTAGAGCGTAAATAAAATTTATTGTTACTTATTAAATCCAGTTTCTAGTATCTTTTAGTTGTTCTAAAAGTGTGAGCTTTGTTTCAAACAACTCTGAATACAGTATATAGCCATTTTATCCTATAATATTTACACCTCACAGTTGCAATCATGAGTTATTGCCAATATAAAATTACAGTAAATTTAAACTGCTGCTTTTTGTCATTGAAACTGCACAAGATCACAAAAAGAACTAACTTCTTGCCTTTTAAAAAACTTACTCTAAAAAAGTGATTCCTGTCCTTGTGTACATCATAAGAGCATAAACTGCTGACTGAATGACACTTCCCATGGCAATGAGTTGCAGAATCTTTGGCAAAAGACCTTGAGTTTTTAATATTGACCAAGGCTTCACACCACTTCCTGCCAAATTTCCAAGAGTCCAGAGGCAAATATCCTTTAAGAGATGGTTAGGAAAAGAAGGTCCATTAATTTCACATTCACTACAGACCCTTATACTATATTTCGTGATAAAACACATATTTATCTTTGGGAAAAAAGTAAAGCAATAAATACAGGAAACACAAGCAGAAATGTTAGCTGATTTACTATAATCACACCATTACATTATGCATAAATAAGTTGCTTATGACATATCGTTACTAGCTTCCAATTAATTATTGATAAGCTGTAGTACACACTATTACTGGCATATATTGCAGCTACATAAAACAATATTTTTGTAGACAGACAGACTGTGGACTTCGAATTTTCTGTCTTGCATTTATCCTGCTACAGCACATACATCTAACAATATTACTAGTTACTGAATTACAGTTATTCAAGATGACTCAAAAGTCACTGTGTAAATAAAAGGCATACATAGTGAGTCTCTGAATGAGACAAAAATCAGAATGAAGATCATAAATATTTATCACTATATGTGTAAAAAAGTAAAGGCAGATTAAACCCTTATGTCCCACTGAGAGCAAAGTCATTTGCAATAGAGCACAAGCAGGGATTGGTGCAGGAAAATTGTCCACACCTTTGCATTAAGTGACTTAGGGAAACCAGAGAAAATCTAAATATGGATGGCCAGACAAGGATTTAAGCCCTGACACCCCCAAATCTGGCTTCAATGTTTCCACTACAGTGCTCTCTGGGTCTGCTGTAAGTAACAAATGTAAGATGCTACTAAAAGAAGTGTAGTGGTAAGAAAAAGGTGTAACAAAATGGGAGTATGGTTTTTATGTTATTCAGTTTACACAAACAGGAGCTGCACTTAATGTGAGTCGTACTTATGTACAAATATTGACAAGCCAACACCACAAAGAAATTGCATTAGACAACAGATATCCAAGACCAATGGTTGGCCACATACTAGGCAAACGACAGGCCAACATACTGCAGAAGATTGTTGACATGCGTCACACCATTACACATGTAATATCATTTGATAATATCCTGCTATGTTAGTCATCGAAGACAACACGCATTGCTCTCCTGACTATCAAACGGTTTCATTCAGCGTCTCTCTATGTATAGCTCTACACTTTGTTTTACACCTATTATGCAGTAATTATGCAGTTAGAAGTTTCTTCACAGTGATTGGAAGTTCCCTCTCATTATGACCTGTTCTACTGGATGTATATCTATCCAGTGCATGGTCAACTCCTCTCTTAAATGTGAGCCACAGTTTTCCTATATGCTCCTTCCCTCTGCTGAAAGTTTCAACTTCGTCACTGAAATATGACATGACTGACTTTTTGTCTAGTTTACTGAACGTATATAGCTTTCTGCTTGTTTTAGTTGTCCTTTGTACTTTGGTAATCATTCTTGCCACAACCATATCACGGTCAATGATCCCAGTTTCAATGTGGAGATCCTCAAGGAGGTCAGGTCTATTTGTTGCCATTAGATCCAATATATTTTCATCAAGAGTGAGGTTCCTAACTATCTGTCCTACCAGGTGTACAACTTTGCTTCCGCTGTTTACCGATAGGTGGCGACAACAGTAAGTAGCGGTCGAAAGAAACAGATCGCAGACATCAAGCAGTTAGCTTGGACCTCGCTCAACATAACATCATTCAAACATTAGTTGATTTGTGTCTACATCATAAAGTTGTTCCTGATTGAAAATGTCAGTTTATGAGCCTAATTCTCATCATTTGTGGGAGGTGTTAGTCTCATCGAATGCTCTCAAGTACGTATGGTAAGATCGCTATTAGAGAAAGAACATGCCGTGAATGGTTTCAATGCCTCAAGAATGGCAATTTTAATGTTGTAGACTGGCATAGTGGTGGAAGAGAGAATGTTTTCAAAGATACAGAATTGGAGACATTGCTGAGTGAAGACTCGCGTCAAACTCAAGAGGAATTGGCATGGAGTCAAACAGCAAGCCATTTCAGAACGTCTCAAGGCTATGGGCATGATTCAGAAAGAAGGAACTTGGGTCCCGTGTGAGCTGAAACCAAGAAACATTGAATGGCATTTGTGTGTTTGTGAACAGTTGCCTCAGAGGCAAAAACGCAAGGAATTTCTGCATCGCATTGTGACCGGGTACAAAAAATGGACTCATTACAATAACACTAAATGCAAAAATCATGGAGATATTCCGGCCATGCTTTCAAGTCGATGGCCAAACCGAATATTCAGCACTCTGTGAAAAATGGGCTGCCATTCCCCAAAAACCTTCCAACACCTGACTGAACATATGCCTGCGAGAGTGGAAGTTGTCATCAAGGTTAAGGATGGGCCAACACATAATGAATTTCACCATTACCGATGGAGGGCACCACAAATTTGTAAGTCATTTTCAGCCATAGTGTAGTTCTGGGTCCACATTACACTCTTTATTCTTCTTTAATGGGCAAGCTGAGAGTATAGCACTTGCCAAGTAAAATGCCATGGCATTCAAATCACCCTTCATATTGAGTTCAGCATTACTTTTTATGTGAACCCAAAGATAAGATATTTAGCGACTGTTTTAAAAATCAGTGAACTAAAAAATTTTTTCCTGTGTGAAAATAGTGATTATTTATGAATCACTGCAAGTTTCATGTAATTAAAGTGTCTTCTTTTACACCAGAGCCAGTATTTTTTTCTTGTTACATAGAAAAACATATATTTCATTGTTCTTAATTTATTTTTACCTTTCCATTATATTCAACTAAATGCACAGCCAGTTATACGTACAAGTCACTACTCGAATTTGAACTTTATATGCCCATACATTCAGTAGTTAGTGATAGATTTTAGACAATTTCCAATCCCTCTGGGACACACAGAAATATGATAATTTCTAAGATTTTTTGCACACAAATGTACCAAAAACTTTTAAAGAGGACATAACTTGAATGTGATCTGCTTCCAGTACAAATGGACCAAGCTGGAGACTTCCAATAAAATGGTGTGAAATCTTCACTTCTGGAAAATGTTTCTTGTGACAGGACGAAACATAAGGCATGATGAGTGGGATTACTACTACCCTACAGCAGTTCAGAATCTGGTTATGCCATTTACATCTGCCACTACAACCTTCAATCCAAATACATGCTGCCATCATCAATGTCACACACGCAAATTGACCTGATATTTATTTAGTTTCGGTCATGTGACATCTTGAACAGATATAGGACAAGTTTAAAAAAGGATACAGAGGAGATAAAGATTACATATAAATACAAATAATAATAGATTTTATCACATGTGACTGCTCTGGACAAGTTTAATGTAAATGATTATGTTAATACAGTACCATACGCAAAATAGGTGTGATTCATCACACACAGTTCCTGTAATATATCTGGTAATTTTACATTATAAGATTCCACTTTAAATGATGAGGAATTCATTTACAGAGCAGAAACAGTGGTCCATCAGAAATGACTTCCGCGTTTTATTTTTATTTTTTAACTTTCTTCCTTTAATAACTTGGCATTGTTAGGGAGGTGATTTTAAAACTGTGTGCTTCTATGAAGCTTTTCTGGAAGACTGATGTCCTGGCCTGGGAGACATGGATGTTACTGCAGTTTCCCATTTATAACTGTGCACAGAGCTGTTTTGCTGATATGCATTGGAGGTTCCTAAACATTCCCGTGAAAAGACTGTCATTTCAAACATGTAGAGGCTTGGGAGGTTCAGTATCTTTAATGTCAGGAAACGAGGGAGACACGGGTCTTGTCTCTCTATGTTGCATATGACTCAGATAGCTAATTTTTGTGTTTTGAATATGGATCAACTATAAGGTGCATTATCTCAAAATATTATTCCATATCTAACTGCTCATCTGATGTGAGTGTGATACACCTGTATTAATATTTCTCTGTTACAGCTTGTGTTTAATATCTGTCGCATATAATAGATTGATGACAGTTTAGCTGCAGATTTCTTCCCAGAAGTTTCACATCATCAATCAACTTTAAGTTTTTGTTATTTATTCTCAATGAGTGGTCATTTTGTTGCATAGGGCGGGATATATGAAAGTTCATGGTTGCCATTTTTTCAGTGTTTCTTACAAGTTCATTTCTTTCAAAATAATGTATCAGCTCCAACAATGGTGTGTCTGCTCGCCCGTCTAGCCATGCAGTCTAACACGCTGCTTCCCGAGCAGGAAGGTGTGCCGGTCCCCGACACAAATCCATCTGGTGGATTAGTGTCGAGGTCCGGTGTGCTGACCAGCCTGTGTGTGGTTTTTCAGGCGGTTTTCCACCTGCTTCAGCAAATGTGGGTTGGTTCCCCTTAATCCGCCTCAGTTACACTATGTCGGCGATTGCTGCGCAAACACTGTCTCCATGTAATCATACACCATAATCACTCTACCATGCAGACATCTAGGGTTACACTCATCTCGTGTGAGACGTTCCCAGGGGGGTCAACTGGGGGCCTAACCGACCACCAACTCTGGGTTCGGTGGTGGTGGTGGGGGGGAGGGTGGTGAACTGCTGTGGCCTGTTGCAAACCACTGTGGGCTACGGCGGGACAAAGCCTCTTCATTGTTTCTAGGTCCCCGGTTTAAATACATAATGGTGTGTCTGTAGATTACTGGTTTAACCCTGTTATTAAAATACTAGTGTCATCAGCAAATGAAGTTTTCTGTTTGTCATGGACAGTCTCACTCAGACCACCTATAAGCAAAAGAAAGAGGACTGGAATTAATGTTGATCCTTGTGGCACACCAAATTTCATTGTAGCTTTTTTCTGATGAGTATACTGTTTTTCTTAAAATGCTCCCAGTTATTTTATCTTGTTTAAGAACAACTTTTTGTTGTTGGTTGGTACGATATGACCTAATCCATTCATTTGGAGTAACTCTAACTCCCTTTCCACTTTCTTTCCAACTTATGTAATACAATAGCATGATCTATAATGTCAAATGCTTTGCATAGGTCCAAAAATATTCCAGGAGCCATTTCCTTTCCATCTATAGCTTTTAGTGTAGCATACAGGAATTTGTAGAGTGCTGTGGTTGTGAATCCTGAAACCAAGCTGGTGATTTGACAACAAAGAGTTTTTGTTCATAAGCTCTAGCAACGTATTATACAAGACAAGCCACTAAGCCAAGCTACTGGCTTGTAATTGTTAACATTGCCTGTAGCTTCCTTTTTGTGCAAGGGAGTTATCTTTGCAACATTTAGCAGGTTTGGAAATATACCTGTGAATAAGGAGTGATTAATAATAAATATGCTTCAGCAGGTCTACAATATAATGTCCTGTTCAGTTTATAATACAGGCCAAAATGACATGAAAACCACGTGAAAGTTTCTTTAATGATTTAATTGCCAATGTAGCTCATTGTGTCTGACTTTTTTGAGAAACATAGATCCATTGTGTGGCTTGCGGTTTTCATATTGGTACATGTTAAGAGCCTGAAAGTTACTTTACATAAGATTTGCTTTTCTGCTAAAGTACTCAATAAAAATATTAGCTACTGAGGTGATATCAGATACTTGTCCATTTTCCAGATTTAGGTTAATAATTTTTGTCACTGGCTTGGTGCCTGTTTAGGATCTGATGTTCCGTGTTGCCCATGATATGTTTTTCAATTTGCAGATGTATTCGTCATTACCCCTATTTTTGGATCTTTAATAGCTTTGTGGTGGATCCTACCATACTCTTGACATAATTTTGCATTTTTAATGATTCAGTATTTTTTTTTTTTTTTTTTTCCTTTGGATGAAGAAATCTTTTCTTCGTGCTGGAGATTTTTATACTTGACGTGATCCAACTTTTGGTTCTAGTTGGTTTTAATTTACATTGTTGAAGTGGGAAGCCTATGTCAAAATGGTAATGATATGTCCCATGAAAGTTATTGAACATTTTACTTACATCTGCTTCATTGAACTCCTCATCCCAGACAAACAGTTTTTTAAACAATGGATAATCCAGGATGGAATGTAAAATTATTATGAAAAGGATAGTTGCTACTCACCATACGGCAGAGATGCTGAGTTGCAGATAAGCACAACAGAGGACTGTCACAAAATGAGCTTTCACAAAATGAGCTTTTGGCCAGCAAGGCCGTCAAAAATAGACAACAGACACACACACACTCACTCACGCAAATGTAACTCACAGTGAGTCGAGTTTTCGTGTGTGTGTGTGTGTGTGTGTGTGTGTGTGTGTGTGTGTGTGCGTGTGTGCGTGTGTGTGTGTGTGTGTGTGTGCGTGAGTGTGTGTGTTGTCTATTTTTGACAAAGATCATGTTGGCTGAAAGCTCATTTTGTGATAGTCTTTTTTGTTGCACCTATCTGTGACTTAGCATCTTTGTGATATGATGAGTTGCTACATAATAAAAATAGTTTTTTGGCTGATGCAAAGCTCTCCAGCCAAATGGCAGTATTATAAGACCACAACATTTCGACGAGTAACGTACTCATCATCTTCTGGTGAAGTGTTGAGATTTTGCGGGTGACATTCTACTTATACCAGTGGTGTGATCCCCTCCACCTAGCTTCGGATGCTGGGTACAGAGAGTGGCTTGGCTCTGTGAAAGACCCCCTTAAACTCAGCGTACCAGGAATTTACAGCATTGCCTGCGGCTGCAGTCAACAGTACATTGGACAAACACAGCAATGTATTTTTAACCACTATGGGGAACTTATTGAGCATGTGCAACTAGGACAGACAGAGAAATCAGTGATAGGACAACAAAGCATCGAAGAATACCACATATTTGACTTGGAGAACACCAAGGTGCTCTGCCAAGCTGCCAGCTATTGGGACAGTGTCATAAAAGAGTCCTTAGAAATTTGGATTCATGAGAATCTTGTAAACAGAGACAAAGGACACCAACTGAGCACGGCATGGAATCCAGCAATAGCGGCAATTCATCGGAGCATGCCCACCACCGTCCTCCTCACGAGACAGGGCTGGAATGCTCTGACAGAGATGAACACAGCATGCCCGCTACCATCACGACTTCTCCCCTCACCCTGCCCACTGGGCTCTCTGTACCATGCCTCCCAGAGCCAGGTGGAAGGGGGCACACCACGGATATAAGTAGGACGCAACCCACAAAATTTTTTTGTTGAGGGGAACCACAGATGAAGTAATAGACATTTCAGAAGTGAACTGCTTTCAGCTGTTTATGTACATATGCAGCTGAAAGCAATTTATTTCTGAAACATACTTCATCCCATGTTTCCCAGCTTAGGTGGCAAAAGTTTGCTATATTACCATCACTGTGATCCCTGCACCCAGTCATTTTGATGGGTGGTATTTTCTCTGTACATATCAGACATTTTTATTTCAACTTGCTGCCCATTTTCATTGAATAAGTCTCAATTCCTTGATTGTAAATGTTAACTGCACATCATTTTCTTTTTAACCCTAGATAATGTTCACCTTACTTACAACTCCATTGTGATGCTCTCTATCGAGCTGGATATTTGCATCCATACTACTAATCTACACTTTTCTGTAGTTTTCAATATCTTTCCTCTGACTGAGTTTCCTTAATATTCTACAGTTTGTTAATTTGAAGGATAAACATGAGAATTCCTTTAATAGAGGTAACTAACTTATAAAAGTTGCTTTCTTCATCATTTTATCCATTTATTCTATATACAATAACAGCACATACTGGTTATCCCCTTCATAGAACATGTCTTCTATCAACACACACTTCATAACTTTGCTCTAAGCAAATATATAAAAACAATATTTCCCACTGTATATGGTTAGGGCAATTCTGGTATTAATAATAATAAGAAGAAGAAGAAGAAGAAAAAGAAGAAAAATGATGAATTATTTACCAGGAATACATGGCTGAAGCAATCCAACTGTGAAATAAGATAAGGTGCAAATGCTTTGGTTAGTTGCATTCCAACTTTTTCATTTCCAAGTGCAAGATTGCAACAGCAGTTGATAGCTTCCAACTTGTATGGTGTTTTATGACCTGCAAAATGTTACTGGTGCAATGAATAATGATCAGTCCAAACTTACTATCTGTACAGAAAATGCAGCTCCATATACCATAATTTTTAATTGAATGAGATTTGTTGAATGAAATTAAAGATTTGCTTAACAGTACTTCTTTTTACAATGAAACACAGTACATTCAGTCTCTGCTGGTGCATATGATGTTTTTAGCAATAAATGGAATAATAGTATTCAGTAAAATTGAGGGTTATTTTTAAGTCTCTGAACTGTTAATAGTTAGTAAGTTGTCTATTGACAGAAAATAGTTAACACTGTACTAAATAAATTAAATGCTTGCATTTCTCCTGCTAAATAATCATTATACATACTTTTATCAAATGAAAAATTCAAATGAGAAAACTGTTAAAATTATCACACAGAGCTGGCCAGTGCTACAAGCACATTTTGTACATTACATTAATACACTGTAAAGGTGATTAACAAGTGAACAATTCTTTGAAATTTGAAACATGTTACGTAGTTGGCATCTGTGATGTTTTTCTTTGTATGTTTCAGTTGACTGCAAATGTAATGGAATGAGATCAGATGACAAGACACATCTTGAAGCACGAAAAAATAGTCAATCTGATGATGAAGAAAAGTCTGGGAGGTAAAAGCTGCAAAGAAGGATCAGTGTCTGTTACAGCAGACAGTTTCAAGTGGATGTAGGTTGCTGTCGTTTTACCGAGATGAACAGGCTTGCACGTGATAGACTAGATGGACCGCTGCGTCAAATGAGTCTTCAGACTGAAGAACACAACGGTGTTTCTGTTGTAGATGTAATTTGAGAGTTTTGCTTACTATATGCTGTTTAGTTATTGTGGGTGAAGCCTTGGATTGCAATGTTTACTACACATATTGATTCTAATACTGTCTTGAGCAGTGACATCACTGATGTCGCTATTTTTAATGGAAGCTGTGGTGTCAGAGTTACTTATAGCATATCATAAAGCAAAACGTTTCGAGTATGATTTTACTCTTGGCATGCAAGTGATGTCATTGCAGTAACTATGGTGGCAACTTGAGCTAACAACTGTAAACAACAGCTGTGCATTCGACCAGTCAGTTAGAAGAACACATTCTTAAGTAGTGGATAAGGCTACAGTGTGTTGACATTGTTGTGTCACAATGGACTGACATCTCTAAATCAAATGTTCAAGACTTTCTCCTCCAGAATGTTTTGAAAAAGGGAAAAGTGTGCGCGTTTGTTCCACACATCTTGACTCACAAATAAAAGTGACACACGGATACAGCTTGACTGAAATGCAAAACATGACCAATCTTTTCTGGGAGATCATCATCATAGGAGATGAGACTTGGTGTTACCCATAAGAACAAACCACAAAAATGCAGAAATCCACATGAAAGGTGAATATTTTGGCGACATAATTGACATTCAAGCTAATGAGAGATGCAAGTTAAACATCATCCCAAAGACAGTTTCACATGATTGTACGAGTGTTCTGTGCATTGTATGTAAGTGTGTGTGAGTGGGGGAGGGGGCAGACTCTGTAGTAAAGCATTAAAACTGCTATTTACTGTTTCCCTATGTTTGATCAATCCACACTCAAAACGTTTTGAACTGGTGAGGTAGAGAAGTTGATGGTTTGGTTGCATTTTAGCAAAGCAAATGGATGTATCACAACAATCATTTTCTTAATACACTGTGGACTCGACCGCTATGTTTACATTCCTGATGAACACCGCTATGTTCCCACTACAAGTCACTGATCTAACACGACACGACACAACACAACATAAAAATTGGACTTACATGATTTATCACTATTCAAAGAATCTACACAATTCCACTACTTCAGCTTTTGCCTGATTCCCAAAAGAAATTGAAGTCTTAGTATTTCAAATCAAAGCTGATAACCATGTAATGAAAATCTTTTGTTCTTAAAAGACTATTCCATGCATGTACTATTAAATTTACATCATGATCATAGTAATCAAAAATGAATATTCAAACCAAATAAAAATATTCAATGATATGTAATTTGAGATTACCTACACAGGTGAAAAAGGGCTGAATTCAGAGTTTCAGGATTGTGTGAAATGGAGATAACAATAAATGACATTAAAACAGATATTTCAAACACATAATAATGGTTTCCAACAGAGAGATCAGATTGAACAATTCCACATTAACAACTGCACTCTACATAGAGTATTTAACTGGGGAAAAACTGATCATAAAAAACCAGGTTTGGGGGATGCAAGAATTTTTCACAAGTAATGACTGAAGAATGAAAGGCACTGTTTAACCACATGGCAGTTCCTCTTGTATGTGTATATGAAATATCCACACATATTCCTAAGTTTCCAACCAAACCTAAGAATAATCTGTAAAGCCAGTATCATCCTGGACTGGAAAAACTGAATCATATCCTTTGCCTGGGTTTTGACTACTTGTCACTCTGCCTGGAAATGATGAACATCCTATCCACACTTCCCAAGATGGTACTTCACTGCTTACTAAATCTATGCAATTTCTTAGTCGATCCTCAGTCCTCACACCACATTTATTCCCCACCTCTTGCTACATTACTCATGTGAAAAAATACGGTGCAAAACTTGACTAATCCACCCACATTGCACATGTTACTCCAGTCCCATCTCAGGCTCATTGTACACAGAGGAGATAAAGATATCTCCTAATATCGTGTCAGATCATCTTTTGCTCAATGCACTGCAGCAACTCTACATTGTGTGGACTCAAAAAGTTGTCGGAAGTCCCCTGCCTCTAAAGTTGTCCATATTTGCCAAAGTGTTGCTGGCACAGGATTTTGTGCACGAACTGACCTCTCGATTATGTCCCACAAATGTTTGATGGGATTCATATTGGGCAATCTGGGTGGCCAAGTAATTTGCTCAAATTGTCCACAAATTTCTTCAGACCAATCACAAATAACTGTGGCCCAGTGGCAATTACATTTGTTTGGCAACATTAAGTCCATGAATGGCAACAAATTGTCTCCAAGTAGCCAAACACAAACATTTGCTGTCAATGATATGTTCAGCTGGACCAGAGGACCCAGTGCATTCCATGCGAACACAGCACACACCATCATGGAGCCAGCAGAAGCTTGCACAGTGCCTTGTTGACAACTTGATCCACAGCTTCGTGGGGTCTGTGCCACACTTGAACCCTATTATCAATTCTTACCAACTGAAATCAGGACTCGTGACCAGGCCACGGTTTTCCAGTCAGCTAGGGTCCAACTGATATGGTCATGAGCCCAGGAGAGCTGCTGCAGGTCACGTCGTGCTCTTAGCAAAGGCACTTGCATCGGTCATCTGCTGCGATAGCCCACTGAACCCAATTTTCGCCGCACTGTCCTAACAGATACAATCACTGTAGAGCCGACATTGATTTCTGCAGTTACTTCACACAGTATTACTTGTCTGTTAGGACTGACAACTCTATGCAAATGCCATTGCTCTTGATTGTTAAGTGAAGGCCGTCGGCCACTGCATTGTCTGTGGTGAGAGGTCCTACCTAAAATTTGGTATCCTCAGAACACTGTGGATCTCAGAATATTAAAATAACTAATGATTTCTGAAATGGAATGTCCCATGTGTCTAGCTCCAACTACCATCCTACATTTAAAGTCTGTAAATTCCCATCATGGGGTCATAATCCTGCCAGAAACCATGTCACATGTATCATCTTGTAGTAAAGACAGCTCCACCAATGCACTGTTCTTTTATACCTTTTGTACATGATACTACCGCCACCTGTATATGTGAAAATCATCATCCCATGATTTTTGTCACTGCAGTGTACAGCACAGACAGGACCACCTCTGAAATCAGTAAGCTGTAATTTCTGAACAGCATTTTATGTAGGCATGACCACCAACCAGTTGTCCACTGGAATGAATGGCCACCCCCAAAAAGTGGCCAGGAGCAGAGTTGACCACCTTATGTCAGAAAATGCTGTGAAGCATGTAAGCTCCTCCCATTATATGCTTATAAGAGGTATACTAGACATTCCACAATTCCTTTTACATGTGGAGGGATGTTGTTGAACAGATGTAGTAAAGTTTTGATAAGGAACCCATGTCCAGAAATGTACCATTTGGATATGAAATAAGTTTGAAGATCAGATAATTTTCAAATCTTCTGCTTCACGGTACAATCCAAGATGGTAGAGCGACACAATGCATATACTGAGTATGTTTTCTGGATCACTTCAGCACATCAAATATCATTTTCATCAAACTACAGCAACAGCTGCAAGAAGTTGGTATATTCACAACTAGCAGCATTAATTGTTGTGCTCCATGGATGCACACCAAGGTTTGTGGATTATGTGTACGACAGCACATGTTACAAATACACCTTGTGCAACAAAGAGCAAGGTTGCCACGTGGATGAGCTTCTTAGAGCACACAGGTCAGAATTCTTTGTATTCGCTGTGCACTATAACATGGCAGAGTGGGATTTGATCCAATCCATATTCACTTGTATGCCTAATACCGCAGTAGCATATCCTACTTGCACACTGTGTGCAGTAATTAATTTGTGCATTTATATGTTAAACATTATGTGAAATTTATTTGAATTTACATTTGATATTTATGTAACTTTCAATCATCTATAGAACAGTGCTATACACTTTAGTGAATTATAAAAAATTCTAATATTGTCATCACTTGAATATTACTAGTATCGAGTCTTAAGGTTTTTCTACATCAAAAATCATACATCTCACAAAACACAATGTTGACAAACACGCTCAGATTATATCATCATTATACTGCACGTTGTAACTGGAAAGTAATTTGTATATTAATTAAAAACAATGATGCAAAATGTCATGTTGCATAATTTCTAAAAAAGCTCATAAAATAATCTATAATATTATTACGTCAAAAGCATACTTAAAAGTAATGAAAACAATGAATTTTTGGCAGTATAGTGTGACTGGATAGATAAAAAATCTACTCACCAAGTGGCGGCAGAACATGCACGTAAGAAAAGGTTTTAATTATGTAGGCTTTCAGAACCAGTGGCTCCTTATTCCAGCAGAAGGGTAGAAGGGGAAGGAAGAGGGGCGAAGGAAAAGGACTGGGGAGGTCTAGGAAAAGGAGCAGATTTTGGAAAAGTCACCCACAACTATGGGACAGGTGATATTCACCAGATGGGATAGGAGTGAAAGACTGATTGTTGGGGACTGTACGAGATGAGTTTGACAATCTATTCAAATCTCATCCAGTGCAGTCCCGAACAATCAGTTTCTTCTTCTCATCCCATCCAGTAAGCCTTACTTGACCCACAGCTCTGGGTGACTTTTCCGAAATATACCTCTTTTTCTAGACCTCTCCATTCCTTTTCCTTCACCCCTCTTCCTTCCCCTTCAAACATCTGCTGGAAGAACGAGACACTTGATTCGAAAGCCTGCATAATTGTAACCTTTTTTTAAGTGCATGCTCTGCCGCCGCTTGGTGAGTATGTTTTTTATCTATCAAATTACTTTGTTATATAAAGCAGTTTATAATGTACATAACTTTCTTCAAAGTTATTATTTTTACATGTAAATAAGTCAAAGTCATATGTTCAACAATGCAGTTTAATGTGAATCATTACAGCAATAAAAAAACTTCAGTACAAGCTATTGGTGATATTAGTTTACAACAGGAATGCACAAAGTGCAGCCCACCTCCCATTGTTCACTACTGTAATTTTTTTAAACTTTAATATCATTCTTTCTCATCTTCCATTCTCTCCCAGAAAGGAAATGGGGGGCCCTTGCAGAACTTAATTCTTTTGAGCCATGCCAGTCTAGCTGGCACTGTGGCAATGGACCCCAATCCAGAACAATAACTTGTTTCGCAATATGTTATTTTTGAACTTCCACAATAATGTAGTCAAGTGAACATGTGGGTGCACAAGAAACAATATTGTTTAGCCATCAGTGGTTAACGTATTCTATAGTGCATACCTTGCATCACTGAGCTTCATCAGCAGACTCAGTAACAGGGCTGAACTTTTTGCAACAAAGTTTAGTAACAATTTGATACATTTCTGTGAATCAGGAAGCATTTACTTCACAACCATTGGCCAATAATAGTGTAACCAAATTTTATACAGTAATCTTTTAGTAATTAAGATTTTGTTTTTCTCTTCATAAGCACTGTTGTGAGAATTCAGTGTCTCCATTTGGAGAACGTCTAAAATTAAATGTAGAATGGACGAAGAAGGACCAAGTAGGCCACATATGAGAAGCGGGAGTTTCAGGGTAGCTGGACTAAAAGATATTTTTTTGTGAAATGACTGAACAATATCATTCGCCTTATTTGCAAAAGTCTTTCACCTGTCCCAAAAGAATACAACTTACGGAGACACTGAAAAAAGTCTGCTGTCTGCATTTTCTGAATTGCCAGAAGAATTATGCAAACACATAATTCCTACCTTGAAATGAGAATTGGCATGCCAGCAAGTGATGTTCAGAAAACCTGTTAAGGACTTAGAAATTGTAACAGAGATAAGTTTTGAAATATCTTTTCTTTTAACAAAAAGTTATTGAGCATTTACTGATGGAGATTGCCCAAAATTGTCTTGAAACATTGGTAGAAAGATTTGCCTGGTATCAGTTAAACACTTTAAGAAAATTCAGTTAAATTGGATGTCTGGGCAAAGGTAAATCCATCAGCAGCTTTCTTTTTCTCTCCTACATGAAATAAATGGCAGTAGCAATGGGAAGGTTTCTTAATATGACCTGATGTAATATCCATAAGGTTCCACATCTTATCTTCTATCTGTCAAATGTTAAGAGTGATCCTATTAGGTTTTCCATAACCATGTAGTCATGTAGTAGCATCACATAGTCAACCAAAAATTGACCAGTCTTCCTAATGTACATATTTAAAACAAACACACACACACACACACACACACACACACACACACACACACACACAAGAAATGTCTGCTGTGACAGGCAGTTGTATAAAATCCCACACAATAATTGCAATGTGAACTCTGTCCTGTCGCAATTGAAAGTATTTTCATGCAAGCTGGTATAACTAGTAGGTCACAGTGCTTGCTTTGATGGCAGTAAACTGATATTGCCTCAAGATAAACTCACTTTAGAGTGGGGGAAAGTAGGAAGACTACAAGGCAAACTCAGTAAAAAATGAAAAACTGTCTTAGCTAGCAGAAATGTATTTGAAGTGTAGCCTGTTCATGTAAGTTCCAATCTCATTGGGCTAGATGCACAATGGGGGCACCGGCAAATTTTGTTGGTGATTTAGGATGATGTCTAACATGCCAGTGTGGTCGAAAATGAGTAGGTTGGTTGGAACCTGTACCTCAGCCTACCAAGATCATCTGGTCTAAATTCTCTGTTGTGTTTTGTCTGGGTTCATCTCAAAAGTGAAGTATACAGCACTACCGGTGATAAGGTTATAGAACTGGAGTAGTGAACGATGCAACCTTGTCATGATTTCTGAGATGACCTGGTGACATATGAAAGAATTCTTAATTCACTACAGAGATGAGTGAAGCATCGCATTCGACTGGAAGGATTACATATCAAACACCTCCTCTAGCAGGTATGGGTGAATGTACAGTAAATTACAACATGTAATTTGCTAAATTAAATGTAGAGGATCTTCCAAAATATTTACAACTTCAATAATGTACATTTCACAAATGGGGATGGTATTTTTATAATGAAAATGGTCATGTCCCCTCCCCCTCCCCCCAAGCAGATGGCACAGTGTGTGGAATGGTTGATGGAGACCAAATCTGTCACCCAGATCCATGGAACTTCTGGACACATTACAGAAGCACACCGATATGACATTTGGCCATCAGGCAGTGGAACACGAGGTTCACAGAAACCTATCTTCCAAAATATTTACAACTTCAATAATGTACATTTCACAAATGGGGATGGTATTTTTATAATGAAAATGGTCATGTGTCGTCCCCCCCCCCTAGCAGATGGCACAGTGTGTGGAATGGTTGATGGAGACCAAATCTGTCACCCAGATCCATGGAACTTCTGGACACATTACAGAAGCACACCGATATGACATTTGGCCATCAGGCAGTGGAACACGAGGTTCAGAGAAACCTCATGAAGAGGTCAGGTTCTGGGCATCCAAGCACGAATGCTTGCAAATGTGATATGGGTGCAACAGACATTCATCTGGAGTCCAACAGAACCAATCAGTCAGGCATCCTGACAGCTGCAGCTACCACCAACCACAGTGCACAGGGTGCTACATAAGAGACTGTAGTTTCATGCTTACAATGTGCAACTGCTGCATGTGTTTCAACCTGATGTCAGGTCAAAGCACAAAGCATTTGCAATTGAGATTCTGAGACACATTGGCAATGACCCAGACTACATCATAAAGATAATGTTTATAGACAAAGCTCGCTTTAGTGTGTCCATGAACGTGAACTGACACAGTGCGTGGCTATGAGGATACTTCAGCAGGGAAATTGTGAGCGACAGTCCAACGGCAAACATGTAGTTTCACTGCAGAGGCTTGAATAAACTTGACTGTTTATCTGGACATGTTGGAACTGTTTGCATTTCTACGGGTTGAAGAACTATAACCTGACATCATGCTCAGGCAGAGTGGTGGCCCTATACCTTGGGCCTTGATCATCAGGAAGGCTTTTGGCAACATTTCCAGGTTGCCGGACTGGCAGAGGAGGACCCATTTCATGGACGCCAACAGTGAAGGACTCATTTCATGACCACCAAGGTCACCAAACATAATTTCATTAAATTTTTTGCTTTAGGGCTTTCTGAAGGATGCTAACTAGAAGACCACAGTGCAGGACCTGCAAGAACTCACAACACAGCAGCAACTGCATAGGTTAAGGATGATGTGTTGGTAAATGTGCCAACACCTTGTAGATAGAGGCGGCCTTTATGCACGCTATCTAACACAGACGGGCATGAATTCTGGAACAGGATAAGTAGTGAATTCTAATAAGAAAAGTATGCAGCTCCTCGAATACTTATCTTTTATTTTTTGTTGTATACATCGTTCTTCTTGTTGAGACATTTCATACGATAACTATCAAACTATGTAAGGCTAATGGCGCCTTGCTAGGTCATAGCCATGGACTTAGCTGAGGGCTATTCTAACTGTCTCTCGGCAAATGAGAGAAAGGCTTCGTAAGTGTAGTCGCTAGTAAAGTCGTCGTACAACTGGGGTGAGTGCTATCCCGTATCTCGAGACCTGCCTTGTGGTGGCGCTCGGTCTGCGAACACACAGTGGCGACACGCGGGTCCGACATGTACTAAATGGACCGCGGCCGATTTAAGCTACCACCTAGCAAGTGTGGTGTCTGGCGGTGACACCACAAAGGAGGCCATGCTAGGCCAAGCATGAGAGGAACTGGAATACTAATTACGATATCCTGCATGTTACAGATAGTGCACAAACTGAACTTTGTTCAACAACTACTAAAGCTTTACGTGTGCATGAACATTATGCCACAAACCACACATATCCACCTACCCCTATTTCTGAAACATACTTGATCAAAGTTAAGAAGATCATTTTAGAATACCAAATATTTCTTTACCCTGTAGGCCACAGGTGAAATTTCAGCTCAATTAGATGCAAACTTGATTCCATATTTACGGAAACATTTTTGCTTCTATTGTTGCACACTTTCATCGGCATCAATATTCGCAATTAATTATGGTATATCTTGAGCAGGTACAGTAAACCATGCAATATGAACAACCAACCCACTCTACAAACAGAAAAGTAAGTAGCAACAATTAATATAAAATACACAGTTGACTCCACTCATAATTAAGGAAATCTGCACTTTATGAGAAAGAGAGGCCCAAACAAAACAAAAATTAAAAGAAGCAAAAATAAATACTAAAAATCACAAATAAAATAGAAACAGGGTCGACAGAAGCGTCCGATCCAACGCGTCGGCTTTGACTCGTGACGTAAGGGTGTTGTCGTGTGTGACGTCATGACGGCGCATTATTTTATTTACTTTTCTGATCTGTTCGTTCTATCTCGTGAGATTTTTTTTTTAATTTAAAAATTTACTTATTTTAATTATCTGTTTCCTCAAATTTCTGTTTTAGTTTATTATATTTATCTTTCTGATCTGTTCATTCTATCCCGTGAGATTTTTTTTTAAAAAGACAAAAAACACTAATCAGCTACTGAAGCATCTTTATCTTCTATGGGTTGCAGGGGTTACGACCCCTGGGGAGGTGGGTGGGTATTCATGCATGGCTGTCTTCACTTACACGTTGTAGCTACGCAAGGCGTCTAAATTTGTTTATATTTAGTTTGCCCCCCACCCAAAACACCCCATTTCCTGCGCTTGTCCCGTTAGTGTAATTAGGCTTCTTGTGGAAAGTGTGTGTGTTTGTTTTTGTTTCCGCCATATTTGTGACGACATGGGTCAAAGCAGACGGGTGGGATCGGACGCTTCCGTATTTCCTAGAAAGACTAATATGAAAAAAATAACAAATCCGTGAAGGCAGAGCTGGCCGCACATGCATATAAACATAAGAATACACATAATAACTATCACAACCTCAAGTCACAAATAATCATGCATTAACAACCCATTCATAACAAAAAAAAAAAACACACAAAAAAGACCTAACCTTCAGAAAAGATACAACGACAAATTCACTGTCCATACTTACTTCTTCAAATACAACTGCAATGTACAGCCCCTTCCCGCAGCTCTTGCACATGTAAACAAACATCCACCTTCAGTATCAGTGCATAACCTAGATTTAAAACTTCTAAATTCTACCCAACAATTAATAGAGTAAATCCTACAACAGAAGAAATGTAAATATGAAATGTAGGAAGGGGAAGGAAATGGAGCAAAAGGGGGGGGGGGGGGGGGGGATGACAACTAGCCACAAATGGTATTGTGGTAATGCAATGGTGAGAGCTGAAAATTTGGGCAGGCTTCAACTTGAACCCAGATTTAATGCTTCTCATGAGCAGCTGCCTTAACCACTTCAGCAAATCGGACACAGTCCCTGATTGACTCAAATTTTCAACCTAATCACACAATGCAATGCAGCATCCCTCGTCCATTAAACTTTTCACTCGCAAATTCTGTTTCCCATAGGAACTCAGACAATATTTATGCAATCACACTCAAACAACCATTGAGGAACCATTACCTCTTTTTCAGAAATGTATATATCTCTGAGGTGTCTGCTCTGTCAGACATGTCCAGCTCCCCCACATTTGTATCAGTGCAAATGGATACATATCATCCAAACTTCTATGAGAATCATAATTTGCTAATAGAGAGTTCAACACACAAGGATGGTGCATTGCTGTGTGCAATAAGTTGGAAATTTGAGTTGGTCAGGGATGATGTCCGGATGGTCAAACTGGTTATGGCAACCACTCATAAGAAGCACTAAATCCAGGTTCAACGCCTGGTATGGCACAAACTTTGAACTTTCGCCATAGCATTATCACAATGCCCTCTGCAGCTAGCCATCACAATTTCCCACCCGTCATTCTCTTTTTTTCTCCTTCCTACAGTTCCATGTCTGTTCTAGCTGCATCATCACACATGATGTCTATTCTGCTGGATATGTCTGACAGAACAGACACCACTCACATACAAGGGTTGTTCAATAAGTAATGACCCACAAAAAAAAAAAAAAAAAAAAAAAAAAAAAAAAAAAAAAAAAAAAAACCAATAATATACATAGACAAACGTCCTTGTTGGTGCTCCACATCTGATGTTTATTCTGCATGCTAGTGAAGTTTCTAACCATTCTGGCAGATAACAGAGCTGTAGTACAGCGTCAAAATGGCATCTACATACGACTCACATTACAAGTGGCATGCTGTTATTGAATTCTTGTGTGTAGAAAAAGAAACCACGGTGAACACCCATAAACACTTGTGTGCAGTGTATGGCGATGCTGCAGTTTATAGGAGTACAGTTGGACTATGGGTCAAGAAAGTTACAGCCTCAGGAAATGCAGAAATGGAGATCCATCATCAGCCACTGCCCCAGACATTCTGAATAGTGTGGGTGCCATAATTTGTGCCAACCAGCACATCACAACTAAATAATTAGCTCTACAGTTGTCGGTCAGCTTTGGAGACTGTCGGGTATTTGAAGAGGTGCTCACGATGGGTTCCACGAATGCTCGCAGTGGGCCACAAGATTCAAAGAAAGGTCATTTCATCTGAATTGTTGGCACTTACAGATTCTCTTATTTGTTCATGAGACCCAGAAAATATTAGATACAGGCTCCCAGGTAGATGCTATTTTTCTTGACTTCCGGAAGGCATTCGATACAGTTCCGCACTGTCGACTGATAAACAAAGTAAGAGCCTACGGAATATCAGACCAGCTGTGTGGCTGGATTGAAGAGTTTTTAGCAAACAGAACACAGCATGTTGTTATCAATGGAGAGACGTCTACAGACGTTAAAGTAACCTCTGGCGTGCCACAGGGGAGTGTTATGGGACCATTGCTTTTCACAATATATATAAATGACTTAGAAGATAGTGTCGGAAGTTCCATGCGGCTTTTCGCGGATGATGCTGTAGTATACAGAGAAGTTGCAGCATTAGAAAATTGTAGCGAAATGCAGGAAGATCTGCAGCGGATAGGCACTTGGTTCAGGGAGTGGCAACTGACCCTTAACATAGACAAATGTAATGTATTGCGAATACATAGAAAGAAGGATCCTTTATTGTATGATTATATGATAGCGGAACAAACACTGGTAGCAGTTACGTCTGTAAAATATCTGGGAGTATGCGTGCGGAACGATTTGAAGTGGAATGATCATATAAAATTAATTGTTGGTAAGGCGGGTACCAGGTTGAGATTCATTGGGAGAGTGCTTAGAAAATGTAGTCCATCAACAAAGGAGGTGGCTTACAAAACACTCGTTCGGCCTATACTTGAGTATCGCTCATCAGTGTGGGATCCGTACCAGGTCGGGTTGACGGAGGAGATAGAGAAGATCCAAAGAAGAGCGGCGCGTTTCGTCACCGGGTTATTTGGTAACCGTGATAGCGTTACGGAGATGTTTAATAAACTCAAGTGGCAGACTCTGCAAGAGAGGCGCTCTGCATCGCGGTGTAGCTTGCTCGCCAGGTTTCGAGAGGGTGCGTTTCTGGATGAGGTATCGAATATATTGCTTCCCCCTACTTATACCTCCCGAGGAGATCACGAATGTAAAATTAGAGAGATTAGAGCACGCACGGAGGCTTTCAGACAGTCGTTCTTCCCGCGAACCATACGCGACTGGAACAGGAAAGGGAGGTAATGACAGTGGCACGTAAAGTGCCCTCCGCCACACACCGTTGGGTGGCTTGCGGAGTATCAATGTAGATGTAGATGTAGAACACACTTGGAAAACAACTAGACTATCAGTCATGCAATGAAAACATGGCTACGTCTACAGGACAAGAGCTTATACCACCGGGGAATACATGCTCTTCCACAGTGTTGGTGTACGGCCACAGAACGTGATGGAGACTACGTACAAAAATAGGACATGGACAAGACATGTTGATGTATATTGTCACCAAATTCTGACTTTTAAAAACAAATATGTTAAGAGAAAAAAAATGTGTGGCATTACTTATTGAATGACCCTCATATATACATCACAATAAATAATAGCTCCCTCCTCAGTGTTTTTTTTTTTTTTACCAATATTTAAAACAATGACTGTATCCCATTTCTCAATGATGTTTAATACTAGGTCATCCTCTTACTTGAAACAGCATCAAAATCTCGAAACACTGACGATTGACTTACCCTTGCGAAATTTAACACTCCCAAAGCAAGATTCATTTAGGCCTACTCCAACAATAGTCCCCTCCCCATCAATTATTCTGTTCACATTACAAATTGCAACAATACAAAAATTAAACCAATCAGTTACAGATTTCCTGCTAACAGTAATCTCATGACAAGCAAACACCACCAGACTTTATGGAAATACAGAAGCGTCCAATCTTACCCGTCGGCTTTGACCCATGACGTCACAAATACCGCGGAAACGACTATAAACAATTCCAATATGGCGGATATAAAAACATCGCATACGTATTGTAAACACTGAAATACACAAGTTTCACAAAAAGCCTAATGACTGTAACGGGACAAGCGTGAGAAATTAGGGGTTTTTGGGTGCGGAGAAACTAAATATACAGAAATGTAGCCACCGACCGCCATTCAAAACCACGCAAAACAACGAAATAAATCAACATCACAAAACTGACCAAATACCAAAAAACACATTCCTATCCATAATCGGACACTTCCCTTAACCTATATAGCTCAACAGAACCTACCGATCACATCCCCCAATAGAAAACTAAGAAACGAAAGCTTCCCTTACACCTACATACATCGGCACTTATGCAGTTTAGCAGGTACGGAAAAAATTTTTCATTTTTTTTCAAAATTTGATCATCATGTGTCGTTATGCGGTGGGGGGAGTCTGCAGTGCCCCCCCATCCCCCCACAGGCTTCATTAGTGTCAAATCGATATTTTCGAATCATAGGCGGCCGCTGCCGCGGCCGCATTCCAAAAAAAAACTCCCAACCTAACCTCAAGTGGGCTACGCTACAGATCAATATGTTCATCAAATTGCTTCATATTACGTATACATGTTCATTAGTGTCAAATCAATATTTTCGAATCATAGGCGGCCGCTGCCGCGGCCACATTCCAAAAAAAAAACTCCCAACCTAACCTCAAGTGGGCTACGCTACAGATCAATATGTTCATCAAATTGCTTCATATTACGTATACATGTTCATTAGTGTCAAATCAATATTTTCGAATCATAGGCGGCCGCTGCCGCGGCCGCATTCCAAAAAAAAAACTCCCAACCTAACCTCAAGTGGGCTACGCTACAGATCAATATGTTCATCAAATTGCTTCATATTACGTATACATGTTCATTAGCGTCAAATCAATATTTTCGAATCATAGGCGGCCGCTGCCGCGGCCGCATTCCAAAAAAAAACTCCCAACCTAACCTCGTATTCAGGGCTACGCTACAGATCAATGTGTAGGTCCCTTACGTCACGGGTCAAAGCCGACGCGTGAGATCGGATGTTTCCAACCTATACCCAATACACAAAACATACATAAATAACCAAAAAAAAAAACGGAACTTACCTCAAAAAAGTTCCAGCTCCACAAACTAGATTGGCCACCACAATCACACACAAATGCACACACGCACGCACGCACACACACACACACACATACAAAAACACACACACACACACCAACGAAAAAATACTGAACTAAAATAAAAACCCAACCCACCCAAACGTCAACCCCCTCCCCCACAACTCCAAAATACAACACACAAACACTATACAACAAAATAAACCACCCACCCACCTACCCAGCCCACCCTAACTAACCACTTTCGGTCTATACATTTTACCCACAGCCCTTAAAAAAACCCGAAGAATGCAATAGCCCTCTGGGACACTCTTCCGCCAACAGTACTCATCTAAATGAGACTGAAGGTTGGAAGAGCGCCTCTTCCCCCTCCCAAGAACTGACTTAACCGCTCCCCACATCCCCTCAATTGTGTTAGTGCAAGCCCCAGTATCATAATTCTTAAACTCTAGACTGTGGTTCACTACTAAATGATTAAATCCCCTCTCACCCAACCCCCTATATGAAGAAAACGCATCTGAAACTACTGTGGACCCCGGCTCTACATACTCCTCAATTAACCCCACTAATTCAGGCTTCGACCTCCCCTCCACAACCCTAAAAACACATTCAGTACCCCCACCCCCCTGAACAACAGCCCCCCACACCCAAAGACCAGCCACAGACTTCCCCCTCCCATACTTCCTTTTACCAAACTGCGACTCATCCACCTCCACAAGCACCCCATGCCCACCCAACTTACCCCTGTACTTAATAAATTCGGAACACACCTCACGACAAAAGGAATACCAGTCTAAAACAGTCCTCTCACTCACACCAGTCTCAAACGCGCAAAAACTCTGCCCGCAACTATAACAAAAATAATACGTAATAAGCACAATCTCACGCATGGCCAATCTAGACTTCTCGAACCAGGTACCACGCCTTACAGAACGCCATACGCCATCTTTCTGGCAACACCACATGTATCCGTCCCTGGTCCGAGAGTCCGGAACTTTAACCAATTTCATAGGTTCACGGCACACACCGCACTTCACGACCTCGGCAATTAAGCCAAATAGCTGAAGAAATTTAATCAGCTCTAAAGCTGTCTCCCCCATCATCGCCCTCAACCGAACACTGTTAAGGCGGTCTTTCATATCCATTCCTGAACAAAAAACCACAACCAAATACACTCAATAACAAACTCACCCGACGTACAGCAATGAGCATTAAATTAACCATTAACTCACTAATAGAAATTCCGCTTCAAATCCAACACCTGAGCAACAGAAAACTGACCCCACCACACGAAACAAACGAAACAAACGAAAACCATGAACACACCACCAGAGAGCACGACAAACAAAAACAAGACATCTACAAACACGCCACAATCGCAAATCAAACTCCGCGCCGTAATGACGTCACACACCACAACACGCTTACGTCACGGGTCAAAGCCGACGGGTAAGATCGGACGCTTCTGTTGACCCAACAACACAACTGCCTGTTTGACCCATACACGCTCCCACAGACAACACCACATGAACTCACCACTAGTTATCGTAACTCACACAGCTGTCACATCCAATGATTAAATGGCCACAAATGACGTCTCATCTTTTCTCCAATCAGTCATTTAAAAAAAAAAAAATTATCAAATCTTTTTTGTCACTAGCCTACACAGTCCTACTATAAAATCTGTTCTGACTGAAATATGGGTACCAATATTCTAAATCTGTTCCAGAAGACAGTCAACCCCCGCCTCCTCTCATTTTTGAGAAGGTGAACTAGCATGATTAACACCACTAGTGCTAGGAACAAGCTCTATAATGGAAACAGTTTTTACAAAATTTTACACTTCATTATATACTACACCAACATACATAACAAAACAAATAACAAGCACTACTGAAAATAAGAACCAAACAACATATCTCAAACAAACACATAAATGACATCTATTATTTTAAAAAGAAACATACAAACAAAAACATTATAAATGCAAGCAAACTTCAAAGAATATGCCGATGGATCCCATTGTTCACTAGGATCAACAAAGGGCATCATCTTGTGAATATATACTCTTTGTCTATGGAAGCTCAGGGTAAAATGTGCACAGAGGGTAAAAAAGTATAAACATTTTATTTATTACAGAACTACCTACTAATAACATGTATCTACAAAAATATCATTACACATGATAGTATAACATAAATGCATTAGCATTACTGATATACTGGCACCTTAGATGCCTCGGCCTTTACAGCCACTGTATGATTAAACAAAACCCATACCTATAACATACTGTTTGAAGTTAACATACTGACACACAGAAATAGAATTAACGTACATAAATTAAACATGTCAACTTTAATTTATTGCCAGTTAAAGAGTAATCCAGCGCTATTAACGATTTTAAAACATGGGGACATGAGTGTAGAGCTCACTATCCTGCCAATTAACCTCGGCTAAAAAGTGAAAAAAAAAATTAGCATTTGGGGAAAAATCAAATGGCTAAGCCTACTTTGATTGGGAAATAAGGCGGCGGATGCTGCCCAGAAGACATGTTTGAACAAGAATGAAGTGACGATGAAACCAATGGGCCTAACGTTCTCAGTTCAGTTTTGAATGACCTAACTATAGGATTATGGGTATCCATCCACAGCTAGAGTGAGTATGGTAAAACGGCTTCAGGAGTAGACCTACAACGAGGAAATAACTGCGCAGTGTTCCGGAATAAGGAATGGGTTTTACTACAACAGAAAAAAGCTGATCAAACAGAAGCATCCAGCAAACCGTGCCAGATGTTTCTGGAAAAGAACGAGGAAAAAAAAATAAAAATAAAAAAAAGGACACACACACACACACACACACACACACACACACACACACACACACACACACATATAATTGTCAATTACCGGATGCTTCACGAACTAGAGCATGAAGCGCGCCGCTGACATTTAAAAATGCACGTATATTGTCCTCACTTTGTATAAGGGCCTGTTTTAAAATCTTCATGTCTTGTAGCGTTATCTTTTTGCATTTCAATTTATTCGCCAAATCCATGATTTCTGTAGAGCTTACTATTCGATCACTTAAGTTCAACTCTCCCAGCGCTCGTCGACGATTTACAATTTCCTGTCGTCTCTCATCCCTTTCATGGATCCTTTGTTCTCTTAGATTGCTTCTTATAATAGTGGTACTTGTTTCCATTATTAATGCAAATGAAACAATTGCGAAAATCAATGTTTAAAAAATACAAGGTAGCGTGAACATCATTCTACTCTGCGTCAGTTTAAAATTCCTGTAATTATACGAATTCCTGTCTCTTTCGTGATCTTCTGTCAATTAGTAAATCGCTTTCCACTCCACACGATTAACATACCCACCGCACCAAAGTAAACAATAAACATACCAAATACTATAAACAAAAACAACGCTGTATCAAAGATAAAAACTACCGCTGTGGCTGTGATCGAAGCAAAGGTGTTTTTTTAGAGGAGCCCCACTAAGGATCGCTGATCAACTTACAGCCGTGACCAGTAACAAATTGAAAGCCAACTGAAGCGACAAGGAAGGTATTAATTTAATCTGCAAATTACGCCTTAAAGCAACTAGAGCATTCAATGCAGATTTATGTAGGATCTCTGACTCTATATTTTATTCATCTGAAGTAGGAGGCGAAGAGCACCATTGCCAAAATTCATCTTTCATTCTCAAACAGCATGTCCGTCATCTTCTATAACTCGTCATGGCTGTTCTCTACCTATCGACCGGTTGTACGAAATCGGAATAGCTGGTAGTTAAGGTATATTCTCGGAATAGCGAGGGAAACGCGTTGTATCAGTGCTGGATAATGCCTGAGTAGAGTATATCACCATTTACTACAAACTGTACGTCATTGAACAGTCAGGACTGAATGGATTACATTACTCTAGAATAATAAATCCTAAAACGGACATTTGTCGTTGTTGTAGTTATTGTCTTCAGTCCAAAAACTAACTGAATTCAGCTCTCCATGCTACTCTGACCTGTACAAGCCTCTTTGTCTCCAAAAAACTACTACAATCTACATCCCTCTGAATCTGTTTATTGTATTCATCTCTTGGTCTCTCTCTACAATTTTTACCCCTCACCTGTCCCTCCAATACCAAATTGGTGATTGCTTGATGCCATATTTGAGCCATATTGTGCCACAAATTTCTTCTAGCCTGAATTCTGTTCCCCACATCCTCATTATTTATGGCGATCTACCCATCTAATCTTCAGTATTCTGCTGTAGCACTCATCACATTTCAAAAGCTTCTATTTATTTCTTCTCCAACCTGTTCATCGTCCATGTTTCACTTCCAAACATGGCTACATCTCAGACAAATAACTTCAGAAAAGACTTCCTAACCCTTAAATTTATATTCGATGTTAACAAATTTCCCTTCTAGAGAAACGCTTCTCTTGCCATTTCCAGTCTACATTTTATATCATCCTTACTTAGCCCATCATATTATTTTGCTGTCCAAATAGCAGAACGCTGCATCTCGTTTCCTAATCTAATTCCATCAGTATCACTTGAATTAATTTGACTATATTCCTTTATCCTTGTTTTCCTTTTTTTTTTACAGTCCTCTTATATCCTTCTTCCAAGACACCGTCCATTCCATTCAACAGCTTTTCCTGGTCCTGAAAGAATTATACAATGTCATCAGCGAACCTCGAAGTTTTTATTTTTCTCCACAAACTTTAATTCTTACTTCAAAACTTGTTTTGTTTCCTTTATTGTCTGTTCAAAGTACAGATAGGATAAGATCTGTGATAAGCTACAACCCTGTCACACTGCCTTCTCAACTGCTACTTTTCTTTGCTGGCACTTGACTCTTACAACTGCCATCTGCTCTCTGTACAAGTTGTAAATAGCTTTTCGCTCCCTATATTTTACCTCCACTATCTTCAGAATTTCAAAGAGAGATTTCCAGTCAACACTGTCAATAGGGTTCTTTAAGTCTAGAAATGCTATAAACATAGGTTTGCCTTTCCTTAACCTGCCTTCTGAGAGAAGCTACAGGGTCAGTATTGACTCATGTGTTCCTACATTTCTCCAGAACCCAAACTGATCTTCCCTGAAGTGAACTCCTGCCAATTTTTCCATTCTTCTGCAAAGAATTTGTGTCAGTATTTTGCTGCCATGAGTTATTAAGCTGACAATTCGGTAATATTCATATACCTCGGCATCCTCTTTTTTTGGAATTGAAAGTACTATATTTGTCCATAAATATTAGGGTATTTTGGAAGTATTATATTCTTCTTGAAGTCTGAGGGTATTTCGTCTGCCTCATGCATCTTGCACACCAGATGGAAGAGTACTGTCATGGCTGGTTCTCCCAAGGCTATCAGTACTTCTGACGGAACATCGTCCACTCCATAGGCCTTGTTTTGACTTAGGTCTTTTAGTGCTCTTTCAAATTCTTCTTACAGCATTGTACCCCCCATCCCATCTTCATCCAAGTCCTCTTCGGTTTCTATAATATTGCCTTCAAGTTCATCCCCCTTGTATAGACCCTCTGTATACTCCCTACACCTTTCAGTTTTCCATCTTTCCTTAGTACTTGTATTCCATCTTAGCTCTTGATATCCATATAGCTGATTCTGTTGTCTCCAAAGCGATCTTAATTTTCCTGTACACTGTACCATCTGTCTTTCATCTAATGAAATATGCTTCTAAATCATTATATTCGTCCTTTAGTCATTCCTGTTTAGCCATTTTGCACTTCCTGCCATTAGCCTGCATGTTTAGATTAGAATAAATAACATACAATTCCCACAGGTTATGGAGACTGAAAGGAACTTTATTCTTCCAGTCGACAAGCTACTACAGTACTTCATTAAATGTATAAGGAGCCAGAGAGAGAGACAGAGAGAATAAGCATGATGGTTTATCCATAACTGAGCTACACAATGAGCAAATATGGATGACAGCTCTCTGACAGCGAAGACACAGAGAAAATATAGCAAATACGTCACAAAACACAAAGAATAAACGTGGTAATGATGCCAAAACACAGCGCTCGTGGTGGCTAGAGCAGGAAATGAATTGATGGTGTGAAATCAAACACATGCATCAAACACTCGTGCTCTGCACTGCTCAGAACTTTGTTGGTAGCAGGCACAGTTGCTACAACAGTCCCTTAGGTGTAAGCAGAGCACCAGCCAAGAAGTGCACCGGGCAGTGGACGCATTAACCAGATCTTGTGGTCTGTTGTTCTCCTGAAGCTTACCTTGTGGCCAGTATTGGCACAGGAGGTGCTGCTGCTGGGCTGGGTGCTGATGCTGGAGTTCCTGTGGTTGGATGAGGTGAAGTGGGATGCCGTGTCCATTTAGCGTTAGTGACAGGTAGCTCATTGAAAACGTATGCAGACTTGAGCCCATTTATTCTAACACTTGTGCGTTTGCTGTTGACCAGGACATGCAGGATGGGATCACCCCTCTTGATGTCACAATGTTGCCTGGCGTATGATGGTTGTAGGGCCGGTTTGATGCCATTAGTAGGCAGCACATGTGTGTGCAAGTTTCGAGCTCTTTACAGGCAAATGTGGCAACAGTTTCATGCCTGGCCAGGTATGGAGGTTGGGTCGTCATGGCATGATCTCTATGGCTACCAACGAAGATAGATGGGTCTGCATCAGGCTGGGGAGTTACACCTACAAATTTGTCAGACAGTAATAGTACACCAGTTCCACAGATGAACTGTCTAGAATGGGTATGTATGCATTCTGCAAGCCAAGAAGAACCATCAGCTGAGCTTCTGCCTACCCAGCAGGTGGTACATCAGAGCGTTTTTTAGTGCTCCATGCTAATGCTCTATCATTCTATTGCTGACTGCATGGTTGCTGGTTGTTTTGTGATGATTCATGTCACAGAGTGCTGTGAGCTTAGTGAACAATTCCGATTCGTACTGTTTGCCACTATCTGTTGTAATGTGCAGAGAACAGCCAAAATGTGATACCCAGTTTAGCACAGCAGCATGCACCAAAGCTCCTGGGGAGATTTTGTCCACAGGTGCTGCATCTGGCCAGTGGGTGAATTGGTCAATCATTGTTAGCAGATACCGCTGACTTTTTGAAGTTGGTTGTAGTGACGCAACATCCACATGCATGTGAGTGAAATGCATGGTAGTGTCAGGGTAGCTGCCGATTGGTGCATGTATGTGCCAGCTGACTTTTCAATGCTGACACTGTAAGCAACATCATGACCACTCATGGCAGTCTTTCTTCATTTCTGTACATACGATCAATCTGTGTTGAGGCATATCGCAGATCGCATGCTGGGATGACACAGACTGTGTAAACATTCGAAGACATTCTTTCGAAAACTTACTGGTAAAGACGGTCATAGTTATGATGTTGATAATGTGATAAAAAGTTAGGGCCTATTATGAGTTCTGACTCTGCAACTGTGAAATCCCACGTAAGGTCGCGTCATAGTCCGAGGTCCAGGGTGATTTGCAGCATTCCATATGTTGATACAGCTGAATTGTTGGCGGCAGACAAGCAGAATGGTTTGCGCAGCTTCTTGCTGTGTAGGTTCGTGTGTGGGAACACACATAAGTCAGAACCAGAATCTATGAGATAATTCTGCTCAGACTTATGTTCACTGATGAATAGGCGCCAAGACGACGCCCTGCAATCGATCGATACGCCTATATTCGATTGCTGCTGGCATTTGGGTGTGAGCAAAGCATTGCACACTTCCTTGCTTGGTCCCCGAATCATCTGTGGCACCAGCAAATGGCAGGCTTGTCAGTCCCTGACGTGGAGGAAGTGGTAGACGAACGGCTCCTCGATTGTTTCCGATAATGACCTCCATCTTTGCTGAGGTCACGCCAAGGCACAAACAATAATACTGAGCTATGTGGCCAAAAGGGTGGGAAACGCACAGCGAATCATGTCACAGAAGGCATGGGCTCTGTTGATGCATCTGCCATGTCGAATGCAGGTCCTGTGACATAATATGGCTAATTCTGTCACATCAGGGTGATGACTTTGGTGATAGGGCTGAGTCTGGCCCTGCCTGTTTCAGTTACAATAAATAATGCACAATTGCTGTAGCTTATGGAGATTGGTAGGAACTTTATTCTCCCTGTAGACAAGCTACTACTGTTTTCATTAAATGTAGTGAAAGAATAATGAGCCGGAGAGAGAGAGTAAGCTTGACTGTTTATCTGTAATGAAACTATGCAATGAGGAAATGTGAATGACAGTTCTCCTACTTTGCAGACCACAAAGAATAAACAAGGGCAGCAATTATGGCAAATCACTGCACTCCTGGTGGCTGGCATGGGAACTGAATTTATGATGTGAAATCAAACACTTGCAGCATGACATATGGCAAGCTCTCGTGTACTGAGCTGCACAGAACTGCAATAGTGGCGGCCGCAGTCACTACGCATCTCTCAAAGCTACCCATTAGTCTTCTATTGTATTCCTTCACCC
This sequence comes from Schistocerca serialis cubense, assembly GCF_023864345.2. NCBI lineage: Eukaryota > Metazoa > Arthropoda > Insecta > Orthoptera > Acrididae > Schistocerca > Schistocerca serialis. The sequence goes on along the minus strand of NC_064638.1, from coordinate 869,611,226 downwards.
AGTCCTACTCAATTGTTGGCTAATGCTTGCTCTGAAACTCTCAACAACCTCTCATTCTTTCTACTTATCCATGTCTCATCTCCTTAATTTCCCACCTTTTTGTAATTTCTTCAGTTTTACTCAACACTTTACAAGCAATAAATTGAGGTAAGAGTCCACATTTGTGTTACATTTTAAGATCTGGCTAAGGGATCTAGCATTCCATGTTCTGACTCCTAGAATGCCAGTTTTATTTCTCCTGAGTTGACCTCACCTAGAGACCCAAATGGGGGACTACTTTACCTCAGGAATATGTTACCCAGCATGATGCCACCATCATTAAACCACACAGTAGAGTTGCGTACCCTGTGTAATATGGACATTATGGCAATATTAAAAGTCTACAGTGTTGTTGTTTGTGATACAGCACTGAGTTGAAAATAAAGAGTTTTTGTTTTATATTTAAAAACTTATATATCCACATGTATAATGTTCTTCCTTTTGTATCATTTGAAATTTTAGCTTTAAACAGTTTCACTGGTGAAAACTGAGTACTGTTTGGTAGTGCACAAAATATTTCACAACCATCATTAGAAATTTTTTTGTCTTGGTCACTCAACATCTTGTCCTGTCTAGACAGTCCTTATCTCTGGTGTTGTGAAGATTCATTTAACATCTCTTGTTGTACGTGTTATGGTTCAGTTTCACGTGAATGAAGTAGATGGTGACCATAAACAGTCATTACTCCCAGGCCAGCAAAAATAGGTTTACAATGGTCCAAGTAGATGTATTTAGATTTTTATAGACTGCACAAAACAGATATGGCTAAGCTAAGATACTTAAGAGCTCAATCGGATTATAAATAATGAGGCTACAAAACAAGATAAATTGTTTAGTATTGAGTCATCCTGAAATAAATGCAGGAAAGCGTTTAACTCAGTGGTTAAAAGCAATCAAAAGAGGCTGCAGTAGTATCACAAGCTGAATTTAATAGTTTTTGTATACAATACGTTAATGAAATTTGTGAAAGCTTTGCTAGGCCTCATGACACTGTGTCTGATCTCATAAAATGCCATAATGTAAGCTATCTATTGAAGGATACAGTTTTTCTTTCTCAGAGGTAATACCAGATGCCGTACTGTATATAATTTTTGGCCTTCTGACCAGTTATCTTTTTTAACATATTACAGCAAGGGTACATGATCCTTCTTTAATATGTTAAAAAAGATAACTGGTTGTATAGTATTTCCTCTTACTTACTATGTAAATACATGTTTAAGTGAGGTGTATATCTGAAGGTGTTTAAATTATCTAGAGTTGTGCCTATTTATAATAAGGGAGAGAGAAATTGTCTTTCTAGTTATCACCCAGTATCTCTTAACACCAGTTTTATCTAAAGTTTACAGCCATTATCTATTACCAGTTATGTGGTTTTCTGAAACACAATAACATTCTTCCTGCTGCACAATTTAGCTTTACAAAGGGCAAATGAGTCTTGCTTTAAAAAGGTTCTTAGTAGTTATGAGGAGAAAAGCTTTTCTCAAGTTACTTTTTCGAGCTTTGTAAGGACTTTGATTGTGTAGAGCATGATTTGCACCTCAAGAAAATAGTTTATTATGGAATTATGACAACGAAGGTGGTAACATTATGAATCATTTCCTAATAACCATACACAATTTGTGTTTGTTGAAAAGGAGAAATTGCTGGTAGCTAAAATTAAGTGTGGTGTGCCACAAAGTCAAATTTGGGGACCTTTGTTATTTATGCTAATGATAAATGATGTGCCATTTTATATACTGAATCCATTCTCTATGCTAATGATACCACTTTTTAACATGTCATTTCAGACTTTGATGCCCTTCAAACTACGACTAAAGACACCCTATCACAAGTGTCAATCTGGTTTACAGCTAAGAATTTTTGCCAATGAGAGCAAAACACAAGAAACTATATTTAGTTGAAGAGATTTGTCAGTAGAAGGAAGTTTTTGTAGTGTCAAGTTTTTAGGTACTGGTACTGCTATTGAGAGTAAATAGTCTGGGGATCTATATATTAAATATGTTAGTGCAAGATTGTCTGGAGTGGTGCACCTGTTAAGATATTTTTTAAATATCATGCGCCTTTGGCTTATATAATATCAGTCTATTTTGTTTTCTTATGCAATATTATATCCTATAGGCATTCGTTTTGGGGCAATAGCACCCGTTCACAACTCTTGGTGCTTCATAAGAAAGTTTTAAGGATTATTAGAAACTCAGATAAACTCGATTACTGCAGACCATTGTTTATTGATCTAAAAATATTAACTGTAAGAAACTTTTACATCTACACTGTTCTCTTGAATACAAAGAATAACTTATCAGAATATCAGCTTAGATGGGATTTACACCATTATGGTGCTAGAAATAATAGGCATATTGATACACATTACTGTAGATTATCTAAATTAGTGAACAGCTTTGAAGTGGTAGGCACGAAAATGTCCAACAAACTGCATCTAGAATGAACATAAGTTCCATTCGACTTATTTAAGCACAGACTGTACTGTTGGTTATCCATTAATCCTTTGTACTCAGTTAATGATGTTCAAATGTTATAGCCTAGTGGCAATTATCTGGAGAGTACAGTGTGACTTCTTTAACATTGTTAATGTAAGATACTTCAAAAAAATTATTTTAGCTTAACCAGTAACACACCATCACTTTTCTGACAGCTTTTTCCACACTGTTTGATTTCCCACCAGGATGTTTTGTATGAGTCAGTGGAAACATCTCATCAAATGTTTTGTTAAAGATTTTGGAAAGGCAACTGAATACGTTCAAATATTTATTGGGATTCAATAGCAGACAATATCATTTTAAAAGTATCTTACTTTTTGATAACTCTACTACTGAACAAATAGTTTAGATGCCATCAGGGAATATTTGGGTACTCACTGTGTTTGTACACAGCTCAACATCCGCTACTCTATGGTCTATGAGCATTGGTTTGACCACACTTGTCTTGAAGTATTTAAATTTGTTATTATAGTGTTGAGTCAGTCATCACCTAAAGTTTGTAAACAATTCGCCATAAATGGTCCACAACAGCCAATTATGCTCATGGAGATTCTCTCTCTACCACTATTTTCATTAATATATATGTTGAAATCAGCTCAAAGGACATTTCTTCTCCCAAATGGATTAGTTACATATTCAGCTTTGCAACTGGTTCATTATGTATCCATTTACCATCTGGAGAACATTACACAGAAATGACAATTATTTAAGTCTTTTATTTATATTTCTTATTAATGACTTCACTTAATGCTTGTATATCCCCATATGGGAACCTATTCTAGACCATTTTTTCAAGGAAGAGACATATCATTTGTCTCCCCTCCCCCCCCCCCCCCCCATCCCCCTACCTCTTCATCAGACATAAGTTGCCTTTTCCTTGGGTTCAAGATAAGACAATTTTAAAAGAAATACTATAATACTTAATTACATGAAGATTGACATGATCATCATACCCTCATGGTACAGAAGGAAATCACCACTTTTCATGATGCAACAGAAATTTGCACAAGGCTTTTAGAGGGATATGGCAGGCGCGTTGTAATATCACTATAAACTTGCATTTTTGCGAAGACTGTATAGTATATAGGAATTAAAAAGCCAAATACTCAAGACTTTACTGTACCTGTCATTTTTTAAAGATTTTGGTGGCATAAGGTAGGCTGGCCGGGTCCTCAAGCAGAGGGTGTTATCGATCTGTCATGAGGCTTCCTCCGCCACTCGCTCATTCCTCCACCATTCTCCCTTTGACAAAGGCCAACTACCCTATGTATAAAATGGCAGAAATTGAAATTTTAGTGGGAAATTCAAAATTTGTCAAGAAATTCAAAAAATACCCAGTTGCACTAGTGTGGGAGTAGGACAGTTGTCCTAAATTTAAACTTGTGGGAAATTCAAAATGGCTCACTATCATTCTGTTTGACTTGGTATAGCAGGACAGGCTCTGTAACGTCAGAACTCAAGATGGCGATTCCAGATAGCCGACCTGGAAAATACATGGCTAACACAAAATGGCTGACTTGAAATACTGGGAAAGGCTCTAAGACATCACAACCCAACACTTGGATTACTGACACAGGCTTGGTATAACATCAGAATACAAGACGGCAATGCAATATGGCCAAAGTGGAATGTGAGGGATGGAGGCAGGAGGAAATCCAAGATGTGAATACTGACGCCAGCCTAACTATGACATCAAAGTTTTGTGTCGGTCTTGGAATACTGACACAGCCTTGTTATGACAGCAGAACACAAGATAGCAATGCAAGATGCCCAACCTGGAATACTGGGGGAGGAAATCCAAGGCTCTGCATACTGGGACCAGCTCTGTGACGGCAGAATCCAATTTCTGAAATACTGCCACTTCAATGTCTGAGACAAAAGATATTTGTGAAGGTCCAGCTCTGCCTAAGGACTCACTTGACGTGTTTCTTTATTACTATCCACCCAAAGGTGTGTCATAACTGCTTCTCATAACTCTAAATTTATATCTATAATACCACACTGGAAGCGAAAGGCTCTCCCTCAGAGGTATACAGAGAATTCCTGCATACTGCTTCCCCTAACTCCAATTACTCAACTCGCCCAGGGGTCGCACCAGTGACAGTTTGGTGCACAGAAACATCATATGTGTGTTGTTGATTCAACTACCTACACCAAGTGGAGGCTATCATTGCAGAAACACCCCTTGTCCTAACCTTAACTGTGAATGTGAAATGTTTAAAACAAATCCAGGTAGTGGGATAGTAACAATCCACGTTTGTTTAAACAAATACCTGGCCATGCACAAGTCACCTTTCCATGACTACACAGTTTGCATTCGAGAAGTTTACCATGGCAGCTAAGAGCCATGTCACTCGGCTCCATTGATGATATCAGAAGATAGGGCTGTGGGACCGGCCACGTTGTCCACCCACAGGAGATTGGGCAGAACTGTCAACCACCAGGGTCACTATACTGCACACAACATAAGAGTCTGGCAGCTGATAGTCAGCTGACCGTCCATTACTAACAGCTCTGAGACGAGAATGGACACCATGCAGATACTTCCAAATCGAAGACCTATCACTATGATGTAAACTTATGCGGTGGCTCTGAAAGTGAAAAAAAAATGTTAAGGTGCTATGTAAATTCACAAAAAATAAATTTTTTGTGGAATGGGCTGTAGCTGTTTACCGACTATAACAAAACCAACATTACAGAGCCTTTTTTGTTGTTGTTGTTTCATTATTTATTAGGTTGGGCTGTCAGCAGCACAGTACTCTGCTCTTCAGGCAAAAGCATTCATAAAGCTAGACCAAAGGTGATAGAAAAAACTGTGAGTCCAGTTTACATTTAAATTTTAAAAATTATTGACAGATCACTAAAAGGACGAAAAATATGTAGAACTTAAAAAATACAGTTGTGATGAGGTGATATTCTTATATGAAAAATGAATTGGATCACTGCACTTTCATGTAACATCTGAAGGACCTGCATTGGGTGAAAAGTATTGTGGGAAGAGATAATACGTTCCATAGAGGATGAGGGGTGTGGATAAAGAGATCAAGGCCTGTTATGCGAAGAAACTATGGAAGTGTTATGGAGGAGGTGAAGCAGATAGTGGGAATACAGATGTTGATAAGGAGTAATGGTCTATGAGGAGAATAGTGGTACGGGAAGAAAGGGATAGGGGTTGCATGGTGAGGGAAAAAGAGACAGGAGATTTGATGAGGAGTGGGATAGATGGGGAAGGGTTAAAGTTGGTAGGAGGCATAAATATTGGGGTGGATCTCTGGGAGAGGAAGTTAGGTGAAATTGTGTTCAGATAGAATATGGAGTGTGTGCATAGAGCCGTCAAATATGCAATCTTACTTGCAGAAGCTGTGTAGCATCCACAGTTGGGAAAGAAACACAACTATACTTGTTTACAACTCGAATTTTGCCCACAAAAACGTAACAAATATGGATAATGAAAAGCAGTGACATCTTAAGAGGGTAATGGTCTACATCACACTCACTCATCGCATTTCAAGACGAAAAACTGAATTGCCCTCACCAACTTAGTGTGGTGATAACTGGTGTTAGATGACAGTATCAGACACTAAACCACAGTGCACCCTGCTACATGGTCCAGAAACTACAAGTGAATAGAGTACTCACTCATTCATGTAATGGGAAATATGATGCTCCCGGCATACTGAGGTTATGAATCACATGGCATAAAGGGCAGCACTGGTAGCCTACGCTGATGGCCAGCGACCTGACGGACAGTTCATGTCTAGTTGACCACAGGTGGTCGAATTTTCCGTCATGTCACAAAACTTTTACGGTACATACTTAACATCAGTCACCTCTATATGATTTCTAATGCCGGCTGCGGTGGTCTCGCAGTTAAGGCGCTCAGTCCGGAACCGCGCGACTGCTACGGCCGCAGGTTCGAATCCTGCCTCGGGCATTGATGTGTGTGTTGTCCTTAGGTTAGTTAGGTTTAAGTAGTTCTAAGTTCTAGGGGACTGATGACCACAGAAGTTAAGTCCCATAGTGCTCAGAGCCATTTGGATTTCTAAATGGCTCTGCATGACATACATACAGCAAGTCATTACCGTGCACATGCAGAATGAGGTGGCACTCACTATGGGAAGAGTCAGCCATCCAGCCTCCCTCCCAGTCCCCCTCCCCCCCCCCCCCCCCACACACACACAAACATCTTGTATAGTCCACCCCTACATACTTTTCATTTCTGAGCGACTTCATTCCTCACACATTTCGCTTCTTCTGAAGCAACAACTGTTACACCTCTCTCTGACATGTCAGCAGTTAAACAGTTAAGTAACATCTCATGTAAAATGTACTAAGTCTCTTCAATATAGCAATAACTGGACTGTAAAGATGGGATCCCCCTTATTTCAAGAATTGTTCTATTGAAAATCCTGTAAACGGAGAACTACTCACTTAAACCTGAGCTACAGGTCTTCTGTATGCTTCTATCCACAGGTAAATGTTTCCATTTCCTCTTTGTGAGATATTTCTCAACTGTCTCTTTATCAAGATTACTGAACATTTAAAGAATTTCGTTGTCTTTGTACTTTAGTCATAATGACTCCATATTCTATTCAACATGCTTGAGATTTTTTGACGAAATGAAACACAGTTTAGAGAGATAAACACCCATTTATTTTCACTTTTTAAAATTTGGTTTAACATAGTAGATAAATATGCATGTAACCCTCTAGCACCGTCAGGTAACGATGATGCATGTGCATCATACATGCTGCGCACTGAGGCACAGCATGCCTCAAAATCCGCAGTGAAGGCTTCCTCGAGGTGTTCTGATGGTAAGCTTTATAAGTGCATGCCAGACATTACCAAAAATCCGTATACTTATGAGCACCATTCGCCATGCCCATATACTGTGCTCTGGATGGCTGAACTAGTTCACATCAAGTTTCCGAATGTAGATTCCCGAAAGTAAACGCACTGTGCGGTATTCTCATTATTGTATATTTTCATTGACCTTGGACCTCACACATATTGTATGACACTCTAGTAACACTGCAAGTATTTGAGCATTGAACATAGCAGTTATTTGCATTGAATTCTGACATACTCAATACTGACAATTGTCCAAAAGAACTACTGTCATGTCACTAAGCCATGGATTTTCAAAAGTCACCATTACATTTAACTCATGATCAGAGGAGATGCCTACAGCTACATGTTTACTGACACTCGCATTCAGCTTGTACGTTGCAGTGAAAAATATTTTCATAGCTGCATTACAGCCTAGTAGCGCCTTGGCTAGTGGTTCAGAAGATAGTGATAGTGGAACTTGAAATCTGGAAACAATTGCGCGTGCTGAATTGATTTCTGCTCTGATCTGTCTGTGTGCTGACTCAATGTTGTAGGTGATGGATATCGTTCTACAAGTTGACTTGATTTCCACTACAGTGTGTTGGAACTACATCAGAGAGCTTGTCTGCTTGCTGACTTGATTTCTGCTTCTGCTCAGATGAACTTGACTTCAACTCCAACGTGTTGAGAGCTGCATGGTGGCTTGATACCTCCTGCAGCTGCTGCTCCTCAGATGTGTCAGGCACTGCATCATCTGCAGCAGGTAGCTGTTGAACTAGGACTGAAATAAAAGAAGACTACGAAAAAAAGCCACACACACACACACACACAGATACAGACATAGAGAATAATAAACATTGGGGGGGGGGGGGGGGGGAGGAGGAATGATTTAATACTTACAATCCAGTGCCCAAGACAGTTTCTCCTGTCTGGATGTGGTACATCTCTAATGACACTTCATAATGACGATGATCACCCTTTCACTACGCACTGCAGAGCACAAGTGGTGGATTTCTTGATGGTTAGCAAGCCTGCACCGAGGATGAGTGGTAGACTAGCACGTGTTGGATGACATCATAGAAATCATATTACCCTGCTCTGTGGTGTATTGTGCTGGAATGTCAGATGTGAATAACATACTAGAGATTCATAGGAGAGACTTCATTCTTGATAGGTAATATGGATGGACGCTACAGGTGAGTAGGGGATAGAAATCTGTTGGGAATCTTAGACATCCCGTGTACAACGTAAAACACTTATAATTTATGCTAGAAATCACTTAAAAACTCGATGCCAGCCCAGACATTAGATGACGTTCTGTTGGAAGGATGGATGGAGTTTAATATTTTGCCGACATCAATATCAAATTTCCATCACACCAAGGTGTGTCGACAGCGAAAATTTGTGTTAGTTAAAAAGTAGTACTGTCAGCCATCAAAAGGGTGTATAAGTTGCTATGGTACAGACGACTGAGAATTCTACAGTTAGTTGGGAACATATTGCACTCTGAATTCGCTGTGGGGTCTACAATTTGAATTTACTGAATGTACCACAACAGATGCTAGTATGGTATTATACCAAATGAGCCTTGGCAAGCCACACATCTGTATGAACCATTATAGTACATTTTGCCATAAAGCATTCTTACAATTCATCAGAAATGAGAGGTGAGATGTACAGTTTCTGGTATGTGTTGTGTGTGGTGTTAAAGACTTTGGTGATGTATTCCTCCAAATATGTTGTTCATGGGTTGCTAGGCTATGTACCACATGTTGTTGTTGTGGTCTTCAGTCCTGAGACTGGTTTGATGCAGCTCTCCATGCTACTCTATCCTGTGCAAGCTGCTTCATCTCCCAGTACGTACTGCAGCCTACATCCTTCTGAATCCGCTTAGTGTATTCATCTCATGGTCTCCCTCTACAATTTCTACCCTCCACGCTGCCCTCCAATACTAAATTGGTGATCCCTCGATGTCTCAGAACATGTCCTACCAACCGATCCCTTCTTCTAGTCAAGTTGTGCCACAAGCTCCTCTTCTCCCCAATTCTGTTCAATTCCTCCTCATTAGTTACGTGATCTACCCATCTAATCTTCAGCGTTCTTCTGTAGCACCACATTTCGAAAGCTTCTATTCTCTTCTTGTCTAAACTATTTATCGTCCACGTTTCATTTCCATACATGGCTACACTCCATACAAATACTTTCAGAAACGACTTCCTGACATTTAAATCTATACTCAATGTTAACAAATTTTTCTTCTTCAGAAACGCTTTCCTTGCCATTGCCAGTCTACATTTTATATCCTCTCTACTTCGACCATCGTCAGTTATTTTGCTCCCCAAATAGCAAAACTCCTTTACTACTTTAAGTGTCTCATTTCCTAATCTAATTCCCTCAGCATCACCCGACTTAATTCGACTACATTCCATTATCCTCGTTTTGCTTTTGTTGATATTCATCTTATACCCTGCTTTCAAGACACTGTCCATTCCGTTCAACTGCTCTTCCAAGTCCTTTGCTGTCTCTGACAGAATTACAATGTCATCGGCGAACCTCAAAGTTTTTATTTCTTCTCCATGGATTTTAATACTTACTCCGAACTTTTCTTTTGTTTCCTTTATTGCTTGCTCAATATACAGATTGAATAACATCGGGGATAGGCTACAACCCTGTCTCACTCCCTTCCCAACCACTGCATCCCTTTCATGCCCCTCAACTCTTATATCTGCCACCTGCTTTCTGTACAAATTGTAAATAGCCTTTCGCTCCCTGTATTTTACCCCTGCCACCTTCAGAGTGGTGGTGGTGGTGGTTAGTGTTTAACGTCCCGTCGACAACGAGGTCATTAGAGATGGAGCGCAAGTTCGGGTTAGGGAAGGATTGGGAAGAAAATCGGCAGTGCCCTTTCAAAGGAACCATCTCAACATTCGCCTGAAACGATTTAGGGAAATCACGGAAAACCTAAATCAGGATTGCCGGAGACGGGATTGAACCGTCGTCCTCCCGAATGCGAGTCCAGTGTGCTAACCACTGCGCCACCTCGCTCGGTGCCACCTTCAGAATTTGAAACAGAGTATTCCAGTCAACATTGTCAAAAGCTTTCTCCAAGTCTACAAAAGCTAGAAAAGTAGGTTTGCCTTTCTTTAATCTTTCTTCTAAGATAAGTCGTAGGGTCAGTATTGGCTCACGTGTTCCAACATTGCTGCGGAATCCAAACTGATCTTCGTCGAGGTCGGCTTCTACCAGTTTTTCCATTCGTCTTGAAGTCTGAGGGTATTTCGTCTGTCTCATACATTTTGCTCACCAGATGGTAGAGTTTTGTCAGGACTGGCTCTCCAAAGGCTGTCAGTAGTTCTAATGGAATGTTGTCTACTCCAGGGGCCTTGTTTCGACTCAGGTGTTTGGGTGCTCTGTCAAACTCTTTACGCAGTATCTTATCTCCCATTTCATCTTCATCTACATCCTCTTCCATTTCCATAATATTGTCCTCAAGTACGTCGCCCTTGTATAGACCCTCTATATACTCCTTCCACCTTTCTGCTTTCCCTTCTTTGGTTAGAACTGGGTTTCCATCTGAGCTCTTGATATTCATGCAAGTGGTTCTCTTTTCTCCAAAGGTCTCTTTAATTTTCCTGTAAGCAGTATCTATTTTACCCCTAGTGAGATAAGCCTCTATATCCTTACATTTGTCCTCTAGCCATCCCTGCTTAACCATTTTGCACTTCCTGTCGATCTCATTTTTGAGACGTTTGTATTCCTTTTTGCATGCTTCATTTACTGCATTTTTATATTTTCTCCTTTCATAGGGAGATATGTGTACCACATATTGTAGAGAATATCTTATATCGCTGCTAGTCAACCGCTTTTGCTATTCCACCTGCATATGTTGAAAGGTCTCTGTTGGATTCCTTTCATGATAATTTCTTAAATCTGTTGTCATTTACGGCATAAATTCCTCTTCTAAATTTACTGTGGTGTTTCTGACTATCTGGGAGGAGACTGAGCAGTGAAAGGTGTTACTTTTACACATAAACAAGAACGATCTGTCACACTACTACACTTTAAAACACAGTTTATATGTAATCCATGTCACACAGTCTCATACGGAACCTACATCCGCTTTCTTTTATATACTGTATATGGTAAGATACTTTCATCCCCCTTCCCTTCTGTGTGAGAGGATGAATGAGCAAATGTATTTCTAGTTGCATGCTGGATGGTAGCAGACAAGCCTGTCTGCTGGAGAACAGTAGGACCAACGTCAGAACAGCTAGCTACGCTTTCTAAAAGCAGAGAGGTTTCTATGCTTAGTATGGTCCTGTCCGTCCCTTGTCATGTTGGTATAGGAAGCTGCCTGTCTGGCCACTTCTGTTTGTATTTGTGAGCCACCCTCAGGAAGGGACCACAGCAGTCTGTCCACGGCGAGCGTCTGAAGTGGTAATATCTCCGGCTAAGCGTGTGTCTGCTAAGTCCTTAGGACAATGGATTTCTTAAGTTCAGCCTAACAAAAATTCAATCACTTTTATTTCAGGTTTAGCTCTAAAATATTTAATGTTATCTTAAATTGCAATGCAGTGTATTTCAAGTGTGAAGTTCAGAATATCTTCCAGTAGTTGCTTTGTCACTATTTTGTGAGTAAAGTGGAATCACGTGTTGATCAGTAACTCTAATTAAGATCATCAATCTTAAATGCGAATGTGCGTGACGTTATAATGTCTCATCTTGACAATATTTTTCAATATAGCAACTTTTCTTTATGTTCAACCCACGTGGGCTGTACTTTGTGAGAACAGTACCACGTGCTTATACAATTGTTTGACCCATCAGGTTAATAGTAAGACGATAGTAACCAGTTCCAGGATTTTCTTTTGTAAATTGCTTTTCGATCTAATTTATTTTAATTATCAAAATTATTGTGGAGTTACACTCTTTGTGTAAACCAAGTTGACCACGTGAAGCATGTGGTGTAAGCATCAAAGTAGCCCTCAGCTATTCTTTTCGGGAAGATTTCACAGAGAGTTAGTATGAATTTAGTATACCAGTGTGTGGTAATTTCATGATGGACAGGATTGCGCTACGAACGTAACTTCTTTGGGTGAAAATTGAATCGGTTGGTTGTGGTTAATTTCCTCTTGCGTATATTTCAACGTTCTTTGTGTGTTATTTTATGAATGCAGTGTTGTATGTAGTCTCCCAATCTTGGCTCCCTATTTGATGTGTTCTGTAAGATTACAAACTCACATTTACACAATCCTAAATAAGGCACCAGTTTAGTTATGAATCAAGTTTGAAATGCTGAAATTTCAATGATCAATGTTAAAATAAATTTCCAAATATAAACTGATTTATTTCTTTTTATTTAAATTGTCTTATATATATATATATATATATATATATATATATATATATATATATCGCCAGTTGTCGTATGACTATTAAAAGATTATAATTAATGTTAGTCTGGTTGGGAATTTGGTAAGCTAGACTGGATACACAGGTGAGACAGTTGCGCAGTAATGCAAGGTTAACTTCCCCAGACAGCTCACAGCTTTTAACCCACTTTTATTGTCTATCTGCACCACTTTCATAGCAAATTAATGCTACAACGTTACAATGTAGCAACAGGAGAACGAATATGGGTCTTTTACAGGAACACCCTCCTCTAGCATTACTTTTCCTCAACAGGTTAATACCATCTGAACTGTTTTTCTAAAAGAACTGCATGTGATTTTGTACATGATGTATTATATTTCATGCTTAAATATATAAAAAGAAATTGCTATATTTTCATCATTACAATCGATGAGTACTAGCTATGTATTTACAGTTAAAATTACTTTTCTTTTAGAACCATTTAAAATTACGAAATATGTGGCACACTTATAATTCCTATTATTAATTATGCAGTCAGGCGATATTTATTATGATTATTTCTGGATTCATTTATAAATAATGATGTAAATTGGTGGAGAATCATTTATCAAGAAAATTTGTAAACTCTTTGGAATATTTTTAGTACTGCAGAATGGAGTAGTAGGGGCCATGCCTCTAATGTGATCAGACGTGTTTTTATTTCTGGCAATAACAATGTAGTTTTCTGTTTTGAAGTGAAAATTGTAAAGACAATATGATATAGAAACACATCTAAGAATAAAAATTACAGAAACAGAAAATATTTCTCAGACAGTTCTTTCAAAAGTTATTACATCAATTAGAATCATGAGAGACCATAATATCAAAGAATTTCAGCTTCAAGAATCAACACCTAGACATGGAGAACTGGAGAAAACTATGAGAAAAGAAGATAAGTAAAAAGTGTATTGTAAATCTTACTCCTTTCGAAGCTTATTAAAAGAGTTAATTATGAAGTGAGTGGCAATCAACAAATGATGTGAGGTAAGTGTAGATTACAAGTGGTGGTGTCGTCTGGGATCAGTTGACTGACAATGAAGTTTTAACTGTTGCAGAAGAAGGAAGAGTGATTTGTGTCATTTGCTGTTGTAAAGAATCATATTATATTTTTTCCTCTCTCTCTCTCTCTCTCTCTATATATATATATATATATATATATATATATATATATATATATATATATATATATATATATATACACTCTTCAACTGATTAATTTTCACCTGTTTGTCTGTATAAGTGATAGCTGGCGGACGTATTATTAGTTCCGCCAAATTAGTATTACTAAAAAAGATGTGTATTCCAACCATTATTAGGAAAACAAAGTTTATTCATACATTCATATTCTGTTCATCATTTCAACTGCACAGAGAAACCTGTGTCGAGAGGATCAAAGCAAAGAAGAAGAATTTGCGTGACTAGAGGAGGGGTGATCTGGAACCAGTACTGTCATACCAATCTCTATGGACAATAGCAGTAATAGGAAAAGAATGTACGTAAATTTACGAGTGTTAATCTAATAATGTATTGAAAATTGAAGGCCTGTTGACATTAATGCCAGCTAAAGTTCACTCAGGACATGAGTACTATCCGATTTCTTCTTTCAAAATCTCTTTTTTAATTATTTGAGCAGCAATTTTTAATCAGTTTCCATTATACGTTATATTTTATGCATGCCCCTTATTCTCTCAAACACTAGTCAATGGTGACCGTTCAAAGGACGGCACCAAGTGGAATATGAACAGATCTTTCAATTGTTGAAATAATTTTTTTCAGATAAATAGTCCATTTTATCATCACAAGAAACTAATGAGGCCTTTGTTGCATTTGTTTACATGTCAGTGAGATTGGAACTAATGAAAACTTGAAGGAGCAAATTAAAATTAAATTCTGCCCACAAACGAGAGATGCTGGGAATGCTGATTTCAGCAGTACAGGTAGGAAGCTGCTACGCTGTATGCTTATTTGGCCACACTTGGTGCCATCTCTCTCACAGTAAATAATCTCTTTTCCTTCCAATTAATATCCTTTATGGAAAGTGAATTTCTGTAGGAGAGACGAAAATTTGTATAAAGTCAACATTAAAGTCCGAAATAATTCATTCAAATTCTGTAAAACTGTATCAGAGAATAATCAGATTCATTAATGAATATGCATATAAAACTGCTTTAATTGAAAAGTAAAGATATTAACAAAATTTCGTCTTTTAAAACCATTTTTTTCGTACTTTTGTTAAACACTATTCACAATGGAGTCAAACGAAATGACCATTGTTGAAAACTCATTACAAAATGCAATATGCCAAGATGTCGGAAATCTGAGCTTGGCAATAGTTGAAAGTATCGTGTCAACCCATGAACTGGCCAATGACTACCAAAACAACCAGGATGGCGTACCAATATTAAAAAATGATGACACTGGTAATATAACTAATCATGAAGTCACTTTTATGACGTTCCTTGAGACAATTTCTCTGGTCTCACTGGGAAACATTTGTTCAAATAGTGACACTGAAGTGCACGAGAGCGAATATTCCTTTGATTATTTGCTCATGACGTCGCGAACGCAAGAACAGGAAACAGTTCACAAAAGCAATGTAAATACTAGTGAGACACACACTTAGACCCAGTTCATGCAACTAATAATACAACAGTTTGCACAGCAAAACCACGCATTTAACGATTTCAAGAATTATATTAGTCAACAGTTCCATGTGGTGAGACTATATGACTGAATTATCTGACGAATTGTCCGTTAAGTTCACAGAGCTCGGTAAATAATTAAAACAAGAAATAATTATCGGCATGTCCTGCAATATAAATACATTAACGGACAAAGTAACATCCATAGATTATAAACAGGAACAACTTCCAGTTGTGTTACAAAACCTTTGTGAAGCATATTCTCAAATACAGGAGATGCAAGCCAAAGTGAATGCATCGGTAAAAAATGTGAAGATCGCAGTCAGCGAGCTACAAGATGTATGCAATCTACCTACAGAAATACACATGTTGAGCCTAAGAATAGATCAGTTAAGTTTAGTGTCAGAACTAGCCAAAAAAAAGGAAAAAACCAGAGAGATAAGTTATGTACAGATGTGAAGGAAATAACTGAAAAAGCTGCAGGTGTGATGCTGGACTAGGACAGCACCCTTGCTGAAAAGGTAGTGTCAGAATACAAAATTTATGTAGATACTGTAGAAGAAGCTCTAAAAGAGAAAGGAAGTCAACTTCTAGCTAAAATGGATTCGGGTTTAATTGAAGCAGAGGAAAGGTTACGAGGGAGCAGGCGCGGCTCGTGTTTTCTATACTGGGGCAGGCTGCGGCATTTATCGATCGGAGCCACCATAGACCTCGTTTACGCTACAGATTAGTGTGACATAAAAAATTAAGAATTCAGGGGGAAGGGGGTGGGCAGATCACTCTCTACCCATAATTTTACGTACTGTATCTTCTATAATCAAGTATTAAATATCATTAGAAGCTAACTTCGAGTTAAAATCTTTGGATAGTGTTTTTACATGTCATCATTACATTTTCTGACACTTTGCAGCAAATCATATGAAATGATGCGTTTCGGAGAGATCTTTAATGAAGGCGTTTATTGTGGTTTACCTCCAAAGCTCGAAGTTTACGAGTTCGCATGACGATACTGTGATGTTTTGGTGACGTCACAAGTCTTGTGCTGTGACTGGGAGGCATGAGCAATCGGTGCAACTGCCATATTAATTCACATGTTTGAGAAGCGAACAGTTCTTATTTAGTATTTATCATGAAAATATGCATTTATGTGAAATAGCGCACTAAATATCTCTCCAAAATACGTCATTTTTAGTACGGTTTGTTGTGCTAAAGTACACAAATGTGACACTGTAGCGCAACACACTGTACCGGTACCAAAAGTGATTCGTTTCGGAAAATGTCATCACGTTTATGACTGGCTAAACATGACGCTACCCTTTTTTACTCATTTCACTTAATAGGCTAAGTAGGACTTAATATAAATTAATTACCTCTTATCAATTATGCATGCACTTTTGCTTACCTCAATTCATTTGTTTATAGATGAAGTCAGCTCGTCTCCCCTTCTGCGCAGCAAAGTGGTCTATGACCATTTCACTGAAATTTGGCCGATTCAGTAATTCTTTTTGTAGGGAACACATTGCAAGCGCACAAAATCTGTCCTCATTCATAGTGTTGCGCATGAATGTTTTCACTCGCTTTAACGTAGAGAAGCTGCGTTCTGCCTCTCCGGTCGTCATAGGGAAAGTTACTATTATTTGCAGAAGTTCTACACTTTCAGGAAAAGCTTTAGCCAGATTGTCATCGTAAAGAAAGTTCAACAAGGTCAAAGCACCTGACGCCTTCATGAAATCGTTTCGGCTGTACAACACGTTCAGCTCATGACGTAGATCTGAAGACTGTAAATTGAACAAATTAACAGCTATTTTTAAGCTCTTTTTCTGGAAAAATAGTTTGATGTTTTGCAAACAACGATGGATCAAACAGCTGTGCAATCAATAAGTGATCATTGAAACTGAATCGTTCTCTGATCTTAGTTGTGATGAGTTCGCAAACGTTTCGTGCACACACTATTCTTGATTCTGTGAAATGTCCCCGTTTTAAGTTGGTTCTACCTCTTCCCAGTGATCGTCAGTTTGAAGTGAGGTCCTAATTTGCTGGGCAGAATCTGCAAAGTGCGATACATATTCAACAGTTTTCACTGCATCAATATTCCTCTGTTGCAATTGATTAAAGAGAATGTCACAATGAGGCATGATTGTATTAAAAAAAAATTAACCAGAAGAGGAAATCTTCGTCTTGCAGGAAACCCTTCAGTCTCGTAGCCTTGTTTATTGTCTTGTAATCACTGGCATCATCATCAATAATTCTTTCTAGGCACTCAACAACTTCCTTTTGGTATTTGTACACAGTGGTTACGCTCCGTGATTTAAAATTCCATCTGATGGATTGAGGACAGGTAGGAATACGCTTCTTCACTGCTTCGTCAAGAATGGCTGTACGGCTAGAAGACCGGGAAAAAAAGGTGGAAATTTCTTCCAAGCTGCTAAAGAAGATCCGCACTTGTTTATTGCCTGCCACACAACGTTCAACAATTAAATGTAACTGATGGGCGTAACAGTGAATAAAATGAGCATTACTGTACGTTTCTCTAATTCTAGTTTGAACTCCACTTTCATGGCCACTCATAACAGGAGCACCGTCGTAACACTGAGCTGTCAGTTTTTCAGGTGTTTCATGTACATTCATTTTCTCTAGCTCGCAGAGAACAGCTGCAGTTACATCGTCTGCACTGTGACTTTTTGGGCGTATAAAGGAAATAAATCTTTCATTTATTTGTCCCAGTAGCTCATAGCAAGTTATTAGGACCAATTGTGACAAATTTGCACAGTCAGTAGTTTCATCAACTTCTATTGCGAGAAAGTTTGCCTTCGACACCTCACTCCTGATGAGATTGAGGCATACCTCATCAATTGATTCCAGGAGTTTATTTTGAAATGTCTTCGATAGGCTTAGGAAAACATGGTTTTCTGATTTCTCAATGTGCTGCTTCAAGACGCAGTCCAGTTCTGCCATAAAACTGACTAATCCTCGAAAATTTCTGGGTTTTTGGAATCTTCTGTTTCGTTGTGGCCCCTTAAGGCAAGCTCGAATTTGCTGCGAATTTGCTATCAGTTTACCAAGAATATACCGATTTTTTGATACATTTTCATAATATATCTTCATATTACGGCGGTAAGCACTGTCTAATTGGCACATAATGTCCACTTTCCCTAGCATTGAAAACTCAATGAAACCATTTAAATGTTTTTTCGCTGGAATTATGTTTTTTCACCTTTGCGTGAAAATTCTTTAAGTCAGTGATACCACTTTCAGTCCAGGCACTATCAGTACTGTTTGTAAGAAGACAGGCGAAACAGAAAATTGTATTTTTCACTTTACGACCACACAACCATTCAGCTGCATCGTACATTGCTCTATTAAAACTGCGTTTGTATCCTTGCCTAGATTTGCAGTGTTTCTGTTCTTGATTGATCGTTAGATTGGGTCTGGGTTCTTTCACTTTCATCCTATGGTCGTTTTCAAGTTTTTACCTATTAAATTGCACACTGAATTCATATTGCGCTGGTTTCACACTCACGGTATGTCGCAGATATTCACAAGCATGTAAAACTCACTAAAATCTTGTAAAATACACTCCGAAAAAGAAACTTGTTAATATCACACGGTATCAACAAAAGCAGTCAGCATCAGCAAGCAAGGAAAGTAAGGTAACAGGACAAATTTTGCGCGCTTTGTCCTCTAATCACTTATGAAACTCTCGCTAGATGGCAGTACTGTTATGTCACTGTAGTCTAGTGCACTCTGGCGTGATATTTGCAAACATATTCTAAATGTGGATAAAATAGCCAATGGCAGAAACAAAACAACTAACGTAAAACATTATAAAAACAATAATACTAAACTTCGATTAATGACGCATCGAAGTGTAGTAGAGATGTGCAGAGACAGAGATTGGACAGCGAAGTTTCGGCCACTCAGCATTCCTATATTACATAGATAGTGGAACGTGAAAAACGTGTGGTGGTTGGTATGACACCCTTAGGCTGAAAGCTCTGAGCCTTCGGGTCGCCCATAAAGAGCAGTAGTATGTAGAAGCCACGCCCCAAAACTGCTACTACATGCAGCTTACGGACGTTCCAAAGCGCAGCCTAAACACTACTAACCGTTCGGAAAACATCTATCGATACAAACAGTTCCAAAAACGTTGACCGTCGTTATTTTAATCGGAATGGGAAATATGCGTAATTCGTCCTGATAATTTAAATTATGTAATACGTTCTTGCGAAATTTACTTTAACATATATTTTGGAGCGGCTCCACCTCAGAGCCTTTAATTACGAGCCGCACCCACGAGGGAGTGATGCTAAAACTAGTGACATTCCAGAACAACAAATGACAGAAAGCAAACCCATGCTTTTAGAGAAGTTAGATACCTTCACTGGTTACCCACCATATGGGGCTAGCCCATTGAAGGAAAATAGCAAAGGTTGCACAATGCAACAGCACCTGCTGGCAGTTGCACCTGTTGAGCAAGCACAGTTACCATGCGGTACACCATGAGTGATCATAAAAACGCCTGTCATTGACAGTGCGGCGTGTTTGCCAACATTTCTTGCAGATGACAGATTACTTAGGCATCGACAATTTCCGATGTTTACATATTTACTTCTGAAGGGAAAAGAACACACCCTGTGGTCTTTAACAGAGCATTTCGAAATATTTTCACCTCGTACCTGCACCAAAGCCCAGAAAATGAGATTTGTTTTTGAGTACACACGGTGACGTTCAGCTATGGGCTATGGACATAGCGGAATGTTGCCACTATTATGAACAGTTTGAGAGAGCATTTCTGAATAAGTATTGGTCTGAGGCCGTACAAGAGAGGCTCAGACATAAAGTATCCAGCTCAGCTCCATTCAGTAGCAAGTATGGAAGCTTAAGGAGCTATTTTTATAATATTGGAATACAACCAAATACTGGGCGAACCTGGTGTCTCAAGTAGACGTGTTGAAAATTTTAAAGAGCCGTCTTCCTGCCCACATTAGGGAAAAACTCATTACCATCCAGGAACAAGGCACCAAATAATTTCTATCTGTACTGGACCCAGTAGATTTGATGTACAAAGAGGGACCAGTACAACCCACTCCTGTTAATATGCCAATAGCGACACAGAGATTTACAGATCAACAAGTAAACAAAGGATTCGTAGTACAACGCGGATGGCAACATTATGATAAGGTTAATCACAACGGCAATGGAGAAAGCCGAAAATACAAAGGTAGATATAAAAGAAATGGATAAAAATTTAGCAAAAACAATTACAATGGGCGAGTAGCGTATGGCCAGCCTGTACAATACGTACAGACACAAGCTATCGGAAATAATCATCTGATCGCTTGGCAAAGGCAAAACAATAACAGACAACCATATACCCATGGACAGCGGAATTCAGCCAGCAGAGTAACACATATATGCCGAATAATGCGCAGAGGCAAAGAGAATTTCGGTCGACAGCCTCTCAGGACACAAGCTGCCATTATCAAACACCAACAGACCACATAGTGGAAATTACGCCTAACCCAGAGATCGATGCCACCACGACGCCGGGAAACTTGAACCGGTCATGGTAGGACTCCGTTCTGTGTCCTTAGAGGGGAGTGGGGGCATGAGCTTGATCAACACTTGTTTTATCAGATACGATCAAGGAAGGTATAGCCCCCAAGTTGTACATATGTATAATAATATTAGATTTAGGATGCTGGAAAATCACATTCCAGAATTTATATTGTTGGTTGACAAGGAAAATTTTTGTTTGTGTTTTTTCTTATCTGTCAAATATGTAAATGATAAGGTGAGTGGATATAACAAGGGAGAATTTTACTTCTGTGTGTTTAGATATGATGATACTTTAAGTACAACACTTCGACTTGCGCGTATCCCAGTTATAAATGAATAAACGAACTTGTGAAGTGCACAGTAGTGTGCAATGCACTACACAACTCGCTGTGACATTAGTGGTAACAGAGCACCGCAGCGCATGCGCATTTGGGTGAAAGCTAGTCAACAAACTGCAAGCATGTGCACGCCAGAGACCCACCGCTTAAAGTGTTGGAGCACCCAAAACGAACACACCTTATGAGCTACAGCCTGCACTAGCATTTGTAAAGCTTATTGCATAGACAGAGACATAGAAAACTGAGGGAGAGTCTATACTACAACTACGACTATCTAACTCTGCCAAAGCCGGTCCCAAGCCCAGTTGAAAAAGGAGGAGGGGGAGGAGTAACACCTCGTAAAAAACCTTGTTCACCTGACCCAGGTGAGGGTCCCTTGCCAGGGGTACAGTGAAGACCTCAACGGCAGTGAAGGCGGCGATGAAGATCATCAGAACGGCGAAACTGGCGGAAGAGGCAGGCTTTTGTATAAAAGCACCAGACTGTAGCATCTGATCCCACAGCGGGCGGCTACAAAAGACGTCTGTTCCACATGTTAGTGGAAACCTCACTTATAATTCTAAGCTAAATGCTTGAATTTTTAACATGGAAATGTTAAACTTCGTTTCCCAAACTAAACGCCCACCTAATACATGATAGTAAATTTCAAAAGGAAAATTACTTCAGGAAGTAACCAATCTTCCATCGCTATTCTTGGCAATGCAGCTAGGTCTTTGGATTCTGGAGAGCCTAGAACATCAAGTAAGGAAGCGCTGGAGCTTCCTAGAACTTCTTCAAAGATAAGACTCAAGAAAAAACACCTACTGGGGACTCTGAACATCAACACACTTATGAAAGGTGGAAAATTAAAGCACCTAAAGGACACTCTCTATCAATTCAATATAGTTTTATTAGCACTTCAAGAAACAAGGTGTCTGAAAGAAAATGCATTTGAGTCAGGTGGATACAGGATCTACAAATGAAAACCAGCCATTAAAAATTCCCATAATACGACTACATTAGAGACAGAATTTATGGCGAAACAGCAACTAACGGAATCAATAACTAATTTTAGCTCCCTATCAGAACGAATTTCATTTCTGATGTTCAAGTCAGGCAATAAACTTTACACCATTTTAAACACACATGTACCTATCAACCAACATAACAGATAAATGTTGGCAAAGAAGAAGATTTTTGGGAAATTCTAGCACACGAAACATCCACATTACCAAAAGAACATACAAAATTTTTAGTGGATGACGTAACTGCAGAAGTTGGCAAAGAAATAAAATTTAAATCAGCAGATGAAGATTATCTTGCACATAAAAGGACCAACAGAAATGGGCACAGACTCATAGATTTTTGTAAAAAATTTAACCTAAGACCAATGTCGACATGTTTCAGGAAACTTATAAGAAAGAAAAAAATGTGGGTATCACGAAATACGAATCAAGGTGAATATCAGGTAGACCATGTGGCAATAACGACTCGTAACTACAAGGAAATCTTGGATGTCAGAGTGAGGAAGGGCCTAAACATAGACTCAGACCATTATCTGACTGAAATAAAGACCATGTTACGACCAAACAAACCTAAACCAAGACCAAAAATATTTCCAAGAGTAAACACTAAATTTCTCATGCAAAATCAGGACTAATTCTGTGATATATTTAACATAAGAAAAATTGATGTTTGAGAAGAAATTAAAGAAACAATGCTAGAGTCAGTTAAAGAAATGGGACAGCCACGAAGAATACCAAGACACAGAGGGTGGGATGAGCTGTGTGATGAAACAATTGACAATCGACTAATGGCATGGAAAAAATGGAACATTAATAAGAAACATGAATACTGGGAAGAGTTTAAAGAAGAAAGAAAAAGACAGCAAAAATCATCAGACTAATGAAAAGAAAATGTAACAAAGACAGATCAGAAGAAATGGATTCAGACTTTGAAAGTAACAACATTAGAGACTTCTATAAGACTTTAAAAGACGTTTTAACTTGATTCCAGCCACCAAGTTTACATTTTAAAGATAGAAATGGAAAAATGGTTTTAAGCAATAAAGATAAATGCTAAATTTTAGCTGAATACTTTGAAAATCTATTAATTGTGAAGAGCCTAAAGACAGATTCCTATTTCAAAAACCACAACATGAAAATCCACCATCGGAACCATCTACAGTAGAAGATATAAAAAAGATTATCAAAGAATTGAAGAATAACAAAGCACCAGGAAAGGATGGGATAGTAGCAGAAATGTGGAAACTAGGGGGCTTATCCATATGGCAGAAAATTCACAAACTAATTAAAGACATTTGAACAAAAGGAATCATACCAAGTGACTGGAAACAAGCATTGATCCATCCTCTTCATAAAAAAAGGAGATAAAACAGACTCCAACAACTACAGGGGTATATCCTTGTTACCAGAAAATACAAAATACTGTCAAAGCACTTTTAAATAGAATAGAGAAACACGCAGGATATAATACGAGGTGTGGCTACAAAAAAACCGGACTAGTACTGGTGAAACAATAAAACGAATGCAATAAGGCTGAAAGTCGCGTGGCCTGTCACGTGACTCTCGCTCCGCCTACTGCTCGAGTTTCATCTGCCTCCTGCACTCAGTCTGCCCGTGGCGTCTGTTTTAAGTAGTTGACGTTTTGTCTGTGCGTCGGAAAATGTTGAGTGTACAGAAAGAACAGCGTGTTAACATCAAATTTTGTTTCAAACTAGGAAAATCTGCAAGTGAAACGTTTGTAATGTTACAACAAGTGTACGGCGATGATTGTTTATCGCGAACACAAGTGTTTGAGTGGTTTAAACGATTTAAAGATGGCCGCGAAGACACCAGTGATGACACTCGCACTGGCAGACCATTGTCAGCAAAAACTGATGCAAACATTGAAAAAATCGGTAAACTTGTTCGACAAGATCGCCGTTTAACAATCAGAGCAGTGTCTGAGTTAACAGGAGTTGACAAGGAAAGTGTTAGACAGATTCTTCATGAAAGTTTCAACATGAACAAAGTGTGTTCAAAAATGGTTCCAAAGTGTCTCACAATTGAACAGAAGGAACGCCGAAGAATGATTTGTTCTGACATCCTGGAAAACATTGAAAGTGATCCCACCTTCTTACAAAATGTTATTACTTGCGATGAATCGTGGTTTTTTACTTACGATCCCGAAACTAAACGCCAATCGATGCATTGGAAAACTCCTGGTTCTCCACGACAAAAAAAAGCACGAATGTCAAAATCGAAATTCAAGGCAATGATGATTGTTTTTTTTTTGACATCAAAGGGATTGTGCACATTGATTGGGTACCAGAGGGACAAACAGTGAATCAGCATTACTACATTAGCGTCCTGGCTACCCTACGTGAGCGAGTACGGAGGAAACGGAACGATTTGTGGAGAAAAAAGTCATGGATCCTTCACCAAGACAATGCCCCAGCTCACAGTGCGTTGTCAGTGAAGACGTTTTTGGCAAAACACAACATTCCCATCTTAGATCATCCACCCTACTCACCTGATTTGGCCCCCTGTGACTTTTTTCTTTTCCCTAAAGTCAAGTCAGCTTTGAAAGGAACTAGATTTGAGACTGTTGACGCAGTAAAAGAAAAAGCGACGGGAGTAATGTATGGACTTACCGAAAATGATCTGCAGCATTGCTATGAACAGTGGAAAATTCGTATGGAGCGGTGTAGAGACCGAGGAGGAGAGTACATTGAAGGAGATAACATGAAATTGTAAATAATTGTAAATAATGTTTTTTCCAGCATCAGTCTGTTTTTTTTCTAGCCGCACCTTGTATAGGATTATCAAGCAGGATTTAGAAAAGGTAGATCATGTGCAGAACAGATTCTTAATTTAAAAACAATTGTGAGAGTGAGAGCTATACAAAATAAAAATACAATAGTTACTTAAGTACACTTCAAGAAGGCCTACGTCTCTGTTGACAGACAAGCACTATTCTAGACACTTTATGAATCAGGGATAGACGAAACCACCAGAAGACTTGTTGAACAAACGCTCACAGATACAACATCAAGGATTAAGTTCCAAAGTGAAATTTCTGAACCATTCAAAATCAAAACAGGATTTCAACTAGGGGATGGACTGTCCCCAATTCTCTTTAACTTTACAGTAAAAACCTGAGAATGCACATTAAGAAGCAGAGTCACGAAGGGTATAAGCATTGGCCAAGGAAATAACAAATTTGAAGTGAAATGTTTAGCCTTTGCAGATGAAAGGGCATTGATAAATGAAAACCGAACAGGCGCAACAGTGATCTTTGATCTGTTACACGAGATTTCTGAAAATACTAGGCTAAAAATATCCAATAAAAACCAAGTATATAGAACACAAACATAATACAGAAAAGTTTATGAAAACAAAGCATGGAAAAATTAAAAGAGTTGATAAATTCAAATATCTTGTGGAGTGGATACAAGCCAATGGACTGGATAACACGACAAGTAAGGAATGAATAAAAAAGTTTGAATTTTCATATAAATTACCGCAAAACTACTACAATAAGAAATAAATATCCATACAAGCAAAGATTAGACATTATAATTCAGTTATTAGGACACAATCAACATGTAGACCAGAGTGCATAACATTGAATAAGAAAGGCAAATTAAGATAACTAGAAAAAAGAGAGAGAAAAATACTAAGAAAAATTCTACATCCTGAGAAAACAATGGAAGGGACTAGTGGATTAAAAAGAAAAATGAAGATATATACAAAAACACAGAAAAGATAACATATTCAATGAGGAGGAAATGGCTAAAATTTTATTGAGATTTAAAAAGAATGGAACAAACACAGATTACAAAGAAAATTTTAATTACATTAGTAAGCTGGAAAGAACTGTAGGAAAAGAAAGATGCCAACAAAATAGGATTTACAGAAGAAATAATATGTGACAAGAGGCACTTCAGGTTACTGATAGAAAACGCAAACTATAAAGAAGATGAGCCAAAACTTCGACCCAAAAGAGTGTGGACAGATGAACAGAGACGAGCAATTGGAGAGAAAATGGAATACTGGGAAGAAAGAAAGAAAAAGAAACACCATAAGTCTTCAGTTGTATGCGGCCCATAGCTGGCCAAATTCATAAATAAAATAAATAAGTCTATCTACACAATACACACAAACAAAGATATACCTAGAAAGGGATCCTAAACTAAGAGAAATTTACTGAAGTTACGCTACTATGTACATTATATCTATATATTTACAAATTTAAGTATTGAAAGTACATGCACTAATTATAATTGAAGGATCAAAAAACTCTTGCTGCAGGTAAACAAGCGAGTACAATAAAAGTGGCAAACTGAATAAGGGGTCACACCATGCTGATAATACACTTTATCTTTCTTTTTATACATCTTTTAACTTTCTTTTTATACATTAAATGAGTTTGTGACAGCACGACTGCACACTGAAATAAATCAATACATGGTTGAATATACGAAAGAGGTATTAGTGACCATGGAGTCACTGTACACTTACCCATGAAGATTTAGTTTTAAGTTAGTATTAACGTTTTTTCTTACACGAAACAATGTATCGACATATCCTAAACTTAAGAAAGATAAATGCTTGTCAAGTGTTAGGTACCGTATAAACATGAGAATGGAAGTAAATACAGCTGTAAGTTTATGATATGTATGAATGTGATAGTGTGCAAATATGTGTAGACGAATACAGTTGCAATACATCGCATATCACAATGCTGAACTAAGGTGGAGCACTACCAAATAATCAAGAGGTGAAAACCTAACTACTGTGAGCATCGACTACCCATGAAAGCGTCAAACATATGATTTACACAGAAATTTTTATAAACACTTGCTACTTACATAAACACTATTTTACACTCATTGTACATAATATATAGTATTGATGATAAAGCTCTCTATATCTCAGCATATGAAATGTTTATACAATGAATATAACAAGTAAATATTGGGCTGCACTTTAAACACTGAATAAGTGTTCGATATGATTCGTATCGTCAGGTTTGCGTTGTGTTTATAAACAACAAACTATTTTGTTCTTGGGAGCCCAATTAAGTCTAGTAACGAGACGTAACTGAGCAAAAAAATACCTTTCTGTGAAATTTCCTCAACCCTGTAGTGTGTAGATCCATCCTGGAGAATGCTAGAGGCGAGGCCACGCGTTATTATTTGAGCAGCGCATAGAATCTGTTTTAGCTACTATTGTTTACTTCTTTAATTCTCTGAAATTGATAAATATACTCTGACACGAAGTCACTGTAAATTGAAATGACATGAATGCAGCTTATGCCATACAGGAAAAAAAGAATCTATTATTGTATGAATATTATGTAAAGAATGTAAAACCAAACAAGAGTAAAAAAACGTACTCGTATAATTGGAACTGAACAATGTAATGAAATTATAATTTAACAAAATGACAGTGAGACTATAATGTATATAAGCAACGATAATGGCATGTCAGAAAATGAGTGGGATAAGTTTATTTTTGTATTTTTGTTTTTGTTTTTTGTTACGTGTATAGTATGAGGGGAGGACACTACAGAAATGTTGTGTAATGCAACAGCATGCAAGATGCTCAACAACAAAGCGCAAAAACATACTAAACCTGCCTACAAAGTGTTATAGGTGTGTGCACGATGAACTAAAAATGACAATACTTCATGTAATATCAATTTTGTGTGCTTGACAGCACCATAAAACCGGCAAGAAACTTACCTTGTCGGGGGATGTCGGACGTACGGCTCGTGTTCCCACTGAATAAGTGTGAGCGACGAGGTGAAATACATTCCTCGGGCTGCTGATACGGAAACCAATTGTCACCACATCGAAGACTTCACAAAGGATCACGCCACTGAACATGAGCTACACGAATTTGTACAGTGAAGGCTATGTGAATGCACAACGTGGGCACTCTGACTTTCTATTAATCATGTGAAAGTGAGCAGGGACAGTAGTGGACATCGAGCTGCATGCACATGTTTCACAAGCTAAACATTGGGCAGATACTGACAGGAAATAATGAGACTATGCAGTTACAGCAAGCACTTTGTTATGAAAGAAAACTTAGGTATGTATGAATTTTGGGAGCTGACATGCCTATGTAAATTAACAACTATATAAGATAACTGCAATGGCTGAAAAATAATAGCTATACCCATACTGGCCAGAGTTATCAACCCATAAAAAGAGAAATAAGCTCAGACACTGTGCACCTTGCATGAAATCAGCACACAGTGGGGGGTAATTGTAAAGAACCCTATTTTTTTCCCTCTTGTTCTTCTCTTTTTATACACGTAAGTTATATATATATATATATATATATATATATATATATATATGTGTGTGTGTGTGTGTGTGTGTGTGTGTGTGTGTGTGTGTGTGTGTGTGTGTGTAATAATTTTGTACCATAGATAATAGTAGAACCAAAATAAAGTAGAGGTATGCTCTTCAATTGATTAATCTTCATCTGTTTGTCTCTATAAATGATAGCAGACGGACGTATTACAAGTTCCACCGAGCTAATACTGTTAAAAAAAATGTGTATTCCAACAGTACATTAAAAAAGTGTTATAGAAGATTATTAGGAAAGCAAAGTTCATTCGCGCCAAGAATCCTGCATCAAGAGGATCGAAGGAAACAGGAAGAATTTGCGTGAGCAGGGGAGGGGCGATCCAGAAGCAGTATTGTCATACTAATCTCTATGCACAATAGCGGTAACAGGAAAAGGATGTACATTAATTTACGAATGTTAATCTAATAATGTATTGAATATTGAAGGTCTGTTGACATTAATGCCAGCTAAAGTTCACTCAGGATATGAGTAATTTTCAATTTTTCTTTCAAAATTTCTTTTTTAATTATTTAAGCAGGAATTTTTAATCAGTTTCCATTGTATATTAATTTAATGCACCCCCCCCCCCATTCTCTCTCACACTATTCACAGTGTATATATGAACGGATTTCCGATCACTCGAAGAAAGAAGACCGAGAAGTGCTCAACAATGTCGTATCAACAGTGATGATGTACTATCAACAATGACAGACTTTACGACTATTATAAGGGATATGCAAGCTTGTTAACAAAATGAATAGAGCTGAGGGCAGGTGTGATGTAGAAGTGAAAGCTGTGGGACCCAGTCAGGACATGTTGAAGCCGAGTGAAACTGTAGTCAGCAAAGAAACGGTAAATACTGATATTTTGGCAAAACTAGAGGAAACGAAGATTGATAACAATACCAAATTCAGTGCAGTTAATGATCAGTTAACCGAAAAATTTACTTCACTACAAGGACAATTAAATGACCTGTTAACTGAAAACAAAAGTAAGATGGATAGGGTACAATACCAAATAGACCAATTTAATAGATTTCAGAGCTAAAAAATGGGTTGCCAGAGGGGTTAAAAAGTATGAATGAAAAAGTTGATGCCTTAGAAAATGAATTTATTGTTTTAAAAAAAATAGTTGTCAAATCAGCAACACAGTTGAAGAATGTTAATGACGTCAGAGTTGAACAGAAGTCTGTACGGGGAAAAATGGCAGAAAACATCACTAGTTTAGATCAAAAAATTTGAAACATTGAAAACAATATACAAACTAATGAAAATATTTTAGATCAAAAAATTCCAGCATTTCAGAAAAATTGCATTCACAAAAATCCGTCTTAAAACAATGGAATTGCGTGATCAAACATTCCTACCAAAAGTTTTCCATCAGACAATTTACATCCAGTGAGTTTTCTGCGCTACTACAGAGATAGTTATGTGTTAGGCATGAGTGACAATCAAAATATTAAATTTGTTAAAAGATGTCTTCAAGGCGAAGCTTTGTCTTGGGTAAATTTAAATTTAAGTCAGCAAAAAACATAAAAGTTTCGAAAAAAGCTTTTTAAATAAATTTTGGTCAGAAGCTGAACAGGGGAGAATTTAATTTCTGAATAGTCCTAATTATAGAAATAGGTACAGTAGTCTGAAAGAATTTTGTAGATGCCAACTTAAGAAATTAACACAACTTGACAAACCATTTGACGAAATGACATTGACTGATATATTTAACAGGAGATTACCAGAAAGGTTGTAGTGGGATTTAGTACACGGACCTGACGACTGTCTTGAAAAATTTTTATGATTTGTTGACAGGCGGTATAGGGCAGTAGAAAGAAGTATGTACCATAACAATTGGAATGATAGAGTTCACAATGGGACTAACTACAATCAGGGTCAAAATGTTAATAGAGAGAGAAATTTTGAACATCAGCTGGACAGTAATAGTGGGTATAACACTGATTGACTGGACTGCTGTTCCATGACTCTCACTTACATCATCACATACATTAATTACCTTATCTGTAGTGCCAACATCATTCACAAATAGCTCTGAAACTTTGCTATTCTTAAACTCCACAAATACCTGCTACTCATCATCATCATCATCACCATCATCATCATCATCATCATCATCATATTCTTCCAAAATTACTAATCTAATAGAAGAAGCAATCATAGAGGCAACTAATTGGAAACTGGAAGTCCACCTCAATGAACCTCCACAGTTTTGGAGTGAGAAAACACAACAAGCACAGAACCCCCAATTTACACTTGCAATTAGACAATAATAACAGTGTTAGTGATATGACACAGGTATCTGAAGTTGAACAGAAGGAATATCAGATTTCTCGCTTATATTTTGATGAAAAGTACTGGGATACTATAGTGATGTAGGTACTAATTGCAAACCAGAATGTGAAAGTAGTGAGAATTTTGGTGTAGTATATACTAATGATTTCTTCTCTTGGTCAGAAAACAGTGTTATTGATGAATATAAATCAGATGATAGCTGTATTGGATCTGAACTAGGTGATATTTTTTATATAGATGTGAGAGATGTGAAATAACTGAGGTTGGTAAGTCTGAGACTTGTAGCTTATTGCTTAGGAATGTGGGTGAGGTAAGTGACTTTGAGGGAGATGATACTTGTGTTGTTAATGTTGTTGTTGATGTAGTAATTTTGGAAGAATATGATGATGATGATGATGATGATGATGATGATGATGATGATGATAATGATGATGATGGTGATGATGATGATGATGAGTAGCAGGTATTTGTGGAGTTTAAGAATAGCAAAGTTTCAGAGCTATTTGTGAATGATGTTGGCACTACAGATAAGGTAATTAATGTATGTGATGATGTAAGTGAGAGTCATGGAACAGCAGTCCAGTCAAAGCAGTTTTGCATTAATGTCATGTAGAGTAATGATCCAAAGAGTAAAAGTGAGTTATCTGCAAGCCTAGAGAATAAAAGTGAAAACTTTTTGAAGTTTGTTTGGGACCAGATTGAGATAACATAGGTAAATGTGTATTCTCGAATAAGTTAGCTGTGGTTAGTCAAAATTTGTATAGAAATTGGTGGAAACAAGTGGAAGAAGATCTAAGTAGGAAGTGTGACTTTGACAGTAATGTATTTTGTGTTCGTTCTGTAATAAGTGATGTTATTTGTGCTACGGAATACATTCATTGTGTTCAATCTATATCCGGATACATGAGTAACCAAAGTAATGCTATGATACTAATAAAGTTGATAAAACCCTGTAAAGGCAGTGAGGATGTACCATTTGATGGAATAGAAAGTGATCTTTTACATGAAGTGTCTAATAACAGAGACGATGATCCAGATTTTGGGTGTCCTTACATTAAGGTTAAGATTGATCAGTGGATAGGGTAGCTATAAGTAAGCAAATCTTCTCTAAGTTGGAAACACATATTTTCATCAGGTGGATATTCCTAAAACAATTTTATCTGATAACAGTTCTCAGTTTACATCACAAGCTTGGAAAGATTTTGTTGATCACACAAAAATAAGGCATATTCTAAGCTCGGTGTGCCATATACTTCGATTAACCCTGCAGAAAGATATGTGAGAGATTAGAACATTGTAGTAAGAATCATACCAGTTGGATAGATTACGTCAGTGATTCTGAGGATATTATGAACAGCTTACAATGTTCTTCAACAGGTTTTTTTCATCTGAAATCATGTTTAATCGCAGACCAGCTAACCTTGTTTCTGAGAGTGTTCAGCTTACACCATGTAAAATTCTGTTACCGCAAGAGAGGGAAGAGTGCATTAGAAAGATGATGAAAAAACAGGAGAATAGGAGAAAGCAAAGACGTTATGGTAAAGGCTGATTTTCTAAGTTTGAGGCAGAAGATCTTGTGTTGGTGAAAGCCAAAAGAAATCTAAAGTATTGACATAGAGAAATTTTTCGATATTTATATTGGACCAGTCGAAACCCTTCAAAATCCACATCCAAATGCATACAGACTTGTGTATCCTAAATCTAAGAAGTTGTCTGGATTACGCAATTCACTGATCTGAAAGCATATAGACATGATCCATAAGAATCTAAATTTTTTTGTTTGTTCTTTTTCCACTGTCACGAATATAGTATGTAAGACAATTTGATCATTAAAGTTCTGTCTTAGCTGCTGAATGAGGTTAAATCTATGATACACCATATAAATATGTTTTGTAATATATTTGTGCTTTGGAATTTGATGGATATATGCCTTGAGGCTAAATGAATTGATCCTTTTAAAATTTTGAAATGGGACAATGTTTATACTTTGTACTGTAAAAATTAGAAATAGTATTTTAGTATATCTGTGTGTGTCATTTTGTTAGTTCTTTTTTTAATTGCATTTTACTCAGTTAATTAAGGTTTCATACGTGAACACTTTTAAATCTCATCTGATGTAAATCCTTTATACTTGCTTTTGGAGTATAAATAAGGAGAACATATGCCGTGTGACATGAAGAAGGTATTGAGCAGCAAATTTAGTAAACAAAACAATGTTTCAGGATTTGATGTGAATGCTAGACAGGAAGTTACTTATCAGTTGGATTATGTTATGAGAACTCTAGGAAGGAAACTCCCAACACTGCTGAATGGCTGTAACCAGATGGGCCAGTCGACTTACAAGAGATCATAGGTGCTGGGTAATGTACTCAAGCATCTGCCAATTACATAAGTGTTGTGACCGAGATTTGTAAACTGTTAGCCAAGGATGCCAAAGACAGTGTTATTCCACATAAATGTATGTTTTTTTACAAGTAGAGGGACTGACTTCCCAATACACTATATAACTTTAAATCAATATCTTTTTTAATCAATTGAAAATTAATCTTCTAGGCCTTTTTGTATGTAGGTCAGTTCGTGTGGCCAATTAGAAAATAAAGTGGAAGACATTTACTAGTATAGGCAATATAACAAGATGTATACATGTCTGCTTTCATACACTGATTTTGGTCCTCAAACTACTCCAAAAAAAAAATGGCTCTGAGCACTATGGGACTTAACAGCTGAAGTAATCAGTCCCCTAGAAGTTAGAAGTACTTAAACCTAACTAACCTAAGGACATCACACACATCCATGTCAGAGGCAGGATTCGAACCTGCGACCATAGCAGTCATGCGGTTCCAGACTGAAGCACCTAGAACTGCTCTGCCACAGCAGCTGGCATAAACTACTCCATGTTATCATCATTGAAAGATGTTATGATTCTGTTTACATTTATTTATCCTGAGTACGGCAATATTGTATCTGACTGAAACTTGAGTTGTGAGCAAGCTCATGCTTAACTCTGTTTTGGTCATCATGACTGTGTATGTGTACTCAAGGAGAGTGTGCAACTATTGTCTGAGGCTATATGCTTCTTATAATTATTCTTGACATATGATTGAATTTATTGATATGATTATGAACGTCATTCATTTTGTTGTGTCGAAATTTTTTTTTTGCTGCTTTGTATCTGATGTAGTTTGGATTCATGGGATGGTCCCCACGTTGTAAACTTATGCCCAAATATTTTTTCATTATTTTATCCTTTCATGCATCAAAATATCCTTAAATACTCTGGTTCATATGGCTGATTGATTTTGTGTTATGTTCCTACTCATGATTTAGTATATTATTTTAGACTGTACCCTTTTTTGTGAGTTATTCGAGTCGGCTCAGTTGTCATACACTTAGGCTCTGAATTTTTTCTCTTCTCTTTTGACCAATTTAAAGGTTTTATTTTATGGATGTAAACTTACAATTCATAATTCTAGTAATTTACATTGACTCTGTATTTATTTATATAGTTTAGCGTTGCAATGTTGTAGTTTCGATTTTTTAGCAATTGTCTTGTGGCAGAATGTTCCTCAGGTCTGAAAATCTGAAAGCCATTTCCTGGTATATGTAAAAATTATGACTTGTATAGTAGATATTTTTCTTATGATGTGTGTGATATGTTATGTATCAAGTACTTCTATAAATCTGTATTCTGTCTTTTGGCATGTCGTGTATAAGAAGTAAACAGCCCACTTCCAGGAGAATGAAGGTGCAACTCTTGATTTCCTCAATATGCACACACACACACACACACACACACACACACACACACACAGAGAGAGAGAGAGAGAGAGAGAGAGAGAGAGAGAGAGAGAGAGAAATGGTCTAACCTTCTTGCTGTTCCACATGCATATGGAGCAGGGGGAGAACAAAAATGTGCCTATGTCAAGCAGATTTATTATTATGCGATATTCTGCCTAGAGGCAGGTCTGTGTCTTCCTACAGAGAATTTCTGACACCAATGTTCCCTGTCTTCAGCTTTTTCCATTAGTCTTCTGTACCTCTTCCCATCTTTCATGTCATCCAAATGTTGAATTCTTCTTCTTCCTCAGCCTGTAGTTCCTTTGATCTTCCCTTTGATGACGTCATATATGAGCCCCTTGTGCCCAAATATGTGTCCAGTCCAGTTGTCCTTTTCTGAAGAATTCTATTTAGCACAGATTTCTTCTCTCCTGTTCTTCTCAGTACATCGTCGTTTGTCACCTGATTTGTACACCTGATTCACTCTATTCTTCTCCAGCATCCCATTTCAAAATTTTTCAGGTACTTTTTCTCCATTCTCGTTGTGGTTCACGTCTCTGCTTCATACAGCTACATCTACATCTACATGACTACTCTGCAATTCACATGTAAGTGCCTGGCAGAGGGTTCATCGAACTACAATCATACTATCTCTCTACCATTCCACTCCCGAACAGCGCGCAGGAAAAACGAACACCTAAACCTTTCTGTTCGAGCTCTGATTTCTCTTATTTTATTTAGATGATCATTCCTACCTATGAAGGTTGGGCTCAACAAAATATTTTCACATTCGGAAGAGAAAGTTGGTGACTGAAATTTCGTAAATAGATCTCGCTGCGACGAAAAACGTCTTTGCTGTAACGACTTCCATCCCAATTCGCGTATCATATCTGCCACACTCTCTCCTCTACTACGTGATAATACAAAATGAGCTGCCCTTTACTGCACCCTTTCGATGTCCTCCGCCAATCCCACCTGGTAAGGATCCCACACCGCGCAGCAGTATTCTAACAGAGGACGAACGAGTGTAATGTAAGCTGTCTCTTTAGTGGACTTGTTGCATCTTCTAAGAGTCCTGCCAATGAAACGCAACCTTTGGCTCGCCTTCCCCACAATATTAGCTATGTGGTCTTTCCAACTGAAGTTGTTCGTAATTTTAACACCCAGGTACTTAGTTGAATTGACAGCCTTGAGAATTGTACTATTTATCGAGTAATCGAACTCCAACGGATTTCTTTTGGAACTCATGTGGATCACCTCACACTTTTCGTTATTTAGCGTCCACTGCCACCTGCCACACCACACAGCAATCTTTTCTAAATCGCTTTGCAACTGATACTGGTCTTCGGATGACCTTACTAGACGGTAAATTATAGCATCATCTGTGAACAACCTAAGAGAACTGCTGATTGTCACCCAGGTCATTTATATAGATCAGGAACAGCAGAGGTCCCAGGACGCTTCCCTGGGGAACACCTGATATCACTTCAGTTTTACTCGATGATTTGTCGTCTATTACTACGAACTGCGACCTCCCTGACAGGAAATCATAAATCCAGTTGCACAACTGAGACGATACCCCATAGGCCCGCAGCTTGATTAGAAGTCGCTTGTGAGGAATGGTGTCAAAAGCTTTCTGGAAATCTAGAAATACGGAATCAACTTGAGATTCCCTGTCGATATCGGCCATTACTTTGTGCGAATAAAGAGCTAGCTGCATTGCACAAGAACGATGTTTTCTGAAACCATGCTGATTACGTATCAATAGATCGTTCCCTTCGAGGTGATTCATAATATTTGAATACAGTACATGCTCCAAAACCCTACTGCAAACCGATGTCAATGATATAGGTCTGTAGTTAGATGGATTACTCCTACTACCCTTCTTAAACACTGGTGCGACCTGCGCAATTTTCCAGTCTGTAGGTACAGATCTGTCGGTGAGCGAGCGGTTGTATATGAGTGCTAAATAGGGAGCTATTGTATCAGCGTAATCTGGAAGGCACCTAATCGGTATACAATCTGGACCTGAAGACTTGCCCATATCAAGCGATTTGAGTTGTTTCGCAACCCCTAAGGTATCTACTTCTAAGAAACTCATGCTAGCAGCTGTTCGTGTCATCTTCCCTGGTGAAGGAATTTCGGAAAACTGTGTTCAATAACTCCGCTTTAGCGGCACAGTCGTCGGTATCAGTACCATCGGCACTGCGCAGCGAAGGTATTGACTGCGTCTTGCCGCTTGTGTACTTTACATACGACCAGAATTTCATCGGATTTTCTACCAAATTTCGAGACAATGTTTCGTTGTGTAACCTATTAAAGGCATCTCGCATTGAAGACCGTGCCAAATTTCGCGCGTCTGTAAATTTTAGCCAATCTTCGGGATTTCGCGTTCTTATGAACTTCGCATGCTTTTTCCGTTGCCTCTGCAACAGAGTTCGGACCTGTTTTGTGTACCATGGGAGATCAGTTCCATCTCTTACCAATTTATGAGGTATGAATCTCTCAATTGCTGTTGCTACTATATCTTTGAATTTGAGCCACATCTCGTCTACATTTGCATAGTCAGTTCGGAAGGAATGGAGATTGTCTCTTAGGAAGGCTTCTAGTGACACTTTATCCGCTTTTTTAAATAAAATTATTCTGCGTTTGTTTCTGGTGGATTTGGAAGAAACGGTATTGAGCCTAGCTACAACGACCTTGTGATCACTAATCCCTGTATCAGTCATGATGCTCTCTAACAGCTCTGGATTGTTTGTGGCTAAGAGGTCAAGTGTGTTTTCGCAACCATTTACAATTCGCGTGGGTTCGTGGACTAACTGCTCGAAATAATTTTCGGAGAAAGCATTTAGGACAATCTCGGAAGATATTTTCTGCCTACCACCCGTTTTGAACAAGTATTTTTGCCAACATATCGAGGGAAGGTTGAAGTCCCCACCAACTATAACCGTATGAGTGGGGTATTTATTTGTTACGAGACTCAAATTTTCTCTGAACTGTTCAGCAACTATATCATCGGAGTCTGGGGGTCGGTAGAAGGAGCCAATTATTAACTTAGTTCGGCTGTTAAGTATAACCTCCACCCATACCAATTCGCACGGAGTATCTACTTCGACTTCACTACAAAATAAACCACTACTGACAGACACAAACACTCCACCACCAATTCTGCCTAATCTATCTTTCCTGAACACCGTCTGAGACTTCGTAAAAATTTCTGCAGAACTTATTTCAGGCTTTAGCCAGCTTTCTGTACCTATAACGATTTCAGCTTCTGTGCTTTTTATTAGCGCTTGAAGCTCAGGGACTTTCCCAGCACAACTATAACAATTTACAACTACAATTCCGACTGTTCCTTGATCCAAACACGTCCTGTATTTGCCATGCACCCTTTGAGATTGCAGCCCACCCCGTACTTTCCCAAGGCCTTCTAACCTAAAAAACCGCCCAGTCCACGCCACACAGCCTCCGCTACCCGTGTAGCCGCCAGCTGAGTGTAGTGAACTCCTGACCTATTCAGTGGAACCCGAAACCCCACCAACCTATGGCGCAAGTCAAGGAATCTGCAGCCAACACGGTCGCAAAACCGTCTGAGCCTCTGATTCAGACCCTCCACCTGGCTCTGCACCAAAGGTCCGCAGTCGGTTCTGTCAACGATGCTGCAGATGGTGAGCTCTGCCTTCATCTCGTAAGCAAGACCGGCAGCCTTCACCGAATCAGATAGCCACTGGAATCCAGAGAGAATTTCCTCAGATCCAAAGCGACACACGTCATTAGTGCCGACATGTGCCACCACCCACAGCTGGCTGCACCCTGTGCTTTCATGGCATCCGGAAGGACCCTTTCCACATCAGGAATGACTCCACCTGGAATGCACACGGAGTGCACACTGGATTTCTTCCCCTCCTTAGCCGCCATGCCCCTAAGGGACCCCATTACGCGCCTAACATTGGAGCTCCCAACTACCAATAAGCCCACCCTCTGTGATTGCCCAGACATTGAAGGCTGAGAATCATCCTCTGAAACACGGCAGGCAGCTGCATCTGGTTCAGCCAGAGACAGTGCCTGAAACCTGTTTGTCAGACGCACCAGGGAGGCTTTCTGATCAGCCTTCGGGGACGTCTTTCACTGCTTGCCACGCCTTGGAACGACCTCCCAATCAACCACAGGCGAGGGCTCAGCCCCACTGCGGGCAGCAACCAGGGCAACCACAGCGGCAGAGCGATCTGGGGACAGACGGGACGAGGTTGACATCCCCGTGATACCCAAGTCCGTCTCCCCACAGTGGTGCCCATTGGCAACAGCCTCAAGCTGCGCGACTGAAGTCAGCGCCGCTTGCAGCTGTGAGCAGTGCAATGCTCCACATGTAGCACATTAGCAGTTTCTTCCTTAATTCCCAGCTCAATTTGCTGGTCAGAAGAGTCCTCTTCTTGT
Source organism: Schistocerca serialis cubense (assembly GCF_023864345.2). Lineage (NCBI taxonomy): Eukaryota > Metazoa > Arthropoda > Insecta > Orthoptera > Acrididae > Schistocerca > Schistocerca serialis. The sequence goes on along the minus strand of NC_064638.1, from coordinate 869,572,048 downwards.
TGAACGTGGCTTTGGTCATGGCGATTCTTGCTTGAATTTCGTTTGTGTAGTGAGCATCTTTTGTCAGCAAGCTTCCTAGGCACTTGAACTGCATCATATTCTCCAACTCTCGAATTTCTACAGTTATCCTCAACAGTTTCTCCTGTTTCAATATCTGCATCAATTTTGATTTCTCGATGTTGACTTCCAGTTCATCGTGAGTTGCAGTTTTCTTTGATTTTTGGTGAGTACTACCAGATAATCTGCATACATGATGGCATTGAAGAGTCGTCCTCCTATCCTGAAGTTTCTGCAACCTTTCAAAGTTTCTTTCGCCAGCCATTCTCGACACAGGTTGAGCAAACTAAGCGATAGACAACATCCTTGTCTGACTCGTCTTCCTATTTCCACGCTGTTTGTTTCTCTGTTGTTCAGTTGCACCTTCACTCTTTGTCCCAGATACAAGTTGAGGACAAGTCTCCATTCTCTCCAGTTGATTCCTATCTCCTTGAGGATATTCATCAGTTTTTTTTCCAGTTTTCTCTGTCTAAAGCCTTCTTCCAGTCTATAAAATAAACACAAACTTCTTCAAAAAATGGCTCCGAGCACTATGCGACCTAACTTCTGAGGTCATCAGTCGCCTAGAACTCAGAACTAATTAAACCTAACTAACCTAAGGACATCACACACATCCATGCCCGAGGCAGGATTCGAACCTGTGACCGTAGCGGTCGCTCGGTTCCAGACTGTAGCGCCTAGAACCGCACAGCCACTCCGGCCGGCACAAACTTCTTCGTTAACAGTCAAAATTCTCTGACAAAATTCTCACCATGCCAATGGTGTCCCTGATTCCTTTTACTTTACAAAATCCAAACTGGTCCTCCTCCATAATTACTCCAATTTTGTGTCCCAGTCATCCTTTAAGCATTCTTGCGATGATCTTCACCTTTGCCACGTGTTAGATAAGACTAATTATTCTGTAATCACTACATTTTTTGGCTTTTTGTTTCTTCGTGAGAGCAACCATTGTGCCATCCAAAAAGTCCTTCGGCCATTCTCCAGTTTCGTAGATTGTGTTGATGAATTTCAAACCTTCGTTTCCAAGTTGACATCAGGGACTGGCATAGACTTGGCATCTTTCATGTTGCCACTAATCCCCTGTTTGGCTAGGATGTAGTCTATCTATTAACATCTCCTGGGCTGTTGCATGTGTACAATTTACTCTTACTGTTTAAGAACCAAGCGCTCATCATCACCAACTTGTTTCTCTGACATAATTGTACTAGCATCTCTCCTCTGTCGTTTACTTTTCCTAATCCATATTGCACCACAATGTCTGCTTCCATACCTTGTCCAATCACACTATTCCAGTCGCCCATGATTATGCTGTTTGCTCTTCCTCTGTCTTCAGAGTGGACAATGTCTTCTATTTCATCATACATTTTATCCACATCTTCATCATCATGGTCTGATGTTGGCATATAGACTTGAACTATAAGAATGTCCACTGGTTCTCCAGTTATTTTCATAAACATTAAACAATCACTATAGCACACCACTTCAGTCACATTTTGAGCTATTCCATTTGCCGTCACTACTGCTACACCATCTTCAAAATTTTATCCACTGGAATAAAACATTGTATAATTGTCTGACACTGTTTCACCACTATCTGTGCATCCCACTTAAACCCATTATGTTTACTCCACATTTGCCCATTTCTCTCTTCAGATTTTGCAGTTTTACTGCTCTTTGAAATATTCTTGTGTTCCATGTCTCGACCCTGAAATAGCCATCTCTTTTGATGACATCCCCTGAAGTACTTCTAACTCGGAAATCTGAACAGGGGAATAATTTATCCCTGGAATTTTTTACTCCAGGAACTGCCATCATTATTCCCCATCTTCCACCATTCAGGAAATGTGATAATGTGGTAGTCTTTCAATTTACTTTCAATATAGCAGTATCATTTCTGAAGAACCAGATTATAATTGTATGAGTCTTCGATCTTCATTCATCTCAAGCATCTGCTGCACGGTACCATTCTGCGTAGTTCACCAGCTGACTATTCCCTACGATGTGGATGCTGGGTTTCCTCTTGTGCCATTTCCGCCATACCAATGATATTCATCTCTGCCCTCACCGCCATTGAAGTATTCACTATTAGCCTGGTAAGGGTCCTCATGAGGTACTATCCTATCACCTGGGCTAGGTGAACCAAGATTTTTTAAAGAGGTTTTACTCCTCCCCATCCTCCTTTCTCAGCTGTGCTTGGGGCCAGTATACAGAGTTCAAGTAAATTTAAGAGTTCAATTTCAATGAAACTGTGCGATTTGTACCCTGAAATATGGATTGCTATGGGGAGACTCAGTATATGGTGGACATATCTTACAACTACTCTTCGATTTTGGTGTCAAGTATTTGTTGAAATACAAAGTTAGTGTTCCTGGTATGCTGTGATCTGGTGACTGTTTTTTTTTTAAATCTGTGTGATCTAGCACTGGTGATATTTTTTGTGTTGAAATGTAATGGATAAGGAGGGAACAGACTATTACACTCGTACAAGATCACTGATACATCACATATGTTTATCATCACTGACGATCATTTTATAGGGGATGGTGTGAACATAACACGATTTCCGAAATGCAACTGGATACGAATTTCTTAAACAGTTGCTGTTATACACATTCTGGAACTTATAAATGGGCTGTGTCACACAGAATCAATTTCGTATTGAGTGTCCAAGGTAGTAATTTCACCCACTCAATGTTTGTGATCATAGTGTGTGGAACTAGCTAGCTGGGTGTGTGTTGAGGAGCTGTTGGATGGCGTTAATTCACCATCAGCATTTTCGCAATTTGCTTGTTCTGCATCATCACCTTGGTGCATACACCTCATTCTCAAGAAAGACCAAAAAATGGTCTACCGATTTGAAAATTTCTCTGCTCGTCAGAAATGTGTATGGAGCTTCCACGTTGTGGTGGTTTTGGGTCTGTGGTAGAAATGCGAATACCTTAACGTGATAATCCAATGGAAAGTACTACTATATGACAGAACTACTAGACTGAGGCTCAGTAGCATCAAATTCAATACATTATTCGTTGTTTTCACCATAAAATTCAATGACTAGCTATATGCATGTTACCTGTCGCCATTTAAAAATCCTATGGTGGCGACTGATGTTAATTATGTACCGTAAAAATCCCGTGACATCACAGCAGGCATCAGCGCCCGCCGCGAGCACTGCCTGCTATACCAAGTGATTCATAACCTCAGTAGGACGGGAGCTTCATACTTCCCATTAAACTAATGAGTGAGGCCTCTACTCACTTGTACTTTCTGGACCATATCGACAGGGTGTACTGTGGTCTAGCGTTTGATACTGTAATCTACCATTAGTTGTCGCTACACTATGTTGGTGCTGGCAGTTCAGTTTTTCATCTTGAAATGTGATAAACAAATATGTTGTACACCATTACTCTCGTAAGAAGTCACTGTTTTTCATCGTCTGTTTTGACACGTTTTGGTGGCTGCGATTCAAGTGGTATCTAAGTAGAGGCGTCTTTCATTCTCAACTGTCGATGTTACTCAGCTTCTTCATTGTGTTTGATTGTTCCGTGATGTTGGTTTTGTTGTTATCGGTAAAGAGACATAGTCCATTCCACACACAATTTACTTTTGCGTAACTTTATGAGAATAGCACCTTAACTTTTTTTTCAGCTTCAGAGCAACGGTATAAATGTCCATCTTAGCGATAGGTTATGTATTGGGCGGTGCAGCGACGCAGCAGTTGGCAACAGTGCCCAACGTTCTTAGGGCAGGTGACGCAGCGTCCCTGCCTTCCGATGTACGGAGTGACACAGCTTTTAACGGCTGTGGCGGACTTCTCAGCAATCGCAGAAAGGGGGGCTTCTGCCTGTCCAGGTATTTATTTAAACAAACGTGGATTGTTACTACCCCACTCACTGCATTTATTTTAAACACATCATCTGTAGAGTTAAGCTTAGCGCAAGTGGTGTCGCTACATCAATAGCCTTGGCTTGGCTTAGGCATCTGAAGCAACAGCACACATGTGATGTTTCTGTGCACCCAATTGTCACTAGTGCGACTGAGTAATTGGAGTTTGGAGAAGCAGTGTGCAAGAATTCTCCATATACCTCTGAGGGAGAGCATTTCGCTCACAATGTGGTATCATACATATAAAATGGAAAGAACCAATCTTAGAGTTAGGAGAAGCAGTGAGTGAATAGTAGACAAGGAAAAGATGTGAAGTAGGTCAGCAAGCAGGGACGTACCTGCACAAACATCCTTTGTCTCAGAGCTCATAGTGGCAGTATTCCAAAACTCGGATTCTGACGTCATAGAGCCAGTCGCAGTATCCAGCGTCTTCGATTTATTCCCACAGTATTCCAGGTCGGCCATCTTGCATCGCTATCTTATATATGACATCATAGCAAGACTGTGCCAGTATTCGAAGTTTTCCATTGTGATATCATAGAACCTGTTCCTGTATTCCAAGTAAGCTATCTTGTGTCAGCCATATTTTATCTAGGTTGACTATCTTGGATCGCCATCTTGTATTCTGACGTTACAGAACCCGTTCCAGTATTCCATGTCTCAGATTCCCTGTCCCAATATACCAAGTCAACCAGCCTGACAAATAACCATTTTGAATTTATCAGTATCAATATAGGACAACAGCCCTGCTCCCTCACTAGCACATCTGGACTACTTTTTTAAATATCCCACAACCAAAACTTGACTTCCTGCCATTTTATAGGTAGGACAATTGCCCTTTGTCATTGGGGTATGGGGGAGGGAAGGGGGAAAGCCTATAACTCATTGATGACACCCTTTGTCCAAGGCCCGCCCTGCCCGTCATCCCACACCACCTCCTCGCCAAATTCTATAACACAGTGCTTGTGAATGGTGCCTACAGCATCTGACCACAACTATTTTGTGTCTCTCTGGAGGCTGGCATTGCCTTGTGGCTTTCTCTCTTTGTATGGCTGTGTCTCATATCTTCTGGTGGCCACAGAAAGGTCGATCACAGATGCGAGAGAGAGGGAGAGAGGGAGAGAGAGAGAGAGAGAGAGAGAGAAAGAAAGAGAGAGAGAGAAAGAAAGAGAGAGAGAGAGAGAGAGATAGAGAGAGAGAGAGAGAGAGAGGTTCACACTGCACACAATACCTTGCTGGAATTGGTACACTGAGAATACTTCAGATGAAGAGGTTGTGTGAATTAAAAAGATCACGTGATGTGCTTGGGGCACGCATAGTCTGGCAAGAACAATTTATGATCGTCTCCAGGGTTGTGCATTCTGGAGGCGTTTTTCTCTAGAAATCCTTTGTTGAATGGGAGCCACTATTTCCTGGAAAATACCCCTCAAGTGGTGTGAGAGTTTCAAATGGACAGCGTATCGTGAGACTGGACCATGGAGTGAAGTCATGAGTCCTAAAATTACAAGTGATTAGCACAGTGAACGACCTGGTTTAATAAGAAAGTGTAAAAGGAAAGATAAGGATTCATCTTAATAGGAGACATGTGTATTGAGTTAAAAGTAATAAAACGTGAGTGTTCTGTAACAAGGAGAAGAGACCTGGTTTGTGATGAGGGGATCAGGTGTTCCATATTGACTCAGTTTGAAAGTGAGCAGTTGAGTGCAATATGAACACCAATCTGCTAAAAGCCATGGGACAGAACTTGACTCTTGACGGAAACCTGCAGCTTGATTGATGGATGACGACGTGCAACAGGGGCTGCACAGCATTGACGGACTAACATATTCCATTCGAAGTGTGGTAGCACATACAAATTAATAAAAAGGTATTTTATTTACTGGTAACTAATATTTTTCGATATGTCATGGTATAACCATCATCATGACACATTAGTAGATGAGCATCTTCGCTGTTTGATTATTTGGATTTTGATATGAAGATCACCTGAACATTTTTTCATTCTTTACTAAATAATAAAGCCCAGCAGTGACCATCTTAGCGACAAAGCATTTCATGGGAAAAATTAACAGCCAAGAACAACTAAACTTACAGCATTAGAAGAATATTTTATGTGAGCGGAGTAGTCAGTGAACCAGAAATGTTTTGTATTTTCAGAATTGATGTAGTAGATGTAATCATGCTTAAAGTGTACGTTTGCAGTAGAGGGGATTGCTTTGTTTTTTCTCTTTACGTTGCTTTGTATGTAGTAAGCATACAGTCCATGTGCATGTGTCCCGTGTTCATGTGTAATTTAGAATAAAATCGAAACTTGTGGTAAGAGTAACATTAGGCAGTGTATTGTATTGTTTTGGATGGGTTTAAAGTGAATCCTATACTGCGAACAAGGGTGTGTGGTGGACACAGAGAGGAATTTATTGCTTTTAGTTGAAGTAGCCACCATAGAATGTCAATATGGATAAGTTTTATTGAGGCATCAGAACTGTAACTGTTGAGCATTGACAGGTTATCTGATAATTTTTCTGAGTGCAGTTATTATGAGTGTATTAGTCAGTAAAATACTATATGAACTGTTTCCAATCTGTAGGCTTTAGCTATTTTCCATTTCAAAAGTAAATTAGAGTTCACAGTATTATTATTATTATGAAAAGAGTAGCAGGCGGTAATGTTATAATAGGCAACCTCAGACGAGGATTGCCAGTAAATAAAAAATTTTATGAGAATATGTATCGTATATGGACTGTAAAATTCATTTCCAATAATTCTGTTAGGTGTCTTTTTTTCGTGTATCTACCAATGAACGAGACAAATCACAACAAGGATATAAAACTAACAAATCAAGAGAAGGAAAATAACAGAATACAAAATATCAAGAAAATTCTGGGTATTACTGAGGACTGAGGTACAACCCCTCAGCTTTGGCCAATGCCATCAGAAGCTATCAGAGATGATTTACTGCATATAGCTAAGAGCAAAGACCAATGTTGAGAAACAAAGGAATGCAGGACAGAGAAAACATATGGTAGACTTATATCACATACATTAATATTTAGAAAATAATGTTAAGTATATGGCTTATTTGAGTCCTTTGACCTATACAGCTCAACTGAAGAATAGATACTAGTGGGGAAAAAAAGGGACAGAAGAAACCTTAGCATGCAATACCTCAATTGTGTCATGTATGGGTTGTATCCCGAACTGCAGTTGATCTGTATAGGTTAACTGCAGTAAATGATACATCTTTAATGTATGTCGAACTTTTCGCTTTTGCTGTCACCGGTATCCTATTCTTCAGCTGAGCTGTATAGGTCAACTGAAATACGGAATACAGATTACATAGGTGTTGCTTTTTAAGCCTCCGCTACTACTAACACCCTATTCTTCAGCTGATGCAAGTACTAGTGAAGGTGAAAAGATTGACATATATAAAATTTGGATCCTGTACACTATGTGTACCTATGTACACTATGTGTTCACAAGTATCAGGACACATGACTGAAAATGACTTACAAGTTCGTGGCGCCCTCCATCGGTGATTCTGTAATTTAATATGGTTTCGGCCCACCTTTAGCCTTGATGACAGCTTCCACTCTCGCAGACATACGTTCAGTCAGGTGCTGGAAGGTTTCTTGGGGAATGGCAGCCCATTTTTAACAGAGTGCTGCACTGAGGAGACGTATCGATGTCAGTCGGTGAGGCCTGGCACAAAGTCGGCTTACCAAAATATGCGAAAGGTGTTCTGTAGGATTCAAGTCAGGACTCTGTGTAGTCCAGTCCGTTACAGGGATGTTATTGTCGCGTAACCACTCCGCCAAACGGAGTGCATTATGAACAAGTGCCCGATCGTGTTGAAAGATGCAATCGCCATCCCCGAATAGCTCTTCTACAGTGGAAAGGAAGAAGACGCTTAAAACATCAATATAGGCTTGTGTTGTGATAGTGCCACGCAAAACAACAAGGGGTGCAAGCCCCCTCCATGAAAAACACCAACTGACCAGAACACCACGGCCTCTTAATTTTACTGTTGGCTCTACGCACGCTGGCAGATGACGTTCACGTGGCATTCGCCATACCCACACCCCGCCATAGGATCGCCACATTCTGTACCGTGATTTGTCACTAGACACAACGTTTTTGCACGGTTCAATCGTCCATTGTTTACGCTCCTTACACCAAACGAGGCGTCGTTTGGCATTTACCGGCGTGATGTGTGACTTACGAGCTGCCGCTCGACCATGAAATCCAAGTTTTCGCACCTCCCGCCTAACTGTCATAGTACCTGCAGTGGATCCTGATGCTGTTTGGAATTCCTGTGTGATGGTCTGGATAGGTGTGTGCCTATTACACGTTACGACCCTCTTCAACTGTCGGCAGTCTCTGTCAGTCAACAGAGGAGGTCGGCCTGTACGCTTTTTCGATGTACCTGTCACTTTACGTTTTCACTTCACTATCACATCGGAAACAGTGGCCCTAGGGATCTTTAAGGAGTGTGTAAATCTCACGTTTACTCGTTTGACACAAGTGACACCCAATCACCTGACCAGGTTCGAAGTCTGTGAGTTCCGTGGAGCGCCCCATTCTGCTCCCTCACGATGTGTAATGACTACTGAGGCCGCAGATATAGAGTACCTGGCAACAGGTGGCAGCACCTAATATGAAAAACGTATGTTTTTGGGGGTGTCCAGATACTTTTGATGACATAGTGTAGGTCAACTGAAGCACAGGTACAGGATGCCAATGTTAGTATGCCGCGTTTTTCGTCTTTGCTAGCACTGGTGTCCTGTTCTTCAGCTCACCTATGTCGGTCATTTTTGCAAGTCGGTCTTTTGCCTTCGATAGTATTAGTACTGACTGAAAAATATAGCAACACTAGTGCTGGCGAAGATGAAAAAAAGCGACAACTGTAAAATTTTTGTTCCATGTTTCATATGCAGTTTTTATGCATTCTACTTGCTTCAAGTCTTCCATATTCATAGGAATACATAAATCCGTAGCTACAAACGAAAATGAAAAAGTAAAAATTGCCTAGAATGAAAAACAATTCTTCCACAATATCTCAAATCCACTAAGAACGAAAATAAGTACCGAATGAACTGGAACGAACAAATCTTATAAATTAATACAAGCGACAAAAATCGTACACAATGTCTAGCCCTGTAATGGAAAAACACGTTCATTTATTTCAATTTACAATGATCAGGCCTCACCATAGAAAACAGGAGTTTTCTGCTTTGGGACGATATCCTTTAACGATATTTGAATCTCTCGCCTACACAGGGAGAGACGACCATCGTAATAAAATCAGATCTAGTACCGAATTTACGAAGTGATACGTAGTATAAATCTTTTATCTTCAACTTCTCTGTGCTGTTACCTTAAGAGAGTCTGACAGTGAGGGGCGTCCTGTGACAGTAGTAGATCTTAGCACGTCAGCATGAGCCAAAAATTAGTGTAATATTCTAGTCCTGCGATGCAGGACATGACGGATCAGAAAAGATATTTTTCTGCCTGATGAGGTAATACTTGAAGGTAATATAGCCTATGCCACAGTCCTGTACAGGATTTCCACAACGAGTAACAACACTTTATCGATGTGAAAACGCGTGTGTGGTCCGATTCCTTCTATCTTCGAAAATATCTCGTATAAAAGGGAGAAATTTACATTTCGCGTGAGAAATTGGACGTGTATTGTCAACAGTATCGCTGCCTCAGATTGGGTAATGGAGATTTTTTTAAACTGGTGGGTCTATTTCGTTGTGGAACTGTTTAATGTATACGTCCAAACTGCAGCTGCTTGTTCCGCAGTGCAACGTGGCTGGCTGCAGCGGCGGTCACGAGGAGTTGGGAACCGGAAGTAACGGATTAGCTTAGTCTGGGCCGGGTACAAAGAATGCGTCGACCTGTCTGATCTTGCCCACAGGCAACAAGGGCTGGCGAGATGACCAGCGTGCTGAGTGAGCGCGACAATGGGGAACGAGCGTGTGTGCACGAGAAAGGATTCAAAATGATTGATGTATGCACTGGACGTATTGATAACATCCGAATTCCTAAAACTGTAACCATCCCCGGATGCCGCAGATGCAGTTTCCTCCGGTCCCTGAACGCCGACACGGGTGGCATTCATTTCACACTAGGTAAGGAGAGCCCTACGTCAACGTGACGTAGGCACGCGCCATCATGAGTTTCACGAGTTGTCCTGTTGTGTGCATTCTGTATACATCGACTGTTGTGTGCGTCTTGAATCTGCACTGGTCATTGTTCTTAGTTAATCTACAACATGAAGGCAAAATTAAATGGAACTAGATGGTTAATATTTCCAGCAACATTCGGAATTACTGCGAACTTCAGTTTCTCGGTTTAACGTTTCTGCCCACATGAATTACGTACAATTCATTGACTTTTATAAAAATACGAAACACTTTAATTTCTTCCTATTTCACGTTTTTATCCACATGATTTAAGTACGATTAATCGGACTAAAAAATGCCTAGACACTTTCGTTATGGTTATGATTGCTTCATTCAAATATTCGTTATGTACATGAAACACACAATAATATCCCACATTCTTTGGATTGCAGCTTAATAATTAATTATTTCACGTTTCTATCCACACGTTTTATGCACGATTCACCGGATTTAAAAAAAATTGACTGAAAGCTTTTTTTTTTTTTATGGTTCCTTCGTTCAGACAGTCATTATGATCCTGAAACACACAATACCATCCCAAATTGTTGGGATTACAGCTTAATAATTAATTCAAGTGGGATGAGCGTAACAGATAACTCCTGCCACTTCGTGTACACACATGTATTTACATTTAGCTTTGACGTTATCGGTACAACCGCAAAGATCGATATAAGCACTCATGTAGTCGATTTAGGTTATTTACGTCACGATGACGTAGTGTTACGTCACTATGACGTAGGGTTCTCCTCACCTAGCGTGAGATGAATGCTACCCCGCCGACAATGGCTGTGTCGAGTGGACAGGCGTGCTGTGTGTGGACGTCTGCGAGGCGGGTGCGCGGGATGTGCGAATGTTTCAGCGATCTCCAACATCTACCCACAGGAGCTGCTGCTACTATGGAGGTAAAAATAAGAGGAGTTGTCATGACGTCACAAACTTGAAGCCGACCCAAGTGAAGATCCGCCATGTTAGCTACCCCAAAACATTCACTTCTGGTGGTTTGATTCTGTGTAGTCGTGAAGTGTTTTGATTTAAAAAATGCCGGCTTGTGCCGCTTACGGTTGCACTAATCGTCCTGATTGTAGTCTAAAGTTTAAACAAATCACATTTCATTTGTAAGTGGGCTTATTTAAGCGCTGTTTTCTTATATGTACTTGAAATTCTGATGCACTGTAAACTTCTACAGTATGGTATTATTTCTGTGATTGGACTTTACATTTCCTATCAGTCCAATGCGAAGAGCTGTCTAGAGGTGAGCAATACACTTGGTTTTCATTGTTAGGTTATCCCCAAGTAACTGAAAAGTTCTGGCAAGATATATCCTGGAAATAGGGACTAATGTTTTAAAATACAATAATTTAATATAAAATTAATTACATATAGTTAATTAAATCTTAAGTAAAATGTGTGGAACACCTTTTACAGTGGTTAAATTATAAGTACTTAAAGGGTTACGTATTTGTTAAAGCGAAGTTCCATATCTAAGTCCAGGCTATTTAGATCATTACATTAATCTCTTTGTTTTCGAGCTACCCTGTAAATTGCTGTTATTTGCCATACTGAATGTCACTTGGTAGGTACAATTTAAAAACAAAGCAGATGTGTAAACTACAATGGGTCTGACAATCTTCACTTCAATTCTTTTCCTTTGTAATTTAGCAAATCTTTCATTTTGTTGACATGACAGCTGGCTTGTTTACATCGTCCCTGCATACATCTGTAAGACACCAAAGGAAATAAGGTAAGTTTCTTGCAAACGTGGACATTTAAAATTTGCATATGACTTGAAAATGCAACAAATACAAATCGGTGCCTCTAAACTATCAATCATTGCTTTTGGAGTTCTGGCTTTATCAATTATCGACACAAACACAATGAAAGTGAATAGAAATGGATTACGAAAGCACGCTTTTCATAGCACATACTTCTCTTCTCGGTTATTCGAAGTGTATAAACAAAACGGAATTGCAGTACTGAGGCCACAAGCGTCATATTTTCGTCTCGTATTACTGTATCGAATACGCATTTAAGACCAGAAAAACGTTTGAAGTAGCGTTCCTTGTGCTCTGTTGTGTCACTAAAACAGTATAACGTTTACTATATGAAACAAGTACCGCGTGCAGACGACAGAAATAACGACCAAGACGCAATTGTAAACATTCGTCTGCTAATGTTTTGGGGGATCCAAGATGGCGGCAGGACCCGCCCACTGGCTACAAAACAACGTACAGCGTAAGTCTGTAGCGCCATCTCCCCTTATTCTACCTCCATGACTGCTACAGACTGGGTCGTGGTTTAAGTGTGTCGTGTTTAGCGCCTCTCAGTACATCGCAGTGAACTCTGTCTTGCAGTGGTATTTGCTGTTGTCTCTATCCTATCACACAACAGAACCTTCCTCCCGTCTCCCGAATGTAGCGGTGACAACCAATTTAGGAAGTCTATAGTACTTTCAAAAACCCCAGTCGCAACGTCAAATTCCCGATTGAGCAATTTATTGTTTCCGACAGTTGTACTGCGTGCAGACATGAGCTCGGTACTGGCGGCCATGGCCGGCACGGGTGTGGCTCTCTCCCAGGTGGGGCGGACAGGGCTATCCTGCAGTCATTAAATGGCGCCCTTTGTGATAGCCAGTTTGTGTCATCATTAGAATTTTTTTCTTTTTTCACCTGATATGTTTAGTGGGAACGTTGTATTGTAGGAGGATGTTTATGCTCTCAGACATCAGTGCATACAAGACATCAGATATATTTTGTGTTACAATGTACTTGTGATGGAAATTTCATTGCTTGATTTGCGTAATGTTTGCGTGTTGTACTCAAACGCTGAAAATATGTTTTATTATGAATAAGGATCTTTGTAATGTATATGTGAGTGATATATTGGACTCCTATAAATGCTTAAACAATTAATTTGACAGGGTAGTATAAGTGGATTATTTCACTCTATTTTTGATATCGGAATTGCGTCAGCATTCCTTTTGTCTCCAGCATTAGTCACAGAAATACAGTATTCTGAGGAGAGATGAAAACCTTCAACTTTGTGTTTGCAGACCTTAGTTCACACAGAAAAGCTGAAAGTGGTCTCTTGTGAGAGACAGGAAGCAAGTCTGGAATTAGCCGATCAACGGTATGTCGCCACTTGTTGCTTTGTTTGGGGGCTGCGAGATCAAAGGACGCGAATATCCAGTTCTTGGTCGCTGATATTTAGCAATGCGATGTGTAATTAGGACATTGGGCTGTTTTAACCTTCGTGGCGGCTCCCTGACGATAGGCACACTCATGCAAGAGACCCACACTTCATTCCATTCCCTAGTGATTACACTTATTATGTCATGGGGATCAAGGAGGATGAGGGTGGGGGGGCGGATGCAGTGAAGATGATTACCCAAGTGGGGGAACCCTGTCTCCCACTAACTGATTACATAGAGAATATGTATCAACATATTATTGACCTTGATTTGAATTTCATATCGTGAGATCCTTCCCGTCCAACACAGAGTGGTCTCTTTCCTATCAATTTTTTCTGGACTGGGTGCGGAGGGAGGGCGCGAGGGTTAGGGGTATGGGACGTCCTCTGGTGGTGGCACTGTGCACTAGCACAGTCGATCCCTGCATGTCAAGGTGAGCACACACATGAAAACTTTTGCAATAAGACGACACCACCAATCTACAGCAGTGTAATTATGTAATTAGGACATGTAGTTGCTGTATGTGAGCTTTACCCACCAAATAAAAATCCCTGCTAACTGAGTTTTGTAAATAAAAAGTATATATCCTATGCTACATAACTGAATTTCCTGTTGTGAGATCCTTCCTCTACAGCACAGACAGCAACTTAGAGCCCATAGCAGGCATTTGGCTTGGAAGGAGTTCTCGTGTGTGCCGGTATTCCGCAGGGGTTCACCGGGTGTTTGCAGTTCGTGCCGACCATAACCGACGGCGCGTAAAGCCCTGGCAATGCGACACTACAGGAGGAGAAAGAGGCCATGTTTCGATAGGAATTTTTCAGGTATCCAGTATCAAAGGGTTGCCGCCTCCTGATGCTTTTGTTCGGGAATTAGAGTGACATCCAGTGTGGCAGTCACGGGGCCCGAGTAGACCCCTCTTGGACACTGGCACGTGGCGTGATCGCTGACGGAAATGTTGCTTCTGAGGTCCCGGCGCACCCCAGCTCCAGACAGCCTGCATGGGTGCCGCGAGGCAGCACTGGGTGTGGGTTGGGGAACAGTGCATGCTTAACGATCGAAAGATTTTTATCAGTGTAATTACACGTGATGGGTGTTCCACAATGGTATTTCTTGTGCAATCAGAATGAAGAAGCATCGCAACTGTTTAAATATTCCGTACATCAAGTTCTATTCCGTGAATTGTTTATTTAAACAATATTCTACACGTTGTCTAAATTGTCTAAACAATATTTCATACACTGCAATTGATTTCCCACCAAATTCTTTAAATAATATTCCATACACTGCAATCGATTCCCCTCCAAATGACTGATCAACTGAGTCTTTTTCCTGCCAATTTCCGGAAGAAGTAGCGTAGGGGGAGGGCTGTGTGGCGCTTTCCAGACGGCGAATATATTTAATTGATCGATTTAATTAATTAGTTATCAAATTGATATCAAATGTATGCTTGTACTGGTGAGGAGAGTTCCCAGAAGGATGGGGAGAGTAAGGGGGAGGGGGAGGGCAACAACAAGTTAAGGACCTATCAATCAAAAGGATAGATTATTCCCAGAGGGTCATAATCCTCTTGGCAGAACAATTGGTTAAGGACCTGTCAATCTAAAGAGAGCAATAGGTTTTCCTTGGAACGTATGCTTGCCCCTGATGTAGGCGACCTGCAATGTTAGGTGACATGAAGGTTGTCTCACTATTAAAATTTCTTTAAATTGAGGTTGCAGCCCATTGTAGCTAAGACAGAATTTTCGATGTTTCATCTAAACAACAAGTTGCCCAACAAAGAACTCAAAGTCTAGTTTGACAGAAGGCTACTCAGATATAAAAGAACCACAAATACGAGGTTCATTTTCAAAGTAAGATCTTATTTGTGTCACAAACTACAATGCGCACATTCTTCACTATTCATCATAGTTACCATGAACATTTAAACATTTGTCAAGCCGTGGCAACAGCGTTTGAATCCCAGCATTAAAGAAGTCATCATTTTCCAAGTGCTTTCCACCAAGAAATTCCTTCAGTTTTGGAAACAGATTAAAGTCGGTTGGTGCTAAGTCAGGACTGTATGATGGACATGCAGTAATACCCAATGAAACTTATCTAGTTGCGTCTTTGTTCTTGCCATAACATGAGGCCGAGCATTGCCATGAAGCAGAGCGACACCACTAGAGAGCAGTCCCCGCCAGCAATCTGAATACCACACCTAAGCTTTAATGATGTTTCAATTACCTATCAACATCTGTTGCCTTTCCTCTTGGCAAATGCTTTTCTGGTACCAAAATGCGTGATTATGATTTTCTGTGTTGAAGGTTCTTGTTTGAATTTTCTTGATTTTTTTTTTCTTCAGAGAGTTTGAATGATGCCACTCACTGGACTGACATTCATTCTCTAGAGTGTAGTGCAGAATTCACGTTTCACCACCGGTCACAATGTGACATGAACTGGTCATTATCCTTGTAATATCGACCCAAAGTGGACAAAGAATGGGCCATTCGCTTTTTTTGTGTTGTCTTGTTATGTCAATATTTTCGGCACCCACCTCTCTAACACATTTTTTTAGTGGATTTTATCAGTAACAATGTGATGAACTATTGATTTTGAAACGTGTGGAAATTTCAGATGCAGCTCATCAATAGTGAAGTGCCTGATTTCGCGAATTGCCTCATCAGCCTTTTGTGTCAAATCTTCGTTCATCTCAGTAGGCTGTCCAGATCATGCATCACCATGAACATTTCTGGTTCCATCATTAAGGCGGGGATGTAATGGATTTTGGTCCAAAAAACTGATTTTTCAAAAATATCATTTTTTTATCTACACAGTTTAATCTATGTTGTGTGTGAATTTAATCGTGATATCAGCTTTAGAAATGCCTTTAAATTGTTAAATTGATTAACTCTGCACTGGCGACCACTCCCACCTTTTCCGACATTTGGGAAACTGCTTGCATGCAGTAGAATCCTCTAAATTATAGTCGCTCAAGCGAGGGCATGGAGGTTGCTGCAGTTGTGAGGATGTTCTCCAGATCTGATGACCAGTATGGTGTTAGATATGCTAAATACCTTGGTGACAGTTACTCCTCTTTGTTCATAGCTGTAACAGATAAAATTCTGTAAAATACAACAGAAAAGTTGGAATGTGTTGGCCACATCCAAAAGAGGCTTGGTGGCAGCCTTCGTCGCTTGCTAAAAGAGAAGAAATGCGAAATACTTGTGGATAGAAAACCACTAGGAGGAAAAAACAGGCTTACTCCAAAAGAAATTGATTCTCTTCAATTATTTTATGGGAGAGCTATCAGGAAAATCATACATAATTTAGAGGCAATGAGGCGTGCTGTGTGGGCAACTTTTTTCCACAGACTATTCACTGACCGAACACCAATGATCAATCTGTGTCCAAAAGACGACTGGTGTAAGTTCAACAACAGAAATCAGACGTATTCACATAAACACTCATTACCAGAACCTGTTATCAATGCAATTAAGCCCACATTCAGGTTTCTTGCAAACACTGATTTACTGAGGAGGTGTCTTCATGGAAAGACACAAAATGCGAAGTACTCAAAATAGGTGTCTATGATGCAGTTTTATGTTACAATAATGGAAATAATGGCAGAATTGGTGCTGAAGAGAGTTGGTATAGATCCTGATGTGTTTACAACAAAAGCATTTTACACCATCGACGAGAGCAGTGTCAAGAAAGCTAACAGATCTGTGTCTTACCTGCAAATACAGGCCAGGCAGATTCGAAGAGGAGAGAAGAGAAGAGAAGAGAAGAGAAGAGAAGAGAAGAGAAAACCTGGAGGATGAGGAGTATCAGAATCGAGGATTTTTAAAATTGAGGTAAGCTTATTACAGGTAGAAGCATGAGATGAAAATCTTAGAACCTCATTTTCTCTATTTTACAGTTTTTACGTTATTAGAAGCTTTTTCTCAAAAAGTAAATGCGCTAATGCTATGAAATTATCAGGAACTGTTTCCACCGTGTTGCTGTCTCCCTGGTACTAAAAAATACGAGATCCTGTAATTACATTCCGATTTTTAGATGATTGTATGAAGAAAAAGAAGTTAATTTTGGATGTGCAAAATTAATAACTCTGTTAATGATACAGTTTATACCATAAATTAATAACTATAGTTCAGTGGTATTATAACCTCTTCAGGACACTACAATAAAATTTTCAGATTAATTGCATGATTAGAATTTGAGTAATGGCAATTTATAAAAAAGACAATAAAAATTCAAATTTCTGGCAAAGTATTAATCCTGCATATTTTATTATATTTTCCATTAAAACACAGCACTTTTGCTTTACACATGCAAAATTTTATATTAGTACATTTATAAATATGGCTGTAATGCTTTTTTAAATAAATTTTTACATTTTCCGTTACATCCTCCCTGAAACATTCTACACCATTTACGCACATTTCCGTTATTCATTACATATGCACCATAAACTTTAGCAAGCTGCCGGTGTATTTCAGCAGGACGAACTTGTTTTGCATTTAAGAAGCAAATAACCATGCGCACTGCACAATCGGCGGGATTACAGATTGACATGGCGACAAATGCTGGTCCAGATCTAGGGGGTTGGCAAACCAGGCTATCTATCCATGGCGGCAATTTCAGGGGGCGCTAAATTCATATTCTTGAAGACAAAAAACCTTGTTTCACAACGCTCCTAGCATCCAGCGCACGTTGGTCGATCGATTAGTCATACGATTTTGAAACGCATCCCTGTTGGTTTATGAACATTTGTGAACACATTCTGAGTTGCTTTCTGAGCGAATCATAGGTCGATTTTTGAATGCGTGCATAGTGTAGTGACTTCTCTGCTAGGGGAATCCCCATAGCATCAAAAAATGAACTTTCCCAAAAAGAAAACGGGACGGAGCTATAAGATCTGAGTTCAACAAACCTGAACATGTGAATACCAATCGCTGTTTGTTTGTTTGGCTAACTGTGTGTGCAAATGATTAGCACTATTATAATTATTAGCGAAATCCGTAGATTCAGACTACCAGAGCGGAAATAAACAACTAACAGGAATAACAGGTACGAAAGATTACAAAATACCTTCTCAGTGTATCTAAGAAAATGAAATTTCGATAGAAAATTTTTGCCGGATCGCTGTACTACAAAGGGCCAGTTGTACAGTCCCCGGTTAACAGCCGCTAGGTTGTATATCTGGAATAGCGTGGAGAACGCGTTATATGAACTCGTAATAACGCCTAACCGGAGAATAAATGCGAGATAACTGAACTGGTGATCCTGGTGGGGTTAGTGATATTAACAGGAGAGTAAGTTTTGACAATGACAGGATTAGTTACAGAATTGGTGATGACAAGATTGATTGTTAGAGCGAAGAAGAGGAAGAAGAAGAAACGAGGACATCTCACAAATTATATGGATGAATGTGACAATTCCAAATTTATATGAAAATTTCGTACTACTACTACTACTACTACTACTACTACTGCTAGTTTACGATCTCATGCTTGAGAAACTGGAGCATATGAATGAAATGTGAAACTATTTCCTAACGTAAAACTTTTTGCTTGTAATAGGCCTAACAGGCATTTTATATCGGTACTTCGTGAACTATATTCTGCCGTGTTATTTATGTAAAATAAAATAAAAATGACCATTATTGCCAAAACAATCTCGCTTATTTGCCGTGTGTTGCAACTGCTGCAATATTAAAAAGGACTGTTTCGTTTTATCTAGCAGACAGTGACAAAATAGACGCAATCAGAATGAGAAACCACACCACTCTTGGGTACTATTCGTATTAACAGCTTTTTTAGTATTAGATAACGACATTTTGATTTTTCATGTAGCAAAACGTTTGACTAACCTTGATGAGGTTAGATTCTTTCGCAGAAAACAAAGCACGCTGTGTAAAGTTGTAAAAGATAGCTGGGACTAAGGATTGAAGATCCATCTTAGGGCCATTGCTTTTTCTTCTGTAAATTAATAATCTCTCATCAGTTACACTGCCAGAAGCAGAGTTCGTTTTGTTTGCAGATGGCACAAGTATTGCAATAAATAGTGTATCGAGTGTAGTTCTAGAAAGATCTACTAATGATATTTTCATAGATATTAATGAATGGTTTAAAGCCAACTCATTGACATCAAACTTCGAAAAGACTCACTATATGCAATTCGGAACCTGTAAGAGGTATCTACCCAGCGTTTGCACAAAATATGAAGAAGAACAGATAGAAGATGTTAACAGTCTTAAATTCCTGGGATTACAACTTGATAATAAATTCAGTTGGGAGGAGCACATCATAGAACTGCAGAAACGCCTTTCAAATCTGTATTTGCAATTCGAGTGTTAGTTGACATAGGCGACATAAAAATGAAAAAGCTTGCATACTTTGCCTACTTTCATTCCACAATGTCATATGGTATAATATTTTGGGGTAATTCTTCAAGTCAAACAACAGTTTTCAGAGTGGAGTAAATTCACGGACGTCCTGTAGAACCCTCTTCAATGAACTGGGCATACTAACTACTGCCTCTCAGTATATTTACTCCTTAATGAAATTTGTCCTAAATAATACATCTCTTTTTCCGACAAACAGCTCAGTTCATACATAGAACACCATGAACAAATGTGATCTGCACAAGGACTTAAAAGCACTTACTTTAGTTCAAAAAGGGGTCCACTACTCAGGAACACTCATCTTCAATAATTTGCCAGCAAACATAAAAAATTTAGTTACAAATAAAGATCAGTTTAAATGGAGCCTGTCAGTTTAAATGGAGCCTGAAAGACTCACTGGTGGCCAACTCCTTTTACGCCATTGACGAATTTTTTAATAGAAACAAATGATGTATTGTATATATTCATGCTATTAGTATTGTTATTTCAGCTTAAAAAAATTTTGACATGTTCCACATCCACGAGGATCTCCTCAGCATGGATCCATAGAGCGAAAAACAAATCTAATCTAATCTGATGGATGTGTGTGATGTCCTAAGGTTAGTTAGATTTAAGTAGTTCTAAGTCTAGAGGACTGATAATCTCTGATGTTCAGTCCCAT
Organism: Schistocerca serialis cubense; assembly: GCF_023864345.2. NCBI lineage: Eukaryota > Metazoa > Arthropoda > Insecta > Orthoptera > Acrididae > Schistocerca > Schistocerca serialis. Next base: position 869,551,688 of record NC_064638.1, on the reverse strand, counting down.
AGTGCTTAGAGCCATTTGAACCATTTGAAGGATGGAAGAAATGTGTACTGGCTTCATAGTCTTTTGTTTTTACTGGTTTCAAATTTCATGAATTTAATTTTATGTCACACAGAAGAGAAAGTTACTAGCTAATAGATAATAAAGATTGAAAATTTTCTGAAGAGTGTTATTCTCCTATGCACAATTAATCCCATCCAGTATTAATATTTTTTTGTTTTGTTTTAGGGGGTTAGATGTCAAACTGACCATATTGGAGTAGGAGAGGCACCACAGAACTATTTAATTTCCACTATCCTGAATATACAGGGTGATTGTAATTGAATTATATGAAAAAAACGTAAATTAGTTACCAACTATGGTGTGCACACACTTTGTTCAACATGTAAGCATCACTACAAAAATTCGGATTTAGGTTATGACATGTTCGATATGCCTGCCATCATTGGCGATTATGTGGCACAGACGAATAGCTAAATTGTGCATGACCCACTGACGTGCTGAAACATCAATGCTGAAGTGCTGCTTTCAGCTCAGCAATGACCTTTCATGTTATTGCTGCACACCTTGTCTTTAATATAGCCCTCCAAAAAGGAGTCGCATGTGTTCAGATCCGGAAAATATGGCGACCATTCGAGGCCCATGTCAGTGGCCTCTGGGTACCATAGAGCCAGAATGTGGTCCCCAAAGTTCTCCTCCAGGATGTGACTCTCCAGCTTCAGTGGGGTTGAGTTCTGTTTTGCATGAACCACAACTTGTCGAAATCTGGGTCACTTTCGATAATGGGGTGAAATCATCTTCCAGAACCTTCACATACCATTCGGTATTCACGGTATGATCAAGGAATATTGCACCGATTACTCCGTGACTGGACATTGCACAACACTCAGTCACCTGTTGAGGGTGAAGAGACTTCTCGATCGCGAAATGCGGGTTATCAGTCCCTCACATGCGCCAATTTTGCTTGTTGACAAATCCATCCTAATGAGAGCGGACTTCATTGCTGATGCACATGCTAATTCCCATCATGCCTGGCAACCAACCGCGCAGTTTGAACAGCCTAACACAACCGTACATAAGTTATGACGATTTTATTTCCTCTAGATCAATAATTGTCACACTGTAGGTTTGATGGCCTCTGTTACAAAATATGCACGTTAGTAGTAGGACAAAGAGGGCATGGCCCATATTGCACTGTCGCCAAATTTTCAAGATGGCGGGTCCAAGACGGTGGCGATAGATGTTGCAATGTCACAGTTATGTCTTTGCGAGAAGTTCAAACTTTGGTGGGAAAGTAGGTCACTAGGGCTACCTCCACTAACCTAAGTCATCTGACTGCCACCTCTCCCTTGGAACTGGTGGGAAAAGTACTCAGCCTATGCTGGGCTGTTGGATAGGACAGACATGAGTTTTTATTTTGCATGCAGTTCTCATTTAAACAATTTGACACAGTAGCTCAGTCCAGTATGTTCACCACGAGGACTGGAGTCCAACTGACCTAGTACACAGTACTGCCACCAGAGGGCACTGTCGCCCCATGGTGGTCTGGGAAAAATGGCAGGAAAAGGACTCATTTTGTGTCCAACTGCTGGAGAGACGAAGGAGTTTACTTTATTTATTTTGGGACGAATTTCACGTAGTTTATTTATTGCACTGATTCAAAACACTCGCCCAAATGTGCTTGGTGTCACAGTAAATAGTCTACAGACCAACAGACTACTCATAAATTAACGAAATAATGCAATTCACTGATGTGCAGACGTGTAAGCAACTCGTAAATTGTCAAAATAATGCATGTAAAAGGCCCAGCAAACACACTTGCTAATTGTCAACTGTCGAAATTATGCATTGCACAGACTGCACACCTGTTCACAAAATAATGCAACAGACACGAAAAAAAACTGTAAATTGTCTAAAGATGCTTTCGAGCTATCGTCAACTGCAACATATCTGCGAACTCTTCCATATAAAGGTCTCAAGTCACATACTTTGGACGATGCACTCACGCCAATGCCACACAAAGACACCTATGGGTCATGCGCTTGTGTTTACCATTGCCTCTCTAACTGCAGTCCAGCTAAGACCTAACTGATGAGCGTCTCACTATCGTAGGCGCAGATAAAAGGTTGTCAGTGTTATACTGACGCCACATGGCTACGTAAATAAGAGCCAAGTCTACCTTCCTGAAATCGTAAAGTGTCATAGAAATAGTTAACGTCCACTTTCATAGGAACTTTCATGATGTCTCAGCTTGTCTGCATGGAAATTCTTGTCCTAATAGAACCTATTTACGAAAATAGCCCAGAATAACACCGAATGCATTCCTCCTGATTGTCCTAATGTGGCACCCAATTCATCACATGTTACCCTTCCTGGAAATCGTTAAGTCCTGCTTTCAACTATCTCCTCCGAAACTCAGACGTCCTCACCACTATGTAGGGGCTCCTATGTCCCAGAACAAAGCATGTCTTGCGAATGAATGGAGCATTCTGATTGGTTCTTACTGAATTTACCCTACAAATTACTGATGCTGCTGGTTTGGACGCACTGTGCGCCTTTTTTTTTTTCTGCAGACGAGACTTTCAGCAGTAAAACTATTTTCTACAGAGCGCCATACTGCACTCACAGTTAAACCCTGCAAAAGTGACCCACAGATCGGCAAATACAGAAAGACTTGCTCAATTACACTGCTCTGCCACTGAATATGGAAGCTTGACTATTTCAGCATGAAACCGATCTCCACATACCATATCGATATAGTAAACATACAATTCCTATCCTGTGCCATACAAAATCGCCCGCTTTTGCATCATACATATAGCTATCAACCACCAGACACTCGTACATATACCGCAAAGACAGACAGCATAAGCATATGAAGGGGGGGGGGGGTCCCAAAAATAACCGGAATTTCTTTCTAGAAAGCATATACATTATTTTCAAATACAACCTCAATCTCTTTCAAAGTACTCTCCATTAGCATTAACACACTTGTCCAAACGTTCATTCTAGTGTTCAAAGCACCTTTTGCATTCGTCCTCTTTGATACCTGCTAGCACTTTCATGACATTGCGTTTTACGTCTTCCACATCCTCAAAACGCTTCTCTTTCAAGTCTCTTTTCATCCTTGGGAATAGGAAGAAGTCCAAGGGTGCTAAATCCGGCGAATAGAGTGCGTGGGTTAAGGTAGTCATCTACGTTGAGTCCAAAAACTGGCGAACGCTGAGAGTTGTGTGTGTGGGAGTGTTGTGATGCCGGAACCATATGCCAGAATCCCACAAAGCTGGACGTTTTTGCGACAAACTTCTGTGAAGCTGTTTCGTAACCTCCAAATAGAATTGTTGGTTTACTGTCTGGTTTTGAGGGACAAATTCAGAGTGTACGATCCCTTCGATGTCAAAAAAAACAGTTCAACATCGTTTTCACATTCGATTTCACTTGTCGAGCTTTTTTTGGTCGAGGTGAGCCAGGTGACTCGCATTGTGATGACTGTTGTTTACTTTCTGGATCGTACCCATAGCACCATGACTCATCACCTGTAATGATATTGTTGAAAAAAGGTGGATCATCTTTGAACGCTTCCTTCATTTCGAGACAGGCTTGAACGCGACGATCCCTTTGATCTCTGGTAAGAAGCTTCAGCACGAATTTTGCTGCCACTCTTCGCATCCCTAAGACGATGGTCAAGATGCGCTGAATTGAGCTCGAGGACAACCCGAACAAGTTCTCGAGCTGGTCGAGTGTCGTGCGTCGATCCTCACTGATGAGATCACGGATTTTGTCGATGTTGTCTTCGCTTCGAGCAGTTGAAGGTCGACCAGAAAGGAGCCGATCTTCAACCACCATTTCTCCCTTTTTAAACCGAGAAAACGATTCGTACACTTGCATTTTACTAAGACAATTGTCTTTGTAGGCTGTCTGAATCATTGCAACAGTTTCTGCTGCGTTCTTGCCGAGCAAGAAACAAAACTTCACTGCTGCACGTTGTTCGTAAGAATTAGCCCTTTCCTCGTGTCACGTATGCACTGTACGCACACTCAAAGAACTGCCAAAGAAACCACATTTCTCGCTGTTGGCTGATGCCGCGTGGCAGAATGACTCAGCAGAACTCCTACTACAACCCTCTGGAGGTGCAACCTGCTACTACAAGTACACGATGTGCAGCATTACGATTCCGGTTACTTTTGGGTCCCCCTCGTATGCACCATATAGACACCTCGCAGCACTAGATATTTCCCATGAGGTCGGGCAGTCATCCACTGCAGCCAATGGTCACAAGTCATCCACTCCCAATGCATGACCAGAGTGCCATCAGTGCAATGAAGTCTCTCTCCAAACTGCTGTACAGAGTAAGTTTTGTATCCCCTAGGCACAAACGTGTTACTCTTTCTGGCCATGACCTGCTTGCTTGCTTGCTTTCTACACCCATCTCTAGACTCCAGGATTACAAGAACACAGATATTTTCACATGGTTTGCCCGAATATTATACCATTTACACGATGATTCTTGATATCAAGCACACAGCAATATCGCTTGCATAGCAGTATCGCTCACACTGTGTAATTCTGAAGATACAGACTCGAAATCAGTTCTCCAGAAAGTTGAAACCTTAGGGTGATGGAGCGTGCTGTAAACCATTAAGTAGAAACTTATCCCATGTGCGAAGACCATTACATGAGAAACATGCTGTTGCATCATTGGTTGGTGTTGAAATTACTGTAAAATTGCTAAAATTGTTCGCACTATCGATTGTGATGCTTATTATTACCATACATCGATGGTGTCTTTTCCATCACATCTGTCTGCTGGCATGCTGTTGGTTACCACGTAATGACTGACTGACATTGCTTTTTTGAGATGGAGGAACAGCTTTGATGGAGGGGCAGCACCTTCTGGGGATGGCTAGCACTGAAACTGTGATCACATACATGACTTCAATATGAGGAATCTTTCACTGTGAAAGATGATTTTAAATGTAGACAAGCTGATACATCACAAAAGTTCCTACAAAAGCGTCCATTAACTATTTCTATGGCACTTTACAATTTCAGAGAGGTAGACTTGGCTCTTATTTACATAGCCATGTTACGTCAGTATAACACTGAGAACCTTTTAGCTGTGCCTGCAACGGTGAGTCGCTATGCGAACAATCCACGGCAATGTGACATCTATGCTGGGCAGGCCGGTGGCTGTGGCCAAGCGGTTCAGTTTGGAACTGCGCTGCTGCTACGGTCGCAGGTTCGAATCCTGTCTCGGGCATGGATGTGTGCAATGTCCTTAGGTTAGTTAGGTTTAAGTAGTTCTAAGTCTAGGGGACTGATGACTTCAGATGTTAAGTCCCATAGTGCTTAGAGCCATTTGAACTGATGTGTTGGCAGAAGAGCCAACACCGTTTTACTAGAGGAGGCCGAAATGCACACTTTTAAGCTCACGCAGTCTGGCGTGAGGTCTGGAACAGGTCAGAGAAATAAGACTAGCAAAACAGGAGGTAACTGGTAGAATACTTAACTTTAATCCATAAGTGGTGTACATCGGTCTGACGGTACAGGCATCACAAGTTAAATCAAATGCTATGGCGCCTTGCTAGGTCGTAGCAAATGACGTAGCTGAAGGCTATGCTAACTATCGTCTCGGCGAATGAGAGCATAGTTGTCAGTGTAGCTTCGCTAGCAAAGTCTGCTGTACAACTGGGGCGAGTGCTAGTAAGTCTCTCTAGACCTGCCGTGTGGTGGCGCTCGGTCTGCAATCACTGACAGTGGTGGCACGCGGGTCCGACGTATACTAACTGACCGCGGCCGATTTAAAGGCTACCACCTAGCAAGTGTGGTGTCTGGTGGTGACACCACATGAACCACATTGGGCAGGTAAACCTGTGCACGGCTATACGCATCTTGCATGTCCCATTAGGATCACTAGGAACAATGCACCCTGTGCTGCTCTGGGAAGCATTGTAACAGATTGCTATAGCGCGTTCAGAGAGAAAGAGACCTTGCTGACGTTTACATAGGCTTGTGACGTCAGTATAACACTGACAACCTTTTATCTGCACCTACAATGGTGAGACGCTTGGCAATTAGGTCTTCGCTGGACCACAGGTAGAGTGGCATCGTGCCAGCAGTGGTAAACATGTGCATGTGGCCTGGAGGTGTCTCGAGTATGGGACCGGCGTGAGCACACCATCCCGTGTGCCTGCCTTCCGACCTTTGTAGGGAAAAGTTCGCTGATACATTGTGGTTGACAACAGCTCGAAAGCATTTTTTTATGTGCAATGAGTGAGTGTGCACAGCATTATTTTCGTTGTTTAAGTATTGTGAGTGTGTTTGCATAGTGTTAACATGCATTATCTTTTGACAGTTTAAGAGTTGTTTCTGTTGATTTATTTTGTGAACAGATGTGCAGGCTGTGCAGTGCATAATTTAGACAGTTGATTAGCAAGCATGGTTGCAGAGCCATTTACATGCATTATTTTGACAATTTACGAGTTGCTTTCGTGTCTGTACATCAATGTACTGCATAGTTTGCAGGTCTGTAGACTATTTACTGTGACCTCAAGCACGCCAGGGTTAGTGTTTTGTATCAGTGTAATAAATAAGCTACGTGAAATGTGTGCCTAAATAAATTGTTCCAAAATAAATAAAGTACATTCCTTCCTTTCTCCAGCAGCTGGACACAGAACGAGTCCTTTTTCCACCATTTTTCCCCAGACCACCATGGGACAACAGTGCCCTCTGATGGCAGCACTGTGCACCTGGTCAGTTGGACTCTGGACCTCATAGTGAACATACTGGATGGAGCTACTGCCTCAAATTGTTTAAATAGAGACTGCATGCAAAATAAATACTTATGTCTGTCCTATCCAGCAGCCCAGCACAGGTTGAGTCCAATTCCAAGAAGGAAGTGGCAGTCGGATGACTTAGGTTAGTTGAGGTAGCCCCACTGACCTATTTTCCTGCAATTTTCTTAGGTTAGTGTAGGAAGCCCAATTGACCTATTTTCCACCAAAATTTGAACCTCCACCATTTTCTGGGGGAGGGGGTTAGGTTAGTGGAGGTAGCCCAACTGACCTATCTTCCCACTAAAATTTGAACTTCCCACCATTACGTCATTGTGATGTTGGCACACATGTTGCAGCTATCTTGGATCTGCCATCTTGAATAAATTTGGCAACAATGCAATGTGGGGCCATGCTCTCTTTGTCCTACTACTCACGTCTGAATTCCTCAGAGCAAAATACAGTGCTGTGCGATAGAAGAATGCTGTGGGAAGTGGCGTGGTGCTGCACTTTGGCACATTTAGGACCACATAGCATGTCTTGTGTTCCTTGAACTCTTCAGAAAGATGTGCACTACAAAGCGAACATATTTTTGATAAATCGATTTTTTATTTTTATTTTTGATATCCTATCTCAAGCGCTCATCTCTAAATACATCTTGTTGCACATTAGTACTTGGAAACAGTTTTTGAACATGTCATTGATGAGATTGCCAAGTTTGAAGCTTGGGATGACTTGAAGTTTCAAAATGACACCTTACCTCCAGGCAATATGACATGCAGCCACCATATGCGTACACATTGCAGACTAGCTCACCTGTGCTTTCCTCTGCCCCCAGTATGTAGCTTTCGCTTTTAAAATCCCTATCTCTCCCATCATTTCTTCTCATTGTTTCCATCTTCAATTAAGACTCTCCTGCTGCTCCTTGAACCTCAGTAAATTCTGCACTTCCTTATTTCCAAGACGGGAACCAGGCACATACTGCCTGTTCCTTCACATACATTTCTTATAACTTCAGTCATAACCTCACAGTTGCTCGTTTTCAGCTATTCCGTAGCCTCACACAGGTTGCATTTGATTTCCTGCTGTATTCTTGGCATCACTACTTCTGCCCCTTCAGTTCTCTATCCCACTTCCCCCATATGGCTGTCTTGTTTGTCTTCTTGTGGCTTACTTCGTTGATTCACTGTGACCAGTGTGAAGGGGTAAAGTGATAAAAGTGTCTTGGAACTAGCAGAGGATCGTCATGACGAAACCGGGCCACCGCCAAGCCGGTCACAGGTGTTTGAGGGGTTGCAGTTTCATAATGCTTCTGTGACATTCTGCAGGACTATACCTACCAAATTAAGACAGCCAGATGGTCACCAACACGTTCCAGATGATTCAGCGCAGCAATGTAAACAGCAGAAATCAGCGCAGGGAAGAAGTATTTAAGACTGTGTGAGTCAGCCCATCGTCGTCGATTAGCCAGCCAATGATGTGACGTCGAGCCTATGCTACTCCACGTTGCGCCAATGACAGACGCTTCTGCTTCAGTTTGAACATGAACTCTGCCAGCTGCCCAAGCCCCAGGGGGAATCTCACACTTTGCCACCATCCTGGGAATTCAAAGCTGGGATCCAGCTATCTCTGCTCTTGTCAGAGTGCCAATAAAAGACGACTACACCTCGAGCTCAAGTGTGTTACAGCCTGACGTCCCCATAACTGCCACCACCAGCCACAGTCAGGAAACATGGGAATGTGGTGATGCATCAGCAAACTGAACACACTGCCAGCAGCTGGTGGCCATCACCTGTCATTCTGTTGTAAGTCGTCTCATTTAACACTTGGACGCATGAGTGGCTGGACTAACAAAAATGCGTGAGGGGTTTGAACGACCCGTGTCTTAAAGCAAATACTAAATGTTGGTATTAAAAGAAATATTATCAAATTCTGAGGGGATTGTTGACACAGAAATAAAATATTTATTATGATATTGTGACCTTTATTTTCGTATAATACATACTATTACATAAATTACGCCAAAATTTTCCTGAGTTGAATAACTGACTTAATTTTACTGATCCATACCAGATCATTAAAAATACTAGGGTTGAATAAAAAGTGGCAATACTGCTGTAACATGAAGGACGTACATCCAGTGGCATGGGCAGTGTCTGTAGCTGAGAGCAGTTCAGTTGAACTAATGCAGTGAGCGGCAATGTCTATTCGAATCGGTTGCAGTGTGTACTCCCTGAAAGTGTGGCAGAACAGTTCAGGCGCCCTAACAACATGTTTAAGAACACTACATGCAAGGATCAAGAGTGAAAGAGCACAATAGTGTTTTCAGAGATTGCATTAGGCGAGTGGTAATGCAGTATTGTCATGTCATATGGTGGCGAGATGGGTGAAAGTATTTCGAGAGAGCAAGGACGTCATTGAAGATCAGCCCCATTCGAGACGTCTCCCCATCTTGTGTTCCTGTCATACACTACTTGATAGAGCACTGCACTGGTTCCCACAGGAACTGTCATTTGCAAGATGAAACAAGACGGATGAACTGAAAGTCAGCTCTGTCTCGATCCTACAGAACTCATTTTCATATTGCTCCTCCCACTACCAAGATATCTTCTTCCCAGTAAGGGCTAAAATATGTGGTGCACTGAGAGTGACTGATGTACTTCCTGTTGTGAGGTCTGATCCGAGATTGATAGAGGCAGTGTGAAATTTTCCAGTATGGGGAATGAGCTAGAAGTTGCAGTCTTTTCTGGGCTTAATGAATTATGATAGAAAGTTCGTGAGAGAATCTGCAGATATAGCTTGGCTGGTTATACTGTTACTACACAAAGGCATCAAGTTTGTCTGGCCTAAAGAGCGCCAGAGCGTTCGTTGAATCAAAAGAGGTGCTAACTCTGAATCCAGTGTTGGTGTTCTCAGATTTTCGTAATTATTTATATTATTATGTGACATCAAACCATGCTCTCAGGCGCATTTTGAGCTAGGAAGTCAATGGACAGGAACATCGTATTGTTTTTTCATCAAGACAACTTTATGGAGAGAGAGAGAGAGAGAGAGAGAGAGAGAGAGAGAGAGAGAGAGAGAGAGAGAGAGAGAGAGAGAGAGAGAGAGGGGGGGGGGGGGCTTAGCCTGGGATCCTAGGGTACAGAGTAACGTACTTCCAGTGTTACCTGTATGGAAGTAAGTTTAAGGTAGTGGCAGACAATGCTTCTTTGAAGTGGTTAGTAGGTTTGAAGGGCCCACACAATAAACTGACAAGTTAGGTATTGAAACTCAGTGAATGGGAGTATGAAGTATTCTACAAACCAAGGAAACAGCACAGAAATGCAGACACACTAAACAGCAAGAGAACAGTGGCACAAGCACTAGGTCAGAATCTTAAATCTTGCTGAGTGGCAAGCAGGACAGAATGCTGACAGTGTAAGCAATATAGCAAGCAGCAGTTTAGCACGTATGCCTGATTATTGTGTATGGAGATGAAATTAGGACCATGAGTGGATGTACCAGCGAAGTTGAGGAAAGAAGTCCTGGGGGAAATGTGTGATCACGTTTCATCTCCCCATGAAGGTTGCAGAACGATGAATCAGAGGGTGAGGTGGAAATACTAGAGGAGAGAACAGAAAATTGAGATCAATCAGTATGTCAGGAATTGTATACAGCGTGCACAGCACTGATTTGAGTCAGAAATAAACTATTGCAGAAGTTGCCAGAAGCAATGGAACATTTTAGTTTTATGATATTGCAGTGCCTGTGTTATTCAGAAATATGATGCAAAGGTCGACAGCATGTGGAGGTTTGGGTTGGCTGTGAGTCGTGTTTGGATACCAAGTGAGCGAGACCACTTATAGTAAGTGGAAACTGAGTTCAAGTCCCAGTCCGATGGTAATTTTCACTGTCATTCCATTACACAGTTTATGGTTGCCCATATTTGCAACTGAAAATACGTTGAATGGCTTTTAGTTTCATGGAGGTGGATGTGTTAGGACCATTAATCATCTGGATGACCGCAGGAAACAGGTTTGTGTTAATCATATATCATTTTTCTCATTATATCAAGATGATGCCGATGCTGGACAAGCAGGCAGTCACAGTGACGCAAACAACGGCGAATGGGTATTGAAGTTACCATAACAATAACTGCTCACGTAATGAACTTTATGTCCGACCTCATGAAGGAATTGGGTCAGTCGTAGAAATTAGAAACCATTCCACTTCATCCTCAGTCAAACGAAAGGACAGAGTGAGTTTATTCAACAACTGGGAGAATGCTTAGTTATTCGAACTCCCACCACACAGATTGGGACACATTTATCTTTTGTGGTGAGTACTTTTAATTCAAAAGTGCATACTAGTACAGGATTCTCACTGTTGGAAGTGATGTACAATAAGGTTATGCTACCGCCATTCAGTATGATTAAGCAGAAACAGAGCAGGAATGGAAAGTCAGTCTGAAAATTGCGGAAATAGTGAGAGATCTGGAGGAAGGATTAGCAAGCAAACAACAAGGCATTGGAAAAACAAGAGGAGGCAATGAAAATAAGTACGATTTTAATTCAGTTTTTTTTGTTTTTGTTTTGGTTTTAGGGCGCAAAACTGCTATGGTCATTAGCGCCTGGTCCGTGACTTAGGAAACAGTAAAAAACCGAAAATGGAAACCAGCAGCAATGGGAACGAAAGTCATAAAATTGGAGAAACTAAAAGCAGAAGGAAGGCTTAAAAATCCACTACAGAAAGGGGTTGGTTGTCCCCAAAAAAAGCTTCAAATGACTGACGTCATTTCACTGGCACTAATAAAAGTGAGAACGCGGTCGGCTGAGCGCGTGTCATCTGCTAAAATCGACGATATATCAGGCGACAGCTGTAGACGGGAGCGTAACGGATTAAAATAGGGGCACTCAATTAAAAGGTGTCTTACCGTCCACAGCTGTGAGCAGTGGAGACAGAGTGGGGGAGGATCGCCGCTTAAAAGATGTCGATGGCTAAAAAGACAGTGCCCTATCCGGAGTCTAGTTAAAATCACCTCCTCCCGACGACGCGTTCGGGAGGAAGAGGTCCAAGCACAAGGAAGAGCTTTCACGTCCCGCAATTTATTATGGGGAAGTGTCGACCAATGTGCGTGCCATAAAAGAACAACACGACGACATAAAATGCTCCGTAGATAGGCGAAGGGAATCGATTGAATAGCTGGCCGAAGAAGAGACCGCAGCCTTGGCTGCAATATCGGCCGCCTCATTTCTACAGATACCAACGTGTCCCGGGAGCCAGAGGAACGCCACCGAGACGCCCGCCAGGTGGAGCAAGCGCAGACAGTCCTGAACCCGGTGGACCAGAGGGTGCACAGAGTAAAGAGCTTGGAGACTGAGGAGAGAGCTGAGAGAATCTGAGCAGATAACATACTGTATCCGCTGATGGCGGCAGATGTAGTGGACAGCCTGGAGAACAGCATAAAGCTCCGCAGGATAAACCGAACACTGGTCGGGAAGCCGAAAGTGATTTGGGGTGTCGCCAACAATATAGGCACTCCCTACACCTAACGATGTTTTCGAGCCGTCGGTGTAAATAAATGTGGCAACCGTCATTTGTGCACATAGAGCAGCAAATGCCCGACGATAACCAAGTGAAGGGGTACCATCCTTGGGAAATCGACAAAGGTCACGGAGCAGGCTGATCCGGGGACAGAGCCAAGGTGGTGCTGTACCCCAAGTTGTCAAGAAGGTTTTAGCAAAGCGGAAGGAAAGAGAATGGAGCAGTTGACGGAAGCGGACTCCTGGTGGTAGTAGGGAGGAGGGGCGGCCTGCATACCCTACATCAAAGGAAGCGTCGAAAAAAATGTCATGGGCTGGATTAGCAGGCATGGAAGACAGACGGCTAGCATAACGACTCAGAAGGACTGCTCGCCGATTGGACAGCGGAGGTTCAGCAGTCTCAGCATAAAGTCTTTCCACAGGGCTGGTGTAAAAAGCTCCAGACACTAAACGTAATCCACAGTGGTGGATAGAGTCGAGACGCCGAAGAATAGACGGCCGAGCAGAGGAGTATACTATGCTTCCATAGTCCAATTTCGAGCGCACTAAAGCGTGATAGAGGCGGAGAAGGACCACTCGGTCCGCTCCCCAGGAGGTACCATTCAGGACACGGTTTTTTGTTTGTTTGTGGTTTTAGGGCACAACTTCTATGGTCATTAGCGCCCAGCCCGTGACGTAGGAAACAGGAAAAAAACGAAATTTAAAATCAGCAGCAATGGAAACAAAGTCATAAAATTTGAGAAACTAGAGGCAGAAGGAATGCTTAAAAATCCACTATAGAAAGGGGTTGGTTGTCCCCAAAAAAGTTTCAAATGACTGACGTCATTTCACTGGCACTAATAATTTGTAGAACGCAGTCAGCTGAGCGCGTGTCATCTGCTAAAATCGACGATAGATCAGGCGATAGCTGTAGACGGGAGCGTAACGGATTAAAATAGGGGCATTCAATTAAAAGGTGTGACCGTCCACAGCTGAGAGCAGTGGGGACAGAGTGGGGGAGGATCACCGCTTAAAAGATGTCGATGGCTAAAACGACAGTGCCCTATCCGGAGTCTAGCTAAAATTACCTCCTCCCGATGACGCGGTCGGTAGGAAGAGGTCCAAGCGCAAGGAAGGGCTTTCACTTCCCGCAATTTATTATGGGGAAGTGTTGACCAATGCGCATGCCATAAATGAGCAACTTGGCGACATAAACCGCTCCGTAGATCGGTAAACGGAAGAGACTGAATAGCTGGCCGAGGAAGAGATACTGCAGCCTTGGCCGCTATATCGGCCGCCTCATTCCCACAGATACCAGCGTGTCCCGGGAGCCAGAGGAACGCCACTGAGACGCCCCCCAGGTGGAGCAAGCGCAGACAGTCCTGAACCCGGTGGACCAGAGGGTGCACAGAGTAAAGAGCTTGGAGACTTAGGAGAGAGGTGAGAGAATCTGAGCGGATTACGTACTGTATCCGCTGATGGCGGCGGATGTAGTGGACAGCCTGGAGAACAGCGTAAAGCTCCGCAGTATAAACTGAACACTGGTCGGGAAGCCGAAAGTGATTTGGGGTGTTGCCAACAATATAGGCACTCCCTACACCTAATGTTTTCGAGCCGTCGGTGTAAATAAATGTGGCTTCCGTCATTTGTGCACATAGAGCAGCAAATGCCCGACGGTAAACAAGTGTAGGGGTACCATCCTTGGGAAATTGACATAGGTCTCTGAGCAAGTCGATCCGGGGACGGAGCCAAGGCGGTGCTGTACTCCAAGTTGTCAAGAAGGTTTTAGCAAAGCGGAAGGAAAGAGAATGGAGCAGTTGACGGAAGCGGACTCCTGGTGGTAGTAGGGAGGAGGGGCGGCCTGCATACCCTACATCAAAGGAAGCGTCGAAAAAAATGTCATGGGCTGGATTAGCAGGCATGGAAGACAGATGGCTAGCATAACGACTCAGAAGGACTGCTCGCCGATTGGACAGCGGAGGTTCAGCAGTCTCAGCATAAAGTCTTTCCACAGGGCTGGTGTAAAAAGCTCCAGACACTAAACGTAATCTACAGTGGTGGATAGAGTCGAGACGCCGAAGAATAGACGGCCGAGCAGAGGAGTATACTATGCTTCCATAGTCCAATTTCGAGCGCACTAAGGCGCGATAGAGGCGGAGAAGGACCACTCGGTCCGCTCCCCAGGAGGTACCATTCAGGACACGGAGGGTGTTGAGGGATCGCAAACAGCGAGCCGAAAGATAGCAAACGTGGGAGGACCAGCACAGTTTTCTGTCAAACGTAAGACCCAAGAATTTAGCGACGTCTGAAAACGGAGGGTTGACAGGACCTAGATGTAAGGAGGGCGGAAGAAACTCCTTACGTCGCCAAAAATTAACACACACGGTCTTACTGGGAGAAAAACGGAAGCCGGTTTCGATGCTCCAATAGTGGAGGCGATCGAGACATCCTTGAAGACGTCGTTCAAGAAGGCTGGTCCGTTGAGAGCTGTAGTAGATCGCAAAATCGTCCACAAAGAGGGAGCCCGAGACATCAGGAAGGAGACAATCCATAATTGGATTTATGGCAATAGCAAACAGTACAACACTCAGCACGGAGCCCTGGGGTACCCCGTTTTCTTGGGAGAAAGTACGGGAGAGTAGTGTTCACCCGCACCCTAAATGTGCGCTCTGCCATAAATTCGCGAAGAAAAAAGGGCAGCCGACCACGAAAGCCCCAAGAGAACAGTGTGCGGAGGATGCCTGTCCTCCAACAGGTATCGTATGCTCTCTCCAGACCAAAAAATATTGCTACTGTTTGGCGTTTCCGGAGAAAATTGTTCATGATACAAGTGGAGAGAGCAACAAGATGGTCAACTGCAGAATGATGCTTTCGGAATCCGCATTGGGCAGGTGTTAAAAGACTGCAGGATTCCAGCCACCAAGCTAAACGGTAATTCACCATACGCTCAAAAACCTTACAGACACTACTCTTGAGAGAAATGGGGCGATAGCTAGAGGGGAGATGTTTGTCCTTTCCAGGTTTCGGAACAGGAACGACGATAGCTTCCCGCCATCGTCTGAGAAAAGTACTGTCGGTCCAAATTCGATTATAAAGGCGAAGGAGATAACGCAGACTATGGGTTGATAAATGCAGCAACATTTGGACGTGGATACCATCCGGTCCTGGGGCGGAGAAACGAGAAGAAGACTGCATGTTGGAGTTCCCGCATGGAGAAAACAGTATTGTAGCTTTCGCGATTTTGAGAGGAGAAAGCAAGAGGTCGCATTTCCGCTGCACGTTTCTTCGGGAGAAACGCCGGCGGGTAATTTGAAGAGCTCGAAATCTCAGCAAAGTGCTGACCCAACGAGTTAGAAATTGCGACGGGGTCCACTAAGGTATCATGCGCGACAGTGAGCCCAGAGACCGGGGAGAAACTAGGCGCGCCTGAGAACGTCGAAGTCGACTCCAAACTTCCGAGGAGGGAGTGAAGGTGTTAAATGAGCTAATAAAGAATTTCCAGCTTGCCTTCTTGCTATCGCGGATGACACGACGGCATCGCGCACGGAACTGCTTATAGCGGATACAGTTGGCCAAAGTAGGATGGTGGCGGAAAACGCGGAGAGCACGTCGCCGCTCACGTAGTGCGTCACGGCATGCCTCGTTCCACCAAGGAACTGGGGGGCGCCGGGGCAATTCGGAGGTGCGTGGTATGGAACGTCCTGCAGCTGTAAGAATAACGTCGGTAATATGTGTGACCACATCGTCGACGCTGGGAAAGTGACGGTCATCGAATTTCGCTAGAGACGAAAAAAGTGTCCAATCAGCTTGGGCAAACTTCCAGCGTCGCGGGCGCATATATGGCAGTTGAGGCTGCAGTCTAAGGACACATGGAAAGTGGTCACTGGAGTGTGTATCATCAAGGGCGAACCATTCGAAGCGCCGAGCTAGCGGAACAGTACCGACCGCAAGGTCCAAATGAGATAAATTTGTCGTGGAGGCAGACAAAAATGTAGGGACCCCAGTGTTGAGGCAAACTAGATCCGCGTCGTGGAAGACGTCCAGCAATAGTGAGCCACGTGGACAAGGATGTGGAGATCCCCAAAGCGGGCGGTGGGCATTGAAGTCCCCAACCAGCAAATAGGGGGGTGGAAGCTGACCAAGAAGATGATCAGCTCGTGCCATTGGTGTGGACGATGGAATGTATACAGTACAAAGAGAGAACGTGTATCCAGAAAGGGAAAGACGGACGGCGACAGCTTGGAAGGAAGTGTAAGTGGATTGGGTGATAATGGAGAGTATCATGGAGAAGAATCATGAGTCCTCCATGTGCTGGAGTGCCTTCAACAGAGGGGAGATCATATCAGACGGACTGAAAATGAGGGAGAACAAAGCGGTCATGGGGACGCAGCTTTGTTTCCTGAAGACAGAAGATGACCGGCGAGTAGGATCGTAAGAGGATCGACAATTCATCCCAATTGGCTCGAATACCGCGGACATTCCAGTGGATAATGGACATAGGGTGAACAGAAAATGGAGGAATGTGACCAAGGTTGCTGTTAACTCAACGACTGCTCAGAGCTTGCGACCGACAGCATGGAATGGCATTCGGCCGAAGGCAGAAGATCCTGATCCATAGGTTGTTCAGGAGCAGCTCCTGCCACCAGCGATCGGCCGGTAGATCGGCCGCCAGCAGAAGACGGCCGAGGGCGATTTCCGCCTGGTGGTGCTGTAGATGGGACATGCCTTGACGGAGAAGGAGAGGAACTGTGTTTCTTTGTAGCCTTCTTGGAAGTATGATGTTTAGATGAAGGAGGAACCGATGGTTGGGAGGTTGCGATACGTAAAAACTCTTCACGAGTATGCTCTTTTTTGAAGTCTTGGTGTCTGACTTTTGGGCTCGATATTTAGCAGAACCCAACGAAGGGTGAGCCAGAGAGTGGGCAGGCGAAAGTGGTGAGGTTGAACGGGCGATCTTTGCGCTGGCCGATCTGACGACAGTGGCACTAAAGGTGAGGTCGCAAGTCTGGGTGGACGCCTCCTTTGTTGGCCGAGGAGAAGCAAGGACAGTGATGTATTTTCCTGTCGGAGGCACGGTGGGCTGTCGACTGGCGAATAATTTTCGAGCAGCAAAGGTCGACACCTTTTCCTTTACTCTAATTTCCTGGATGAGCTTTTCGTCCTTAAAAACGGGACAATCTCGAAAGGAAGCAGCGTGGTCACCCATACAGTTGATGCAGCGAGGGGATGGAGGTGGAAAAGCACCCTCATGGGCATCCTTGCCACACGTAACACATTTGGCCGGATTGGAACAGGACTGGCTGGTGTGATTGAACCGCTGACACTGATAGAAACGCGTAGGGTTTGGGACGTAAGGGCGAACGGAAATTATCTCATAGCCTGCTTTGATTTTCGATGGGAGTTGAACTTTGTCAAATGTCAAGAAGACAGTGCAGGTTGGAATGATGTTCGAGTCAACCCTTTTCATAACTATGAACAGCCGTTACGCCCTGGTCAGACAGGTAGTGCTGAATTTCTTCGTCAGACAATCCATCGAGGGAGCGTGTATAAACGACTCCATGCGAGGAATTTAAAGTGCGGTGCGCTTCAACCCGGACAGGGAAGGTGTGGAGCAGAAAAGTACGCAGCAATTTTTGTGCCTGGAGGGCAGTGACTGTTTCTAACAACAGGGTGCCATTCCGTAATCTGGAACAAGACTTTACAGGACCTGCAATTGCGTAGACACCTTTCTGAATAATGAAAGGGTTGACTGTGGAGAAGTCTTGACCTTCGTCAGACCGAGAAACAACAAGGAACTGTGGCAACGATGGAAGAACTGTCTGTGGCTGAGACTCGAACTTACGC
This sequence comes from Schistocerca serialis cubense, assembly GCF_023864345.2. Classification (NCBI taxonomy): domain Eukaryota; kingdom Metazoa; phylum Arthropoda; class Insecta; order Orthoptera; family Acrididae; genus Schistocerca; species Schistocerca serialis. Next base: position 869,533,573 of record NC_064638.1, on the reverse strand, counting down.
TTGTGAGCAGACATAGTGGAAGGTGAGGAAACCATTGCGGAAGAATCCCCATGATTACCGGCGTCTCCGATGGCGCGCTCCTCCCTTGTGGGGGCCCTCTCTGAGGGCACTCCCGCCTTAGGTGATTGTTCACACCTAGGTCACACCTCCCGACAAACGGATGGAGGGGCCAATCGGCACTTTCGGAAGATATCAGCTCGGGTAATCACCCCTCCCTGGGCCCGTCCATTACCGGGGGGTACGTACGTGTCCTGCCTGTCCACCCGGGGTGGGGAATTACGCGTTACCCCATCACCGGCTACGCATGGAAATGCGTGGGTCAGCCTTCAGGCACACACAGGGAGGAAAATAGAGAAAGGGAAAGGGAAGAAGAGGGGTCTCAAACGCTGCAGTGGAGAAAAGGGCAAAGAGAGGAGGTAAGGAAAAGAGAAGGACAGAGGAAGGACAAAGACTTGCAAGTGTAGAAAGCAAGGAATTTGTAACAGTTTCGAGCGTCCATCTCCGGACGTAGGCACAAACCATACTCCCAGAGGGGGAGAAAGGGAAGGAAAGAGCCATGGGGGGGGGGGGGTGAAGATGGGGGATGGGGAAGGATGCGGAATGGGAAGGTATGCAGCCCGGAAAGGAAGGAGGGCCACAGCTTGGGGTCCTGTGCTCGCTACGCACGTATCCACAAAAGAGTTGTGGACCCCCCTGGGGGAATTTTAATTCAGTACGAGGTGGGCCAGTGGTAACCAGTCTGCATACAACAAAAGGAAAGATGTTTGTGACAGAGCACCAGGGTCTGTACCAAGTGATTGAACCCATATCCCAACAATGTCAACAATTTTACATGTAGGGCATCTGCTAAAATTCAAAGGTGCCCCAGAAGCAATCCCAGTTGGAGTATTAATGGAAGCGAGGAAAGAAGTGAGAAAGCTGTGGAAGAATGAACGGTAGGAGATGGTACATATACATCTTATGGCATAGGCATTAAAGTTTGAAGTAGTTAATCTATATTGTGTTTTGTTATGGTTCTTGTGAATTTGGTTATTTTATTTGTGTGTGGTATAGATTGTTGGGGGTAGCTATTGTATGTTAGGATAGGCAATATACGTAGTTACTGTATGGAATATGGAGGTTGTGGAGAGAAGGGGATACGTTTAGGGTGTCTCTTCAGCCATTCAGCAGAAGTGGAAACATAACAAGTGGTTGCACATATCAGTGAAAGTACCAGTTTCAGACGAGCATGCATTTGTCAATTGTTACACAATGTACACCCATCTGGTGAGGCTACAAACAGTGGGGTAGATTATACAGATTAAAGGGCCTGTCATGTTACATTAGCATTGCTGAAACTCCCTCAGTTGTCACCACATGTTTATGACTGCGGGAGAGTTTCAGCAATGCCAAAGCAGGGAAGTTACTATATGTCCTACTTATGAGATTTAGATGGAAGTACTCCTGCCATGCAGAAGGAGGTGATGAAACCAAAATTCTTCCATTGGGTTGGGATACACAGGGTATATTCAGTGTATGACAACACAGTAGTGGTTGCACATTGCTATGAGCAACAAAAGTTCATGGGTGTCAGATGCTCAGAACTAAGAAGAAGTCAGTTGTTTATAAACGAACTACTATGATGTGTGATATTACAGGACCAACTTCTCATCTAACAGCTACCGTGATGATTGCCACTGTGTTAAACGTAACAACAACAGCTACATTGGCCAGCTGAGCCCTTAAAGTATTACCTAAGCAAAATATTACCCTTTCTAGACAATACCTGGTAACTATGCCTAGTTCATTCACTGGGTCAGATGATAGTCGCAAAGGAAGGGCAGATCACTGGAGCAGGTAATGCAGCATGTGGAGCAGTATCAGGGTGGTAGACAAGTCTCCATTACCTTTAACACTGCAATTCCTAGTGCCATGATGAGGTACTTTGCTCTGCAGAGCTTTTGTTTATCTGAGAGGAGCTGTACAAAAATGTATTCTACCAGTAATTCAGGTTCTAGTGGACTGGATCCCAAGAGCAAAAGATCGACAGTGAATTTGAAGAGTAAAGATGAGAGAAGCTAGCCATGAAATTTTAGTATAGTGAATGTATTATGTCTAAAGTTGATAGCGTTGTGTAAAGGTGGAAGTGGTCATTGTGGAGAACCAGTCCTAAGCAAAGCCTGAGGGGCTGGGTCTCAGCCACACAAAATAGTGTCACTACCTAATTCTGGTAGAACCAAACTACTGCTGGGCAGTAGCATAGTGTGACATATGAGTCATAGGAACGTGTATGCTAAAAGATTTCAGGACAGGCTAGCCAAAATAAGTGGAAATCTACTCTGTGCAGTGGTAATGGGCATGACTGTGTCGTTACACCAATACAATAATCCTGTTAGCAATGCGACTGGGTGCAAGCTTTTAGTGTAACAGGTGTACACCGGAGCCATATAGTAGTAGTAGATATAGAGTCCAGCAGCAGCACCGTGATGCCAGGACCACACCAGGTGACAGGACAACTGGAGAGCACCAGCTGCAGCAACAGGTTCAATATCAGTTCGGGCCCGTCGCCGCCACCACCACCACCACTGTCAGTGAGTCTCCCTGTGGGATTTGGTGCCACAGAGCAGCTATCTGCTACCGTCCAACTCCTGCCAGGGGAAGCCAGTTGTGTCTCATGCATGGCACTCTTTCTTCACCTTTGCAGTGGACAGCACCGGGTCTAAGCCACCTACGTGCGGGCGTCGGTCATTGCAGAACACCATCACGGCACGCCATGGAGCATGCAAACATCAGAATGAACAATGGCCCACTGCCAGGCCATTGGACATCACTCTGCCCAATATAAGCATTTGAGGACACTGATTCTGTTAGTTTTTGCCAAGGCTGAGGCCTTCATCTGTGAGCTTTTGCCAGCCAGAATCAGTGGAGTGGGACATGTTAGGATTACATTTTTCTGTAGCATTTTTTATCAGTCATCATTGTATCTACTGGGTCCAATCACCACCACCACTCACCCTACTGAGTGCCGCCAGCAGTCGTCAGTTTAAATGTTTTCCAGGTCATTGTCACTAACAAATTTGACAACAGCATTAATTTATGGTAATTGCAGACAGTATACATTCCTTTCAAGAAGGGAAAAATAGTGTGGCATGATATTTTACTTATTTACTTACCTGTAGGAACTAAACTGCAAATGCTGGTTTACCATGAAACTGATTATGCACAAAACTTGCAACTTAAAATTCACAAAAGTACTTTTGCAAGCATCCAAAAATTCTCAAAAATATATCTTTCACATAAATACATGACTAAATTAGTAAAAGACTGGTTTTGAACAGGGATGTTGTGTCCCTAAGTTTCTAGAAAGCACAAATTAAAGTTGCGACTGATGATAAAGTATTTTGTTTGGCACCACCCATGTTACGGCCATCAACACGCAAGTGTTGACAATGAAAGACTCGGTGAAAACAGCACGAGCAGTATTTCAGAAAATCAGTCTAGATTTTTCGGATCTGACTTATCTGGCATATGCACTCAAAAGAAAATTCAAGAATCTGCTTTTATAAGCTGTCCTGGGAGGAATGGTCAACATCTGACGAGATGACAGGAATGATCATTTGAAGTAGAAGACTTCATATGGACATGCCATATTCAGAGTGGTTTCTGAACTAAAACATGTAATGTACATTGTTACTTTTCTGTATTATGCAACACATTGTCAGGTTTAACATGCGCAACCTTCACAAAACATTACTGCATGCGTTTTGAAAGTATAGATGGAAAAATACATATGTTTTACACGTTCACGTCTAAGCATTATTGTACACGTCACATTACAGCTGTTTTATGGTTCCCAAATGTACGAATATCCCACCACCAATTTCAGTCTATTGGTGCACTCTTGGGAGAACGTGTTTCTTGCGAGTGTGCCTCTGCACACTCCCTAATGAGGGCAGCAACACAGTCGTTGCACACCCAGACAATGAGAATTTGAAGTGTGAGCTCATGCAACATGCAGCCATTACCTCCAGATTTTGGCATAATTCATTTGGGTGATTAATAACCAATACAGATTTGTCCATGAACAAAAATATTTATTCAGAATTTCTATTTACATGAATAAAAACAATTACCACCTGTGATTAAGAATCTATGAATAATCCAGTCACATTCATTGCTCCACTTTGTTATACGTATGTACATTGTTATTTCAAATTTATTTTCAGGACAATTCTTCAAGCATTTCATCAGAAATCGTTTGTTTTCAAAGACTGGCCACTGACAGACTACATTCTCTACCTTCAAAGACATCACCTGAAATCATTTCATGTATTACTTTCAAATCACTATCTTCACCAAAAATTGAGAAATAATTCTGCTGTGATTTTTGGCACAGAACTTCCTGTGATTCCACGTTAGTGTAAGCTCTTGGACCAATTTTCTTTTTACATTTCCCATTACTTGTTTGGCTGTTATGTCTGTAGTTTGCTATCATAACTTTGTCATTGATAGCACAAGTCAACTGTTTTTAAATTGTAGGTAAGATATTGTAATAATCTCATTTGGTGAAGAAAGATAAGGGTCTTCCAATCATCTCTGAACTTTGATAAAGTTGCCAGTATTCTAGAATTCCATAAACACATGGTCAAAATTTCTCTTCTGAAATTTATTCATCTTTAAACTATTTGCCGGCCAGAGTGGCGGAGTGGTTCTGGAAGCTACAGTCTGGAACCGCGCAACCGCTATGGTCGCAGGTTCGAATCCTGCCTCAGGCATGGATGTGTGCGATATCCTTCGGTTAGTTAGGTTTAAGTAGTTCTAAGTTTTAGGGGACTGATGACCTCAGAAATTAAGTCCCATAGTGCTCAGAGCCATTTGAACCATTTAAACTATTTAAATACATAAAAGCATGTCTGATCTGAAAGACATCACATCTCTTAGTAGAAGGCTTACCCCATTAATCTTTGAACACTTTCAGATGACGAAGTCCAGTAGCATTCCACACATATTTTAGTAGCTTTTCAAATCTGTTGGCAACCACTGAGTTGTTCTGAAGTGCTGTGTAGCATGCACACCGGTGCAACAAGTCTACATCGATTTTCTAAAGAAGCTTTCAAATGTTTATTCATATTATCCAAGTGAAGTACAAATGTGGGGACATTACGTAACACATTTACTTTGCATCTTCAAGTTATTTTTGCCCATACTACCTTTTTATGCTAACATTTCCCAACCCCAGCAATTTCTGTAATTGTACAATGTGTTGACAGTTCACTTTGAACAATGTTCTTACAGAGATGTGTGCCTGCCTGAAGGAACAGACATTGAATCCACAGCTGCTTATTATGTAACAACATTTGATTTGCAAATTATGAACATTTCAGCTGTATTATTTATTGGCAACAAGAAAATTTTGCAATTTTGGCATCACTGAAGGAATCTACAATATATGCTCTCAATGTACTAATCTCCACTTCCAACACACAGTCCTTCACATAATTGAAGTATTTATATCACCAGGGAATGTGGCAACTAGAATACATTGATCTCTCCAGACCCAGTACATTTTTGAATTTGTCGTTCAGCAACACTAGCAATTTTTGTTTACTGGTGTGAAACAAGGAAGTTTGAAATTAAATTTTCTAAAGTCACCATACATTGTCTTTGTAGACCAGACCAATAATCCCATCAGTAATATTAATTCACTGTAACTAAGTTGGAAGGTAGAGTAGAAAGTTTTTCACTATAATCAAACTTGAGCTCAATTTTATTTGTTAAAATTGTAGTTTTAATACAAAAGGAACACAGAATTAGCCATTATTTATTTACACAACAGTTCTCAGTAATTGTCTCTGACCAACAAGATCAACTGTAATAACTTTCAATGCTTTTAATTTTGAGTATGGCACAACATGATTTTACTTCATTTAACATGCATCAGTCCGAAAATTGCAGTTGATGAATCTTGTACATGTTTGCCTTACTTAGAGGAATTTCTAATGTTACACAGATTCATAGTGTTTTCGTATGGACTTGGCGAGACAGCAGGACAGAATAATTCCCAGTAGCTGAAACAAAAATATCACAATAGTACATTGCAGGTGTTGTGAGAAAGGAACGTATGGTGTACCTGTTCATAACAGGAAACATTCAGACAAAATTTTAAATCCTTCCAAAAATATAGGGTGTACTAGTTCCCCTTGAATTATTGTTATCACAATTAAAGTAGTTCATCTATTATCAAACACAGGAAGTATGTAATGCACCACTTTAAATGCTGTTAAATGCTTTAATTTCCCACACCATTCATTGAACATGCTCAGGTGTCAGGTACCTTGCACCTTGTTGAGTTGCACATGTAAGCATTTTTAGTAGCCTGTGGTTTATAGCATTTAGCAGCAAATGTAGTGGTAGTAGCAGTGGTGGTGATTTACATGTACTTTACAGTATTAACACCTGTGGCAGCACAGTGTGGAACATGCGTGAAGCTTTTTAATGATAAGTATTGTTCAGTTCACACACAGTAAGAAATGGAGTGTGAAACCTTTTCTTGGCTGTAAAGCAATACATTAATCAGCAATTTAAATGGAAGAGGGGCCGACTATCTCCCTTGCCTCCTCACCAAAGTATTTCAAACACTTACGTTAACTATCGCCATATCAAACATTTCATTATTTATCCAAAGGCAGCACCACAACTGTGTTACAATACTTTTAAGGTTCAGAGGAAGATTGTTTACTGTAGTAGCTACATGACAAATTTTGGTAACCATCAGTCAGGACTAAATGATTGGATATAAGGTAATATCCTTTCAATGAAGGCACTATTAGAGTTACCACACGCTATGCCTGGCATAGTATGATTCCTTTTTGAAGAAATCATCTGTGCTTTGCTCACAAGTGACAACTTTACCACAAACCTCAATTTTAATTTACACTAACCTGAATAAATGCTATTCCAACACCAACACCACCCAGTGTAACAGCATTTGCTATTACAGATTCTTGAACTGCAACATGACAGCTCCTAATGTGATGCTCTTCTGCCATTGTGACATTACAGCTGTACTGTGTATGTAAGAAACTGGCACAGCAAGAGTCTGGTAGTGACTCATTTTTGTATACAACACCCCAGTCTGTAATATTGTTGGTCCCACAGCAACTGAACTGGAAAAGATGAATACTAATTGAGTACATACTGAATTAGGCACACTTTGTGAAACAGACATTTTAAGTTAAATGACAATTGGCAGATATGAGGCATAGAAATGATAACTAAAGAGGGTCAGCAGAAGAAAGTACTAATAAACAAACAGCATATTTTGCATTACTGTCTTAAGGAAAGAAGATGTCTTAAAAGGCAAGGACATACAATGATACCAAACAATTTATGTAGGAGATAATATTTTCTGATAGTTGCCTACTTAAAGAACTAATTGTTACATTCAGTACATAACTTTATCAGATCAATCATTATTAAATGAGAGTTAGCACTTTTTGTGACCCCTTCAATTCCTGGCTACTCAAAACAAATTAAAGGAATTTGTTAATGAAAACTTGTGTAATTTTGAAAATATTTTAGTTCATGAGAACCTTCAACTCTCATTAAACAGATCTCAATTGTCCGTTTACAGACTAATGACAATATTCTGTTTAGTGTTACGTAAATGTTATTAGTGTCTAGAAACAAATGCTAAGTAGCTTAAGCATAAAAGCCGTAATTTTTTCAGATTAGTTATTTTTCTCCAAATGGACAAAGTAATACAGCACTCAGCTTCTCTTATTTGCATGTGTGTGAGGTAGACAAATATAAATGCAACAAGCCAACAGCTTCTCTTAAATAGGAGCAAAGTTTCTTATCCATTCCTTGGTGAAGGCTTTTAAATTCCAGGTTTCTTCCAACTTTTGTAAGGTATAATGTCAGATGTGCCTTAAGTCACCTTATGGTACTTGCAATGGCAGCATGCCTACTGTGGATGCCTCCTCAGCTCATATCAGCACAATCATTCCCTTGAATGTGTCAGTCAGCATCTAGAGCTTGGCCTCTATGTATGAGAATCAGGCCTTTCGACTGCTGTGTGTGCTACAGGAATAACCTGTACACTAGAATATCTTTAACACAACGACAGTAGTTTATTTGTTCATAGAATGCCAAATACAGAGCTCAGACAATGCTGAACTCGCGGACTAGGAATGTGGGAACAGATCACTTGCACTGTGAGTTCTGTTTGCCTGCATTACTAAATACATTGTGCATAGGAACCCACACAAGACAAAGTAAAAAACCAAGAACAACAAACATACAAAATGTAACAAAAGAAAGCATTGCATGTCATGAGAACAAAGACAGCATCCCTAGTGGAATGTGCCCAACTACTTAGCGCACAAATGAAATTGACACTTGAGACTTGTGCACTAACAACATGTACCAGATGACATCTGCGGTCCCTACAACAGCCCCCTCAGTGGGAGCAGAGTGCCGTCTAGAAAGTACACTGCTAAGTGCACGTGACTGCCAGATCTTGTGCACTGTGGTACAGAGGATGCTTGCTTCTGGGGCACAGGTGGAAGCTGGACCAGGCAGCAGAGTAGGTAGTGGTTGTCAGCCCACACATGGAATACATAGACTCATGTCTGCTGACCATTGTCTATTTTTGATCTAACATAATATCCATGGTGCAGTTTCTCCTGCTGACAACCTCGTGTGGCCCTACGTAGTGTGGCTGGAGAGCCAGTCTGTCACCACACAACACTACACTGCATCCTATAAGAACAAGCTGAAGTCCTTTGTGTGTGAATAGTGGACCAGTACCACGTCTGGATAGCTGTGGGGGTGTATCTCTCCAAGATGCCCAATAAGTGTTGATAGGTCTCTTGATGGGGGACCGGGGTGTGGCAGCTTCTATGAAATTGCAGCATATTCTCAGTGTTTCTCCATGTACCAGCTGCCAAGGAACCACCCAGGTCTGGTCTGTAGGTGTTGTGAAGCCCAAGGATAACTGGTAGATCCTCAGTCCACCTGACCACAGAGTATATCAGACCCACTTTTAGGGTGCAGTGCCATCATTCCATGATTCTGTTCCTGGCTGGATAGTAGCTGGTCATCCAATTATGGCTCATGCTGCAAAGTGCTGCCACTTTTGTGACTGCCTCTATCTGTTGTGACATGGGAAGGGCAGCCAAACTGCAAAATCCAGTGCCTTTTGAAGGTGTCAAGGTTTTGACTAAGATTGGCTACTAGGACTGCTTCAGGCCAACAAGTAAATCTGTTGAAAATGGTGAGCAGGTAATGTTGATCATTTGAGGGTGATAGCGATCAAAAGATATTGGTGTGGAAATGTGTAAAGCACACTGACATTGGGAAATTACCTACTAGTGCATGAACATGCCTCCTAATCTTGCTGATTTGGTACTGCAGTCAACATTTCATCCACTCTCTGCAGTCCTCCATTTCCCCTGGATACACAAAGTGAGCTAAAATTAGATGGAGCATAGATCTTCTGCCTGGGTGGCTCAGGTTATGTGGATATTCAGACACTTGCTGACAGATGTTTGGAGGCAGGTATGGACATGGGCATGGCTATTGATGCATCACAATACAGTTGTACACAGGTTCCAGAAATGTTCACAAGCTGTTGTAATGATGACTGCATGTCTTCACAGGCCTTTAAACTCCTGATCAAACTTCTACACTTTTGTAAGTGCCATATATTCCATTGTAGAGACTACTCTGATGCAAGAGGCATTCTGCCATAATGTTGTCCATACCTGAGATGTGCTGGACATCTGTGGTAAATTGGGCTATGTACAGCAGCTCAAAGTATTGTCTCAGCAAGTGGTTCAGGTTATTTTTTTGCCATAATAATAATAATAATAATAATAATAATAATAATAATAATAATAATAATAAATCCCGTGTAGGCCCGGGAAAAGAATAGGAATCCGGTATGTTCTGCCAGTCGTAAAAGGCGATGAAAAGAACAAACCACTAATAGGGCTAACCCCCTTTTAGTGTGATTAGTTGGTTCAGGACAGAACTAATGAAGCCTCGGACAAGCGCCGTCATGGTCGGGGACGACGCTTGAACCATATGCCCACCCACAATGGTAACGACACTGCTAGCCAACTGGAAAATGATTTAAATCCAAATAGAGGTGTTTTGCAGGATATGCTTCCTGCAACCACCCTAGAAGGAAAACAAAGACAGAGGATGAGATGGTCAGATGAAGTTAATCGACACCTCTTGTTCTGTTATTACCAAGCAACAAACCTAGGAACCAACACAACTGGATACAGATCACAAGTATACACAACATTTATTACCAGATACCCAGAATTAAAATTTTTAACAGAACAACGACTAGCTGATCAGATCCGTGTAATAATAAAAAATAACAGGATACCCCAGTCAGACTTAGATAACATCAAACAACAAGTACAACAAATACTGGAACAAAATAATGTGCAATCAGAAGAAGAAGAAAATACAGTAATGGACTCAAACATCCCAGAGCAAACAAACAAAGAACAACACGCACCAATTAAACAATCAGAGGAAAACGAAATCTTAAGGCAGCCACCAGAACAAGCACAAATAGAACACAAAGTGACACAGATATTAGATATAGAAGAAAAATTTCAGCTAACATATATAGAATACAAAGACACAAATACAGACATTAGACCATTCTTACATAGACCACCAAAAAACCCACAAGTCGAAACAACAATAAAAACTATCAACACAATCATACACAACAAAATAAATGAAAACACAACTATGGAAGAGTTACAACTACTGGTATATATAGGAGCACTCACTACACTAAATATACACACTAGGCAGAGATCAGAACCAACCAACACACAGAAGAAACCCACAAAACCAGCATGGCAACACAGGCTACAGATCAAAATAGAAAAACTGAGGAAAGACATTGGACAGCTGACAATTTATAAGAAATGAAATCTCGGAAAAAAACGAAAAAGGTTAGGTAAAATCTCACAACAAGAAGCGACAGAGCAATTTGATGAAAAGAAGCAGAAATTACAAGCATTCACCAAACGACTCAGAAGGTACAAAAAAAGTGAAAATAGAAGGAAACAAAACCAAACATTCAACACAAACCAAAAGAAATTTTACTAGACAATAGATAACACACACATTGAAATAAACAATCCACCAAACATAACAGACATGGAACACTTCTGGAGCAACATATGGTCAAACCCGGTACAACATAACAGGCATGCACGGTGGATACAAGCAGAAACAGACACATACAAGATGATACCACAAATGCCTGAAGTGACAATTTTGCAACATGAAGTCACCCAAGCAATTAATTCTACTCACAATTGGAAAGCCCCTGGAAATGATAAAATAGCAAATTTCTGGTTAAAGAAGTTCACCGCAACACATTCACATCTAACTAAATTTAACAGTTACATTGCAGACCCATACACATTCCCTGATACACTTACACATGGAATAACTTATCTGAAACCTAAAGATCAAGCAGACACAGCGAACCCAGCTAAGTATCGCCCCATAACATGCCTACCAACAATATACAAAATATTAACTTCAGTCATTAAACAGAAACTAGTGACACATACAACACAGAACAAAATTATAAATGAAGAACAAAAAGGCTGTTGCAAAGGAGCACGAGGATGTAAAGAGCAACTGATAATAGATGCAGAGGTGACATATCAAGCTAAAACTAAACAAAGGTCGCTACACTACACATACATCGATTACCAAAAAGCTTTTGATAGTGTACCCCACTCATGGTTACTACAAATATTGGAAATATATAAAGTAGATCCTAAATTGATACAGTTCCTAAACATAGTAATGAAAAACTGGAAAACTACACTTAATATCCAAACAAATTCAAATAATATCACATCACAGCCAATACAGATTAAGCGTGGAATATACCAAGGAGATTCATTAAGTCCTTTCTGGTTCTGCCTTGCTCTGAACCCACTATCCAACATGCTAAATAATACAAATTATGGTTACAATATTACTGGAACATACCCACACAAAATCACACATTTGCTATACATGGATGATCCAAAACTACTGGCAGCAACAAATCAACAACTCAACCAATTACTAAAGATAACAGAAGTATTTAGCAATGATATAAATATGGCTTTTGGAACAGACAAATGTAAAAAATAGCATAGTCAAGGGAAAACACACTAAACAAGAAGATTACATATTGGATAACCACAGCGACTGCATAGAAGCGATGGAAAAAACATGCCTATAAATATCTAGGATACAGACAAAAATAGGAATAGATGATAGAAATATTAAGGAAGAGCTAAAAGAAAAATATAGACAAAGACTAACAAAAATACTGAAAACAGAATTGACAGCAAGAAACAAGACAAAAGCTATAAATACCTATGCTATACCAATATTGACCTACTCATTTGGAGTAGTGAAATGGAGTAACACAGACCTAGAAGCACTCAATACACTTACATGATCACAATGCCACGAATATAGAATACATCACATACATTCAGCAACAGAAAGATTCACATTAAGCAGAAAGGAAGGAGGAAGGGGATTTATCGACATAAAAACCTACATTATGGACAGGTAGACAATTTAAGAAAATTCTTTATAGAACGAGCAGAAACTAGCAAAATACACAAAGCAATCACCCACATAAATACATCGGCTACACCACTACAATTTCATAACCACCTCTACAACCCTTTAGATCACATAACATCAACAGATACAAAGAAAGTAAATTGGAAAAAGAAAACACTACATGGCAAGCACCCGTATCATCTAACACAGCCACACATCGATCAAGATGCATCCAACACATGGCTAAAAAGAGGCAATATATACAGTGAGACAGAAGGATTCATGATTGCAATACAGGATCAAACAATAAACACCAGATATTACAGCAAGCATATTATTAAAGATCCCAATACCACAACAGATAAATGCAGACTTTGCAAACAAATAGAAACAGTAGATCACATCACAAGCGGATGTACAATACTAGCAAATACAGAATACCCCAGAAGACATGACAACGTCGCAAAAATAATACATCAACAGCTTGCCTTACAACATAAACTTTTAAAACAACACGTTCCTACATACAAGTATACACCACAAAATGTACTGGAGAATGATGAATACAAATTATACTGTAACAGAACCATTATAACAGATAAAACAACGCCACATAACAAACCTGACATCATACTCACCAATAAAAAGAAGAAATTAACACAACTAATTGAAATATCCATACCCAATACAGCAAATATACAGAAGAAAACAGGAGAAAAAATTGAAAAATACATCCAACTGGCTGAGGAAGTCAAGGACATGTGGCATCAGGATAAAGTTGACATTATACCAATTATACTTTCAACTACAGAAGTCATACCACGCAATATCCACCAGTATATCAATGCAATACAGCTACATCCAAACTTATATATACAACTTCAGAAATCCGTAATTATTGATACATGTTCAATTACCCGAAAGTTCCTAAACGCAATGTAGCATATACTGTACAGTTAAAACGAAGTGACGCTTGATCAAGGTCCGCGTCACTTTCATTCCGAACCAGACCTAAGGTCTGAGAAAGGAAAGATAATAATAATAATAATAATAATAATAATAATAATAATAATAATAGTCAGCAGCTTGGGAACAGTAAATATTTTGAAGGCATGAGCTTCGTAAATCCCCAGTCATTTCCTCTCATATGTGCTCCATTTCTTTATGAGGGAGTCAGCTTTTTACAAAAGAAAGTTAGCAGCTGCCAGGTTTAACTGACATTTGAGAACACTGCCCACTGTAGTCTGATTCGCATCTACCACCACAGCCAACAGTGCATTTGGCTCAGGATGTGCCATCAGTGCCACATCCACTATAACTTGTTTAGACAGGAAGTCTTTAGGACATGCAAAGAATTATGGTGCTATTTAGGCATACTGAACCTTTGACAGTATATGCTGCATGCAATTTAGTTAGAGCCACTAATAGCCACTCTGATGGACTGACATCCTCAGGATGAGGTACTTTACCACAGTTTTGTTTGGTAAGTTGATATACTTTGATTGAAAACTTTACCTGTATCTTTAAATTTATTTTCTTTGTTGGTTTAAAGGTTTTATTTATTTCATTTATTTAGTCAAATAACGATGTCCTCAGGTCAGTCCACCAGAATGGATATCAGTGGCTTTAACTAAACTGCATGCAGCATATACTGTCAAAGGTTCAATATGCCCTAAATAGCACCATAATTCTTTGCATGTGGCTGGCTGGGGCAGCTGGCAGATAACGCCTTGCTTATCAATGGTACTGAGAGTGAGGGGGTAATGTGGTTGCCTAGAAAGTCTATTTGTGGCTACTCTGAGATGCACTTCTTCACATTCAGCATTATTCCTTGTTCAATAAGTAACTGGAAAACTTAGAGATGCTGACAGCATTGTTCTGATGGTGCTGAGAAGACAGATGTCATCCAGGTATGTGAAGCAAAACACCAGACCATGCATCACTGATTCAACAAACCTCTGTCACATGTGCTGCATTCTGGAGGCTGAAAGTCGTCAACTTTCAAATAAGCGAAAGTGTGTAGTAATAGATATCATTGATATGTCATTGGGATGTCATTTGCTACCAGAATCTGTGTGGGCATTGGCACAATCTAGTACACTGTATACACAAGCATCAGTCAATGCGTAGTTGTAGTCACAGAGCAGAGCAGAGCTGGTGGGCACCTGTGCAGGTGTTTGAAGCTCTAGTCTCTGCAAGGCTGCCCACGCACCCTACTTCTCAAATGAGGTGCAGAGGAAAGAGCAGGGTCTATCAAATAAATGCATAATGCCTTCTTTGACCCATGTTATCAAACTCTGCTTTTGCTATCTTCAACTGGTCTGACACCAGTCTGATATTGGCAGGAGATTGGTGGCCCCTCATGTTGGACAGTGTAGTGTATGATGTCCCTCAGTATGCCTGGTGGCTTTGTTAAAGCCATAAAGTCTTTCAGTAGTGTGGCATATTCACAGATCACAGTGGTCATCTGGGCAGATTGGGTGGGTGTCTGGTGCTGGAAGCCTGTGGTTGTCAGCCCAGTGGTCCAGTCTGCAAGGCAGGTATTGGAGATGTCTTGCTAAAGATGCCAAGATATCTGTGCCTTAATTGGTTCACCAATGTCTGCCATAGTGAAATTCCATGGGAAGAGACAGCTGAGGCCGAAATATAGATCCTCATTCTCTGTGGCTCTGTGAAAATAGCCGTGTTATTTGCAGATGCCGGGCAGAACGTCATATGCAGTTGGCACCAATGTAGACAGGGTGTGTGGGTAGATGCATAAATCTGAGCTAGTGTATCAGGTATTTACAGACAGTGGATCAATCCCTGATGAATAGACACTGTGGCATTAGCCAGCAATCTGACGAAGTGCCTATGGTCGATTGTCATCGGCATTTGGGTACACATACATCTTGGTACAGCATTGCGCATGTTCTTTGAAACACAGATGCTACCAGCAGACAACACCCTGCATGTTATATGTCTGCATAGGCGAGTGAGATGCGGCACCTCTGCGGGAGCACCTTCTACCCTTCACCAGCTGCAGTCTCCACTGATGCTGCAAGACACTACCAGCTCGCTAATCTACAGCATCAGCTGGCCAACTTTCACCACTAATGCTTGTACTCTGCACATGCTACTGTGGTGGTTGTATCTTGCACTACGCAGTTGATACCATGATAGGCACAGGTGATATGGCATCCAGTACTCAGTTCTGCCTTGGCACCTAGTGATCTCTGAATTGCAATAATCACCTTGAGAGAGGGTGGCAAGCAGCTGCTTTAGATAGTACACAACAGCTGATTATGTATGTTTAACTGTGCCAATTTTGTTTCCAAGATGCTACAAGTACTGTTACAGTCTTCAGTTGCCAACAGTCTTGGATCTGTACCTGTCTAATGCACTACTCTTGAGAGGCAGAAATACAGTGGATCAGTTTCAAGTTCAATTGGTCATATGCATTCCCTTCAGGTAGGGTGACAGTGATGTCCTATCATGTCTTTCTGTTCTTTAGGCCTTGAGACTATTTTTTGGCCAAACTGAAGTCTTAGAAAGTAAGCCGTCTGCCACTTACATTCTATTATCCAACTATACAAGTATCATGTCTGAAGTTGAAACAATGCAATCAGCATTGTTTATTCACATTATTTCACTGATTTATCAATAAAACATAATATGTCTTATCTTTTATCTTACCTCATGTATTTCAATTGGAACCACTGAATGGTAACATTTTCTGTAATTTTTTAACCACTGAGTGTAATTGACAAAAATTGTTTGAGGAAGTGTTTCAATTGGGATGATAGCAAAATCTTTAATGGGGGCCACAAACTCATGGGAGTACTTTTTAGGATAAAGTCAGTATCCAGTCATCCTACATTGATTGAAATTAAGCTTAATGAAAATTTCAGGCAGGCAGGTACTACTGATGCGAAAATATCACAAGATTTTCATAACAGTACAGTTAAAAATAATAGTATGTCTAAAGATTCACTTAAAGGCACAGTAAAAAATGTTAATATATTGCATCAGAATATTAGGGGATTGAAAAAACAAAGTAGATGAGTTTCTTGTTTGTATACAAGATTTAGGAACTGAGGGTGGAATAGATGTACTATGCCTGTGATCATCATGTAGTCTCAGGTATGGAAATGGTAAATGTGGGTGGATAGAAGCTTTCAGCAGATTTAAGTGGACAGACTATGGAGAGGAGTTGCCATATATGTTGAAATCAGTGTGAAAAATTTGGAAACTAAAAAATTTTGCATAGAGCAACACACAGAAGCTTGTGCATGTGAGCTTTAACTAAATAAAGGCACTTTTATAATTGTAGCTGTGTATAGGTCCCCACTGGGAAATTTTCAACTATTTTTGAAAAACTGATTCTTTGTTGTGCTATTTGTCAGACAGAAGAAAGCAAATTATTGTTTGTGAGGATTTCAAAGCAGATTTTCTGAAAGAGTCCAATAGAAAGCTTGACCTTGAAGTATTACTTTGTTCTTTCAACCTGGCATCAGTTATTGATTTTCCTACACGGGTGGTACAGGAAAGCAGCACACATAATGATTTCATAGACCAAGATAAATTTAATCAAATAAAAACTTTTCCTGTTGAGAATGGTCTGTCTGATCATGACACACAGCTAGTTACAGTATATGATATAGCTCCATACAGTAATGCAAAACACTCCTCCAAAATAGTGCATTCCATTAACGATTTAACACTTCAAAATTTTAGCGAACACTTGCAACAACTACACTAGGATGAGATGTACAGGGAACGTGATGCTAATTTAAAATTTAACCTATTTCATTATACCTTTGTGAGTATATTTGAAAACAGTTTCACTAAGAAAACAGTGAAATATAATTGAAGAAACCATGTAGAAAGCCATGGCTTACTACAGGAATAAAAATATCTTGTAAACAGAAAAGGGAAATGTATCTTATAGCTAGGAGGAGTAATGATCCTGAAACAACGAAACACTATAAAAACTACTGCACTGTATTAAGAAAAGTTATTAAAAAGTCCAGAAGTACGAGCATTATGTCAGATTAGCACATCTGATAATAAAATTGAAACAATTTGGCGTATTGTAAAAAGGGAAACAGGGCAACCAAGGCATCAGGAAGACACTATCAAACACAATGGAAAGTTTGTTAACAAGAAGTCAGAAGTAGAAAACATAAAAAATCATTTAAGTGTTTTCTCTAAAACTGGTTCCAGCTATTCATTAGAAAATGCAAGGCAGTATATGGAAGAGGCAGTACCTATGCAATTTGATAAAGTTGAAGTTCAACCCATCTCTCCTACTGAAATCAGGAAAATAATAAATTTACTCTAAAGTAGGTCACATGGAATTGATGGCATTTTCAATACAGTACTAAAAGATTGTTCCCAACAACTAAGATTCTAAGCCACATATGTATCAGCTCATTGAAACGGGGAATTTTTCCAGGTAGACTGAAATACACTACTGTTAAACCATTGCATAAAAAAGGGGATAGATCTTATGCTAAAAACAACCATACAATCTCACTGACAGCTTTATTTAAAATTCTTGAAAAAGTAATGTATTCAAGAGTAGCATCAAATATTTGTAAAAATGAAGTACTAACAAAATGTCAATTTAGTTTTCAGAAAGGCTTTTCAACAGAAAATGCTATATATGCTTTCACTGATCAAATATTAAATGCAATGAATAACCGACCATCACTCATTGGGATATTTTATGATCTCTCCAAGGCTTTTGATTGTGTGAATCAAAAAATTCTTCTAGATAAGCTTAAGTATGGTGGTATGAATGGGACAGTGCACATATGGTTTAATTCACACTTAACTGGAACAATGCAGAAGGTTGAAATTAACAGTACAGATAGCTACAAAAACCAGCAGAGTCCTCTAAGTGGGGAGGTATCAAGAATGGTGTCCCACAGAGTTCAGTCTTGGGTCCTTTATTCTTAATATATATTAAGGACTTGCCACTCTATATTCATGAAGATATAAAGTTAGTTCTTTTGGCTGATACAAGTATAGTAATCACATCCAAGAAGCAAGAATCAGTTGAGGAAATTGTAAATGATGTCTTTCAGAAAATTATTAAGTGGTTCTGTGCAAATGGACTCACTACATTTTGAGAAAACACAGTTTATACAATTCTGTACAGTAAATAGCATAACACCATTGATAAATATAGACTGAATGGAAGTCTGTTGCCAAGGTAGATTACTCAAAATTACTGGGTGTGTACATTGATGAGAAATTGAACTGGAAGAAACACATCGATGATCTGCTGAAACGGTTAGGTTCAGCTACTTATGCTATTAGGGTTATTGCAAATTTTGGTGATATACATTTCAGTAAATTAGCCTACTATGCCCATTTTATTCACTGCTTTCTTATGGCATCATATCTGGGGCAATTTGTCATTAAGAGAAATTATTCATAGCACAAAAGCATGTAATCAGAATAATAGCCGAAGCCCACCCAAGATTGCCTTGCAGACATTTAAGGAACTCAGGATATTCACAGTACCTTCAAAATACATATATTCACTTATGAAATTCGTCAATAACCCATCCCAATTCAAAAATAACAGTGAAGCGCATAGCTACAACACTAGAAGAAAGGATGATATTCACTAGTCTGGATTAAATTTCACTTTGGCACAGAATAGGGTTTTTTTTTTTTTTTTTGTTTGTGGTTTTAGGGCGCAAAACTTCTATGGTCATTAGCGCCCAGCCCGTGACGTAGAAAACAGGAAAAAAACGAAATTTAAAATCAGCAGCAATGGAAACAAAGTCAGAAAATTTGAGAAACTAAAGGCAGAAGGAATGCTTAAAAGTCCACTATAGAAAGGGGTTGGTTGTCCCCAAAAAAAAGCTTCAAATGACTGACGTCATTTCACTGTCACTAATAAACTGTAGAACGCGGTCAGCTGAGCGCGTGTCATCTGCTAAAATCGACGATAGATCAGGCGATAGCTGTAGACGGGAGCGTAACGGATTAAAATAGGGGCATTCAATTAAAAGGTGTCTGACCGTCCACAGCTGAGAGCAGTGGGGACAGAGTGGGGGAGGATCACCGCTTAAAAGATGTCGATGACTAAAAAGACAGTGCCCTATCCGGAGTCGAGCTAAAATTACCTCCTCCCGACGACGCGTTCGGGAGGAAGAGGTCCAAGCGCAAGGAAGGGCTTTCACTTCCCGCAATTTATTGTGGGGAAGTGTTGACCAATGCGCATGCCATAAATGAGTAACTTGGCGACATAAACCGCTCCGTAGATCGGTAAACGGAAGAGACTGAAGAGCTGGCCGAGGAAGAGAGACTGCAGCCTTGGCCGCTATATCGGCCGCCTCATTTCCACAGATACCAGCGTGTCCCGGGAGCCAGAGGAACGCCACTGAGACGCCCCCCAGGTGGAGCAAGCGCAGACAGTCCTGAATCCGGTGGACCAGAGGGTGCACAGGGTAAAGAGCTTGGAGACTTAGGAGAGAGCTGAGAGAATCTGAGCAGATAACATACTGTATCCGCTGATGGCGGCGGATGTAGTGGACAGCCTGGAGAACAGCGTAAAGCTCCGCAGTATAAACTGAACACTGGTCGGGAAGCCGAAAGTGATTTGGGGTGTTGCCAACAATATAGGCACTCCCTACACCTAATGTTTTCGAGCCGTCGGTGTAAATAAATGTGGCTTCCGTCATTTGTGCACATAGAGCAGCAAATGCCCGACGGTAAACAAGTGTAGGGGTACCATCCTTGGGAAATTGACATAGGTCTCTGAGCAAGTCGATCCGGGGACGGAGCCAAGGCGGTGCTGTACCCCAAGTTGTCAAGAAGGTTTTAGGAAAGCGGAAGGAAAGAGAATGGAGCAGTTGACGGAAGCGGACTCCCGGGGGTAGTAGGGAGGAGGAGCGGCCTGCATACCCGACATCAAAGGAGGCGTCGAAAAAAAGGTTATGGGCTGGATTAGCAGGCATGGAAGACAGATGGCTAGCATAACGACTCAGAAGGACTGCCCGCCGATTGGACAGCGGAGGTTCAGCAGTCTCAGCATAAAGGCTGTCCACAGGGCTGGTGTAAAAAGCTCCAGACACTAAACGTAATCCACGGTGGTGGATAGAGTCGAGACGCCGAAGAATAGACGGCCGAGCAGAGGAGTAGACTATGCTTCCATAATCCAATTTCGAGCGCACTAAGGCGCGATAGAGGCGGAGAAGGACCACTCGGTCCGCTCCCCAAGAGGTACCATTCAGGACACGGAGGGTGTTAAGGGAACGCAGACAGGGAGCCGAAAGATAGGAAACGTGGGAGGACCAGCACAGTTTTCTGTCAAACATAAGACCCAAGAATTTAGCGACGTCGGAAAACGGAAGGTTGACAGGACCTAGATGTAAGGAGGGCGGAAGAAACTCCTTACGTCGCCAAAAATTAACACAAACGGTCTTACTGGGTGAGAAACGGAAGCCGGTTTCGATGCTCCACGAGTGGAGGCGATCGAGACATCCTTGAAGACGTCTTTCAAGAAGGCTGGTCCGTTGAGAGCTGTAGTAGATCGCAAAATCGTCCACAAAGAGGGAGCCCGAGACATCAGGAAGGAGACAATCCATAATTGGATTAATGGCGATGGCAAACAGTACAAAACTCAGCACGGAGCCCTGGGGTACCCCGTTTTCTTGGGAGAAAGTACGGGAGAGTAGTGTTCACCCGCACCCTAAATGTGCGCTCTGCCATAAATTCGCGAAGAAAAAGGGGCAGCCGGCCTCTAAAGCCCCAAGAGAACAGTGTGCGGAGGATGCCTGTCCTCCAACAGGTATCGTACGCTCTCTCCAGATCAAAAAATATTGCTACCGTTTGGCGTTTCCGGAGAAAATTGTTCATGATATAAGTGGAGAGAGCAACAAGATGGTCAACAGCAGAACGATGCTTTCGGAATCCGCATTGGGCTGGTGTTAAAAGACTGCGGGACTCCAGCCACCAAGCTAAACGGTAATTCACCATACGCTCCAAAACCTTACAGACACTACTCGTGAGAGAAATGGGGCGATAGCTAGAGGGGAGATGTTTGTCCTTTCCAGGTTTCGGAACGGGAACGACAATAGCTTCCCGCCATCGCCTGGGAAAGGTACTGTCGGTCCAAATTCGATTATAAAGGCGAAGGAGGTAACGCAGGCTATGGGTTGATAAATGCAGCAACATTTGGACATGGATACCATCCGGTCCTGGGGCGGAGGAGCGAGAAGAAGAGAGTGCATGTTGGAGTTCGCGCATGGAGAAAACAGTATTGTAGCTTTCGCGATTTTGAGAGGAGAAAGCAAGATGTCGCACTTCCGCTGCACGTTTCTTCGGGAGAAACGCTGGCGGGTAATTTGAAGAGCTCGAAATCTCAGCAAAGTGCTGACCCAATGAGTTAGAAATTGCGACGGGGTCCACTAAGGTATCATGCGCGACAGTGAGCCCAGAGACCGGGGAGAAACTAGGCGCGCCTGAGAACCGTCGAAGCCGACTCCAAACTTCCGAGGAGGGAGTGAAGTTGTTAAGTGAGCTAGTAAAGAATTTCCAGCTTGCCTTCTTGCTATCGCGGATGACGCGACGGCATCGCGCACGGAGCTGCTTATATCGGATACAGTTGGACAAAGTTGGATGGTGACGGAAAATGCGAAGAGCACGTCGCCGCTCACGTATTGCGTCACGGCATGCCTCGTTCCACCAAGGAACTGGGGGGCGCCGGGGCAATTCGGAGGTGCGTGGTATTGAACGTTCCGCAGCTGTGAGAACAACGTCGGTAAAATGTGTGACCTCATCGTCGACGCTGGGAAAGCGACGGTCATCGAATGTCGCTAGAGATGAAAAAAGTGTCCAATCGGCTTGGGCAAACTTCCAGCGTCGCGAGCGCATATATGGCAGTTGAGGCTGCAGTCGAAGAACACATGGAAAGTGGTCACTCGAGTGTGTATCATCAAGGGCGAACCATTCCAAGCGCCGAGCTAGCGGAACAGTACCGACCGCAAGGTCCAAATGAGATAAATTTGCCGTGGAGGCAGACAAAAATGTGGGGACCCCAGTGTTGAGGCAGACTAGATCCGCTTGGTGGAAGACGTCTAGCAATAGTGAGCCACGTGGACAAGGATGTGGAGACCCCCAAAGCGGGTGGTGGGCATTGAAGTCCCCAACCAGCAAATAGGGGGGTGGAAGCTGATCAAGAAGATGAAGGAGATCAGCTCGTGCCATTGGTGTAGACGATGGAATGTATACCGTACAAAGAGAGAACGTGTATCCAGAAAGGGAAAGACTGACGGCGACAGCTTGGAAGGAAGTGTTTAAGGGGATTGGGTGATAATGGAGAGTATCATGGAGCAGAATCATGAGTCCTCCATGGGCTGGAGTGCCTTCAACAGAGGGGAGGTCATATCGGACGGACTGAAAATGAGGGAGAACAAAGCGGTCATGGGGACGCAGCTTTGTTTCCTGAAGACAGAAGATGACCGGCGAGTAGGATCGTAAGAGGATCGACAATTCCTCCCGATTGGCGCCAATGCCGCGGATATTCCAGTGGATAATGGACATAGGGTGAACAGAAAATGGAGGAACGTGACCAAGGGTGCTGTCAACTCAACGACTGCTCAGAGCTTGCGACCGACAGCATGGAATGGCATTCAGTCGAAGGCAGAAGATCCTGATCCATAGGTTGGTCAGGAGCAGCTCCTGCCACCAACGATCGGCCAGTTGACCGGCCACCAACAGTGCGCCTCGGCGACACAGAAGATGGCCGAGGGCGATTTCCGCCAGGTGGTGCTGTAGATGGGACATGCCTTGGCGGAGAAGGAGAGGAACTGTGTTTCTTCGTAGCCTTCTTGGAGGTATGTTTAGATGAAGGAGGAACCGATGGTTGTGAAGTTGCAGTACGTAAAAACTTCACGAGAATGCTCTTTTTTTGAAGACTTGGCGTCTGACTTTTGGGCTCGAGATTTAGCAGAACCCGACGAAGGGTGAGCCATAGAGTGGGCAGGCGAAAGTGGTGAGGTTGAACGGGCGATCTTTGCGCTGGCCGATCTGACGACCGTGGTACTAAATGTAAGGTCGCAAGTCTGCATGGCCGCCTCCTTTGTTGGCCGAGGAGAAGCAAGGACAGTGCTGTATGTTCCTTTCTGAGGCACGGTGGGCTGTCGACTGGCGAGTAACTTTCGAGCAGCAAAGGTCGACACCTTTTCCTTCACTCTTAGTTCCTGGATCAGCTTTTCGTCCTTAAAAACAGGGCAATCTCGAGAGGAAGCAGCGTGGTCACCCATACAGTTGATGCAGCGAGGGGATGCAGGTGGACAAGCACCCTCATGGGCATCCCTGCCACACGTAACACATTTGGCCGGATTGGAACAGGACTGGCTGGTGTGATTGAACCGCTGACACCGATAGCAACGCGTAGGGTTTGGGACATAAGGGCGAACGGAAATTATCTCATAGCCTGCTTTGATTTTTGATGGGAGTTGAACTTTGTCAAATGTCAAGAAGACAGTGCGGGTCGGAATGATGCTCGAGTCAACCCTTTTCATAACCCGATGAACAGCGGTGACGCCCTGGTCAGACAGGTAGTGCTGAATTTCTTCGTCAGACAATCCATCGAGGGAGCGTGTATAAACGACTCCACGCGAGGAATTTAAGGTACGGTGCGGTTCCACCCGGACAGGGAAGGTGTGGAGCAGAGAAGTACGCAGCAATTTTTGAGCCTGGAGGGCACTGTGTGTTTCTAACAACAGGGTGCCATTCCGTAATCTGGAACAAGACTTTACAGGACCCGCAATTGCGTCGACACCTTTCTGAATAATGAAAGGGTTGACCGTGGAAAAGTCGTGACCTTCGTCAGACCGAGAAACAACAAGGAACTGTGGTAACGATGGAAGAACCGTCTGTGGCTGAGACTCGGTGAACTTACGTTTGTGAGCAGACATAGTGGAAGGTGAGGAAACCATTGCGGAAGAATCCCCATGATTACCGGCGTCTCCGATGGCGCGCTCCTCCCTTGTGGGGGCCCTCACCGAGGGCACACCCGCCTTAGGTGATTGTTCACACCTCAGGTCACACCTCCCGACAAACGGACGGAGGGACCAATCGGCACTTTCGGAAGGTATCAGCTCGGGTAATCACCCCTCCCTGGGCCTGGCCGTTACCAGGGGGTACGTACGTGTCCTACCTGTCTACCCGGGGCGGGGAATTACGCGTTACCCCGTCACCGGCTACGCATGGAAGTGCGTGGGTCGGCCTTCAGACACGCACAGGGAGGAAGAAAGAGACAGGGAAAGGAAAGAAGAGAGGTCTCAAACGCCGCAGCGGAGAAAAGGGTAAAGAGAAGAGGTAAGGAAAAGAGAAGGACGAAGAAAGATGAAGACATACAAGCAAGGAAGGCGAAGAGTGCGGTACATTTACAAGCGTCCGTCTCCGGACGTAGGCACAAACCATACTCCCAGAGGGAGAGAAAGGGAAGGAAAGAGCCAGAGGTGAGGGGGGGGCGAAGATGGGGGATGGGGAAGGATACGGAAAGGGAAGGTATGCAGCCCGGAAAGGAAGGAAGGCCACATTAGCTCGGGGTCCCGTGCTCGCTACACACGTATCCACAAAAGAGTTGTGGATCCCCTGGGGGGACAGAATAGGGTGAATTATGCTGCCACAAGAATCTTCAGTCATTTGCCAAATAGTATTAAAAATCTGACATAACTAACCAACTTGTAAAAGTAAATTAAAAGAATTTCTGAATGAGAACTCTTAGTCAATAGATGAATTCTTAGATGTGAAGTAGTAACCGTAAAAAATTATTTTGTGTGAAGAAAACTAACTAACTTTTACTAACTTACTTACTGTCAGCAATTATGAGACCTGAGAATGTGTGTGAGACAGGGCCAGTACCTTAAAGACTGAGCTGCTCTGTGTGATGTAATGCCAAGTCACAGAAAGCAACTTTCAGTGTTCAAAATCTAAACACACCTGAATTGCTCTCACATTATCAGACAACCATGGTGTTCTCTGGACCACAACAACTACAGAAATTTATTAGAAGAGTCAACTGCAGCAGAGCAATGAGAAATTAAGTTCCCACAAACATTTATTTTTAAGCAATCAGATCTGTGCAGCTTATTTCAGCTATCTCCTTCAAAATTAACATTTGTAAAGACTTATTTTTTCAACAATTATCCACAGCAAAGGGGTTACATTGCAGTGCTGTTTGGTTTATCCATACAGTATGTCAGTTAATAAGTAACTGAACACTGTGCAGGGCAAAGATGCAATATAAACATAGCCAAACCAAAAAAGAGAGATGCATGAAGGAAAGATGAACATATCTGTAGTCTAATGTTATTGTAAGGTGACATCAAATTTTTCAATCTTTAACTTTCTTCCCCTGACCATGATTCTGGGTGGATGTATTGAATGTGTATGAGAATACATCTGCATCTACATTTATACTCCGCAAGCCACCCAACGGTGTGTGGCGGAGGGCACTTCACGTGCCACTGTCATTACCTCCCTTTCCTGTTCCAGTCGCGTATGGTTCGCGGGAAGAACGACTGTCTGAAAACCTCCGTGCATGCTCTAATCTCTCTAATTTTACATTCGTGATCTCCTCGGGAGGTATAAGTAGGGGGAAGCAATATATTCGATACCTCATCCAGAAACGCACCCTCTCAAAACCTGGCGAGCAAGCTACACCGCGATGCAGAGCGCCTCTCTTGCAGAGTCTGCCACTTGAGTTTGTTAAACATCTCCGTAACACTATCAAGGTTACCAAATAACCCTGTGACGAAACGCGCCGCTCTTCTTTGGATCTTCTCTATCTCCTCCGTCAACCCGATCTGGTACGGATCCCACACTGATGAGCAATACTCAAGTATAGGTCGAACGAGTGTTTTGTAAGCCACCTTTGTTGATGGACTACATTTTCAAAGGACTCTCCCAATGAATCAACCTGGTAGCCGCCTTACCAACAATCAATTTTATATGATCGTTCCACTTCAAATCGTTCCGCACGCATACTCCCAAATATTTTACAGAAGTAACTGCTACCAGAGTGTTCCGCTATCATACAATAAAGGATCCTTCTTTCTATGTATTCGCAATACATTACATTTGTCTATGTTAAGGGTCAGTTGCCACTCCCTGCACCAAGTGCCTATCCGCTGCAGATCTTCCTGCATTTCGCTACAATTTTCTAATGCTGCAACTTCTCTGTATACTACAGCATCATCCGTGAAAAGCCGCATGGAACTTCCAACAGTATCAACTAGGTCACTTATGTATATTATGAAAAGCAATGGTCCCATGACACTCTCCTGTGGCACGCCAGAGGTTACTTTAACGTCTGTAGACGTCTCTCCATTGAGAACAACATGCTGTGTTCTGTTTGCTAAAAACTCTTCAATCCAGCCACACAGCTGGTCTGATATTCCGTAGGCTCTTACTTTGTTTATCAGGCGACAGTGCGGAACCGTATCGAACACCTTCCGGAAGTCAAGGAAAATAGCGTCTACCTGGGAGCCTGTATCTAATATTTTCTGGGTCTCATGAACAAATAAAGTGAGTTGGGTCTCACACGATCGCTGTTTCCGGAATCCATGTTGATTCCTACACAGTAGATTCTGGATTTCCAAAAACGACATGATACTCGAGCAAAAAATATGTTCTAAAATTCTACAACAGATTGACGTCAGAGATACAGGTCTATAGTTTTGCACATCTGCTCGATGACCCTTCTTGAAGACTGGGACTACCTGTGCTCTTTTCCAATCATTTGGAACCTTCCGTTCCTCTAGAAACTTGCAGTACACGGCTGTTAGAAGGGGGGCAAGTTCTTTCGCGTACTCTGTGTAGAATCGAATTGGTATCCCATCAGGCCCAGTGTAGTTTCCTCCGTCGAGTGATTCCAGTTGCTTTTCTATTCCTTGGACACTTATTTCGATGTCGGCCATTTTTTCGTTTGTGCGAGGATTTAGAGAAGGAACTGCAGTGCGCTCTTTCTCTGTGAAACAGCTTTGGAAAAAGGTGTTTAGTATTTCAGTTTTACGCATGTCATCCTCTGTTTCAATGCCATCATCATCCTGGAGTGTCTGGATATGCTGTTTCGAGCCACTTACTGATTTAACGTAAGACCAGAACTTCCTAGGATTTTCTGTCAAGTCGGTACATAGAATTTTACTTTCGAATTCACTGAACGCTTCACGCATAGCCCTCCTTACGCTAACTTTGACATCATTTAGCTTCTGTTTGTCAGAGGTTTTGGCTGCATTTAAACTTGGAGTGAAGCTCTTTGCTTTCGCAGTAGTTTCCTAACTTTGTTGTTGTACCACGGTGTGTTTTTCCCATCCCTCACAGTTTTACTCGGCACGTACCTGTCTAAAACGCATTTTACGATTGCCTTGAACTTTTTCCATAAACACTCAACATTGTCGGTGTCGAAACAGATTTTCGTTTTGATCTGTTAGGTAGTCTGAAATCTGCCTTCTATTACTCTTGCTAAACAGATAAACCTTTCTCCCTTTTTTTATATTCCTACTAACTCCCATATTCAGGGATGCTGCAACGGCCTTATGATCACTGATTCCCTGTTCTGTACATACAGAGTCGAAAAGTTCGGGTCTGTTTGTTATAAGTAGGTCCAAGATGTTATCTCCACGAGTCGGTTCTCTGTTTAATTGCTCGAGGTAATTTTCGGATAGTGCACTCAGTATAATGTCACTCGATTCTCTGTCCCTACCACCTGTCCTAAACATCTGAGTGTCCCAGTCTATATCTGGTAAATTGAAATCTCCACGTAAGACTATAACATGCTGAGAAAATTTATGTGAAATGTATTCCAAATTTTCTCTCAGTTCTGCCACTAATGCTGCTGAGTCGGGAGGTTGGTAAAAGGAGCCAATTATTAACCTAGCTCGGTTGTTGAGTGTAACCTCCACCTATAATAATTCACAGGAACTATCCACTTATATTTCACTACAGGATAAGCTACTACTAACAGCGACGAACACTCCACCACCGGTTGCATACAATCTATCCTTTCTAAACACCGTCTGTACCTTTGTAAAAATTTCGGCAGAATTTCTCATACATACTTGCATACATACTTGCATAAAGGTCTTTACAGTACATCCTCTGAAAATGATACCTGGATATACCATAATATGGTAACTTTGGAAGCCATTGTGGCATGATTTATTACACAGCATTCTTTATCACAAAGCTGGATGATACTGCATCTCCAAGAAGGAAGAGGTAAATATCTCTCTTTTCAAATGAGTGAATATTTCAATTTAGACTGCTACAGCAGTAATTTTAGTGAGACTAGAGGTGCAAGCCTGGATGCTTGACTTGCCACTGGTTAAAGTATCCACCAGCCACACACCTTGACTGGTCTACATTCACACCACCTTACAGCACCAGTATTTGAACACTGGTAGTGTTGTTATCTTTTGCACATTAAATATTTTTTCTATGTATTTTAATTATGGCCATATCAGTGTCAGTACTTTAATACTAAATGGATTTAAAAATTTTGGTCCATGAGTACTACCATCCAGTATCTGGATTTGCCCCAAATTTAACATTCCAAAGGTACACCCAGTTTTGCTGACAGCCAGAACTGCTTTGTTAATGTTAGTCTTAATATACAGCTTTTCTTTTCTCTTTTCTAAAATTTGCTTCTTAAACATGTACCATATGAAAACAGGAGTTATATACTTTAGTACTGTGATACCCTTTACACAAGCTTTACTTTGTGTACTTGTCTTAGTCTAAGGATTTAGGTTCTGCTTGACTTTGATCATTGGTCAATTTCTATGAAAATATTGTTTTCATCATCATTATAATTATAATGTAGAAATGCACAAAACTATCAGAACAGTTGTGTATCACCCAACTATATTATATTTTGCTGCTTGTATTATAGACGCTCTGCACAACATTACTTGTGTTACTAGTAATCAGAAATTTTATGAATGAAAATATACTGAAAGAACAGATCACTACTCCAGACAAATAGAGGTTAAATATGCTGAATGATATTTTTTGTACACAGAAGCAAAGGATCAAATCAACAAATCACCGGAGTGGGGAGTGGGCATAATAATTACGATGATAAATAATCACTCACTCCTGTCACTATGAATACTTTTATTCTCGCAACATATACACAGTGCTTGTCACATAGAGCACATACTACAGATAACTGATCTGGCGAAGATACAGTTGGTGTTCCTGCAGTAGACTAGTGCTATTATTGGGGGCGGGGGAGAGTAGAACCAGTGGTTTATGTCCCCAGAAAACCATATGTTTTAATTCCAAATGAAAAGTCAATGTGACCAAAATTGCAACAGTAGTGTAAAAGTCAGAGTACTTACTTCTTTTTGAATGCTGTCCCATACAATAGTTATTTCTGGACTATCTCTATAATGCACCATACTGTCATTCATTCTCTTGTTTATTACTTCCACAGCTGCATCTTCAAGAACATAACCAGCTATTCCAGCTGCCAATTCTAAGATGAATATAACTCCCAACAATGCAGAAAACTGGAAAACATTGTATACAAAGTTAACAGTAATCTTACACTTGAGAAACATTGCATATGTATGAATATGTGTAATATTTGTGAGGGTATTAGATATTGAAATACCCATTAACTAAACATCATAATTCTTACTTTTTTCTATACACACAGTTGGGTAACTGTTGCATGGATTAATGATCATTATTTACTAATTATTTGAGGGGAAAGTTTAATCTCTTTCAAAACAATACTGTTTCAGTCATGGTATTCATTTCCGAAGTCAGTCACACTCATGAATCCACAATATATCTTTCTGTCCTTTTTCTTATTGGCTCTGCAACATTACAATATCATTGTAAACTCTTAGATAGTACCTCAGGCCTGAAGGTATGATATTAGCAGATTAGTTCCACAAGAAATCTGAGCTCTCAGTCACAGTGTGTATCCATGGAGCATGTATTTGTCTCCCCTCTTGAGTACATTATTTCATAAGAACAAACTTAACATTTAATTCCACAGTAATTTTATTTGGAATGCCAGAATGTTTGAAATTTGTAGGAATTATTTTTGGAAAGGCCTGTAGGAGTTTCTTCTCACCCAGTCAGTGCAGGCTGTTAGTAGTACTGTAGTCTTAATTTAAATAAATATAATTATGTATTAAGAGTAACATTCTTTGACCAACTAGCTGTTTACATTTAATGAACAATGATTTCAGATTCTTTATTCACCATTGACCACCTGAGGTTGAATAGGCAATTTACATTGATAATTTAATATTTTCCTTGAACAGTAACTTAAAGCTAAATGAGCATTGCAAATAGTGCCCATAGATGATAACATAGACCCTAACATAAGAAATACATTCAGTGACATCACATAATGAAATCCTTAAAAATTAATGTCAATTGATTTTATATTCATAAATTGTTATATTGTAAAAAGGATTTATAGTAACCAGTTTAGTAGCTTGCTCCTGAATCTACTTATGTGAGGTGACCGAGAAGAAAATGGAAGTTTATTAAATATTTTTAAACTATTGATTAGATGGGAATTCCCTGTTCTTGTCAGCCTGTGCCTAGGTACATCTAATTTTGTTTTGCTCTGGTATTATTGTGGTGTATGTTTTCCCTCATTTCAAAATCTGTTATATTGTTTTTTGCATACAATGCTGAGGCATATATAAAAAGATTAGTAACTGTTAATATTTTCAGCTGACTGAACAATGGCCAGCAGTGCTCTGATCTACCAGAATTGCTCATTGCCCATATCACTTTCTTCTGAATTTTTAGAACTTCAGGGATGTTAAGAGCATGTCCCCATATCAGCACTCCATACTTTATGTGTAACTGAAAGAGTCCAAAATAAATAACACTTAAATATTCTTTTGTCACCAGGCTTCTCAGTTTCCACATGAAATACGTAACTAGAGGCAATTTTGTGCAGGTATGGTTGGTGTGTTTCCCACATTAACTTGGAGTCTACATGAATTCTTAGAATTTCAACTGCTTTCACCTCAATCTCTTGACAACGCTAGTATAATCTGTTGGTTTTTATCAGGATTACAAAGCAGTGTATTTGATGAGAACCAATTTAGTGCTGTTTCCAGGCCATCTTGCATCATATCTTGCAGAACTGATGTTCTCATGCTGAGCAAGCAAAGTTGTGTCAGCATAACAAATAACAGTATTGGGGATACAATGGGGTAAATCATTGACTGAAATTATAAAAAAGAAGGATCCAAGGACAGAACCTTGTGGGACTCTTGTCTTTACTTCTAGCAATTGAAGAGTTGCTGACAGAGGTAAACTGATTCCTATTGTTTAGGTATGATTCAATTACTGCCAATGCAGAATCTTGCACATCATAGAATTTGAGTTTAGCAAGTAAGATGATATGAGAAATGCAGTCAAATGCCTTACTTAAATCACATAAAAGAAGTGAGGCTTTATTTTTATTCTTGAAGGCCGTTATTACTTTATTCACAATTGAAAGAACAGCAGTGGTGGTATTTCTTCCCTTGCAGAAGCCAAATTGGCTATTAGAGAGTAAGTTACGTGACTCAAAGTAGTAGTTTAGTTGGTTATAAGAGATTCAAATATTTTCGAGAAAATGGGAACTATTGAAACTGGTCGGTAATTTTTGAGATCATGTTTGTCCCTTTTTTATACATTGAGATAACTTTTAATATTTTTAAAGTTGTAGGATAGACTCCAAACTCTAGATACCTATTAAACAGAAAAGCCAATGGTTCACTAATTATATGCACTGTTTTTTTAATTATGTAACTGGATAATAAGAGTAGTCCATGCTCTTAGAGTTTGAGAACTTTGCCACTATCTTTGTAATCTCCACTTAAAGGTATTGTTTGCAGGTGGTTGTTGCTTAAGTAGATCACTTGCATTAGTGTGTTTCAGTTTTGTTCCTAATCTCACTTAAAGAGTCCATGAAAAAACAACTTTATCCAGGTCAAGAGCAATGCTAAATTCACCATTCCTGCAATGCTCTTGCACAACATTCCATGCAGCTTTGCACTTATTAGGAGCCCCTTCAATGAATCTTTCATATGCTGTTCTTTTTGCCATTCTAAGCTTAGTTCTGTAGGTTCTCTTACATTCAAGATACACTTTGTACAGTTCATATTTCTGCTCCATTCCATATTTAAGAGAATTTTTATACATGTGGTACAATGATAACATTTTCCCTCATATTGGTAAGTTCATCTGTGTACCACTTAATGTTTTTCTTTATATGTTGGCTTTTATGATTAATTTTTATAAGAGAACAAGAATACCACAAATCTAAATAAATTTTAATGAAGTTCTCAAAAGCAGTTTCAGTTTTATTTATTCTCACTTGACAGTTATATATACAATCCACTACTTTAATACACAACTGGCTCTGCAAAATAGCAAGATTTAATATTTATGTAATTCACTGAAGAGCCAGATAAACAGTACCCTTTTACATGAAGATTTCATAGCCAGAAGTTATGCTTAACACTAAGGCTCTATTAAATAGGTTTATACTGAACAAGCTCTTATTAAGCACAGTATACTAGAACTTTACTCACCCTGTTCATTTTAATAACAGTTCTTTAAAAGCACAAAAATTATAAATACCTCTTAAAACTTATCTGAGTGCAGCCTGTATACACTTCAGTCTATTGGTATGTGTCTAAGGGTCACTGAAGTTAGATAGTTGGGCATTGTTGGAAAGAGGTTATCAGTATAGTACATTGCCCACCACAGTGCTGTCAGTTAAGTATTCAGCCATTACCATGAGCCAAAGCAGTGAAGTTCTACTTTGCAATGGTCAATTATGGTTCATAATTCTAGTTGATTGCTTTCAGGTACTCCATAAGAATGCAACAGAACTGTGTGCTACCTTCTTGAAGGTAATTTGAGGGCTTTTTCAACCCAGAAAGTTCACAACCCTCTCCACACAATCAATGTAGCTTCATTATGAACAGGAGATCTGCTCAGCACGGGTGCATGAGGAAAGAAGACCAGAGGGCAGGAAGCACCTGCAAAGAAACCTGGAACAATATAATTGCTATTTTGTCACCAATAACTGCATGATGTATGCAGCACCCAATTAATGGAGAAGAGTAGGTTGCCAGGCATGCAGTTCCATGGGTTCAACAGGGAGACTGTTTAGTCACTTTATCTTATCACATATGGATGTCCAATGTCATCAAGGGTAATTTGAGGGCTGCACAATCCCAGGAAAGAATCCTACAACCAACTGTCCAGCTACCACCAAAGTTTTGACAGTGGATTCATCTTTCAAGATGAATGCTGGAGTAACTACACCTTCCTGGTGAACACTTCCCATGAGGAGTTGAACAAATGGAATGTCTGCAGTATCACCAGACAAACCTGAAAGAACATAATACCAGTTGAAATGTGCATTGTCATAGCAGTAAGCCTGCTTACATAATGGATGACCTGAGGGCCAATCAGAATGGGATATACTTCAGCAGCAATGTGTGTACCAGCTTTCAGACAACGTACCAAGGAACAGCCAAACATTACAATGCACAATGTAGGGCAACACTATTCAAACTTACCAAGCAGCAGATTTTGTAATCACAGATGTGAAAACCACCTTGCCTTTATTTTGGTTCTTTTTATTTCACAGTAAAGTTATTTATTAGTTTCATTATCTCAGCCCTTTAATCTATGCACCACTAAATTCATAGGTATACAGGTGGAAAGAAACTGAGCAGTTTACTGTTTTAAAAGGGAGTGTATTACAACCCCTATAACTAACGTTTAAAAAGTCACTTTCAAATTTCTAACTTACAGTAAGTATCATACAGTGGTTCTCTTTCACAGCACCACAGCATCCAAAAAATGATATTATCAGCACAATTGTTCCCACAGCAATAAGCAGTGCAGGTGCAGAAAAGAATCTATTATCCAGAAAGTGTTCATATTTGTAGTAAACTCCCTGAATGACAGCACCAACTGACAGGATAATTACTCCTGTAATCTGAAAAAGAAAAGAACACACAAAGAATTACACACCTCTTAACAAGATTTGTGTTACACCTGACCAAGGTAGCTGACTCAAGAGTAAGTAAATTCAAATAAGCTGTACCTAAACAATACAAAGTGAGAATGCTGGAATTAATTTGATGTATGCCTCTGTAATCATCCCGCTGTCATGATCTGTAGATAAGTTTCAGTAATGTATAAATCAAGTAATTTGAAAGAAAGTGAAATGCCTCATTAAGAAAATAACCTCTCAGCACATTAGCTAACAAAGCAAAAATTCAAACATTTATAGCTGACTATCAGTCATGTTCCTAGAGTAAAATTCCGTAAAGATATTTTTCAATAACTTTAATATTAAAATCTTTCCCCAGCTGTGATTTAATAATAGTTTAAGGTTTCTTATTTCCTTTGTTACTGTAAGTGAATTTCAGCTTGTGGTCATTGAATGTTTAAAATAACAGAACTTAATAAAAAGAATTATAGTTCATCACAATCCATTTGATTGCCATGGAAAAGGGCTTCATTTTTAGCTAGTCAATTCACAAAGAAACTTAATTCTGTGCTCTGTATTAGTAATTGGCTGTCAATTGCTATGAACTACTCATGCTTATTCAACTTAAGTTTAACAAAAAGCAAAGAACTACTTCATCAGATACATAACTGACATTTTTCAATGACCACATTGATATTTATCCATGATTTAATGCAGGGTGATTCAAAAGTCACAACATGCCACAACTCATTTGTGCAGATACAAAAAAAATGATAGAGGACAAAATTTTCAGTGTTTTAAATCATGACCTCGCAGTTGATTTTTTTTTTTCCACTACCCAACAATGTCACTACATAATTCAGGGAAGGTTGGCTCTGAGCACTATGGGACTCAACTGCTGTGGTCATTAGTCCCCTAGAAATTAGAACTACTTAAACCTAACTAACCTAAGGACATCACACACATCCATGCCCGAGGCAGGATTCGAACCTGCGACCGTGGCAGTCGCACGGTTCCGGACTGCACGCCTAGAACCGCGAGACCACCACGGCCGGCAGGGAAGGTTGGAAATTGTTCTTTTCTATGCTGCCAATCTACAGAAATCTGTGGAGAAATATCAGCCAGCATCCTTATCAACCACCCCCACATTACACAACCATTGGTCATTTACTGAAGCTGTTCAAGGCAAGAAGCACTATCCATGACAAACAATGGTCTGGGCAGCCATGTACAGCAACAGATCATCCAATCTCAGCTAGCATACTAGCTGACAGTCCAACACAGTCAACACGGTAAGTAGCTCAAGAATGTGACAGGCACTCTTGTCCAGGAGCTTCATGGATATGGCAAAGACACAGTCCTGTGAGTTGTTTACAGGAAGATGAATGCACCAGCCACACATTTAAACTTTCATTCATTTAAGTAATGAGACCTATTTCCATCTGAATGGAACTGAATAGACAACCCTCTTTATTTGGCCACTGTGAACCTATTCACTGTTGCAGATGCTTATCAGACTGACCAAGGGTAAATGTGTGATGTGGCATACATGGGAATGATGTCATAGATCCTGTATTTAATGAACAGCTCACTGCTGGACTGTACAGATTGCATCTAGAGAGATTACCCCTTCCCTATATGTATGATGTACCCCGTATCAAATCAACAGTATTTTCTTTCAGCAAGATGGGCCTCCGCCACATTTCAGATGAGCAACACTAATTCCTAATGAAGTTTCACCTGAGCACTGGATAAGTCAAAGGGATCCAGTGGAACAGCCACATAGGTCACCAGATTTCACACCACTTTTTCCTCTGGGGCCATCTCAAATCTGTAGTGTACAGAAGCACACCACAGGGAAACATCAGACAAGTCTGTGCAGCAATAACATCTACAGTATTACATGAAGTGCAGAAGAGTTATGTGAATCTGATTTGGATGTGGCTTCAACAAGATGGCAACCAAATTTAACAATTCCTCCAGTTTCGTCCAAGCAGTGCAACTGCAGGACATAGAAGTTTAACTATTTGTTTCAGTTTGCCACTCTGCAAGTGCTTTTGCAATTGTCAGTTTTATTAAGTCTTAAATGGTGTACAGATATGACATTGATTTGTTTCAGTTTGTCATTCACCTCAAATGGTGAATTGTGTGTCACAACAATTAAGTACATGATGTATAATTCCATTTGCAACAACTCTGCCCTCTGTTTTTCAGCATCTCCACAAATAATGTAGTTGCAACTTTTGACTCACCTTATATGACCTAAATGCAAATTTGAATACCTGCAAAAAGAAACATTCACTAGAAGAAACAAAATGAGCAGTTTTACATGCATGGGTATGCCAGCAAACAGTTTCTGCAGCTTCCTTCATTTTCATATATGATGTGTGTGCTGTTAGAGCATGTGGTGTGTCTACATAAACTACCACCAATTGCCCATTTTTGTCCTTGTATTTTCAACTAATTTTAAGTGTAATTCATTTAACTTAGCAGCCAATGATTTGCACCGAACACCTATTCTGGGGATAATTTTCTTTTTGCTCATAGTGCCTGTTTAAGTTGTGATTAGAATTACACTGTGTTAAAGCTCTCTTCTATTTCTCACACAAGGTACTTTGACAGCAGATTTACATTTATTAGACTCAACCTACAGGAATGGTGTTCAATGATTAAATCCAACTTTTGTAGAACAAAAGCAAAGACAATGGATGGCCAATACTTGGCTCTAAGTGAAAATTTCAATAATGCTGACAGTTGGAAGAGAAACAACTGTTCCTAGCTTTCAGAACAATTTCTTCCTTCCTCAGAGGAAAGAGTGACATTCTGAGAATATTAGAAACCAAAATGAAAGGAACCCACCTGTTGTTTGGATGAGGGAAACAAAGATGAACGGGGAAATATCAGAGGGTAGATGGTGAAATAAATGCTCTGTTTACTCTGGAGATGATATAAAGAGAGAGAGAAAAAATAGATAAAGGGAAGCATGAAGTAAAATAATAATGCAATTTCAAACTGGGAAAAATAGATAACTGAGTAAATAATAGGATTGGGTGATTTTATGTTAATGGAGATCTAGTCCAGGACAGTGGTGGGATTCAAGGATTTTTTTTTAAGAACAGTATCCTATCACCTCCCCCCATGAACCATGGAACTTGCCTTTGGTGGGGAGGCTCACATGCCTCAGCGACAGCCATACCGTAGGTGCAACCACAATGGAGGGGTATCTGTTGAGGATTCAGACAAACGTGTGGTTCCTGAAGATGGGCACCAGCCTTTTCACTAGTTGCAGGGCAACAAGTCTGGATGATTGACTGATCTGGCCCTGTAACACTAACCAAAACGGCCTTGCTGTGCCATTACTGTGAACGGCAGAAAGTAAGGCGAAACTACAGCCATAATTTTTCCTGAGGGCATGCAGCATTACTGTACGGCTAAATGATCCTCTTGGGTAAAAAATTTCAAGGGTAAAATAGTCCCCCATTTGGATCTCCAGGTGGGGACTACTTAGGAGG
Source organism: Schistocerca serialis cubense (assembly GCF_023864345.2). Lineage (NCBI taxonomy): Eukaryota > Metazoa > Arthropoda > Insecta > Orthoptera > Acrididae > Schistocerca > Schistocerca serialis. Next base: position 869,495,464 of record NC_064638.1, on the reverse strand, counting down.
ACCTTATCAGGAAAAAGGAAACTGGGGCTCTACAGATCAGAGCGTGGAATGTCAGATTCCTTAATTGGAGAGGTAGGTTGGAAATTTTAAAAGAGAAATGGATAGGTTGAAGTTGGATGTAGTGGGAATTCAGTGGCAGGTCTACCAAGACTTCTGGTCAGGCGAATCCAAGGCTATAAATACAAAATCAAATAGGGGTAATGCAGGAGTAGGTTTAATAATGAATAGGAAAATAGGAGTGCGGGTAAGCTACTACAAACAGCATAATGAACGCATTATTGTGGCCAAGATAGACATGAAGCCCACGCCTACCACAGCAGTACAAGTTTATATGCCAACTAACTCCACAGATGAAGAGATTGATGAATGTGAGGAGATTAATGAAGTGGATAAAATGGAATGGGGATGAGAAATTAAAGAGGAAGCCGCCTGGTAGAATTTTGCACAGAGTAACTTTATCACAGCTGACACTTGGTTTAAGAATCATGGAAGAAGGTTGTATTCATGGAAGAGGCCTGGAGATACTGAAAGGTTTGAGCTAGATTATGTAATGGTAAGACAGATTTAGGAACCAGGTTTTAAATTTTAAGACATTTCATTTCAGGGGCAGATGTGGATTCTGACCACAATCTATTTGTTATGAACTGTAGATTAAAACTGAAGAAACTGCAAAAAGGTGGGAATTTAAGGAGATGGGACCTGGATAAACTGAAAGAACCAGAGGTTGTACAGAGTTTCAGGGAGAGCATGAGGAAACAACTGACAGGAATGGGGGAAAGAAATACAGTAGAAGAAGAATGGGTAGCTTTTTCAGAATGGAATAGTGAAGGCAGCAGAGGATCAAGTACATAAAAAGGCTAGTAGAAATCCTTGGGTAATAGAAGAGATACTGAATTTAACTGATGAAAGGAGAAAATATAAAAATTCAGTAAATGAAGGAGGCAAAAAGGAATACAAATGTCTCAAAAACAAGATTGACAGGAAGTGCAAAATGGCTAAGCAGGTATGGCTAGAGGTCAAATTTAAGGATGTAGAGGCATATCTCACTAGGGGGTAAGATAGATACTGCCTACAGGAAAACTAAAGAGAACCATTTGTATGAATATTAAGAACTCAGATGGAAACCAAGTTCTAAGCAAAGAAGGGATAGCAGAAAGGTGGAAGGAGTATATAGAGGGTCTATACAAGGGCAATGTACTTCAGGACAATATTTACAGAAATGGAAGAGGATGTAGATGAAATGAAATGGGAGATATGATACTGCATGGAAAGTTTGACAGAGCACTGAAAGACCTAAGTCAAAACAAGGCCCTTGGAGTAGACAATATTCTATTAGAACTATTGACAGCCTTGGGAGAGCCAGTCCTGACAAAACTACCATCTGGTGAGCAAGATGTATGAAACAGGTGAAATACCCTCAGACTTCAAGAAGAATATAATAATTCCAATCCCAAAGAAAGCAGGTGTTGACAGATGTGAAAATTACCGAACTATCAGTTTAATAAGTCACAGCTGCAAAATACTAACACGAATTCTTTACAGACGGATGGAAAAACTGGTAGAAGCGGACCTTGGGGAAGATCAGTTTGGATTCCATAGAAATGTTGTTACACGTGAGGCAATACTGACCCTATGACTTATCTTAGAAGAAAGATAAAGGAAAGGCAAACCCACATTTCTAGCATTTGTAGACTTAGAGAAAGCTTTCAACAATGTTGACTGGAATATTCTCTTTCAAATTCTGAAGGTGGTAGGGGTAAAATACAGGGAGTGAAAGGCTATGTACAATTTGTACAGAAACCAGATGGCAGTTACAAGAGTAGAGGGGCATGAAAGGGAAGCAGCAGTTGGGAAGGGAGTATATTGAGCAAGCAGTAAAGGAAACAAAAGAAAATTTCAGTGTAGGAATTAAAATCCATGAAGAAATAAAAACTTTGAGGTTCGCCATTGACATCTTAATTCTGTCAGACAGCAAAGGATCTGGAAGAGCAGCTCAACGGAATGGACAGTGTCTTGAAAGGAGGATATAAGATGAACATCAACAAAAGCAAAACAAGGATAATGGAATGTTATCAAATTAAGTCAGGTGATGCTGAGGCAATTAGATTAGGAAATGAGACAAAGTAGTGAAGGAGTTTTGCTATTTGGGGAGCAAAGTAACTGACGATTGTCGAAGTAGGGAGGATATGACTATAGACTGGCATTGGCAAGGAAAGTGTTTCTGAAGAAGAGAAATTTGTTAACAGAGGACAGATGTGTCAGGAAGTCGTTTCTGAAATTATTTGTATGGAGTGTAGCCATGTATGGAAGTGAAATGTGGACGATAAATAGTTTGGACAAGAAGAGAATAGAAGCTTTCAAAATGTGGTGCTACAGAAGAATGCTGAAGATTAGATGGGTAGATCATGTATCTAATGAGGAGGTACTGAATAGAATCAGGGGAAGAGAAATTTGTGGCACAACCTGACTAGAAGGAGGGATCAGTTAGTATGACACATTCTGTGGCATCAAGGGATCACCAATTTAGTATTGGAGGGCAGCATGGAGGGTAAAAATCGTAGAGGGAGACCAAGAGATGAATACACTAAATAGATTCAGTAGGATGTAGGTTGCAGTAGTTAATTGGAGATGAAGCTTGCACAGGATAGAGAAGTATGAAGAGCTGCATCAAACCAGAATGAAGCCAACAGCGTATCACCAAACTTCAGGGAACTGTTGTATCACTGGCCAGGCACTCAGGTCCATTCAGTCACACTGCAGAGCAATATCAGTAGTGAGGTACCGAGTCAAGGCCTATTTCCTTTCATGCCCTCAGCCAGTTTAGGGATTATCATTCCTACAGAAGACACCATGCAGTGAACATGTGTTAATTTGTGAATAACATTTATTATATCACATTCGTCTGTCTTATGTTTTAGAATTTATCAGTAGCGGAACTGAAAGAAGGTGGTAGCAGGTATGCATAGAGCACGTTTATGTGGCAATACTTGCAACAGTGAGTATCTTGGTGTAGGGGTAACTACTTTTTCCCTATCTTTCACCCTTTCCTCAGTTTTTAATTGCACAATGCATTCCACTTACCTGCCTATATGTCCATATTTGTTTCTCCCTCCACCCTTACACATGTGGACAGGCTGCCACAGTGCTTATCCATGTATCATCTTTTATATCTTATTCTGATTCCTTTATCTTTTCACCCTTTAGCTTCACAAACAGGTGGACACCTCTTACCCTAACTGAGTTACCTACCAGCACAACTAACACTTTATCAACCTAATTCTCTTTCCTCCCTAAGGAAAGGAACCATGGTTCAGCTGGGAGGGTCTGAACTGTTAGTGTAATTCCATTTACGTGTAGTAGACGTTTAATGAAGATTGGCTCATTGTGAGAAAATCCTCACAATTTCTAGTGCCTCCAATGGAGTGCTCCTTCCAACTGGGGGGGGGGGGGGGGGGGGGGGGCTGCAGAAGGGGCTGCACCTTCCTTAGGTGACTTCACATATCGGCTCAAACCTCCCTAACAACAGATCAATCAGCAGTTTGGGACAGTAGCAGCTCAGGCAATCACCCCTCCCTGAGCCCGGCCTGTACCAGCAGTATGTGCAAACCCTACCTGTCGACTCAAGGTTCAAAATTATGCATTACCCAGTCACCTGTTATGCATCAGACGTGTGGGCCAGGCTTCAGGAGTGCACCAAGAGGAAGAAAAAGAAGAATCTCAGATGTCGAAGCAAGTGAGTGATAGAAGACGAATGAAGAAGAAGGTAATGATAAACAGTGGAGAATATTCTTTTACTGATCACTGAAAATGCAGAATACATTTTCGTTAACAGCCAATACAAGTTCCCCAGGGGAGAGGATAAAGAATAGCATGAGGATAAATGTGCAGCACAGAAGGGAAAAGATGCTGCAAAGGCTGAGGCCCCACAGAAATCAAACCCACCAAAGAGCAGTCAGTCCCCTGGGGAGGGGTGAGTATCATGTAATGTCTGGTATATATCACAGCCATTACAGACTTAAGACTAGCTTAAACAGGGCTGAATTGTCATTTGTTGCAATGAATGGCAGCTTGCTGTATATGCAGATATATCAGAGTTAGAGCACATAGGTAGAAGTAAAATTTCTATAATATTTAAATGTAATATCAGCATTATTGGCTTCCTGTTTATCTCAGACCCGTAAATGAGCTACAAAAGCTGCAAAATGATATGAATTTGACCAATCAGTTATGTATGACAGTGGCTGATTGGTTTACTGGTATAATTCTCGTGTCACCCAGTCCAGACATACACATCTTTCAAGTATTTCAACTGTTACATTAAAAGAAGGCACAAATAATTCAAAGGATTGTTGCCAGATTTGTTCTTGTGCAATGCAAACTGTACAAAAAAGTTATAAAAGCTTTGAAATGCTAATCTTTTCAAGTCAATATTTTTTCACTCTATCACAAAAAACTAGAGATCAGGGCTCAGACAAGCAAGCAGATACTGTTTCCCATTGCTCTGTTTTGTGAACAGGACAGGACTGACAAGCCAACCGTTAAGCATACAGGGGGCATGACTCCACCACGTAGACTGGCTAATGCCCTGGCTATCTAACGTTGAATGAAAACGCCGTTGAGTAGGAGATGGAAGGCAGTCTGGCCACACGGCTAAGACACTAAGTAAGGTGTTCCAGCCCAGTTGTTTGCTTTTTGTCAGTCTTCTGCCTGGTTTGATGTAACCTGCCACGAAATCCTCTCCTCTGCTAGTCTTCATCTGAGCACCACTTGCAACCTACATCCTCCGTTTGCTGGATGTATTCCATTGTTTTTCCCTATAGTTTTTACCTCCTACAGCTCCCTGTAGTACCATGGAAGTTATTCCCTGATGTCTTAACAGATATCTTACCATCCTGTCCTTGTCAATGATTTCAATGTATTCTTTTCCCTGCCAATTCTGCAGAGAACCAGCCCATTCCTGATCAGTCAACAATTTTCTACATTCTTCTGTAAGATCACATCTCAGATGCTTTTATTCTATTCCAGTTTCTTTTTTCAATTCATGTTTCATTACTATACAATGCTGTGCTCCAAATGTACTTCCTCAAATTTCTTCTTTTAAGACCTGTGTTTGATGCTAGTAGACTTCTCTGACAGGAGTGTCCTTGGTGCCAGTGCTAGTCTGCTTTTCATGTCACCCTCACTCCGCCCATCACAGGTTATTTTGCAGACTAGACAGCAGAGTTCCTTAATCTACTCTGACCACCAATCCTGATAAGTTTGTCACTGTCCTCATTTCTGCTGGTTCTCGTTACTTTCGCCTCTTCGATTTACTCGAAATCCATATTCTGTATTCAGACTTCATTCCATCCAGCAAATCTTTTAATTCTTCACTTTCATTAAAGATAGCAATGCCATCAGTAAATTTTATCAGTGATATTCTTTCACCTTAAATTTTAATTCCACTCAATCTTTCTTTTATGTGTCATTGGTTCTTTGATGGAGACTGAACAGTAGGGGCAAAAGACTGCATAGATGTTCACCCATTCTAATCTGAGCACCTCGTTCTTGGTCATCCAGTCTTATTCCCTCTTGACACACATACTACCATTCTTTCCCTACAGTTTACCCCTATTTTTCTCAGAATTTTTAACATCTTGCGCCATTTGACACTGTCTAATGCTTTTTCGAGGTAGACATATCCTACGAAAGAGTGTTGCTTCTATTACCACCACAGTGTCAGAACTGCCTCTGGTGCATTTGCCTTTCCTGAAGTCAAACTGATCATCTACCACATTATCAATTTTCTGTTCCACTCTTCTGCATATTATTTTATGCAACTTTGTTGCAATGAGCTGTCAAGAACTTTGTGCCTTAATTCTCACACTTGGCTCTTGCAGTCTTCGCAATTGTGTAGATTGTGTATTGCAAGAATCTCACATTCTGTGTACTAAAAGTCTTGTTGCCACTTCTCCCAGTGATTTTTGAAATTCTGATGGAATGCTATCTGTCCCTTGTCTCCAAAGCTTTTAATGTTTGATTCTAATACTGGATCCCTAGCTCGACTCCTGTTTCTTCTATCACATCTTACAAGTCTTCCGCTCAGAGGACTTCAGTGTCCACTTTACACTTATCCACTGTCTTCTGCAATTAACAGTCATTTCCAGTGCACTCAGTGTTACCACCCTACATTTTAATTTCTCCAAAGGTTGTTTTGACTTTTCTATATTTTGGATCATGCTACAGAAAGAGAATTTAGAAAGGGGTCAAAGCCCAGATGGGGAACAAAATACCAGAAAGGGAAGGTTAAACAGAAAAGAGTAACAAAAACTGGTTGGTTGGTTTAAAAGAGGGAGAGAGACCAAACTGCTAGGTCATCAGTCCCTTTTTCCAATTAAAATAATTCCACAATGGTGGGAATAAAATAATCGAGACATACAGAACAGCTAGAAGAAAAGAGAAAAATCACAAGAATGACAGAAGGGCAACAAACACTAAAATGAACAAAATAGGACAAGAAAACCACAGAGATGCAAGAAACATGTAGAAGAGATCAAAACAAGAGAGCAGATTACCATGGCTGGCTGACCATGAGAATAAGAAGGCAGCCACTCTGCAACACATTAAAACCTCCACCCTTAAAGCAGTAGGATGGAGGACACAGAGGGACGAAGGACATGTGCTAAAACTCAGATCAAATGATAAATCCACCCTCACGAATAAAACATGAACTAAAGCTGCTTCTGAGGCATTGTCGCCCAACACCGAAGGTAGGGTGCTGGGAAGTTAAAAGCCCACTGCAGAGCTTCTAAAAGTAGGCAGTCTGGGGCATGAGCGGATGTGGTCAAGAACACGAGATATGGCCGCCAGTTCTGCAGTGAAAACACTGCAGCCAACTGGCACGGGGTGCTGCTCAATGTGTCCTCCATGAACACACGCAAAGCCTACGTGACTATCAGCCATCGAGCCGTCTGTGTAAACCACTTCATGGCCCCAGTATATGTCGAGAATCGAGATGAAGTGGTAGCAGAGAGCTGCAGGGTTGACGAGTCCTTAGGGCCATGCGAAAGGTCCGGAAGAATCTGCGGCCTAGGTGTTCACCATGGAGGTGTACGTGAGTGGACCTCGCGGAGAGATAACGTCAAGGACTGCAGTTCAGACAGAAGGGACCAGGCGCGGACCGCAATCATAAGCCCTAACCTGGGCCGCCGATGCAGGGAGTTGAAACCGCCATGGTTGGCAAAAGGTGAGAGTAATTCGGACGCGCGGGAGGACTACGAACGTGTGCAACGTAACTGGCGAGCACTTGTGCACGCCCGACCTTCAATGGAGGCATTCAGGCCTCCACCAGGACACTGGTCACCTAACTCGTTCTAAAAGCTCCCGTCACTATGCCAACACCGCCGTGGTGCACTGGGTCGAGTAAACGCAATGCTGAGGGCGCCACCAAACCGTAAACCAGACTCCCATAGTCAAGGCGGGATTGAACAAGGGCTCTGTAGAGCTGCAGCAGTGTAGAGCTATCTGCACCCCAGTTGGTGTTGCTCAGGCAGCGGAGAGCAATGAGGTGCTGTCAGCACTCCCACTTAAGCTGACGAAGGTGAGGTAGCCAAGTGAATCGGGCGTAGAAAACCAGTCCTAAGAATCTATATGCCTCCACTACAGCAAGTGGATCGTTTTTAAGGGAAAGTTCTGGTTCTGGACGAACGGTGTGACGCCAACAAAAATACCTGATAGGACTTCACGGCTGAAAACTAATCCATGGGCTAGAGCCCGTGACTGCGCCTTGCAAATGGCTCCCTGTAGGCCACTCAGCAACACCAGTACTGGAAGAGCAGTACGAAATGCAGAAGTCATCCACATACAGATGATGTAAGACCAACGGCCCTACAGCTGCTGCTAGACCGTTAATAGCCACTAAAAATAGGCAATACGGAGCCCTGCAGAACGCCATTCTCCTGAATACGGTGGGAACTATTGGAGACACTGACTTGGACACGGAAAGTACGGAGTGACGGGAAGTTTTGAATAAAAATCGGGAGTGGGTCCCAGAGACACCGCTCATACAATGTGGCAAGGATATGACGCCAGGTCGTGTCGTATGCTTTACATATGTCAGAGAAGACAGCAACCAGATGTTGGCCTCTGGAAAAGGATTTTTAGATGGTAGACTCGAGGGACACAAGATTATCAGTGGTAGAGTGACCCTGGCGGAAGCCGCCCTGAAATGGAGCCGGTAGGCCACGTGACTCCAGGACCCAACCCAACCGCCGACACCATACGTTCCAGCCGCTTACAAAGAAAGTTGGTGAGGCTGATGGGTTGGTAGCTATCTACATCAAGCGGATTTTGACCAGGTTTGAGCACTGGAATGACGCTCTCCCGCCATTGCAATAGAAAGACGTCATCGCACCAGATCCGGTTGAAGAAGAGGAAATGTCGCTTGTACTCAGACGAGAGATGTTTAATCATCTGACTGTGGATCCGATCCGGCCCAGGCTGTGTCGGGGCAATGTGCAAGGGCGCTGAGGAGCTCCCACTTTGTAAATGGGGCGTTATACGGTTCACTGCTGCGTGTAGTGAACGAGAGGACTTTCCGTCCGCCGTTTGAGCGTGCGAAAGGTTGGGGTAGTTCGACCGAGAGGCTCGAGCATAATGTTCAACCAAGTGCTTGGCAATCTCGGTTGCATCAGTATATAACACGCCATTGGTGTTAATACCACGGACACCTGTTTGGGTTTTCCGCCACAGAAACTATCGCTGTAGCGACCTGCTCAACGAAACCATCGATGGCACCATGCAGGGGAGATTCGGTGGTGACAACAGAGGTGAGGGCTTCCCAGTCTGCCTTGTTTAAAGCCCATCTGGGAAGGAGTCCGTGGGCATGACACTGGGGGAGTGACAGGAAGATGGGGAAGTGGTCATCACCACACAGGTTATGTCCTCTCCAGCAGATAGATACGAAACGGCCAGGGCTGCAAACCGAGATAGCAATGGCCGAGTATGTGCAATGTGTCACACTGAAAAGTGTGGGGCCACCTGTATTTAAGAGGCAGGGGTCAAGTTGTGAAAGTAAACTTTCTACCTCCCTACCTTGGCCAGTAAGCATGGCGCCACCTCGCAAGAGGCTATGCACATTAAAATCTCCCAGAAGTAGGAAAGATTTAGGGAGTTGATCAATCAGTGCAGCCAATATGTTCAGGGGTACTGCATCATCTGTAGGAAGATATACACTGCAAACAGTTATTTACTGTGTCGTCCTTTTCCTGACAGCCACAGCTTCAAACCCCTCTCAAAGGGGCACATACTGATTTCAGGACATAGGCGCAAACTCCACCTGATACTATTATAGTCGCTACAGTTCCTATAATATCCCTTATAGCTGCGGAGGGTAGGGTCTGCATTGCTGGGGACCAGGTTTCCTCGTGGGCAATGCAGAAAGCAGGTGTAAAGCTTAACAATTTCCGTAGCCCAGCCAGGTGGTGGCAAAAACAGCCACAATTCCACTGGAGGATTACATGATTGTAAGACTGCTAAGGCATGAAACAATGAGGCAGTCTATGCCTCAGGGTCATCTGCTGCCACAAGATGATTACCTGTGCAATCGACATCCATTGTGTCTGAGGTCCAGTGAGAGCCAGGTCATCAGCAGATGCCAGAATCTCCACCTCATCCTCCGAAGCAAAGCTTGTAGGTAGTGGTGGTATGGGTGCCACTGCAGTGCCTTGGTTCTTGGGGTCTTGTTCTTTTTAGGTTTCTCTCGCTGCTCCTTAGGTTTGTCCAGATGGGAGGGCTTCACTGATTCAGTCTCAGAGACTGAGGAGGACCGTGAAGCCCTACAACCAGCTACATGTGGTTGCTTCGGCCACTGGAGGTGTCAGCATTGCCACTGGTAGGAACCTGGGAAGGGAGTGACCCAGGTGATCCCTTCCTGGTGAGAAGAGCCGAAAAAGACTTTCACTTCTCCGTGCAGGAGGAACAGCGAGGAAAGTGCCGTCCACCATCAAGGGGGCAGGTGGAATCTGACAGCTCAGAGCCAATGTACACGGCAGAATGGATGATGGTAGAACCATTATAGTGGCGGCATAGGTTGACGTCATATGTAAAGGATGTAGCCTCTCATTTTCTCTTAGCTTCAGTGTAGGTCAGTCTGTCCAGGATCTTTTATTCCATTATTTTTCTTTCTTTCTGAAGAATCCTGCAGTCAGGCGAGCAAGGCGAATGGTGCTCTCCGCCGTTGACATGATGGGAGGCGGGGCACATGGAATGTTGGTATGTGATGGGCATCCACAATTTCTGCGTGTGACACTGGAAGTACAGCAGGAAGACATGGCCAAACTCCCAGCACTTTATGCACTGCATTGTGGGAGGGATATATGGCTTTACGTCGCAGTGGTAGACGTCACTTTGACCTCCTTTGGTAATCCGTCATCCTCTAAGACCAATATGAAGGCACTAGTGGCAACGTGATTATCCCTCTGACCCCGGTGGATGCGTCTGACGAAATGGACACCTCGCCACTCTAAATTGGCACACAGCTCATCGTCAGACTGCAAAAGAAGGTCCCTGTGAAATATGATACCCTGGACCATATTTAAGCTCTTATGGGGCATGATGGAAACATCCCCAGCTTATCACATGCGAGTAGTGCCCACAACTGGGCAGAGGATGCTGGTTTGATCAAGACTGACCCTAATCCCTCCACCTCCCCAAACTTGTCCTCTAAATGCTCCAAAAAAACTGAGGATTGATTAACAAGAAATATTTTCCATCAACACCAGGTTGAACAAGCTTCGTTGCCATCCTTAGCCTGGCATTCCTCCCATGGTGTGGCCAGAGGGAGGGGTGGACGACGATTTGGGGTTGTATTTCTTAGCATTGAAGTTAGACCTTGATCACTTAGAGACACTGTTTGGCCACCAACATGAGATGATTTCCTACGCTTCATTGTGTCATCCAGCCTGATGCCACCCACTCCAACCAGGGGCCCTCTGCACAGGCGCCACTCAGCCACAGCAAAGGCCACCTGGCAGGATGGCCATTGCCGGGAGTCCCGATGCCCCAGGGGAATGGGCATCTACCCCTTGGCATACATGGGTAGTTTGCAGTGCAGTCATCAGCAGAGTGATCCCTGTGTGGTGAAGGGGCTACAACCAACAGGGTACACGGCAGCCCCACCACAATAGACTGGCTACCGTGCTGGATATCAGGTGCAAACAAGCAAAAGTCCATTATCGTCAGCGTAGAAAAAGATACCGCCCAGTTGATGGAAAAATACGCACCCATTACGGTGACCTCGCCATCAGTTGGAGAATGAGCGGAAGTGCAGATCCAAGTCGACGAAGGATGCGACAGGTCTCTGTGCATGATGGACACGATGCACCATGTAGGGCATCCTTCCCAAATTGGCTCGCTCTTCGGGAAAACTTTAAAAAATTAAGGTCAAAACCTACAGGGGACACGTGTGAGATTCCTTTTAGTCGCTTCTTACGACAGGCAGGAATACCTCAGGTCTATTCTTACCCCCGGACCCACAGGGGGAGGTGCAGAAGGGAGGGGGTGTATAATCGTATTGGATATCAAACAAAGCTTATGACTGGCTTTAGGATATCTTGGTAGGGAGGACACAGCATATTACAAGTCATCGACAGATGAAGTTGCTTCAGTTGTGCCCCAGGAAAATGTAGGAGTCTATGTTTTACATTACTGGTCCTACGACACACAAGACTGAGTTTAGGAAACACGCCCGACAAGGTCACAACCTCTATAAGCAACATAGCAGACGAAGTATCTCACGCACCATATGCAGCACACAAACAGGGGAGACCGTATGCTAGAGTAACAGGCTCCACATGAGAGATCACCAAGAGACAGTAAACGACACAGACACGGAATCAGATGCTGTCACACACAGGAAGCGAAAACGAACATACAAACATAGCAAAAGTAAGCGAAGCTTCTACAACTCTAAATCGAATAACTCTGAAAATTTAACTATGTAGCTGTTTTTGTACGATTTCGTAGCTTGTAATACCACCTGAAGATGTGACTTTCTTTCGCTGGATCAGGTGTGACTGGCTTGAAGTTTTACCGTGCCCTCGCACCTGATACAGCTGACATTTTAAATAAACTCGCAATCTCCACTGTTACTTAAGTTCGGAAACTCATAACCTAACTGATCAATACATTAAATTATTGCCATTGTCAATATAACATGTAACCACACACGCAGAAGGTATGAAGGGGAGAACTGTCATGTCTAAAGAAAATTTCTGTCTTGTTTCTTCCATTAAATACACTTCAATGTAAAACATCCACAACCTATTATGTATCATTATTATCTAAGATGGCAACAAGTTTAAACAAAACGTGTATAAGCATTTATACTTTGCTTTTTTAATTTTATCCTTTTCTAAAATTTTCAACAGAAAGTTTTCTTGTAAAAAAAATAAATTTGTTGATGTAGCATAACATATCGCACAATGTACGACCTGCTAAACAATAACAGACAGAAGGTCTTGAGACAAATATTGGCCTGGCAATCTATATTAATGTAACCTCTTACATTGTTGATTAATCATTTGTCTATAATGAAGTACTAGCTGAGAAAATATGCTCAAATATCCAAGCTTATCTAGTGGCCTAAGAAGAACCATCTCTTAGACAATCAATGCCTGTTGATATCTGGTTATAACAATTTGTAGAGGTATGAAGTGCAATAAACACAAACCCAGTCTTGGGTAAAACAGGTGGTAGAGTTCTATTTCCAGGGTGCATTTTCACTCTGCAGCGGATCGTGCATTGATAATCTTACTGGTACATTAAAACTGTGTGCCTGATTGGGTCTCTAACCTGGGACCTTTCCCTTTCGTGGGCAAGTGCTTCAACTGAGCTACTTGAGCGCAGCTAACGACACATGCTCCACACATTTACTTCCGCCAGTATTTAATATCCCACCTTCCGAATTCACAGACAGATCTTTCAACAGTACCACGCTTGGAAGAAAGGATATTGCAGAATGCAAAAGTCCTAGGTTCCAGTCCCAGTGCGGCAGACAGTTAATCCGTCAGGAAGTTTCAAACTTAAGTTCATTGGCATACTTGAAGTGCAGTCATTCTACAAAGGAGACTGCTTACAAAATACACGTGTCCCAATGGCTGAATTGTGTGGGCGCATACCAAATATGACTAATAGGGTGTATTGAACGTATTCGAAGAAGTGAAGGAGTCAATGTCACAGGTTGACCTTACGGAACAGCACCATAGCAATCCTGCAAAACCTGTAATGGCTAACATTCGAAAACAGATGCAAGTTGTCCCACGAGATCGTTACTAAATTTCAGGAACCCTCATTATGTGAAGGAATCAGACGTTACTTCAGCCCTCTCCGTATCGCTCCTGCAGAGACCATGAAGCCCACATCAGATTCATTACAGCAGTCATTTCAGCAGTTTTTCTTCCCATGCTCCTTATGCAATTGCAAGTGGAAGAAACCTTGTGGTAAAATGTTAAGTACTCTTTGCCATTCACTTCAGTGGGTTGCAGGATTTGCACCCCACTTATTTACCACTGACCCATAGTATATGCTGAAACAAGTTTTTCACCAAAGTTTGAACCACTTTAAAATGGAAACAACGTTCACACCAATTTGTTAATCTTGATATTTATCGGCGGTCCACACAAAAATCGATTTCATCTACCAGCAAAGTTCCCTGGAATGCAATACGTAAAGCTTGCAGTCTGAAGATTGGTTTGAGTAAGTGCTTTGCTATGCATGATCCTGGAATGGCTACGACAGTGTGTCCCTGCCTTACGCCTCTGAACTGCCATACCCGGCCATTTCTAAGAGAACCAACGGTTTAATTTTGATTCCGAACTACGATGTAACTTCGCATTTTTATCAGTAGCAAATCAGAATTTAAACTGTGTGACAAAAATGCTAGCAAAACTAAGATTGTAGTTTTATGGCTACCTCCTTACATAGCAACACTTTAAACAACTTGCAGATATTACTGAAGTACTCAGAATTAATTGCATTAAAATACATGGAAAGAAGATACATCACCAGGAAAATGCTTTGGCAGTGAGGGAAACATTCAATGCTCGCATTTTTGTAACATCCAGCTGCATCATACGCGATACTCTTACTTCCAACTTTTTCAAACATGTGGCAGGAAAACTGAGGCCAATGAAGAGGTCATGGAAGCCGCAGATGGATATGCTGCAGACAGATTCTGCTTTTCAGGCTTGGAACATACTCCCTAAACAGACAGTTGGGCAAAGTGCATTCGAAAGAATATTATGTGACCACAAAGCAAACTATTTCTGCCGAGCCTTGAAATTTTCACTTTATCCTGTAATGTGCGGAGACCGTCAGAAATCGTGAAAAAGACGTCCACGTCCAGTGTCTACTTCGCTGGACTAAAATCTTTGCGTCTGCGTATTGGGCTTAAGACGAGAAACTGCTCACGTATTTAGTGCTTCTACCTCTAGTTTAAATCGGTCCTTATTAAGTATTTTGGAACATTCACTGGGAAGACCGTGGTGAGAACTGTGACATCACGTAAGTTGTGTGCGCAAATCGGTGCTACGATATATAGCAATCTTGGCTCCATTGCACTGCACGAGCGGTCCTAACAAGCTACGTTTACTAGCTACGAGGTTAATAAAACAGATTGGGCACACACGTGTCCCGCATGCCCTTCATGCTGTCCTGTTCAACGGTCATCCGAGGTCAACGTGCCCAAAAATTAATGACTGCTGAGACTAGATACTGAAGAGAGCCAAACTATCTCAGAATTTTCGGGAGCTTAAAACATTGCAGGTATGAAGCAAACATTAACGCTCGCTATCAAAAAGCAACTTTTGCTGTCGAAAAAACTTGACTAAATGAGATGCACATCCTGATATGAAACTCAGCTTTCATCCAGTCGCAATAAGTATGTGAACATCCAAGAATTTTTAACTATTATCAATTAGGAAGACTAACACTCTGGTATTTTTCGTTCAGTATGACAGCTTTCTCTCTGGACTGCTCCCAAGAACTCTAGTTTCTACTGATAGAATTCTGTCGACTTAACACTAACATCTTTCAGTCTATTACAAATACGTGAAATTGTTTCTCACGTCAGAGAAGTCACATTCGTCGACAGGAGGAAAGAAATTGTCAGTACCAGTAGTGAACTTAGGGACTGAGCTCATTCGGGATGCAACCGTAATAAACTTCCCAGCATGCGGTTTCTAATGCTAGAAGGAATAGCTGTCTCAGAACAGAAAAAAATTACGGGAATTTGAATCATATTCGTTCAGAATGCTAGCCGATGGAATGACAATGACCTCGTATGGACTCAGACATACGCATTATTAGAATTACATTACTACCTTCAGCTGCCAACGGGCGTTGATATTTGTCAGCGGGGACAGTTTAAAATGTGTGCCCCGACCGGGACTCTAACCCGGGATCCCTGATTACATGGCAGACGCTCTACCCATCTGAGCCACCGAGGGCACAGAGGATAGCGCGACTAGGGAATATCTCGCACACGCCCCCCGCGAGACCCACATTCTCACCTTTTATGTCCACACACTACACTCGCAGTGTCCCACACGAACGCTCATTACTAGTGGAAAACGTTCTTACCAAGTCCCGTAAGAGGTCGGGGAATGTGTGTGCATCCGCACAGAAGGTCATGGCCGGTGTTGCCAGAACTATGTACTTATATGGATATGTCGGAAAGATCAGACACCATATCCATATAAGAACACGCATTATCCTCTTAACAGAAAAATTATTTTTAATGTTCTCCATCGGAGACAAGTTCAAGAAGTGACGTATCGCAATGGTTCCTAGTTGTCAGAAAAATGCAGTGTGGCGAATATTCAGTTGATGCCGAAATTGGGCCGGCTCTATTAAGATTAGTGAATCTGAATCTGGCAACACACACGTCACACTTTCCAATGTACCAGAACGACTGGTGTAACAAGTACCAGCAGCACGATTCTCACTTATTACTAACCTGGAGTTACATTGCCAACAATAGTGAGACGTCACAGCACTCCGTGAACTCCCACGTCTTATACGTCATTTTTGTCGGGCAAAAAAAGCCGTGCTTTTCCCCCCACAGAATTGTGACAGCTGAAGGATAAGCAATGTTATTTGAATGGATTCCGAAAGGCAACATTTTAATCCAGTACAGTAACCTTCAAAGCTTCGTCAATGCATATCTCCCAATTCACCTGAGGAACAAAATTTTGCAGTAAATTTCATACTGTCAGCTACAGGTCGGCAGCCTTTCGGTAAATAGGGAGAGATTCCCGTTGGGCGAATAATATAGCTGTTAGTGATAAACTTGTGCTTGCCCTTTCAGCAACGAAGACAATTTCTTTAAGAACTACTTACACCTCGGCCAATTTAAGCTGGTTCCTCTTCAAGGCGAATCCTATATTTTCACTGTAGTCTTGACCATACACTAGAAAACTGAAAATAGCGTTAATACATTTGTGCTACGTGTAACAAATGTTGAGAGTATCTCCCATTCAAAAATGGGCTGTGTAACAATGAAGTTTATGTTCCCTTCCCCAACCCAACAATTACGTACTTTGTACGAGGGCAATTACAGAAACTTTTTGAAACAGTGTGTAACTATAGAACGTTTTATAAAGAAAGGTTGTCAAACATAACACGGCTTTAAACTTTCACAGCTACAAGGAAGCCTTTCAGTCACGGCAAGAACCGCAAACTTTAAAACACTTTACACAATTTTGAGTCAGCTTTTTGAAAATAGGCTTTTACATCATTTCTCCCTAGTTTTAACGAAATAACTATTGTTTTTAGTGGGTTACAAAAGAAAAATGGCAGTATATAACACTAAAAGAACCGCTCAAGGCTTCAAAGGTGACTATTTTTGAAGAGAGTGTAACATCCTAACTTTCTATCCGTGCTTGTTCTCGAAAAATACTGCGAGGTTAGGTCTTCTGCTGAAATTAGTACGGCAAACGCGTTCTGAGACACGTAGTGTGAGCGGTTGCTGCAGTCATTGCACAAGAAACGGAGAGCAGTTTCCCATTGTCTAACAAGTACTGGCTCCATATATGGCGGCAACTTTACCAGAGAAAGATATAAAAAGTTACATTGGAATGAACATGTACCAGCTCACGCTGAAAAGCTCAATCACTGCAGTTTTAACGTAGCACTTCGTGCTACAGGAAATTGTTTTAAATATTCAAGCGACAGCTTTTTGTGTGCGACCCCAATGCCGAAGTTGGGCAACGAAATTTGATAGTTACACAAAATCTAATCCCAAAATCTTAGTGAACAGCTAATACTGTAAGAGATTCATTACCTGTGTTCTTAGGCAATTACCGTTAAACTATTGTTCGATATTAAAATTACGTTTCATATAACTGGCAAGTTCGTGTCAGCCCGCTAATTAAATTTGTCTATCCTGATAAAGTTCAGTGATATTTATGTTGGAGTATCCAAGGGATTTAACCAATGTTGGCACGAACTTAAACCAGCAAAAAAGGGCAAAGCTGTCCTCAACCACAACGTTGGTAATTTACTAGGGATGGATCTACTGGATGCAGCGCGCAATTCTTTTGACATCTCATCTGACTTACCCTCCAAGTTGCAGTGGTACATTTAGTTACGTAAGGCACGGTTCAGCTTCGGCGCACACCTTGCAGTATCTAAGGAATTTTTTTCACAGTCTGCTTCATAGGAATAGTACCGGAAATTTAATTGAGGATGCTCTGATATGACGATAAATGGTTGCTCATCGTATCCGTTTCTAATATTCCTGAAAATACTTTGAGACGAGACGAGGAAATGACGGGGGTGGGGGTAGAGATGTATTGAACAAGTGACTGAATCGTCACGTAACAGAGGGCCGAATGAAAATCGCGACTGCCTTGTCCGGCTACTGAATGAGCCAACTTTTAATCTACACAGCACTGCATGGCCTTATGCTACGACCGTAAGCAGCTGTGTGGTTTAGGAGCGAATGGCAGTTTTCGAACGCGTTCTGACCGAATTATTTGTATCAGAAATAAAAGTATCATGAATATGTTGTTTACTAGCTACGTGAAAAGCTCACTGTAAAATTTTACCATATTAGTTCAACCGTAGATGCAGAACTGACAATCCCATTACGCATGGTAAACCGTTTCGGTTGCACCTCGCGTTGTCTAAATCTGGAAGGCGTACAGCATTCACGAATTGGCGTTGAGAGCCTTTACGTTCACATCTTTTGCAAATCTATTACATTTCCCTCAAGCTCCTACAAACAAATTTTGCTCGTTTCTGACTCACCTGATCACTTCTTAACACATCAAAAATGCTATTTAATAGTTGAAAGAAATACTTGATAAATAAGCCTAGAAACTATCGGCAGAGAATGGAGTGTTCCTACATTATACCTAATAACACTAGTTTCGCGCGACATTACATTAGAAATACTTGTAAACACGATTGACGCTAGCCTGATACATTGTGTATTTGGATGAAATACAAACACGGAGTGAACCACAATATCAGCGCACCCTTGAGCGAATCTGGTATAGCTGCGAGAAAACTATGGTAGCTGAACAGTATGTCCCTTATCACGCAGTATACAGGTGCTGTAGGACTCATACGGCTACCGTTTGATGCTTTGAAGAGTCAGATAATCCGGAAATCTGAAATTATCCCACGCTGTTTGCTTAACAAGTTCTAGCTTTGATTTTGATCATCAAAGACGTTAACGTTTCATTTCTTCGTCTAAGCGATCCTTTAAAGCACTTTGGAGACAAAATAACCTCGAGCTTTAGAATGGTTTTCTTTTGGGAAGTCTCTCACAGTAGAATTTCATAAACTAATATGTGAAATGTACCCGTTAGATTTCAGCTAATGGGTATAGCATGCGGTATTTCATTGCAGGCTGTAGAATCAATGTGAAAAACTTCTATGAACGATTATAGGTGCGTGCCGATAAGCGTACAAATTATCATGCCCTCTGACGCGTCGCCTTCATCATTACACTCTTAGTTCTCTTCAACCTTTACTATCTGAACACAGCAGAAAATCTTCTGTACCACTACACAACACTGCCATGTTTTCTGAATCATTTTCTGCATCAGGAACCAGACTTGGGGACAATCTTCCTTAAAAGATTAGAGAACATAAAATCGTTTGAAACTTTGAAAGACAGCTAATGGTTCACCTACCACAATAGCTCTCTTCTTGCAGCCCACTCTTATCAACCCGCCCTCCACTTTTCCCCTCTCATCTACAGAGCGCTATTGAAATGCTCTTCTTTACTAACAGCCAGTCATTTTCATGTCAATCTACTCTTTCATTATCCCTACCACTTCTAATATCAAACAAGGCTTCGCAAGATTCAAACTAATCGATATTCTTAATGTCCCGATTGTTTTGTCTTAATGTTACTGTTAGCCTCTGTATATAAAAGACAATGTCCCTACTGACACTGACATCACCCAGCCCAAACAATCAAGAACAAATTTTAAATTTGCGGAGGGTGTTTATTGTATACTATAGACGTTCAAGAATGGGTTTTTTGAAAATCCATCCCTAAGTGGGTGAAATAGGGAACGGAAGTTTTTGAAAATATTTCGCTATTAACGCAATTTTGAGGCTAGACCTATGAAAACTGGTCTTTTGTTTCTTGGTCAGAAAGAGGTGTTTCAGCATTTCTGGAAATTTAACCCTAATGGGGTGAAATGTGTGATGAAAATTTTGAAGAAAATTTCGGTATATCAAAAAGCTAAATCTATGAAAACTCATTACACTTCTCCCTTAGATATAAAAGAAATGTGTTAGGTGATTAAAGGTTCTATGGAAATTTCACCACAAGAACGCAACAGGCATGATTAACAGAAACCTTCGACTCCAGTTACCAGAATGCCTTTTTGGTCAGGAGTACATTCGGAGCAGCTCATGCTTCTATGACCTTAATTGGCGTGAAAAATTTAGACGTTGCAATCGGTGAAAATTCGATTAGAGAAAAACCTGCAGATGCGCAGTCTACGCGTGCGAAACAATGGGCACTAAGCTAGTTATTAATGCAAATTATTGTGAGGTATTATTTTTTATACGTTAATATGTTTTATACGTGTCGTTCCTGGTAATGTTTAAGAGGACCTTCAGGCCCTTATCTGGTCAGGCTAAATCAGCAATAAACAAATTTGATATAAAGGACCACTGTTTCCGGCGACTCGTTACAGAATAATTACGATTTGTTCGGTTTGTTGTCCTAACTGCCTCTTTCTGTTTTAACAATGGCAACAGTGAAAAATCCTTGTAAATTACAACCACCACAACGTACAAACACGAACTAGAGTAATACGACAATCCGCAGACTGCCGAACTGCTGTGATGGTGCTGCCGTCTTCGTCACTTTTGCAGCGCGTTCGGGGACACCTGAATGACGTGGCTAGCGGCCAACTATCACTGAACCTATCCGGTGTAGTCCAGTCAACGAAGCAAAATTAGGGGAAAACATTTTCTAGTCGCCCAATGGAAGGAGGGAGCGTCGCGAACATTTTCGCTAAGAATGAAACTGCGATTCCTATCGAAAATATTTTACTGTATAAAATTACATTAAATTTCCTACAAAAAAAGTCCCGTTTTTCTCTAGGACTAATAGTTCCACGTTGAAGGGGTCGAAAAATCGGTTTATTAAAAGTGTTAACGGTATAAAATTAATGTTTATTGTTAAATGAATCAGGTTAAGAACAAATATTAAAAGATCACCACGTCTAATAGTGTAGTAGAGTCATTAAGGGATAATTTGTGTTTTGGGGTGAATAGTAGAAGGGCAGGTGAGGGTATGTCGCCGGATTGTGATCATACAGTTCCCCACTCCGTTCTGCAAACCAGAAAGCAAGCAGATTCCCCACCGTCTACCCCATCACATCACAAGAAGCAACTGAAAGATGTTTCAAAGTTATACCGAGCCTCCGCAGCGCGACTTACAAATCACTGGTGATTCAGCACGCAGACTTGCCTTGGGGTGCATTTTCGACGAAGTGCGTCAGCACTACATGGAACATTTGAGCTAATGCAACTATTGCATGAAACTTAACATCTGAGTGTGTCTGCACACTGATCTATACGGCCGCAGGGGAAATTTGTTCTCAGTCGTCCTGTACGACAGCTTTAATGTTCTTCCGGAACAAACTTGCCCCACAACTACTGCTGCTCGCTTTTCAGTTTACGGAGGCTACACCCCACCACCATTTTCCGGGCTTTTCTCTTACCTGAGCAGACAAAGGAAGGTAACTGAATGTTTATATAGGAGTTATTTTCAGTTCATTAAATCAATACATATTTACAGTTCAGTGAACTTTTTTAGAGTTACGTTCCTCTAAAGAATGGCTGCGAAATGCATATGGAAGTATTATTTTGTCATTGCTTCGTAGTGTTGGTGGGGATCTGATAGGATTCGTAAGTGCACTACGTCGATGCTGTCTATCGTTGAGATCGCATAGTAAAGCTGTGTACCCATGTCATTTTGTGACGAATTAATAACCAAGCAGTTACCGCACTTCTTTCACCTTTGTGTTACTGGTAGAGTGCACAACTTTTTCATTAAGAAATTCCTGGCACTTTTAGAGTGGGCTGCAATGAGTGGCGCCATTTACCACGCATCCACAGCGTGTATTGCGATGTGGGTATCAATGTCTGGCGGAATAGGACTGATCATGTTTAACTCTAGAACAGTACTCTGCTGTAAGCCATTGACTTACGTTGAAATGTAAATTTCCACGACACCTAGGGGGGACCTAGTTCTGTTGCAGACAGTAAATTTGCCTCTGAGTCTCTGCAGGTATTGGGAGAGCTGAGGCTGGAGTGATGCAGTGGATACTCTTCATGCTGCAGGAAGTATTCTGGACACGTCAGACAATGAAACCGACATTGACTAACACTTGGGACAGGCTCTTCAGTGTTACATAGTTGACCGCTCCAGCTGCTTACGTTTTGTAAATAAAAGCTAGTTAACCAGTGGAAATAAAGTAGCTAGGTGAGGTTATTTGGTCTGCCCACATTAGTGAACATGACAGGGAATGCTGAGTAGGAACACCCATTTAATGTTTGTTTTCAATCCACTTCATTTGGCAGGAAACATTTTATACCATTAAAGTGGGACATGAGAAAATACACTGGTACATAATAGCTAATGTAATTTTCACTATTAGAGAAACCAAACCCCACTTATTGGGTTATTGGCTATAATCTGGATTTTTCAATTTTGTTCTGGTAATATGATAAGGACGCAGCTAGATACTTTCTGATCCCGCGATCAGATGAACATTTTCTCAGAGTTTACTTATTTTCAAAATGTAAGTTATTCTTAGTAATTAGGTGAACAGATCTGTACCAGTTTGATATCAGTCTTTGAACTCTCGCAATAATTTTATAAATTTATGTATATGACAGCAATTTTTATTTCACAAAAATTTAAATATATAGTACTTTGAAAAATTTTGTACCACAGGAAGTTTTGTTACAGTTTGCACAAAGACTGTAGCAAATTTCACCGTTTAACCTGGAATGGTTCAGCAAAAAATTTTCGTCACACACTGAGAAATGGGAGCAGTGGAAAATGTAAAAAGATTTCATTATGTTTTATGCTAGAAAAACTTCAGCCTTAGCCGTCCCGATTTATTTGCTCTTTTTGATCCTCACGTAGCTCTTCTAGTGTGATGCTTCTAGCGTGCCCTTTTGGCATTGATCACTGATTTTGGAACCAGCAATATGGACATCAGTCTTCAATAAGTTTTCAGTGAAGCAACTGGCATCAAATTCTAGTTTCGTAAGGGTGGTAATTCTTCCAGTGTTACCATCAATGAACGCCAGACAAGCATGACATGACGAAATTTCAACGACAGTACATAAGCGTAGTGTCTGGGTCTTCTAAATGATGTTATGGAAGTTTTCGTTTGGGTTGTGTGTTGTGAAGTGCGCATTTTTTTTAAATAAATGGGCTCACAGCTCTACTCTCAGATGCCTTCTCTGATGGCACGACATAAAATCTCACAAACAATGAGTTATGTAGAGGGGGAGGGTGGGGGCGTGGTCTGCGCATTGGTTGAAACAAGAGCTTTTCTATTATTTGTAGCACGAATTGAACTCTGAAAAATTGAGACATTCTAAAATGCTGCAGAACTAGCCGCTGGCAAAAAACTTACCAATTTTACGTACATCCCCTTAAACCACTTTAATAGCTGCTGTTTTCCGATACCCTGGAACGTGGAACCTATGACAACTATTAGTCCTAGATAAAAATGAATAGTATCTTTGAAAGAAATTTGATATAGTTTAATTTTTACTGGGAGACATTTTGGCTAAGCACCACAACTTTCGAGTTGTTCAAGGTAAAGTTTTCTTTAAATGCCACGTCAAAACTTTTTTCAGGCATGCATGGCTCAAGGGTATTGTAAGATTCAGACACTAAGCACATTGTCAGGTATGGATTCCCCGATAGACTTAAACGATAATGGTAGAAGTTTTTCCTCCAATTGTGCCGGAGTCGCAAATGCGAGCATAAGAGATGGACAACCTGATCAAAGTACGCAAAGTGCAGGAGAGAGACCAAGGAGTCTTGTGTAAACTACATACGAGCAAAAAGCATATGCTCATATCATCGCCAACAACACCAACAGAAAATAATATCCCTGCACGGCAGTGCTTACATCGTAAAAGATTTTTGCACGTCCGCCTCGGTATCTGCGCGGTCAACGCGGCGGATTGCTAAGCGAAGGAGTCCGCTTTCGATTTCAGGCCGGGTCAGAGATTTTTCTCCACTTGCGGTCTGTTGTGTTGTCCCTACCTTCGTATCGTCACAGCTGCCATTACACTGTTGAGGTGGGTGGATGAGCACGGTCTGAAAGCCAATAAACTGAAGTTCTGGTATAAAGAAAGCTGGCATTGAAACCCTTTTTCGGCGAAATTTATTGCTATCTGGTATTAGGCAATTTATGATTTGCTGTGTTCCTTAAATTTTACTTAATGTTACTTGTCCAATTTTATCAGTGTCATTTTACATTCCTGTTTCATAATGGAACATTTTAACTCTTACGTTTCTCGTTTGACTTTAGTACTAATTTTGTCTGATGTAGGTTCGAATGTCTTATGACATTACATTAAGTAAAAAGTATTTGTGGTGGAAAAAGACTTGTTACACGAGGAGTCAAAGCGTTTAGAAAGGCAAGAAAGTAACAACTCAACGGACTAATAATTAACTGGTAACATTCGACGAGGGAGAACTGCATGTCCATATTACTGTTCTACAGAATTAATGGAATTCACTGCCAAAATTACTTTGAAGGGAGGTTAACTATTAATACAATTTCATTGAATTCAAGTCGAGTTTTATCGAGTACTGCATTTCTGAGTTGCGTCACTGTTCTTGTCCGGTTGCAACATACACTCCGCAAGCCACGGCACAGAGCTTCGCCGAGTACCAGTATTTTAGATTTTCTGTCTTATTTCATTCGCGAACTGAGCGAGGGGGCAATGACTATACACCTTCATACATGCTCTAATATCTCATTTGGTCATTAATGAACTGCCTTTGCTAGCTCCTTAATACTGAACTTCACACACTAATGCCAACTTCCCCTCAACCTTCAGTATTGGGTTGACCTGCGACTCAAGCTGGTGCTCCACCTTGAGTGAGCAACATTTGAGGACGTATTTCTGTGATGATCCATTAACGTCCAGTGCAATCACATTTTTCCGGATACCGTGGTGGTTGAACGTTTGTGTTCCTAACTGGCGCTTCAACACGCGTTCTCGGTGACGAGCGAGTGCCGGGGAGTATCGCAGCCCAAGACGCGTGCCCCGCTGCGTTACGTTACGCCTAAGCGGCGGCAGCCTCGCCTTGTCTGCTATGCGAGCAAACTGGTTTGGCAGCCGCGGGCCCGAGGCCCGCTGCCGCTGCCAAACGCTACTGCCCAAGCTCACTTGAAAACCATCTCTGTCTGAAGGCACCTGAATACGTTCGCGTGGGTTCAATCGACACTGCTACGTGTCAGTAATTCGTAAAACATGTCAGCCATAGCCATTGCGTAATCTCAACAGGAAAATAACGGGAGAACTCTCAAGCAGAAGGGCAGGAGAGTCCATATACAAACTTGCAATTTGTTTCTGTTTAGACTATCCGAGATAGTAAAACGTCTGTAATGAAATATCAAAATGATGGAACGGTGATGAACTATGCGCACGAAAACTGTTCCCAGCGATTTGATTGAACGCAGTCCTAAGCCAGATGCTATCTCCAGCTAAAGTGACCAACTGTCCCGTATTCCCGGAATCTCCCATTTTAACAATTTCCCAGCTCCCTTCCTGACCGCCTGTTTCATATTTTGCAAGTGATCACTAATTCCGCGAAGTACTATAGACCAAATTCCCTGCCCAACAGATCTCCAAGAATTTTCATATTCTAATCCATACTATTGTCTCTTCGTGCTTCTATTTAGGAGGAAATTTGTGTTTAGCGTCCCGTCAATAACGAGGTCATTGGAGATTGATCACTAGCTCACTTTAGGGAAGGATGGTAAAGGAAAGCTGCCGTACCCTTTCGAAAGAACCATCCCAGCGTTTGTCTTCAGCGATTGAGGGAAATCACGGAAAACCTAGATCAGGTTGGCCGGACGCGAGTTTGAACTGTCGTCGTACCGAATGCGAGTCGAGTGATAACCACTGCGCCACTTCGCTCTGCCTGTTCCTATGGGAAGTAGACAGTTTGGCTCGAGGGAATGCGAGGAGTGGAGAAAGGTTGACAGCTTATGCGTATAGGAGAGATCATGAGAGAGGGCTGCTTAATTGTCAGTATAGCCGGCCGGAGTGGCCGTGCGGTTCTAGGCGCTACAGTCTGGAGCCGCGTGACCGCTACGGTCGAAGGTTCGAATCCTGCCTCGGGCATGGATGTGTGTGATAGGTTAGTTAGGTTTAAGTAGTTCTAGGGGACTGATGACCGCAGAAGTTGAGTCCCATAGTGCTCAGAGCCATTTGAACCATTTTTTGATTTGGTCAGTATAGGCATTCAACGGATGCGTTCGTCTCGAACCGATCGGCAGGGGTGGTATAAAGTTATCAACAAGACTCGCAAAATTGTGGAGCTACCACGAAATATACCATATGAGTTAAGAGTAAAAATAAAGTATGCCAGTTTTTCATGTTTATACCCATAGTCACTCATTCCAAGGAAATACGATGTAGCTGTGCAATTGAAATTTATTGCGATTACATCTCCCTTGAAATAATGGTCATGTAAACTTAAGTGACATGTCTATTCAGTAGTTTGTATCTCTTTGCATTGCCTTCAATACATTGAATGTTTGACCTTTCTACAGTGGATGAATATACCACACAAATGTAAGAGGTTAAACGGACAATGTTAAGTATCAACTAATTTCAATGATGGAGCAATGTACATCTATAACTTATTCCAATTACGCAAATGCCTAGCTGAAATGGTTGTGTAATGACTGTTACAGTGACATAAGATATCTATTTAATGTTTCACGGAACAGCTGCATACTTTAGTGTTACACAATTTTTGGTATAGTGACGCCAGTGATGGCCTGGTCTTAGACCGAAATAGATCGTCTAACAAAATATACCGTTACAGCTCCGTATCGCATTGTAAAGTTCCTAACATTTACAAACCTATCTACCGTGCCACAAGATATTTATGAAATCAGACAAAGTCAATATCTGTAGGTTTCTTTTTCTTCCTGTAAGAAGTAACATGTTTAGCATATGCCTATCTGCAGAACGGAGTTACCTACAAACAAAAATCATTTCCAGATGTTTTTCACCCTGCCACAAACACTATGGTTAATAGCAAATAAGCAAATATCTGCAAGTTGCGTGGAACACCGGATAAAATAAATTAAGCTTCTCCACTGTGGATACTGTAAACTACATGAAAACATAGCTGTGACCAGCTACTTATGAAATATTTGTTTTCATAAACTAGCTTCATGGGCATCCGACTCTTCAAATGAGGCAGAAATTTGCATATCTATACAGCGATGTTGGACACTGGAGGTTTCTTCACTGCGACGATATGGGAAACACTAACGTATCGCCTCAGGTTACATGGAAGGCTGTCAAAAACTATTTACTTACTGTGGCAGAATGATTTCGGCGTGATCAAAATGGTAGCTCCTGTTAACACCAAGTCGCCCACAGCACTACAGCAAGTGAAGGAATTTATTTTTTAACAACTTGCCACGTAACATACGAGGTGAGAAAGCGTTTCCTTTCTTACCACAATGAACAAATGTAGAGTTCCCAGCGCCCTGCTATAAATATGCAAGTTTCTGCATGTCACCTGAATATCAGTCTGAAGAAACTAGTCCATCACAATGTTTCATAAGCGACTGATCGCTGCTCTCTACGTTTATATTTGATTACTGTTGGCCAATGTGGAACTTTGAAACGCACGAGCATTTTCAGCATTACGTGATTTGTGTCCGTGCATACCCTTAGATAACTTAGTAATACGAAGTTTACGTTTTATAATAACCACTAAGCTGATACTATATTTTTAAAACATTACTTTCAGCAGTTTCGAACAGTTTGTTAAGCAGCTACATTGCATTTACAGGGTGTATTTATCAATTACTGAATATTTAAAGTGGCATGATGCCTCTCCAAGAGCCCCACGTAAGTTATGAAAACTTGCATATTTCCTGTAGCGCTACACACGGCGTTGGTACCGCCAGCGTATTCTGTGCCTCTGTTAGCACAGTCACGTGAGAGTCGAGAAAGCGAAACACCATTAGCACTGACAAATAGGCAGGTATTACTAACGACACGCGTTCTTAACACGCACTGGCAGCACAAATATAGAACACTACCATACAACCACGAAACTACAATTTAGCACAGGTAAACCATTTTAATCTAACCAAACACTATTCGGTTTTAATATAGTGATAACAGTGCATTTTGGAACTTCAGATGCATACTCAAGGCCACTGGGAACTTTTCGTTCAAATATACGGTTCGGTTTCTAATAATGATTTGCTCTTAAGTACATCTTTTACCTCTTGAGTAAAACTCATTGTTTCCACCTTTTAGGTCCCACTTTACTGTATAGGTCACAAGTCACATTCCTTTCTCTGACGAGTTCCCTGTTATGTTCAGGACAACGATTTCGGAAAGACGAGTGAAGTAATGTTCCAAACGTAACACTGGAAAATGCTACAAACAACTTCGAAACCGCAAATCTAAACTTTAACAAAATGTAATATTACTCTTGTTGCAAATTCTGCACTTGTTTCATGGGCGGACAAAAATATCCAGACTTAACTGACCAATCTTTTCTGCTGTCTTTAAGCATTGGTATCTTCGAGATATACACTGAAGCTACAGAAACAATGCAATTCGTGCCAAGAATCCGATAAGTGCACATGTGACAATACGTCAAGAGTGATGCTCCTGACTCGAATCCTGTTACATAAACCGGCCAACAAGTGTTCGGCTCCAATACGGCGTCAAGGGCCGGCTAGCTTCAATCAAGCTTCGTTGCCACAGCGATTTCAGTGTTCGACTGTTTACCGGCGCTCTCTCTGCTCAATAAAACAGCGTGTTATATTTGCCAGCCTGGCCATAGAGCGCATGAACAATTTTGAGAAACTGTCGGTGCATTTCCCGGCGCAAAGAAAGTTTATAGTACCTGCATGCTACCTACCGCACTTAGTTTTTCCTGAATTTCGTGTGATACTGCGCCATATAAGGTATTAGCAAGTACATGCTATCAAGGAGCCAAAACTAAATACCAACAGCTTCCTTGAACACTATTTCCTTTCCGGGATCTTTTCCTGTGCTGTTCTACTCTTATTTTATAATGCAGTGCTTTTGCTGGGCAAATTATTTCCCTAAAATATACGCTGCAGAAAAAACATTTAACAAAATTGTTTCATCTCGTGCGACAGACGAAAAATGTTTCACTATCAGTTTTCGAACTAACCATTATCCTGGAAAGTTTCTACCAATTACGCATAGCTATTTCATCTTTACTTCATACATTCCTACTTAGAAACAGACATACTGCCTTAAGAAAACATCGCTCCACACTACACTTTAGCGACCTGAGGCTGAAAAATGACCCTTATCAGTTATTACTACGCGATACCTTAAATGACAAAGCTATGAAACTTTTGCTGTAAAATCTGGCCTCTTTCTAATAACTGATGTATGCTCGGTGATTCTAGTGAATAATTCTGTGGTTATAGAAGTATTTATTCAATTTTTATTAAAAATACAACTTATTTTTCTGAGTACCTGTAGCGCAGTTTGTACATATTCATGTTACTACCTTACCTATTTTTGCCTTTGTGTATGTCACATTCTGCAGATACGCATTTGCTAAACATTTCACTTACACGAAGAAAACACCTACGAAAGCATACCACCTATGTTTTTGCGTAATTGGAGTAAGTTGTCAGATGTACATTGTTCCATCATTGAAATTACGTCCATTTAACTGCCCAGGCATCCACTGAACAAAGTAGGTCAAATATTCAATGAAGCATTTAAGGCACTGTAAATGCTGTACCTGCTAGTGAATAGAATGATCAGTAAGTTTGTGTAAACTCGAAATGCATGTTACATTAATAATTGAATTACGAACCATTTGCATTTTTTGGTTACTACATAACGTACGTACTTTGGTACAGTAATTTAAGATGTGATTAAGGTTTCGCGTAACAGCTGCATATTTAAATGTTACGCATGTTTTGTACTTTGGTACAGTGGACCCGGTGATACGAACCTAGACCGAAATCGATCGTCTGTAACAGACTACACCGTTACAGGTCTGTATTGCTAATGCAGTTCTTAACATTCATTGAAGCTGTACAACACCTCTATAAAATATTTTGAACTGTATTCAGTGCTTTATTCCCTATGCAGTCTTTTAACTTTACCAGCTTTCCGAAGCTGGTCGAGTCCTAGACCGCCTTTTGGTTTGTGGCAAGATTAGTAAGCTGTTCTTGCAGGTAGGAAATTGAAGTGTTAGCACCTGCTGGCAGCTGATAGCACGCGCCACCTGCTGGCTAGTTTCGTAATCGCAACCCAGCGATGTTAGACGCGGAATGCTGGTGAAAGCGGCCCTAACCTGAACCAGATTTAATTCTTGCTCCAGCCCCTCCCTGCCTGCCCTGTGTGCTTTAGGTTACCGTGTCATCGGTGTCTACATCATACCATGTAAGCCATAGCAGACAAATCTCACCGAAAGCTTTCCATCGAGGAATGCTCTTCCCAAACACCACAGCTGTTTCTAATACTTTGAACTCTTCATGCAAACGCAACAAAAATTACTTTAGTCGGCACAGCTTCACAAAACTCCAAACTAGACTATACTCGTCGGTACGATCTAAGTAGTGACCGCCTTGCCTTTTTCGTTCAAAAATGGTTCAAATGGCTCTGAGCACTATGGGACTTAACATCTGAGGTCATCAGTCCCCTAGAACTTAGAACTACTTAAACCTAACTAACGTAAGGCCATCACACACATCCATGCCCGAGGCAGGATTCGAACCTGCGACCGTAGCGGTAGCATCAAAATACTCAGATTTTTGATGCAGCTTTTGTGGCTTTACACGTTTAATTTTTACACTAAAATGTGCGTTAAATGTGGCGTGAACTTTGTCACTGAGCTACGCTACAGATCACTTAACATCCTTTATTTCACATTCGTTAGCTTCATCTCAACCAGGTACCTTCCAACCTAGGGCAGACCTTTACCTACTCTACAGATTAACCAATCATAACAAAGACTTCGTGGTTCGTCCACTACCACGCCGTAGCCCACGCGTCCTTACCTTCGCTATGTATACACTGGTGTCGAGACGCTTGCAGGGATTTTGCCTATCAGCTGCTTCGGCCGGCCGTACGAACAGCACCCAGTGTGGCCTCCATGAAATGGAGAGCAGTGAGGGGACAAGCAGGCCCTGTCTCTCCGTGGAAACGGCCTACCTAGCATCAGACTCTGCTCATTACGCCACAGGCGAGCCTCGAGCGCGCGCTCCTGGCTACAAGCGCAGAGCCAGGTGTTGGTAGAGCGCTTGTTCTAGCCATGCAAGCTTGCCAGCACAAAACTTTCAGCATTGTACGTGCTCTACGGTATCGTGTAGGAACGATACCTTAAGTCTATTAGCTTCAAGCAATCTAAATTACTTTCTTGGGTTTGAGGTCCACAAGTTATGCAAAACACCATTTTTCTCAATACCCAAACATGTTTCGGCACCACTGTGCCATCAGTGGGTTTTCGTTTTTATTTTTCTTTACATTTAGTGAGCATGAATTTTCTGGACCACTTTCACAAACCACAATAACACTATTCTGGTTTAGTGTAAACCGTTTTACTACGTTATTTGTGGAAAATAAATGTTATAGCTACGTATGCATCACAACATCTCAGCATGAACCGGAGAAGGGAAGTGCTTGACACACGAAAACATGACAAGCTGCCTGTCATAACAAAAGTGGTCCAGGAAATTCATGCTCACCAAATGTAAAAAAAAACGAAAACCCACTGATGATGGCACAGTGGTTCCGAAACATGTTTGGGTACTGAGAAAAACTGTTTTGCATAACTGGCGGACCTCAAATCCAAAAAATTTTAACTGCAAACACGGCCAATACAAGTAACTGCAAATCAAAAAGATGGATAAATCTAAATTACGTTTAGGTATAATACCCTTTGTTACAGTGGCGGAAGAATTAATGGATATAAAATGGGCGGATAACTTTCTGGCAAATAGCTTCGTCTTTTAGAAAATTCATTCACGTAAATGCCTATGTTTTTGCGATCATAGCAGTTAATAAAACTTTCGTCAGTGTTGTAAGGTGTCAAAGTCACTCGCCGAATACAAAGACGTTGCGCACTGCAACCGTGACCGAAATTTAGGTTTTATTCAGTGGCAATTTCCAGACAGATGACAGTTTGCTTGGTACCATCGCAATTTTTTAATTAGACATCACTTAACATTCCCGGGTATTTTTCACATGTGACAAACTAAGGCAAGTGCCTCATGTTCATAAGTAGTGATTATAGCAAGTGGTTTTAATTATCACCGACTCTGAAGATGGCAGTATGGTTACTGAACATAATATCTGAAATATTCCCCTTCTGGGTGTCGCCTGAAAGACGGTTGAATAAAATGGCTAAAATTGACAATTTTGGGTCGTGAAGCATACTACAGCAGTACCATTGTCAGTCCACGAGAAAGTAATGGACATTCACGACGAGATTTTGTTGTATTAATATCTACCCGGACACAATATGGACTAAAAAGTTAGGAAACTGTCCCGAACAGTGAATGCCCGAGTTTGAAGCGATACCAACCAAGTTTCTCGATACAAACTATAATAAAGTTTGAAGTGCCTGTTCAGCTCTTGTTCTGCAGCCAGATCATACGCTATACACACTGAAAGATTTTGACTGCAGTACGCTCTTACGGAAGACCAAGAAACTTCTGGTCGCTACAAATTCAACAAGAGAATGCACGAGTGTAAGTAACCGTATGTTTATATCAGGTTGCTATAGCTAACATAATTCGAACACGCCATCTGATCCAACTTTAACTTTCCGGAAGCCTCATTCGTCACTACCATGCAAGAAAACCAATTACATTGGAATACCGTCTGACATTAGTAATACTGAGGCTGCGGTCTGCTGCCACGGACACTTTCACTTCAGGCGGGCCAACGTGTCAGCGCTGCCCGATACAAGCTGCTCACTCACGTGCTTGCAACAGGGAAAAGCGGTGGACAAGACTTCCGCGTGGTGTGTGGTTCCAAAGTTCCTGATAAAGAGTGGCAAATCACCGACCAGCAAACTCTTGAGAGCGTTTACCATCTAGATTTATACACAGAACCGGAAACAATTTCTGAAGAAAGCGGCGACACGGAAAGGGGCGGGGCAGATTTGCGGCGACAAGGGAAAGTCGATGGCCCACGCGCCGAGCGCGCTTAAAGTGACACCACACAAGAGAAGCAGTAGGCCGATCCGACGAACTTGCGGGTGCAGGTGGCCGTGACGATGCCGCGCAGTGAAATCCGAGTGACACCTTACCCCGATGAACCTCGGCACGAGACATAGCTGTTTCTTCCTGTTCATGTCCGGGCGGCGGCGCGAGCGATAGATAAATGCGAGCACTCACTACGAAGATGAGGTTGAAGATGAAGAGCAGGTATTTGACGCAGGCGGAGCTTCCGCGGAGACCCATTGCGCTGTCGCTGTGTCCGAGTCGCTGTCTGCGCGTCCACTGCGGCGGCTGCACGCTGGCCAACTGGAGACTGGCGCCTTGCACAGCCGACGTGGCCGCCGGGCCGCGGGGTGGCGGCGGTGGAGGGGATGACCGGCGCGCCAGCGCAGCGCACCACGCCGCGCCGCTCCGTGTTGACACGTCCCTACGTACAGTGCTGTTGTTTGACGGCTCTCGCGTTATCACAGAACACGTTGGCACACCATTTGTTTCTCTTGACGATAGTCCCCAGGTAGGTGCTCTGTTTCGACGCGGTCGACAATACTTAGAAAAAGCTGCACTTTACTGTGACGAAAATTAAGGAGAAACAGACGTCGGTAATTAAGAGTACATTGGCGATGAAATGCATTTCATCGCTGAGCAGTAATGCTGTTGCTTTTGGAATACCTGTTAAACAGCAACAACGGGTTCTTTCTTAACTCTAGAACACTTAAATAAAGGGGGAGGCATGTCACGTTGCTACTAAACTGTCGTAAAGTTTACTAACCCCACATTTTATTGAAAGGAAGTCATAATTTATAGATTATGCACTAGTTAATTACAATTGTTAGATCCTCAGTGGTATGTTACATACTAAATTAAGTACAAATATCCTGTTTCAT
Source organism: Schistocerca serialis cubense (assembly GCF_023864345.2). Lineage (NCBI taxonomy): Eukaryota > Metazoa > Arthropoda > Insecta > Orthoptera > Acrididae > Schistocerca > Schistocerca serialis. The sequence goes on along the minus strand of NC_064638.1, from coordinate 869,461,593 downwards.
ATCCAACTGCAATCGTAAATTTTACGAGGGTTTAGTAATCCTGCTAAACTAGTTTCTGCACAGAAAACATGCAGCAGACTTTGTAGGGTAGTCCTGAACATTCAAACTCACATTCTGTTTTTACAGGGGTTACGCATATATATATATATATATATGGTGTTACAAAAAAGTACGGCCAAACTTTCAGGAAACATTCCTCACACACAAAGAAAGAAAATGTTATGTGGACATGTGTCCGGAAACGCTTACTTTCCATGTTAGAGCTCATTTTATTACTTCTCTTCAAATCACATTAATCATGGATTGGAAACACAGCAACAGAACGTACCAGCGTGACTTCAAACACTTTGTTACAGGAAATGTTCAAAATGTCCTTCGGTAGCGAGGATACATGCATCCATCCTCGGTCACATGGAATCCCTGATGCGCTGATGCAGCCCTGGAGAATGGCGTATTGTATCACAGCCGTCCACAATACGAACACGAAGAGTCTCTACATTTGGTACCGGGGTTGCGTAGACAAGAGCTTTCAAATGCCCCCATAAATGAAAGTCAAGAGAGTTGAGGTCAGGCTAGCGTGGAGGCCATGGAATTGGTCCGCCTCTACCAATCCATCGGTCACCGAAACTGTTGTTGAGAAGCGTAGGAACACTTCGACTGAAATGTGCAAGAGTTCCATCGTGCATGAACCACATGTTGTGTCGTACTTATAAAGGCACATGTTCTAGCAGCACAGGTAGAGTATCCCGTATGAAATCATGGCGGTGAATCGAGGAAGTACAGTACATACTGACGAAACTAAAATGAGGTCTAACATGGAAATTAAGCGTTTCCGGACACATGTCCACATAACATCTTTTCTTTATTTGTGTTTGAGGAATGATTCCTGAAAGTTTGGCCGTACCTTTTTGTAACACCAAATAAATGCGAGTAGGACTCGCGCACCGGATGTTCCGTACAAACTTAATTATATATGCAGATAGTTCATCCATCCCCGGAATCGCGAATCTAGACCATTTTTGGTTGGTATCGATACAAGCAAGATTATACGTCTGCCTATTCCTGAGAAAAAGTTGTCTTTACAGGAGGACAGTCAGTCAGATAACAAATAACGAAAAATACTTTTTCGTTTGTTGAAGATATGAATTAACAATTTACGGATTGTTTTTTTACAGACGAATGGAAAAACTAGTAGAAGCCAACCTCGGGGAAGATCAGTTTGGATTCCGTAGAAACACTGGAACACGTGAGGCAATACTGACCTTACGACTTATCTTAGAAGAAAGATTAAGGAAAGGCAAACCTACGTTTCTAGCATTTGTAGACTTAGAGAAAGCTTTTGACAATGTTGACTGGAATACTCTGTTTCAAATTCTAAAGGCGGCAGGGGTAAAATACAGGGAGCGAAAGGCTATTTCCAATTTGTACAGAAACCAGATGGCAGTTATAAGAGTCGAGGGACATGAAAGGGAAGCAGTGGTTGGGAAGGGAGTAAGACAGGGTTGTAGCCTCTCCCCGATGTTGTTCAATCTGTATATTGAGCAAGCAGTAAAGGAAACAAAAGAAAAATTCGGAGTAGGTATTAAAATTCATGGAGAAGAAATAAAAACTTTGAGGTTCGCCGATGACATTGTAATTCTGTCAGAGACAGCAAAGGACTTGGAAGAGCAGTTGAATGGAATGGACAGTGTCTTGAAAGGAGGATATAAGATGAACATCAACAAAAGCAAAACAAGGATAATGGAATGTAGTCTAATTAAGTCGGGTGATGCTGAGGGAATTAGATTAGGAAATGAGGCACTTAAAGTAGTAAAGGAGTTTTGCTATTTGGGGAGCAAAATAACTGATGATGGTCGAAGTAGAGAGGATATAAAATGTAGGCTGGCAATGGCAAGGAAAGCGTTTCTGAAGAAGAGAAATTTGTTAACATCCAGTATTAAGTGTCAGGAAGTCATTTCTGAAAGTATTCGTATGGAGTGTAGCCATGTATGGAAGTGAAACATGGACGATAAATAGTTTGGACAAGAAGAGAATAGAAGCTTTCGAAATGTGGTGCTACAGAAGAATGCTGAAGATTAGATGGGTAGATCACATAACTAATGAGGTGGTATTGAATAGAATTGGGGAGAAGAGGAGTTTGTGGCACAACTTGACAAGAAAAAGCGACCGGTTGGTAGGACATGTTCTGAGGCATCAAGGGATCACAAATTTAGCATTGGAGGGCAGCGTGGAGGGTAAAAATCGTAGGGGGAGACCAAGAGATGAATACATTAAGCAGATTCAGAAGAATGTAGGTTGCAGTAGGTACTGGGAGATGAAGAAACTTGCACAGGATAGGGTAGCATGGAGAGCTGCATCAAACTAGTTTCAGGACTGAAGACCACAACAACAACAGATCATAGGGGTTACCGTATAGGTTTCGATGAGTGAATTTCCGAGTGTCAAAATATGTGACATAAAACGCCGTATCTTTTGGCTTTATTGACCTAGAACCTTACATTTATCACACCGCTAAGGGTCTGTAGACTTTAGTCTGTGACATAAATTTCAACTTGATAGCTCTAGCCGTTCCTGAGAAAAAGGTGTCTTAGCAGATGGACGGAAAGACAGTGAGATAACAGGTGACAAAAAATGTTTTTCGTGCGATATTGTTACAGATTTACAATTTTAGGAATTTTTCTTTTGGTTGTAGTGTGAAACCTTGGTTCTTGCCACATTTCATGATTCTAGGCTAAAGGAAAGTGCCCTATAGGTTTCGAGGAGTGTGTTTGCTAATATCAAAATATTTGACATAAATGGCCGTATCGTTTGACTGCACCGACTTTGAAGCTATTGACGTGATACGTCCACATATTGCTGAGAAAAAGGTTTTTTAACAGTCGGAGGAACAGACACACAACGGAGTGATCTTATAAGGGTTCCGTTTTTACCGACTGAGGTACGGAACCCTAAAACAGACAATATTAAAAAAAAAAAGAGACAAGTGCGAGTAGAATTCTTTCTCTGTGGGATGCATACAAACTTTACATATAATTATTAGCTAGGTCATCTATAGGTTTTGATGAATGAGTTTGGGAGTATCAAAATACGTGAAATAAATGGCCGTATCTTTTGATTGCATTGGCTTACAAGCTTAATTTTTTACGCCACTAAGGGGTTGCAGTCCTCAGTGTTTGACATAAATTTCGACGTGATACATCTGCCTTTTCCTGAGATAAAACCAGTGTTAATTGGGGTTTATCTGGTAATAAATAGGCAACCAGTCGCTTTTTTACGATTTATTCATCCATGAACATGTTTTCGAGACACTGCAGGCTCATCATCAGATGGAGGTGCTGCTAGCGGGAATGACAGAAATTTAGTAATCGCTGACGAACATTTACGAACCAGAAAGTTTTTTATGTTTCAGGTACTTACAGTGCTCTTCCTTACGGCATCCACGTCAAATGGCTTCTTATAACGTGCATTATTAAGCTATGTGCATCAATAAACACAGTATGTAGCTACAGTCGGTTTTTCAACTGGTTCACAGGATGTAAATACTTGATGTTTTTACAAAGAATATGGATATGACTTTACTAAAAAATAGTCTTTGGCAAGAGATGCATTGTATTATGGTACAAATATTACTAGTACAGATTTTACATTTAAGTAAATGTTGCTAGTTACAGGAGTGTCTTTATATTGGCAAAAAGTTTTAATACGGGTTAAAAGTTATACAAAGGGCAAACAACTAGAATGGAATATTTAATTCATAATTAAAAACGTTTTGTAAATTACGGAGTACCATAGTCGTTACATGCCAAGAAGAACAAGATTTATGCAGGAAGATGAATTATTGTCAGTTTTGTTGTTTTGGTGCCGGGATATCCTGGAAATTCTGGAAGAAAAGTTTGTGTTGACTCTATCTGTTCATGCAGAATTTTTTTGGGGTGATTTTAGTTTGTGGATGAAAATTTCTAATTGTTCAAGGAGGTCCATCTGTATTCCTTTCTCAGCAGTGTGTAGCACAGAAAGATTGTTCAAAATGGTTCAAATGGCTCAGAAGACTATGGGACTTAAATACTGAGGTCATCAGTCCCCTCGAACTTAGAACTGCTTAAACCTAACTAACCTAAGGACATCACACACATCCATGCCCGAGGCAGGATTCGAACCTGCGACCGTAGCGGTCGCGCCGTTCCAGACTGAAGCGCCTAGAACCCCTCGGCCACACGGGCCGGCGGGCGAGCCGTGTTCAAACCTCCACCGAGCCACTTCTTTTTTGCTGTTCGATTTATTCAAATTTATGCCTGTGTCGTGGTGTAACGTCCGCTCGCAACAGCGAGGTATAAGGTAGGGACCTATAATGACAGCTGATTCTGCATCACCATTCTATCAGCAGCGGCTTTCGAATGGGAATCGCAAACGTTTGACGACAAGGCGACAAGTCAACCGAATCCTCCACTGGGAAACACATCTGGTGACCGTACGTGTCATGATAGGATGTGCGTCGATTAGAATATAATTTTGACGACTGGTAAGTTTGTGAGATATGCGTCCTTGCCCGATCTAGGTCTTCGTACGAATGTGAATATTCACAAGGAAATGATGAAAACATATTTTGTCACATAAGCTGCAACAAATGCACGCAATAGTTTCACGATCACACAGTTTCTCTGTGCTCTGTCAATGTTTTTGAACGACGTATTACTGCAGACTGCGCGGACATCTCTACCGAAATGCTAGCATGCGTGCAGCAGTTATTCCATAGCAGGCTGGAAGCGTGGTGATCATTTTAAACACAGTCTATGATGGTCAGTTTTCTCGTTAGTGGTCAGAATACACATAACCAGTGTATGCACTTGGGTTGTTTGGGTTGTTCTTTGTGTGCTACCATAGGTACTCTACAAGTGTCGAAGTAGAAACTATTTTTAGTTTGTTAATGTCAACAGGCATTGTTCCATTTAAAAAATGTATTTTAGTACAAGATGAACTTTCTACGTGTTATTAAAATCTGTTGACTGGCTAACAGTACGAACCCCTGATCACCAATTAATTAAATATTACTATTATTATTTAGGTGAAATAGTCTACATGTGGATTAATATTGCTGCGACTGATAAAACAGTAAAAGCAATCTAGCAACGTTATGCAAATTCTAGGCCACATAAGATCGATATCTTACGAACACATTAAAACAGAAGCAAATGCACCTTGATGAGTATTCGTGAAAATAAATATGATTTTAGCTGTCACTTTGCTTTCCAACGTGCTAGGTCAAATATAATGTAAACTTTTTGTAATGTAAGTCGTCGTCCTTTAGACGTAGTACGAGCCAAGGCTTAATTCCACACAATTTTTTTAAAATGAATGGCAAATTCGTCATTAAACTGCCTGATCCAAGTCTTCAGCTTTGCTAGAAGAAAAATTATTAAATAATCTGAGCTGAAGTAACACGCCTATGAAGCAAGAATGTAAATTTCAAATGTGTCGCGTAATGGCTGTGGACAGCAGCGTTACAGCACTGCCGTTTTCTCCCTGCTGCAGACAGTGCTATAATTCTGAAAACTGGGGTTATTTGACATACGTTTAACGCTTATAGAAATAAAACTAAGCTCACACTTTAACTTATTGTCTATTTGACATAAGCTCAGTAAACTACATTACATTGCATTACAGATACTGCGGAGCTTTACGCTGTTCTCCAGGCTGTCCTCTACATCCGCCGCCATCAGCGGATACAGTATGTTATCTGCTCAGATTCTCTCAGCTCTCTCCTCCGTCTCCAAGCTCTTTATCCTGTCCACCCTCTGGCCCACCGGATTCAGGACTGTCTGCGCTTGCTCCACCTGGAGGGCGTCTCGGTGGCGTTCCTCTGGCTCCCGGGACACGTTGGTACATGTGGAAATGAGGCGGCCGATATAGCGGCCAAGGCTGCAGTCTCTCTTCTTCGGCCAGCTATTCAATCGATTCCCTTCGCCGATCTACGGAGCGTTTTATGTCGTCGTGTTGTTCTTTTATGGCACGCACATTGGTCGACACTTCCCCATAATAAATTGCGGGACGTGAAAGCTCTTCCTTGTGCTTGGACCTCTTCCTCCCGAACGCGTCGTCGGGAGGAGGTAATTTTAACTCGACTCCGGATAGGGCACTGTCTTTGTAGCCATCGACATCTTTTAAGCGGCGATCCTCCCCCACTCTGTCCCCACTGCTCTCAACTGTGGACGGCAAGACACCTTTTACTTGAGTGCCCCTATTTTACTCCGTTACGCGCCCGTCTACAGCTGTCGCCTGATATATCGTCAATTTTAGCAGATGATACGCGCTCGGCCGATCGCGTTCTCGAGTTCATTAGTGCCAGTGAAATGACGTCAGTCATTTGAAGCTTTTTTTGGGGACAATCAACCCCTTTCTGTAGTGGATTTTTAAGCCTTCCTTCTGCTTTTAGTTTCTCCAATTTTTTGAGTTTCGTTCCCATTGCTGCTGGTTTCCATTTTCGGTTTTTTACCGTTTCCTAAGTCACGGACCGTGCGCTAATGACCATAGCAGTTTTGCGCCCTAAAACCAAAATAAACAAAAAATTGCATTACAGACCTGATAAGCGGTATACGTAATAAATCTTCGGAAGACAACCAGAGAGAGAGAGAGAGAGAGAGAGAGAGAGAGAGAGAGAGAGAGAGAATCTTTACATATATAAATCGGTCGAAGACCGCAGATGAATACTTATCAGTACTAGGACATCGTTTATTTTTCAAATAAATCATTATTTCTCTCATGGTTTTTCTACGTGTCACTTCACTTGAAAAAAATTATTATTACATATTGATATAGGGACGTTATAAACGTACATCTGTTAGAGCTTTACTTCGAAATATTTATATACTGAACATATTTTTCTTTTCGAGGAGTGCCTGTGCAGTCTTTATTACATTAACAGAAAGTTGTCTTCGAGCAATATTTTCTCGTTACTTTAATTCTAATCCATGGATATCGTTTTCCTGGAAATTACACATTACTAGGTGATTTACTTATAACAATACCAATAAGCTGGCTATTTCAAGAGGCTGGAATATCTTAGCGAGAAATTTCTCAAAGAACACCGGTCTTGTATTTGACAGCGTCACGCACCAGTAATTTCAGATACAAAACTTTAAGCTGCGGAGGATATGAAAATTTAGGGATAAGCACCAACAAGAAACAGAAAGTCGGTTGAATCCACAGAGCATCTGCTTATCTGCGTTTTATGGCCTCCCAAGAGACTTACCTGTAAGACTCAGTAACCTGAAATTTCTGTATTAAAGCAGAAAGCCCTTGTAGTATAGCTTCTGCTTCGAAATACCACATAGTTAAAAAAATCTTGGAAAAATACCATCCGGTTATTCATATTGACAATAAATATTACTATGACTTCACTGAAACTGAAACTTAAATAATCGTCGCTCATGAGTGATTAACCGATCAGAACGACGGACGTTTGCATGTTTGTTGATGAGGTTACCACGCCACGGATAGATTCACTGTGCATGGAACGCAACATCTCTGTTATTAGTTTGAGGAATGTGTGAGACACCAACTGAGTAGCTTCGATCTGCATAAGAACATGAGTGGATGATAAAACGACAAAAAACACAAAAATGACAAAACAATTATTTTTAAAGAAAACACGAGTCTAAATTATTTTAAATTCTCATCGACGAGTGCTACAGGAGAGTATTTTTATGAGAATAAAACATATGTATGATCTGTCTTTATCAATACCAGTGAGTACAAAACCAATATGACTTTTAATGTAAACATCAGAAATGTGTGTGAACTGTCTTTATTAACATTTATGAGTGCAAAATCAATATGATTTTTAATATAAACATTTCGTACAGCATTCTTTCAAGTTCACTCAAGCTTACACCTGCAATGATGCAATGTAAAGAAAGAGCTTGCGTTGAAAATGAGAAAGTGGATGGGACACCCGTTTCAGCAGGTTCCAAGACAACAAACTGGAGCAAAATAACAGCCGTGCGGCAATGTCAGATAGCTGTCTGAACAAAAATGGTTCAAATGGCTCTGAGCACTATGGGACTTAACTTCTGAGGTCATCAGTCCCCTAGAACTTAGAATTACTTAAACCTAACTAAACCCAAGGACATCACACACATCCATGCCCGAGGCAGGATTCGAACCTGCGAGCGTAGCAATCGCGCGGTTCCAGACTAGCGCCTAGAACCGCTCGGCCACCTCGGCCGGCCTGCCTGGACATCAATATCTGATATCTAATACTACAAACCCAATGAAGATAGAGAAACTTCTCCTAAATATTTTGGGTATTAAAACAAGAAGAATTTGTATTTGTTCACGGCAGAACAGCATCTCCATATTACGTATTATGAAGTAAAAGTGGACAAAAAGAGAGCCACAGCCACAGCCACAAGACCCCAATCAACGAAGTTTGTGTGCCATATCTGTAAAAACCATGGCTTCACAGGGCACTGAATTTTAAAATTCAAAGATCATACACATTTTTGTAAACATACTCGTTCGTTTTTTGTCATGTACCTCGTCTGTGGTATGAAGTTCATTTTGCTAACATAAACCACCTCAGTCTTATTATAAGGGAGATGAAGCAATTCGCCCTCAGAAATTCGAAAGGAAACGATTGACAGAAAGTGTAAATGAAGAAACACTGGTATTTTCGGTATGTGGCTGCTCTAGCTAGGAGGTGTACTGGAAATATCAGATAAGCTGGGCAAGGAGGCTCGTGGATGTTGCAGCCGGCTTAGTGTAGGAGCTTAGCGAGTTCTGTGAGCTCTAACACTATAATATGTAGCACGGGTAACACGATTACCGTAGCAGGTGAATTTTCTCGCCACTGCAGGTATCCCATGGTCGAGAGGACTTAAACAACGGGATGGGCAGGGCGTGGCTCAGTTATAATGGACTAGCTAGGGTACCCGGCTTCGCTCGGGGAGTTGATATGAGGTTGTGTGGTAGCTCGAATGAAACGATAAACTTCGAAGTGTAAGAGATAATTTCTTTTATTGAAAACATGTTCTAGCTATTTACAATATGTATAGTTGACAATGAGAGAAGCAGAAGAATTTGAGGATGATGCCGAAATATTATGAAGTTTTTCCTTGCGCTTTGTTAATTATAAAACAGTAGGCTAATTTGATTGGAAATTGCACTCTTCTAAATTGGACTGGCAGTGTAGAAGAAAACAGTGGTATTCTGGGGCTAAATAGTATATGTCCTTTGTACTTTCCACTCATAAGTTCGGCTTCGATGAAGTTATTTCGTATCTGTTTGACGATCATCCTTAGTCCATTGCATAGTTTTGATGAGTTGAGATTTCTGAGCAGTATGATGGGCGATCCAATTTTAAGTCGCAGGAAGTGTAATGGCATTCCTTGTACTTGCAATGAGTTTAGAAACTCTGTAGGCAAGTTCATACTTTCCTACAACGTTCAAGCTCGTATCGATCGATTTGCATACTCTCTCTCTCACGACGAATTTTCTTTTGAAAGCCTTGTCAGTAGTTGCAGGGGCAACAGTCTGGATGATTGACTGATCTGGCCTTGTAACACTAGCCAAAACGGCCTTTTTGTGCTGGTACTGCGAACGGCTGAAAGCAAGGGGAAACTACGGCTGTAATTTTTCCCGAGAGCATGCAGCTTTACAGTATGGATAAATGATGGCGTCCTCTTGGGTAAAATATTCCGGAGGTAAAATAGTCCCCCATTCGGATCTCCGGGCGGGGACAACTCAGGAGGACGTCGTTATCAGGAGAAAGGAAACTGGCGTTCTACAGATCGGAGCGTGGAATGTCAGATCCCTTAACCGGGCAGGTAGGTTAGAAAATTTAAACAAAAGAAAAATTTGGAGTAGCTATTAAAATCCAGGGAGAAGAAATAAAATCTCTGAGGTTCGCCGATGACATTGTAATTCTGTCAGAGACAGCAAAGGACTTGGAAGAGCAGTTGAACGGAATGGACAGTGTCTTAAAAGGAGGATATAAGATGAACATCAACAAAAGCAAAACGAGGATAATGGAATGTAGTCGAATTAAGTCGGGTGATGCTGAGGCAATTAGATTAGGAAATGAGACACACAAAGTAGTAAAGGAGTTTTGCTATTTGGGGAGCAAAATAACTGATGATGGTCGAAGTAGAGAGGATATAAAATGTAGACTGGCAATGGCAAGGAAAGTGTTTCTGAAGAAGAGAAATTTGTTAACATCCGATATAGATTTAAGTGCCAGGAAGTCGGTTCCGAAAGTATTTGTATGGAGTGTAGCCATGTATGGGAGTGAAACATGGACGATAAGTAGTTTGGACAAGAAGAGAATAGAAGCTTTAGAAATGTGGTGCTACAGAAGAATGCTGAAGATTAGATGGCCGGCCAGAGTGGCCGAGCGGTTCTGGGCGCTACGGTCTGGAACCGCGGGACCGCTACGGTCGCGGGTTTGAATCCTGCTTCGGGCATAGGTGTGTGTGATGTCCTTAGGTTAGTTAGGTTTAAGTAGTTCTAAGTTCTAGGGGACTGATGACCTCAGAAGTTAAGTCCCATAGTGCTCAGAGCCATTTGAACCATTTGAAGATTAGATGGGTAGATCACATAACTAATGAGGTGGTACTGAATAGGGTTGGGGAGAAGTTGAGTTTGTGGCACAACTTGACTAGAAGAAGGGATCTGTTGGTAGGACATGTTCTGAGGCATCAAGGGATCACAAATTTAGCATTGGAGGGTAGTGTGGAGGGTAAAAATCGTAGAGGGAGACCAAGAGGTGAATACACTAAGCAGATTCAGAAGGATGTAGGCTGCAGTAGGTACTGGGAGATGAAGCAGCTTGCACAGGATAGAGTAGCGTGGAGAGCTGCATCAAACCAGTCTCAGGACTGGAGACTACAACAACAACATTAAAACTGATATTGTCGACAATATTATTTGTAGGTGCCAAAATTGCCCTTTCAAATAGCCAGTCAGAACAGGTATAGTTATGAACAATGTCTGGATAAATTTGGGCGATGAGTTCGTTTTGGGCAAAGGCCATGTTGCAGAAATCACTGTTGAGTTTAATGCGCCCGGTCGTCTGATCAGTAAGGTGTGTGCTTTCGCCTATTTGTAAAAGCTGTTGAGCAACTCCCATTTTTTTTGTTAGTCGCAGTATTTGCATGCGTGGCCAGAGATGTGATATTTTTAAAGCATGCATTGCTCTCTTCTGCTGATGTTGATTTGTGGATAACTGGAAGTGTTTGTCGAAAATCTCCTGAGAGTATAAGTAGGGCTCCTCCAAACACTTCAGAGTTTCCTCGCAAGTTTTGTAATGTTATGACAGTGGCTTCGAGTGATTTCTTGTGTGTCATTGTGCATTCGTCCCAAAAGATAATTTTAGCTTGCTTTAGAAGTCCACCCTGTCGAGATGCTCTTGAGATTTTACATACCGGGAATTGTTCTTGGCTTCTTTCAACGGTAGTTGTATGGCGGAATAGGCTGTTCCCCCCCCCCCTCCTCCCCCCCCCTTCCGTAAGCTTGGTTGCAGTGCTGGATGATGCCAGTGCAAGTGCGATGTGTTGTTTAGCACTATTTTCGCCAGCAGTAGATTTATTAGAAACGTTTTCCCGCCGCCGCTTGGGTCGTCCAAGAAAATAATTCCGCCAGTGTTGTCGATCTGGTCCATGATAAAGTTGTAAATTTCATTTTGATTGTCATTGAGGAATGTTTTGTTGTGGATAATGTATTGAAGTTGTTCGTTGATGTTGTTGCTTTTTTCATTTGTAATCTCGAAGTTAAGCACACTGTAGCATCTTTTTCTGGTGCTCGCATCCCAAGTAGTACTAAGGTCTGGTTATTTATTACTAAACATTTACTTTCTAGACAGATGGGTGTTTCATTGAGGGCGTCGTCATTGAATTCGATGGTCAGTTCAGGATGAGCTTGTTGGTACAATACGTCATCACTCATACTCTCTTTGAAGGAGTCCCATATCTGTTTTGGATTCGATGGGTTGCATGTTGTTAGAATTATGACGAGTAAGTCATTTGTTCAGGTGAGGCTGTGAGTGAGGCTCCTTGCACTGTTAATTGCCATTGGTTGTCTTTCTCCAGTAATCCTAATCGTCATCATGCTTCTCTGTGCGTCTGTCATAGGTAACCGTCAACAGCCCATGAGCCATGTTGGTCCCCTACGTTGTGTAGCAACATCTGGAGACAGAAACATTCAGCGCTGTTCGGATGTACGTTGTATACTCGGCCTAATGCGTCAGTTTTCATGATTCCTGGATGATGTTCTACTGGAATTCTTTGTTTTCGTCGTTGATAAGTTTTTATTATTGTGTTCTACGTGTAATAAGTAGGAACGTCGACATATGGTAATTTTACGAATGGATCTGTTTGGCACAATTCCTAAAAAGCTGTTAATGTTGTGTTCTGAGGCGGTTCGCTTGCAATTTTTCTGGCGGCGCCTTTTGGGAAGTAAACTCTCTGTCCATTCGCCAAATGTACTGCTAGATGTTGTACAGACAGTTCGTGTTCGAGTATGGGAGAACGGAAAATCTACCACACTGCTTCGCTACTGTTGATGAGATGAGGAGCTCGTCGTTTTAGTTTTGTTGTTCGCTACCTTTGGCTATTTGGAATACTGCCATATCACTGTCTTTGTCCACATACAGACGTAATTGAAGGAGTTCACTGAAGTTACAGCATTCTACGTTTATGTGTGCTTGCAACACTTTGGTACTACCCATTGATTATTTATTTCGTCGCTGCCTCGTATTTTACTTTTTGCTGTGAAGCCACTGTTTTTGGCTGATCATCTTTTGTATTTGGGATAGGTATCAACACCGGTGTGCATGTCGTCCAAGTATGGTTTTGGGTATTTTTTGTACATTTTCCATCACTCATACATGGCGAATTGGGATTTAATGGCCCGTATGGTCCGTGAATCATGTTTTTCACTACTATGTAGTACAGTTCCGGATCTTCTTGCGACTCGGGAAATTCAGTTTGGATAGTTTTGTCGACTGTTGTGGGATAAATTCTGTCGCGCACCCATATGAGATTGAGTGAGCCAGTATATTTTGAAGAGGTGGTATTTTGTGATGACTTCAGTAAATCTCATTTGTTTTTGTGGTAAACTCTAGGTATTATGTCATGTCGATGCATGGGGGACTGGCCATATCTTAGTTGTTCTTTGATTTCTGGCCACGACGAATTGGTTCAAATGGCTCTGAGCAGTATGGGACTTAACATCTGGGGTCATCAGTCCCCTAGAACTCAGAACTACTTAAACCTAACTAACCTAAGGATATAACACACATCCATGCACGAGGCAGGATTCGAACCTGCGACCGTAGCGGTTGCGCAGTTCCAGACTGAAGCGCCTAGAACCGCTCGGCCACAGCGGCCGGCCGCGACGAATTGCATGCGAATGCCATGAAGAGGATTTTGAATGTATTCGTGCATGTGTGTCGGACTTCCCATGTGTGAGGGTAAGATAACCACTGTTCCAATATCGTCAATGTTTCCGTCATTTATGATCGCGTCTCGAAGGTGGATGTATTCTTCCGTGCGTAGTTTTTTCTGATTCACTCTTATCTAAAGCTTCCGCTCCGCTTCTATTTTTGTATACACATGTACCAGGAACTGTTGGAATGAACGGCGAGTGTTGAGACTGTATGTTCCATTGTCTCTGATCGTTGTCGGTAAGCATAAAACCCCCCTGGAAATATTTTGTTTTTTTGTTTTTTTCTGCTCCTGTTTCAAGTTGGTTTTGTTTCACCTTAAAATGATATCCGTTCTCTCGATGGAGAAATATTAATGGATATTGGAGTGCATCGTATAAATAGTTGGTCTGCGCAATGCGTTCTAGTCTTTCACTTGTCCATTATACAATTACGTCACGACTTGAGTTTTCATTGTCCACAATTACGATGGCGACTTCGTCTATCTGAGGTGCATTAAACAGACGTTCGTTTTTTCCAAGTGATCATTTGTCGGCTCGAATTTTAGCTTTATAGTCTCATAAATCATTCGATCTAGTGCTGTTTTGAATATTTGAATGATTGTATTTGTATAGGATCCTCTGTACATCTTGGACTACTTATCGTATCAATCCACTGATACTTGTGCAAGGTTGATAAGTTTCTGTTTCTTCATTTCCGATGAAATATACTTGCAGAAATTTATGGTTTTTGTTGGGTAGTCATAGTAATGATCCCACGTTGTGATAGAGCTGTGCTTGGATAAAAAAAAACAATCGATATCATCTCTGTTAGTGTTGATCGAAGTGACACCGAAAGAAGTCATTTGGAAGTAGGCATTGCACGCTTTTATATTTAGAAGAAAGTGTTTCGGCTCTGCAGTTTCCTCGGTGATGTAATGTAACAAATCCTGCGGAGGTGTTTCCAGTGACGGTAATCCAATTTTTCCATTGAACAGAATTCTTGTGTTTCTCTACTGAATTTTTTCGCGTTGTAAAATTAGCATTTGTTATCCATTTTTTCCGATTACGACATAATGGTGTTTGTTATATGCTTTCGTCGGGTTGTAGTGGTATGCTTCATGTGTAAGGTTGTACTGTTTACTTGTCCTCATCCGCGCTTCTCGTAGTGTAATATTTTCGTGGCTAGTTTAATTTCACAGTCTGCTATTATAAGATTGCGTCGCAGTTCCTAATTCTTCAATCCGTTCATTTCATTGTTCCTCGCTTTCTCTACTTCTCACGGTGCTCATTGCCGTTCGTTGGGAACTTGCGCTCTTCGTCTGTTTCGTTTCTTCGCTGTTCTTTTTTTTTCCGCCGTTTTGCTCCAGGACTGGTAAGATCTCCTCCTCTTTTACGTTTGGGCACTGTCTAAATTATAAATAAAATCAATTTTTATCAAGAAATAAACTTTAAACACTTTATTTTCGATTTATATTCAGTCAGTGTACCACTTTGCCTACTCACACTTCACTATTTGTTTTTATTCACTCACTGCAATAGTTCTTCGACTTCTCCTTTCGTCACTGATAAGAAACTGTCGTTCGAACCCACGACGGGTCTTACTTTGTATACCTCTACTAATGGATAACCCTACCAGTGGCGAATTCCAGAACATACAAAAAAGGCTTCGAATGTTCCACAATGTTCCGGAACATTCCACAACATTCGAGTGTGTTTTGGATTGATCTCGAATGTCGTGGAAAGTTTTCGAATACTCTAGAATGTTGTGGAATGCTCCAGAAATTTCTAAAGGGCGAAACTTCCCAGCCCTTATATCTTCAAAAGCATGCCCTTCAGGTAAAAACGGGAACCTTCTTCATGAATGGGGGATAGAGGGCTTTCACACCATATAACTCCCTTGATAGTACCGGCATTCGTTTCAGAGTTTTAACGGCACGCACACTGTACAGTTACTTTTTATAATACTATAGATAACACACACATTAACTTCTTTCTTGTGGTCATCTGTCTTCTGACTGGTATGATGGGGCCTGCCACGACTTCCCGTCCTGTGAGAAATTATTCATTCAAAGTAGCTCTTCCACACAACGCCTTAATTATTTGTTGGATGCATTCCAGTCTCTGTCTTGCCTTACATGTTTTATCCTTTACAGCTACCTGTAGTACCGTTGAAGTTGTTCCTGATATCTTCACACATGTCCTATCATCCCGCTCCTTCCTTCTTGTAACTTTTCTCCACATTTCCGTTTCCTCGCCGATTTTGCTGAGAACCTAATTTCTTTTCTTATCAGTCCACCTAATTTTCAACATCGTTTTATAATACCGCAGCTTAAGTTCTTCGATTTTCGTTTTTACCACTTTTGCTCACTTCCATATAATGTTGCCCTCCAAACGCACATTATGAGAATTTTTTTTCGCAAATTAAGGCCGGTGTTTCGGACTAGATGGAATTCTTTTGGTCAGAAACGCTCTCTTCGCCTGTGATGGTCTGCTCCTTACGTACTCCTTGCCTCGTCCGTCATGTGTTATTTTGCTTCCAAGGTAGAATAATTCCTTCGGTTGGTCTACTTTGCGGTGACCAATTTTGATGTTAAATTTACTCTACTGCTACTCCTTATGATTTTCATTTTTCTTCGGTTTACCCTCAAACCATTCCCAGAGGTTTGTAATCAACAATTCTGACTCAGCCAGTCGGATAGCTGGGCGTATGGGTGGGGAGGGGAGGGGGGAGAGTAGAGGGACTTGGAAAGCAGACGAAAAGTCGAGGACACGAGTGACGAGAGAAAGAAGGCGCTGGATGTGTGGTGGGTGAGTGCAGGCTTGGGCAGCCAACAGCCATCCGGCCGGCGAAAAGGAGATACACTGATGCATTTCATCTGCGCTGGATGAGTGCGGCTGGGTTGAAAATACTGAAACGTGGGTATCTTGACCTTTGCTTTGAATGTATACAGTGTGTAACTAAATTCCGATTGCAGACGTCGGGGGCTTGTAGTAGGGACCAAGGCATTTAGGTTTAGGACAGCAGCTCATATCCGAAAACGTACCATTTTCTCGCTACATGCAAAATACCACAACTCCCTTTCAACTCTCCTGCATTTTCGGCGCCATTGACTATGCTATATGTGCGTCATTGAACGATCACCTGATGCTTCATGCCCACTACTACCTGTGGGGTGATAAGAAATCCTTGTGTTTTGAGACGCCTTCTGGTATTCGAGTAAGACCGGATTATGGCTCTGGAGGATGCTGAAGGACCAGGAACTGGTGGTCGTGTGTACCGGAACACGATAAGAAGGTACAGATCGAACCCTACATGTAAGCGGACTCAGACAACAAGCAGCAGGAGTTAGATAACATCGTGTATTATGATATTTGTGTGTAGCGGGAAAACCTACGTTTCCGGACACGAGTCCTATGCTAAACTTAGGGTCCGCACTCCAAGTCTTCAGTTTGTAAAGGGAATTTAGTTACACCCTGTACATAAATTTACAAATTTCAGTGCTAACTTTTGGTGAGCAAAGAATTCTAGTAAAACACAGCACAGGATACTTTCCAGTTGGTTGTGTGAGGGGCTGCCCAAGTGTCAGCGCTTGGGTCGTGACGAGCCAGGGAAAGGCGCCCATTCGCAGTCTGACCCTACCTGCGTCTACGACCCATCCGAGACGGTTCGCGGGTGCGCAGATAGAACTGTCAAACAACAGAATGTTCACGAATTCAAAACATAATGGAAAAAGTCCTCCACTAAATAGAAAAATAATAGAATGGCTTCCCAAACTTAAGCGGAACAACTGAGAGAATCATCTATAGGGTGACATAGCCGTAACGCGCAAACTTACGATTACGATCGTGCACAATACGATTTTATGTTGTGCGAACTGTGACGTTCCCAAGGCTGCTCGAGATAGTTGCTGTTATAGTTTTTACATAAACTGCACGGTACATCTCATCTACTTCTAAAATTTTCGGACGAATGCTGTTACATGCTGTATTCTCTGACTCGAAATTTCTTGAAACCTATGCCAAAGCGATTTACTAGGAGCTGAAGTATACAGATTAGTATTTTGATTATATTAAACTGTTTTATGTATTTTACTGTAATTAAACAATTTATTTTTATATAAAACATTTTAAAAATTTTATTGTTACTACTATTAAATTCATAGGTATCAGTGGCACATAAAAACTGAGCGTGCCGGCAAGTTTTGTTTGACGGAGGAGGAGAGAGGTAGGCTATGAAGAGTAGCTGTGAACACCTGCCCCCCGCCGCCATCCAGAATCGAACCCTGGATCTATACCTGTATAGTTACAGAAAATGGAGTAGCAGAGTTTTCGATTGCGGAGTGGAGAGTGACGTACTGCAGTGTACATATGCTTCCAGTCATGGTTCAAATGGCTCTGAGCACTATGGGACTTCACATCTGAAGTCATCAGTCCCCTAGAACTTAGAACTGCTTAAACCTAACTAACCCAAGGACATCACACACATCCATTCCTGAGGCAGGATTCGAACCTGCGACCGTAGCAGTCGCGCGGTTACGGACTGGAGAACCGCTCGGCCACCGCGGCCGGCTTCCAGTCATGGTGTGGCGTTACCTAAATGTGCTGAAATTTGATCACATGTTGCTAAATGGAAGCAGAGTCCCGATGTATTAAAATGACTATAGCTTATTTTGTACTTCTATTTCTATTCATTTCTTTCCTCCGGTTAAAATAAATAAAATTTATTTATTGCTTCTATTTCTATTCATGCCTTTCCTTCGTTGTAGTTAGTATACGTGTTTGATTCCCTTAACCATTTTTAAATGTTTTATTGTGGCCGAGCTCGTCCAGTTGATAATTTCCCATCATTCCTCCGATCCAAAGAACGAGCAGTAGATATTCGAGACTGAAGTAGTCAGAGGACCTAAGGAAGTCTAGTACATTAGTAATGCTTTTGCAGCCGGCCAGTGTGGCTGAGCGGTTCTAGGAGCTTCAGTCTGGAACCACGCGACCGCTACGGTTGCAGGTTCGAATACTGCCTCGGGCATGGATGTATGTGATGTCCTTAGGCTAGTTAGCTTTAAGAAGTTCTAGGGGGACTGATGACCTCAAATGTTGAGTCCCATAGTACTCAGAGCCATTTGAACCAATCCTTTTGCAACACGGTTTTACAACTCTACTTAACCAACGCACTAGGACGCAAGCCATAGAATACCTTGAAGCATCTTAAGAAAATATTTTTCGGAAGCCGGTAAGCCTTAACACAGTCAGGAAGTCAATTGCCCGAATTCGTTCTGTTGCTACAGTACACGACAATACTACAATACAAATGATCAGTTTCCTCGTCAGCCCATTACTGGAGACAATAAAGTATATTTTAACCATTCTCTGACCTTCAGCATTTTCCTAGTGGCCAGGGAAAAGAGCCTCATTAAGCCTCTACCCAAAAAGGAATCTGCCAAAGAACATACTGTCTACAGGCACTATCTACGGCTAGTTCACGATCAGCGTACCAGTTACTTAACCTCAAATACCCTCCTGAATGAATACCAGTCAGGCTTCCGGAAAAATCGGAGCACGACGACTGCCCTTACAAAAGTGACTGACGAACTGAAACAAGCTATGGAAGAACAAGAGGCAACGATTATGACATTTTTGGATTTCAGCAAAGCTTTCGACACTGCAGATTTTGATATTCTAATTGCTAAACTCAAAAGTCAAAACTTTTCCTTAGGTGCTGCACAATGGTTCCACTCATACCTTACATACCGCCAACATTGTGTAATGATCGAAACAATGAGGTCACAGTGGAAGAATGTAGTATCAGGAATCCCACAGGGACCAGTATTTTGCTCATTACTTTCTCATTATATGTTAATGATGTATCGACTATCATCTCCCATTATAAGTATCATTTATACGTCGATGACCTTCAATTATACCTGAGCGCAAGACCTACAAATCTGCCACAGCCATCCAGAACGCAAATGCTGACTCACTTGTTTTATCAGAACAGGCACAGAACATAGGTTTGAAACTTAACCCATCTAAAACGCAATCAATCTTCGTCTCTCACAAAAGACGTATTATCCTCAGTTCAAAGAACATATTCCACGGTTGATCCCAAACAGCACAGAAATCGCCTTTTCGTCTTCTGCAAAGAATTTGGGGATAAATCTGGACCGTCACCTACACTGGACCGAACACACAACTACAGTCTGTAAGAAGGTGTCAGCGTGTTAACATAGAAAATGCAGGTGAAATACCTTCTGCACCAACAAACAATTTTCGTCGTTTAATATCCGTTGTTCACTTGCATTGTACTTTTGATTCTGAAGCTGTAAGCTGGTTTACAAATCACTTGTCAATGTGGACGGCACTCTTGGTGCTCCGACATCTTCTGCGAAGGGTAAAAAGAACGAAATACGAGGAGCTGGTAAGACTACTCAATTTGTTCTTATTAATGGACCTACTTTATTTTTTGGTGCGAGGTTAAATTTCTCTTTAATGAAAGTTTCTTCTTCTTCTTCCAGTTTGGGTAACGGATGGCTAACTGTAGCTTTCGTTGCTTGTTCAAATGGTTCAAATGGCTCTGAGCACTACGGGACTTAACATCTTAGGTCATCAGTCCCCCAGAACTAAGAACTACTTAAACCTAACTAACCTAAGGACATCACACACATCCATGCCCGAGGCAGGATTCGAACCTGCGACCGTAGCAGTCCCGCGGTTCCGGACTGAGCGCCTGAACCGTCGTTGCTTGTAACAATGCAGGAAGAGCAGGTTTGGAATCCTTTGAAACTCGGGAAATCTTAGCTTACCGTACTATTCCTGTTTCTGAGATTATTATTGCTAGTGAGGGTTCCTACCCTTTTCCGCACGGGAGTTTGTCTTTGTCTTGTCGTAGACGTTGTAAGATAAATTCTGATTGTTGCATTCACTTATGGGTGAAGGCTAGTGGTCCTTCTTCTTTGGAAGATTGTCGCATTGTGGGTGATTGTACTTTATATTTACTGTATATAATTGATTGTAATTATAATGAAAATCTTGTAAACTGCTGGGTAATAGCCAAGAGAACTTTATGTAAATGTATCGATAGCAACGACGAAATTGTAGTAGCTGTGCCGTTGTTTATCTTTGCGTATGGAGAGTCTGTGGCGTTGCGGGCATGGCAGCTTGAGTTATGAAAGAGTGCGGAACTGTTTGTTGGGCGCTCCCGCCGATGCGGTGTGCAGCTATGCTCGCTTCAATGGGCCTGATTCGTTAACCTGCGAGTATGGAGCGCACGGTAGGAGTGGATAGGAGGAGGAAGCTACAATTCCAGCTATTGACTGTCCTGTAATTATGCGTGGCTCTGGAGACGACTCGGGGTTCTTCTCATCGAACAGCAGGAGCAGCAACGACGTCAGCTCAGCATTGTTGTCGGCTACATTCTTCATCGTCCGCACAGCTACAACATCATAAGAATGCTAAGCAAAAAATTATAAACTTACGTAGGCATTACCCAGCCAGATTTCCTTCACAAAGTATGGCTAAGCTGAATAATAACCTGCAATAGTTAAAATTTGTAGGGCACCTGTGTTGCCATTGACCTCAGATATTATTACCAAGCAGGGTCCCTTTCCTTTCCAGGCAATCACAGAGTATTGTAAGTATACGAAAATTTATTTACTATTTACTGTCAGTTTTGTGTTTGCTAGTGACCAGTTTCAGCCCAAATATTCTGCCTCAGTAATTGTTCATTCTTGTATTGCATCACAGAGGCTACTTAAAGCAAAATTTCACTGGCAAAACTAGTAACTAAAGATACAACACAAATTAAGAGTGCACAATTTCATTAATTCCGTATTTAGCTTAGCGCGTGACTTCTACTGGCTTGGTATGTGTTTTATTATTGTTATTTTAAAAGTAAAATCAGTTGCTCATTTGCTTAAATTCAATTTAGTCTTTCAATAATCAAAAGTAAATTGCTTGCCTCTTTCTAAATCTTGCAGTACATTACTCTGAGGTTACTGAAAGTAATTTGTTTTGCATAACAGAGTCAAAGTTAAGCCATTCATTGTACTTTCAAAATTTAGTACTTCAGAATAAGTAACTGCAAACTCAGTGGTTTCTGATTCATTTACTTTCTCGTCAACTGTTGTGCTGTGGTTCAAATGGTTCAATGGCTCTGAGTACTATGGGACTTAACTTCTGAGATCATCAGTCCCCTAGAACTACTTAAACCTAACTAACCTAAGGACATCACACACATCCATGCCCGAGGCAGGATTCGAACCTGCGACCAGAGCAGTCGCGCGGTTCGCGACTGAAGCACCTAGAACCGCTCGGCCACAGCGGCCGACAGTGCTGTGGAAAAGCGTGACAAACTTCTGTTGCCACGCCAGTGATTATTTGCTTAAATTTCTTTGCCATTACCATTCTCACGTTTCTGGTGAGTCATTGCCCCAGCATGCTGGAGAGGTTTTCATTAGCCGCTTTTTCGCTAATCAGTGTTTTCTTTGCGTTATCAGTGGTTTTTGTAGTAAACATTACGTGCTACCCTTTTTCCATCGTGTGCGGTTTGCAGCGATTGCACTATATTCCACTCATTTCAAAATTATCATCAGTATTTAGCTTAAGTTTAGAATGGATTCTTCCTTCCGAAGAGTCTGTTGTACACTTTCCTCCAACTAACCGGTGTTATTTTCCTTCGGTAACGATGGCCTTACTCACTGTAAAATTTCATTAGGCATATGCGATCACGGTCAGTTATATCGCAATCCAGTAGGCCGATTAGGAAGGGGGACTTTACAAGCATCACTTCATTCATTTCAGAAATATAGAAAAGTTTTTCCTTTCGAGCTTAAAAAGAGACGCGTAGAGTCACTAATACTTCCCATCCTTGATTTTGGTGTTCCTATTCTCCAAGGACTCTCGTGTGAGAGCTCATGTCAGCTCAAACTGGCAATGAATGCTTGTGTGCGATACATTTCTGATGTACGCTATTTCGACCATAGCACTCCTGCCTCTGAACAGTTACCATAGCTACGAGTTGATGAACGTAGACATCATCATGTCCTGTTTTTGCCGTATCGTCTGCTCAGTCACTGCAATCCTTCCAAGCTATTTTCAACCCTTACACTACAAACCGAACAACACAGCAGAAATACTCGTTCCCAACAAAGTAAAATCCTCTCTACACCACCACACAACACTGCCAAGCTCCCGAAATCATTGTCTCCATCAGAAGCCAGACTTTGGAACAATCTTCTTCAAGCTATTAGCGACATTATAATCCTCTCAAACTCAAAAGACAACTAATGGCTGATCTTGTATCACAACAGCTATCTCTTCTTGCAGCTCAATCTCGTCAACCCTCCCTCTCCAAAAATTTTCCCTTTTCCTTTTCTACGGAGTTCTCTTTAGAAATTCTCTTCTACTGTCGCAACCATTGTGACTTTCATTTCGATTTTCTTCTCTTTGATTATCTATTCCACTTCTTCTAATGCCGAACAAGGCTTCAAAAATGCTGAACTAATCAATATCATTCTTAGTGCCTCCATTATTTTATTTTTATTATTATTGCAAATTATTTCTTTTGTTAGTAACGCAAATTACTATTGTTGAGTTTGTTATGTAATAACTAATTAATATCATTCCTAATTCCTCCATTATTTTATCATCGTTATTAGTGCTACTATTATTACTATTATTATTATTGTTGTTATTATTATTATAGGCAATTATTATTTTCATTTATAATTCGAATTATTATTATTGTGACTGTTACATAATATTTTGTGTATGTCTGTTTCCTGATCAGATATAAGAGAGGGCTTTAAGGCCCTGATCTTGTCGGACTAAACAAGCAATAAATAAAGTGAGGCTGGCAACCCTTACGTGTAAATTGTGAAGTACGAGGAGAGCTGGACAGCAGTTTGGTAGTTTACTCGGGCCTCTGAGTAGTGTCCCAAAGGATGGCGGTATCGTTCAGAAAGAGTACGAGGCGGGAAGCAACGGGGACATTTGAATCGTGTATCTCTTCTGGTGTCAGTATTTTCAGAAAATTTACGAGGGGCGTTTGAAAAGTCCGTGCAAAAATAAAAACTACTTACGTGTTTGGGGTAAACCTTTTCTATTTTTCGACACAGTCTCCTTTTAGACTTATACACTTCGTCCAACGCTGTTATAATTTGTTGATCCCTTCCGAGTAATAGGAATTGTCCAAGCCTGCAATCACCTTCTCGTTTGAATAAAATCTTTGTCCCGCCAGCCATTTCTTCCGAGGAAGCCAAGTCTGGAGAATAGAGGGGGATGTGAAACGAGTTGGAATGCTATTTCCATTAATTTTGCGACCACAACTGCTGAGGTCTGTGGTGGTGCATTGTCGTGATGGAAAAGAACTTTTTTGCTGTCCAATCGCCGGCGTTTTTCTTGCAGCTCGTCTTTCAAACGGTCCAATAACGAGGAATGATATGCACCTGTAATATTTTCACCCTTTTCCAGATAGTCGATGAGGATTATCCCTTGCGAATCCCAAAAGACAGTCGCCATAAACTTTGCGGCCGAAGGAATGGTCTTCGCCTTTTTTGGTGCAGACT
This sequence comes from Schistocerca serialis cubense, assembly GCF_023864345.2. Taxonomy (NCBI): domain Eukaryota; kingdom Metazoa; phylum Arthropoda; class Insecta; order Orthoptera; family Acrididae; genus Schistocerca; species Schistocerca serialis. The sequence goes on along the minus strand of NC_064638.1, from coordinate 869,437,615 downwards.
CTCCCTTGGTAACCCATTGTTTAGATTATTCTTTGGTCTCAGGAGTATAGTAATGTATCCATGTTTCATCCACGGTGACGGAACGACGCTTAAACTCCTGCGGATTCTTCCTGAACAGCTGCAAACCATCCTTGCAACACTTCACACGATTCCGTTTTTGGTGAAACGTGAGCAATTGCAGGACCCATCTTGCGGATAGCTCTCTCATGTCCAAATGTTTATGCAATATATTATGTATCCGTTCATTCGAGATTCCCACAGCACTAGCAATCTCACGCAACTTAACTCTTCTGTCATCCATCACCATATCATGTATTTTATCGATGATTTCTGGAGTTGTAACCTCCACAGGGCGTCCAGAACGTTCAACATCACTTGTGTCCGTATGGCCACTCCAAAAATTTTGAAATCACTTATAAACTGTTCTAATCGAAGGTGCAGAGTCACCATAATGTTTATTTAACCTCTCTTTAGTCTCCTGAGGCGTTTTGTCTTTCATAAAGTAATGTTTGATCACCAAGCAAAATTCTTTTTCGTCCACCTTTTGACAATTACTCGACTTCAGTGGTCACACGAATGCCAACCACAAAGAAATAGACCAATCTGGCTGAAACTTGGTGTGCGTTCCTTCCAAAGATGCTACTAACTAAACATGACCTCGATACGCGCCGGTGGTGCCATCTCTCGGACTTTGCACGGACTTTCCAAACGCCCCTCGTAGTGTGTATTACAACTCAAACTAGTAAATAATTTGTACCTTAATTTCTCAGGAACTTGACCAGTCCCTACCGTAGCTTGGATGACTCATTTTTAGAACGGGAGGCGTGCGGAGCGATGTGTGTGGTGAGACAGACAGGGATAGGATTCCGCAGGCCGCAGCGCCGGCCACGTAACCAGACCGCTGCCCGCTGCCAGCTTCCCGCTGCTCCGCTGCTCAAGGACGCCTGCACTCAGCTGCACCTGTAGTCCTTGTCGCCCGCCACAGGGCTGGCTGGCCGCCTCTTTCGTCCTAGCAGAGAGCGAGCCTCTCTGCATTACTCTCACAACTAACGCGGTCCATGCTCTGAGGACGAAGTAATTCTTAACACCAACAAACATAGGCAACGTTAGCGTTCTACTCTGATGAGCCAGAACATTATGACCAGCTACATAAAAGCGTGTGAGTGCACCTCTGGTACGCAGTTCAGCAGTGATTCGGATGTGGGCGCGGAGCTGGTTTAACGATAAACGAGATTCGTCCGCCCTGGCAACACGACTCCACTGATCTGCCGTCTAATCTCAATGATCCCATTCCTACTGTAATCATAACTGAGGACGTTGTTGGGCTAACATGGGAACACGTAGGGGTCCTCTGCTGCTGAACGCTATGTACAACACTGTGCACTGAAAGGTGAGCTCCGAAACACTTGTGCCGCGCCAGCACTGTACTGTGTCGTCAGATCTTCCATAGATTGCCGCCTATCCTGTTTCCGTGAGCGGCCAAACCTCCGATCCCTATGTTGTGTGATGAGGTATGGACGTCCAATTTCAAGTCGCCTACTCGAGGTTTCAGCATTCTTCACCCATTGACGCTCACGACAGTAGCACGCGAACAGCCGACCAGCTTCGCCGTTTCCTAGATGCTCGCTCCCAGGCACTGAGCCACAAAAATCTGTTTTTTGCCAAAGTCGCTATGCTGGCGGATCTCCATATTTGCGATAATTATTGTCGCTATTGTCTCTGCTGCGCTCATATACTGCCTTTCAATTTCTTAGCAGAGGCACTAGTTCCTTCCGAAACGCTTTCGCATCATATCGATTCTTTGAACTCTTTGATGACATACTACTTCGACGCCGCGTTGGATATGAAGTTTTCGTACGTTTTCTGCCCGAGTTCACTTTCTTGCCACGCGTTTATTACTTGAAAGATTCACAGATAAACTACCAAAAGTCAATACTGCACAAAAAAATCAAGATTAGAAGCGAAAGATTTGTCTTCTTCGTACACGTACTGACACTTTGTAACGCTAGGCTAACGTATTATTGTTGTGAATTACTTCTAACTGTACCCAAACACAACAGGGGTTATCGAGTTGGCACACGTAGGCCGTTTCGGGTTATTCGAGGCGCTAGAGAAGGAGCTCGGAATTCTATAGAATTTGTTCAGTAATTAGACTTTAGACTTTTTCTCTCATATTTAAGAAGGTTCAAAGTATTTTTAAACGAATAAAAAAGATTTTTTGAAAATTCTGCAGCGGTGTTACCCCTTAAGGGTATACGAGGTCTGCTCAGAAATTCCGGAACATTTGTAATTTCCGCTAATGGTGTGTTGGAGCGAAATGCCATTGGCATCCTTACATACGCCTGTGTTCAGGGTGCAACTACCGGAAGTTTCATTCTTGTTATGTCTGTCAGTTATTGTCCAGTGCTGTAGTGAGTAGAACTTTGAGTCGCACAGTTTTCGAATTCCGAGGTGGCAGATCTATAGGAGTAACGCGTCTGCATTAAATTTTGCGTGAAACTCAAGGAAACCTTTGCAGAGACACAAGAAGTGATGTAGGAAGCCTACGTTGATGAGTGCTTAAGCCGTTCTTGGTGTTACGAATGGTTCATTCTGTTGAAAAATGGCCGGACGGAAGTCCTAGATGACTCTCGTTCAGGACGCCTTTCGACTTCTACCGACGACACTCATGCCAGGAACGTCAATGACACTGTGCGTGACAATCGAAGACTGACTGTCCGAGAGATTGCAGAAGAATGTAACATTTCAGGTGGATCATGTCATGAAATCGTGATAGCGTCTTGGCATGCATCGTGTTGCTGCGTTTCGTCCCACGGCTCATGAGTCAAGACTAGAAAGATCTTCGCCTCGCAGTCTTTGAAGGGCTTTTGGATCGATCAACGAGACATTCCTTACGAGAATGATAACTGGCGATGAGACGGTTATGATGTCGAGACCTTGGTTCTATCTTCACAATTGGTCGGGAAAGGTTCTCTGAGACCAAACGAAGCTCATCAGATCAGGTCAAACGTTAAAGCCATGCTGATAGTTTTCTTTGACTTTGAAGAAATAGTTCATCACGAATTCGTGCAAAAGGGACAAAATGTTAATCGATGGTACTATCGGGACGTGTTGCGACGCCTGCGATGTTAGAAGGAAACGGCCTGAAATGTGGCGAGACAATTCATGGCTCTTGCATCACAATAACAAACCCCCACATTCATCCCTGTTGATGCGTGACTATTGAACAAAAAAACGAAATATGCTGCTTCATCCTCCGCGTTCTCCAGACCTGGTCCCTACGGACTTTTTTTATTTCCAGTGTTGAAAACCCCGTTGAAAGGACGGTGATTTCCAATGAAAGAGGAAATAAAAGAAAATTCGCAGACGGCACTTCCCGCGATCCTGCAAGAGGCGTACCAAGACAGCTTCCGGAAGTGGAATTGGCGTTGGGAGGGATGTATCAGTTGTGGAGGAGAGTGTTTCGAAGGAGACGGTGCACAGTAAGTAAAAGATAAGCGTAGAAAAAAATTATGGACGAAGTTCCGGAGTTTTCTGAACAGGCCTCATTGACCAGGGTGACGCTCGATGTTGGAACCGATATTCATGATTTTTTTTCAATAAAGTAAAGAAATTACAAAACTATTTTTAGACCTTTATTGTACGCCCTTAAGGTGGTATTACGTATTTTTGTTAAGTAAACAACCCATAGAACACAACACGACATAAGGAAAAGGCCTTCGAGGAGTGCGAGTGCGGTTGGTGGGAACTCTGAACGCCACAGCTTTCAACTTAAAACGAAATTTCAAAAACTGCTTTCAAACTGATGATGTTGTCTAACGTAGTAAGTGGGGAGATTTTTATAAAAAGAGGTTTTTAACAAAAAGGTGGCTCTGTGGAATAAAAATAAATGTTTTTGACAAAAAAGTCGTTATAAAAATTTGCACCAAATATACAAATGAAAATTTCTCGCAAAATGCTACATATTACAGTAGAAAAAACGCAGACTCTCAGGTTACAAAAAGGTATTATTTAATTTCATGTATATTTCACGAATTATAGATCCCACCACCGTGAAAAATCTTATTTTGAAAAAAAAAAGAAAACGAAAAACAATCGTTTAAAGTTTCAATTCGTCCTTTTTTTAAATAATGGAATCGAAATAACCTGTAATCGGCAGTGCCAACACCGTATAGTTGTCCTTTCTTTCGCCGCTGTCGAAACACTAATTTTGTGGAAATTTTATCGATTAACTGCATTCCGCTTACCGACCGAAGCATTTTTTGCACGACTGGGATTATTTTCTGGGATTATTTTCTGTCCGTATAAATACGTTTGTTTGTCATTCTCAAACTCTCACGTTTTGCTTCTTACAAAAAACAAATAAAATAACAAACAGACACGAGACAAGGGCGTGCTTTCAGGCTGTTTACCATAAACGAATCGTGTTCCAGATTGTTGCGTGTAGTGCTTTATTTGATACTAATGCCCTCTCCGATACTATCCGAAACTTGCAGGACAGCAACTATTATAGTACTGCATTCGAGCTCTCGCATATGCAACACTCCTATGCAGTAAATCGCGGTTTTAACATATTTCAATATTAACAGCACACTTTTGATGAACGCATCTTAAAAGTGAATTCTATAAGGAACGTACTAAGCAATAAAAAATTTGCCTAAATTAAAATTTCCACCCTGATCTACCCTCTTAATGCCGATTTTCCCCTGAATAGCAGATCAGGACTGAAGTGTGCACGCGTAGACGCAAAGCCGGTACTCTGTACTGACAGGCGTAGTCCACTTTTTGGGAAAACGTCAGATAATAAAGTATGTGATGTGTCTGCAGGAAGACAGATGTAGAGAAAAAACAACAAACACACTGAAGTGAGAACATTTTAAGGTCCTAACTATCACAGTATCTGTACCTATATCCATAACACCGTATATGACTGGAGACATACCATCTCACTGGAAGACATACCATCAGACTATCGGAAAACTGTGATCTAGCAAGGGCAGATAAATGCAAGAACTACTGCACGATCATCTTAACATTCGACGCATCCACACTGCTGCCAAGAAAAATATACTGAAGTTGGGAAAAGAAAAGCTGCCGCTCAGTTTGGGATTAGGAAAGATGCAAGCACGAGTGAGGCAGCTCTGATGTTGGCTTGATAATGAAAGCAAGAAGCAGAAAAAAAGTTTAGAAAAAATGTTCGACAGCTTGAATTGTTGCAGGATGCTCTAAATTATTAGGTAAATAGCTGTAAGCCGTAGAGGAACACGGGTAATGCAGAGGACAGCAATGCATGTTTATGAACTGGGCATATTTACGGAGAGCACTTTTCTGTGGAACGATTCTTGCTAGGGCGCTACCGACAATGGAAGCTTGGTACTGCCATCAACTGAGGACTCTTACACACTTCACGACACCAGTTGAATGAACGTCTTAGCGTGAAGAACATGTTTGTGTTTTTGTGGAGGGCGAGTATTTTTGTTACTCAAATATCGAAATTCCTAGGACGCATACCTTTTAGAACCAAGAATAGCTAAATATATGGAACTTCCTGGCAGATTAAAACTGTGTGCACGACCGAGACTCGAACACGGAACCTTTGCCTATCGCGGGCAAGTGTTCTACCGCAGGAGAGCTTCTGCGAAGTTTGGAAGCTAGGCAGAAGTGAAGCTATGAGGAAGGGAGTAAGTCGTGCTTGGGCGGCATACAGTTTGAGACTCGACCCTAATAAAATAAAAAAATAAAAAAGATTAAGTAAATAAATGCCGGGACGGTAACTCAGCGTGTTCGGTCAGAGGGTTAGCTACTCTCTGTAATAAAAAAAAAAACTGAGTGAACGGATCAACGAAAAAGCTAAACGGGCGTCATCGGACGTCCGCCCCGAACAAATTCAACGAACAATATAGAACAAAATTAAAAAAAAAAAAAACGGTAGAGCACTTACCCGCGAAAGGCAAAGGTCCAGAGTTCGCGTCTCGGTACAGCACACAGTTTTAATCTTCCAGGAAGTTTCATATCAGCGCACACATCGCTGCAGAGTGAAAATCTCATTGTGGAAGCTAAATATATGTTCTCTTACTGGAAATTATTCTACTTTACAAGATACATTTACATAATTTCAAAACCTGAAAATTACTACTGCAGTTTCGAAAAGGATTCAAAGATGGAGATGGGGCACGTTATCACAGTTTTGTTGGGACATGTTCACGCACTATTTTTTTAACGTAACTGAGACCTCATTCAAGGAAACTTTAAGGCAACAACGGCTGGAAACGCAATGTAAAAAACGAAGGCACAGGAGAAGAAAAGCTAGAAATTGCTAAAAAATGCTACTTGAACGTAATGATCTCAAGCGGAAAGAATTAATTTAGTGAGAGCAAGGATTCATAAGGACAAGAAACTGTTATAAGCAAGAACAAGGAGAAATGTGAATAGGGATATCTGTGATGTCATTATTAGTGGTCTGCCTAAAAGATAGTTTTCTCATAGTAACACTCTATGTTCTCCTGTCGTCTCCCATTCTTTTCTGATTCGCGTAATTTCTGCTTCCCTTTATGTCGTTTATCACTTTGCATCTCCTCTTCTCTCTCAATCTCCTCTCACAAACTACTTCTTCCATAGCGTCTATTAGCAAGTCTCCTGTCTCAATATATGTCCCATCCAGTCCTTCTTCCTTTCTATTACAACCTGCAGCTGTCTGATAAAGATGAAACATACGTTTGTATTACTTCTTGAAACGATACAACCCATAAAAAAGAAATCAAGAATGGGTCCAGCGGCTCAGAAGTAAAAGGTGGGGTCACGATGATGGTGCCACAGTCAAGAAATTATTTTTGGGTGCACAAATTGCTGCTCGGACAGTGGTGATGAATAGGACTTTAATTAATATCCAGACCTGTACGTAGGCCATATTGCGCCACTAGGTGGGAGATGGCCAAAAAATTTGTTTACTGCTATAAAATTTTTGTATTTTACGGTGTTAATTCGCGTAAGAAAGTCTGTAATTTTGTTTACTACCTATAAAAGATATTTGAAAGTTTTAGTAGTATGTTTTGCTTAGTCATTATTGTGTTCTACATGTGTAAACGTGCTTCCACGGTTGCGTAAACTTGGCCCATACCCGGGGTGCATTTATGCCTATATAAAATTATTTTGCACTCTTAACTACAAAGTTGAGTTACGAGTATATATGCCAAGCTATATTTCAATAACCATGTTATAAGACTAAACCATTGTAAACGTGAGAAATGTAATAATTTTTTTTTAAATTCTGAAAAAAATCCGCGTAAATGTGCCTCTGTCTCCCCTACAATATACGCAACAACCAAGAGGGAAAAACAAGAATGAATTGCTCGGATTAAGAAGGATGTAAGATAGGGATGCATGTTTGCACTCCTCTGTTTGATCTATACATCTAAGAAGCAATGACGAAATTAAAAGAAAGGTTTGGGAGTTGTATAAAAATACAAAGTGAAAAGTTATCAATGGTGAGGCGGTGATGACTGCGCTGCCCTCAATTAAAGTGAGGAACAAATACAAGACTTGTTGAATAGAATGAACAGTATAGTGAACACAAAATGTGGATGGAGAGTACATCGAAGGAAGACGAAAGTTACGAAGAGTAACAGAAATGTGATTGGAGGTAAACTTATCATCAAAATCGCGGACAATGAAGTAGACGATGTAAAGAAATTCTGCTACTTTGGAAGTAAAAAACACGTGACGGAAGAAGTAAGAACATAAAGAGCAGACTGGCACTGGCATAAAGGGCATTCTTTGCCAAAAGATGTCTGCTAGTATCAAAGATTGGCCTTAATTTGAGGAAGAATTTTCTGAGGAAGTAAGAATAGAGCACAGCATTGTATGGAGGAGAATCATGGACTGTAAGAAAACAGGAAAAGAAGAGAATCGAAGCGTATGACATAAGCTGTCATAGAAGGATCTTAAAAACTATATGGACTGATAAGATAAGAAAAAAAGGATCAGTGGTGTGAAGGACGTATGGAAAACACTGACAAAAAGAGGGGATGGAAGATAGGACATCTGATAAGACATCGGAGAATAACTTCGATGGTAGTAGAGGAAGTGTGAGGGTGTAAAGAGTAGGGGAAGACTGAAAATGGAATATATCCAACTAGTAAATGTGGATGTCGGGTGTAAATGCTGCTCTGACATAAAGGGACAAGAGTTCGGGCCTGGCTGCTCCAAACCAGTCAGAAGAAAATAACAAATAACAAGCTTCGAGTCTCAATTTTTCGTTCGGTTCTCTAATGTGTACATCAAAGGGTCTAAACAAAGCTATTAGTTATATGGAATAAGGTCATAATGAAGGAGAATGTGATGTTCAAGAAAGTAGCTTCTGTCGACGGATTTTTGGTGTGCGTCAACAGCACACTATTATTAGTTGAGAAGAATGAAGTCTATTTTCAAAGTCCGAGGTGACTTTTGAAACGTGTGTACGGACTGGTAGATACTTGTTTGGGGCAATGTGATGGTGGATATTTTCTTGTCTGTTCTGAAAGCAGCGTGTTCAGTGTTTCTTGTTTAAAACTCGTTTCTGGTTTATCTTATGTAAGTTGAAAAACATGCTCTACGTGGTATTTCATAGTCGGCTGTCACTTGAAATGGAGCAGGTTGTTGCATGTTACGAGGAATAACTTCAGTGGTATGTTGTTAGCTATGGAGAACTGTTTTCGTTCTCTACGATCTCAATAAACAGATCTTCCTGCACTTTACTTAAGACTGTTGCATGTAACTGTACATGATAATAAAGTTTCGAGAGGCAATATTGATTTACGTAACAGCTTCATGACATCTACTAATAACAGAAAAAATATCGATTTCTCAGCCCTGCCAGCTTACCCTTCCATTGATGGACCAACAGGTCAACGTAACATATGAAATTTTTATTTTTGAGACATAAAGCATCACTAGAGTTGAAAATCGAGATTGAAAATTCGAAGACCGTCCGGTCTCGAGCCTAGACTTTCCGGCAAAGAGTAATAGAAATAAAAACAGTACTAAAAGAGAACTGAGATTACGTAGCATTAGATCACATTTTATCAAGATGATTGAGATTGTCTTGAACTGTTCAATTAAATGGAATAAGCTCCGTTACGCCCGCAGAATACTTACATAACTGACGGAAAAAATTTCAGGAATAGCTGGAGCCCGTTCTCGTAGTACCGGTTTCGCGTCGGTCCTGAACCTACGCACCTTCTTAACGAGCAAGCTGCTTCTCAAAGCTACAGTGTCTAATGACCGCTTCATCCAGCGGAGCATTAAACGCTAATAGAACGGGATGTCGTCTTTCTATTGAGCCATAACCAACCAGCTCTGTGGTATTGTTCCAGCCTGGAGTTCAAAAAACCTTGTAACGATCTATAGCCATAATTCCTGTTATACGACTGTGACTGTTAAAATTAGTAAATACGTGTTATACTAGCTGCTATAGGTCGCCATTTGTTGATATTCCGCTTAGACTTTTATTTATGCTGAAAGTCTGGTTAAATAAGGTCTTTGGTGTGACGTCATAAGCGCGTGACGGCGTGTGAGATCGCTCTCTAAGTTTTCATCTATTTTTAGGTTTCAGATATTTATTTTAACTGTTTTTGTGATAATATTTACTATATAAGTGACTTATTAGTGGTTTCTTCATTCACCTCTGCATTTCTTGTGGCCTGATATTTGTGAGTGTTCCGTATCGAGCAACTTAACCTCTTACCCGTGTTTACATTCCGCGCTGACCAGTTGCAGCTGTAGCGGCGCATCGAAAGCTAAGTACTAATTAATTGTTCGTGTATAGTAGTTTATTTAGGAACTTTAGTAGTCTTCAACCGGTGTTCTTGGTGTTTTCCGGTGAAATAACTTCAGAAGAAATTTTTGCGAACTGCTTTCAGTTTCGTTACTGTCATTAGACGTTTGATTTTCTTTCTGTGTTACTATTTTGTTATATTCTCATTTGTTGTTGATTAATACTGTCAATAATAGTAGTTACTTCCCTTGTAGAGCAAGTTTGTGATAATTGTAGTCAGTTTTTAACATCTTCTTATTGTAGTAGCGGAACTTAGATTAAGTTGTTTTCTTGTTTCTATAATTGTAAAATTTTACCATGAGTGAGAAGTGTGGGCTTTGCCGTAGGTTCGTGAGTAGTGGATTACGGTGTGAGACTTGTTCGAAGTATTTTCACTGGGGGGAATGCAGTGGGGAAGCCAGTGGGCATTCTGGTGAGATCCTCTCCTGGAACTGCAGGTTATGTAGCAAGAGTAAGTTGATAGAGGAGCAGGAGCGTAAGATCTGTGCCCTTCAGGTGCAGTTGAAAAACGCACAGGAGGAGCTAGATAGGATGAGGAGGGAGAAGGGGGTTGGGGAATGGGAGCTGGCTGTTGGCAAGAGATCTGCTAGGAGAAGGAGATTTTCAGACAGTTTTACTATTGGTGTTTGTAATAGATATGACCAACTGTCAGAGTCTAGTGGAGAGGAATCTCTAGTAGCTGTAGATGTAGGAAGTATGCAGCAGACCTCAGCAGTTACGGTAGCTAGGACAGTTGCAAAGTCTAAGAGAAGGAAGAAGGTTCTGCTGTTAGGTAGTTCTCATGGTAGAGGTGTAGGCCAGCAGTTGCAGGAAGTTTTGGGGAGTGAGTACCAGGTCACCAGCATTGTGAAGCCTAATGCAGGATTGGCTCAGGTGACTTTTAACATAGGGGGGTTATGTAGGGATTTTACTAAAGAGGATCAGGTAGTGATTGTGGGTGGGGCTGGTAATAGTATTGATAGGGATGGGGAGTATGACATAGATGGTGACCTGGAAAAGATAGCCACTCAGACTGGCAACACGAATGTGCATTTCGTGGAACTGTTTCAGCGTCACGATCGGCCTCATCTTAATACAGCCGTCAGGCGTAATAACATGAGACTTGGGGGTGCGCTGATGACAGAAGGCATGAGTCACATTTCAGTGGTGTCGGTGGAGTCTATCAGTAGGACGGGTTTCACTAGACATGGCCTGCACCTCAACAGGTATGGGAAGGGGAGGTTGGCAAAACTTGTAGGTGACAGCATAGGTGGGGGTGGTGGGATCACTCATGGGAAAATTCCGGTAGTTGTGGGTGTTAGAGCTGTACCTTTTTTAGATTGAAGTCAGCTGATAGGTATTCCTGCTTAAGGGAAGTCTCTCTAACAAAGAAGCCACTTTCTACAAAGCTTGGGTATCCGATTAATGAGGGAATTAGTATATTTCATCAAAATATACAAGGTATTAGAGATAAAGTTAGTGAACTGCTTATAGATGTTGACTCTGAAATTATTGGTATATCTGAACACTTCTTAAATAAGGAGATAATTCAGAGGCTTCCTTTACCAGGATACAGGTTGGCTGGCAGCTTTTCTAGGAGCTCTTTGCGGTGTGGGGGAGTAGCCATGTATGTGAAAAACGGTATCCCATTTGAGTCAATTGATGTTTCAAAGTACTGCACTGAAAAGGTGTTTGAATGTTGTGCAGGTGTGGTTAAATTTAGTGGAGCTAAACTTCTTACTGTTGTTATTTATAGATCCCCAGACTCCGATTTCACAACTTTTTTGCTAAAGCTAGAGGAGGTTCTTGGTTCACTTTATAGGAAATACAAAAAGTTAGTTATATGTGGTGACTTCAATATTAATTGTATAAGTGATTGTGCAAGGAAAAGGATGCTGGTAGACCTCCTCAATTCATATAATCTTATGCAAACCGTATTCTTTCCAACGAGAGTGCAAGGGAACAGTAGAACAACCATAGACAATATTTTTGTTCATTCGTCATTATTAGAAGGGCATTCTGTTAGCAAAAAGGTGAATGGCCTTTCAGATCATGATGCACAAATTTTAAGCCTAAAAGATTTTTGTGCTGCAACACATGTTAAAGATAGTTACCAACTTTTTAGGAAAGCTGATCCAGTTGCTGTACAGACTTTTGTAAACCTTATCAAGGAACAAGAGTGGCAAGATGTTTATAGTGCTGATACAGTAGACGATAAATATAATGCTTTCCTCAAGACTTTTCTCATGCTCTTTGAAAGTTGTTTTCCGTTAGAACGTTCAAAACAGGGTATTAGCACAAGCAGGCAGCCTGGGTGGCTGACTAAAGGGATAAGAATATCTTGTAGAACAAAGTGGCAATTATATCAAAACGTTAGAAACAGTCAAAATCTAAATACAGCAGCCCATTACAAACAGTATTGTAAGGTGCTTAAAAAAGTTATTAGGAAGGCAAAAAGTATGTGGTATGCAGATAGAATAGCTAAGTCTCAGGATAAAATTAAAACCATATGGTCAGTCGTAAAGGAAGTGGCTGGTCTGCAGAGACAGGTCGAGAATATAGAATCAGTGCGTAGTGGGGATGTCCGTGTTACTGATAAGTCGCATATATGTAGAGTACTTAATAATCACTTTCTGAATATAGCAGGTGAACTAAATAGAAACCTAGTCCCAACAGGGAATCATATAGCGCTCTTAGAAAAAAGTGTTCCGAGACTGTTACCTGAAATGCTCCTCCATGATACTGACAAGAGGGAGATTGAGTTAATAATTAAATCACTAAAGACCAAGAACTCTCATGGATATGACGGGGTATCTAGCAGAATACTGAAGTATTGTTCCACATATGTTAGCTCAGTACTTAGCCATATCTGTAACTTTTCCTTTAGGAGTGGTCGGTTTCCTGACCGATTAAAGTACTCGGTAGTGAAGCCACTATATAAAAAGGGAGACAGGGATAATGTTGACAATTATAGACCTATTTCTACGCCATCGGTGTTTGCTAAAGTTATCGAGAGGGTTGTATATACAAGGTTACTGCAGCATTTAAATTCACATAATTTGCTGTCAAATGTACAGTTTGGTTTTAGAAATGGCTTAACAACTGAAAATGCTATAGTCTCTTTTCTCTGTGAGGTTTTGGACGGATTAAATAAAAGGTTGCGAACGTTAGGTGTTTTCTTTGATTTAACGAAGGCTTTTGACTGTGTTGACCACAAAATATTACTGCAGAAGTTGGAACATTATGGAGTAAGGGGAGTAGCTTACAATTGGTTCGCCTCCTACTTTAAGAACAGAAAGCAGAAGGTAATCCTCCGCAATATTGAGAGTGGTAATGATGTTCAGTCCCAATGGGGCACTGTTAAATGGGGCGTTCCCCAAGGGTCGGTGCTGGGGCCACTGCTGTTTCTTATTTATGTAAATGATATGCCTTCTAGTATTACAGGTGATTCAAAAATATTTCTGTTTGCTGATGACACCACCTTGGTAGTGAAGGATCTTGTGTGTAATATTGAAACATTATCAAATAATGTAGTTCATGATATAAGTTCGTGGCTTGTGGAAAATAATTTGATGCTAAATCACAGTAAGACTCAGTTTTTACAGTTTCTAACCCACAATTCAACAAGAACTGACATTTTAATCAGACAGAATGGGCATGTTATAAGCGAGACGGAACAGTTCAAGTTCCTAGGCGTACGGATAGATAGTAAGCTGTTGTGGAAAGCCCATGTTCAGGATCTTGTTCAGAAACTAAATGCCGCTTTATTTACCATTAGAACAGTATCTGAAATAAGTGACATTTCAACACGAAAAGTAGTATACTTCGCATATTTTCATACGCTTATGTCATATGGTATTATTTTTTGGGGTAATTCTTCTGATTCAAAAAGGGTATTTTTGGCTCAAAAACGGGCTATTCGAGCTATGTATGGTGTAAGTTCGAAAACCTCTTGTCGACCCCTATTCAATAGTCTGGGAATTTTGACATTGCCCTCACAGTATGTATTTTCTTTAATGTCGTTTGTTGTCAGCAATATTAGCTTATTCCCAAGAGTTAGCAGCTTTCACTCAGTTAATACTAGGCAGAAATCAAATCTGCATGTGGAATGCACTTCCTTGACTCTTGTGCAGAAAGGAGTGCAGTATTCTGCTGCATCAATTTTCAATATGCTACCACAAGAACTCAAAAATCTTAGCAGTAGCCCAAACACTTTTAAGTCTAAACTGAAGAGTTTCCTCATGGCTCACTCCTTCTATTCTGTCGAGGAGCTCCTGGAAGAGCTAAAAAATTAAGCAAATTCCAGTGTTACATTCTTGGTTTTCTTTAGTTAAACTAACGACTTGTCATCTGAATATGTTTCTGATATTTCATTTTATCTGTTTCTACAATCGTGTTATAATTTCATGTATTGACTCGTTCCATGACCATGGAGACTTCTCCTAAATGTGGTCCCACGGAACAATAAATAAATAAATAAATAAATAAATAAAAAATAAGCGAAAATTCGTCTATGTCATCATTGTATTGGCATGTACAGGGATCGAACTGTCCGACAGTGTGTTTTATAAGACCACAAGGTAAACGGAGTTTTTGTAATCTCTATATATAAAAGGCAATGTCTCACTCACTGATTCGTCATTGCCCAGCCCAAACTGCTAAGGATAGAAACTTCAGATTTGGAGAAGGGGTTGATCTTATACTATAAGCGTCGTTTCAGAAAGGATTTTTCGAAATTCAACTCCTAAGAGGTGAACTAGGGGATGAAAGGATTTTTGAAAATATGTCGCTATTAAAGCAATTTTGAACAGAGAAATCAGAAAATTGGTATTTGGTTTCTCGGCCAGAAAAAGAAATAAGAGTTCCAGCATTATTGAAAATTTAACCGCAATGTGTGTGAAATGGTGGGTAGAAGTTTTTTTCTTAATGAACCATTGTTAAAGAATTAAAATATTTGTGAAGCTACATCTATGAAAATTAATATTTGACTTCTTTCTCAGTTACAAAAAAAAACACGTGTCTCAGCATTTTTGGAAATCCACCTCCTAAGGGGGTAAAATACTGCATGAAAGGTTTTTTGAAACTAAATAGTTATTAAAGAAAGTAATAAGGCATTCCTAAAGCTGCATCTATAAAATTTGGTATTTGACTTCTCGCTCTGAAATAAAAAAATACGTGTTTCAGTGTTTTTGAAAATCCGGCGTCCTAAGGAGGGGAAATAAGGGATGAAAAGTTTTACGAAATTATTTCATTGTGAAAGCACAGCCAATTCTAAATCTACAAAAAAATTTATTTCGGTTCTGTGTTAGAAATAAAAAATACGTTTCACTGCTTTTAAAAATTAAGAAAATTAATAGTAAAATAGTATCGCTTTTGGTCAGAAGTAGATTCGGAAAAGATAATACTTCTATAGTTTTATTAGCGTGAAAAGTGTTGCAATTTGTGAACATAAAACTTCGATAAAAGAAAAACAAAACAAAAAATCTGTCCCGGCCATACAGTCTACTCGAGCGAAACAGCGGGTGCTAAGCTAGTTATTTATGTTTATGGTACGTGATGTTTAGGACTCAAATATCAGTCTTCAAAAGCATTTCGATACAGCTCTCAAAAATTCTCGAGAAAATCGACTATGAATTTGGCCAAATGTTTTTATTACCCTAAAGTAAGGTAATTTTTTCTACAGGCAGTTTTACTCCGTGCTAGGGCGTTGGGTTACTGTATGGGTGGCTAAGGTTCGATTCTCGGCCGATGCAACTTTGTAAACAATTATGCATATTTTACGGCAGTTTCTGTGAAGCGTAAAATATATGAAGACGAAAAAAATCAATAGCCCTTGATACTGACAATCATTGGATCGCTGGTTCGATTTCGTATTTATCCGTTCATTTGGAATACCTATGACATTTATACACAAAATTTACCAGATATATATTAATTAACAATTATCTAACAGCCATTTTATGAAAAATGTGCATCCCTTTATTTCTAATTACACATCGCAAACAAAGTCCAGTTTTCGTTGCAAATACAAATTCTTAATTACCGATCTTGTATAAATGATTGCGAATAAAGTTCATTTAAACTAAAAAAAGAGATTACAAATCACTTTTTCATATTTATATATTTTACTCTTCATGAAAATACTCAGAGAACAAATTTACGAACTCCAGAACTCTAATTAAGCCAAGACACAGATCGGAAAAACTGTCTTTTTTGAGAGTTATTGCAGACCCTCGGAAAACTTCAAAGTCGATTTCCTCGAGAATTTTTTGTTAGATGAAAGATGTTCTTCCGAGTCTGAAAACTCTTTAGAACACATCGAAATTATTTACCATGCTAGTAGTAGTTTTAATCTACAGCTCATCTGAGGATTTCTTAGTTCTTGATACAGAATTTGAGTTGAGACATCAGATGGACTAGCACGTTTTGCTTCATGCGACACTTGTGGCACGTTAAGACGTACGATATACCTCTGAAAATGCCGTAGAATAAAGTGTAGTCATACAATCATTGAACCTATGAGAACGAAAATATGGACACTCAGCAATAGTTCATTTGGTTCATTAGGCGGTAAAGAGTGTCCAGTCTGGTATTGGAACGTCACCGGGAAAATAAAGGTACAAAGAACAGAAAGCAATACAGAATCACTATATATTCGTGTTAATTTTGGCTATTATGCAGAAGAGCTCTTTAGTTCCTCAATCTTCCAGGAAGATAAAACTTCTGGCTGGAATAACACTCGAAGCCGAACCTATGTCTGCCACGAGAAGTGCTCTTAGCGTCGGAGAACGTCTAATAGGTCGAGTCAGTGTTTCAATCTACTGTTCCAATGAATGGCAAAGCCAAATTTCTGGAACGGTTGAAGGAGAGAGAGAGAGAGAATGGGCAGATTGAGCTTCGAGACGGCCTGGAGTGCCAGCAGGACTCTGTTGCTAAGATTCTTCCTTCTGAGCCACCGAGGGATAGGTTTGAAACTCTATGCTGCGTGCATATTTAAATAGTCAAGAAATTTGCAGACAAACGAAGATTTGGATTTTTAGTCGCTGGCTGAATTATAGGGTCGTGTTTTAGTGTTCAGCCATACATTTGGGAATACCAGGCATATGACAGGTTTCCGTGTGTGTGTGTGTGTGTGTGTGTGTGTGTGTGTGTGTGTGTGTGTGTGTGTGTGTGTGTGTGCTGCCTGCAAAAGTTTCTTCAGCAGGAGAAAATAATTTGGCACGAGGCCCGATATACACAAAAAATGCGCTTTAACACCCCACACGAAAGGCAGCAGTACTTGTATGCTACGCTCAAGGCGTCCTCGAAGCAAAAGTGATCATGCCCCGGCCAAAAAGACATTGCAGTGATTCTTTGGTGTTCAGCTGGTACTATGATGTTTTAACAGTTATATTGTTTGCCCCTATTTAGTTGATTACAGTTTATTTTCAGGAGCTACCCAAGTTTCACAGTCCAGCACTATACAGTTCAAAACTCGTGTTCCCCTTCCGGTATGAGGTAAAGCTGTCCTAAGCTCGAAGGTTAGTTTGGACGTTTCAGTGCTTTACTAAACGCGGTTTAGCTGATCTTGGTAGGCCCTAGCCTTCTTCAGAGCTCTCAACTAACTTATTCAGCCAGTTATAGAGCTCCTTACTGTTTGACATGGTCTTTGAACCGCGGCGAAACTTTGCATTTTTCACATAGCGAAACCGTTGCCGGACGGGAAAAAAGCTGTAAGTGACAGAAGAAACCTAGAATCAGCGAAGAGTTTAACACTGCGTCTTTGAAATTGTAGTCTGACATACTTCTCGAAATTTTAAACGCAATTTCCTTGGAACGCTGGCCTTAGGGGCCGTGGATAAGGTGTGGTGAACTGATGACGGTAAATAAGTGCCGTCACTTGCGAGAATATAATTTTTCTTCCATTTGTGATAGACCTGCATCGCATCTTCGGGTAACGCTCTTATCATCGTACCCTGCCTTCGAGAGTCTGTCCATAGCCGAGGGTATTAAATTCTTCGAATTATGAGCAAATTAACTTTGTTTTTAGAAACACGATTTCTGCTAAGCAGAAACTATTGTCACCATTTCAGCCAGTTAGGCATTTCTGAGCACTGTAGCATCTATTTTTTTATTCCTCATTACATGCCGTTAACAGCGAAGTTAGTTTGATATTTTCAGTCAGACAGTATAAACTGAAAGCATATTATGATTTTGTCGTAACATCTTTCCTTAATTGATGCGTACATTATTTTATACAAAATTGTCATCTTCATTTTTTTCATATTACTGTGACTGTATTATCTTAAATATGTACCAATAACTGATAAAAGAAAACGTTCACGTCACAGAAATACAGTGCTGGAAGCTCGCAAAAATATTTTATATTTCACTATAGTAATTTTTCGACACCAGAGCAAAATCAAATCACCATAAATTTCGCCGTATGAATGCTTCAAAAACTTTAGATGACAGGCTACTCAGCGTACTACAGTGTCCGGTCTGCCTCGCTTTAGCAGGGATGGGATGGTTCCTCTGCAGCTACGTCAGCGTTTGCTGCGCTTTGGACGAACCTTGTCCCTGATACAGGAGGTGGAGAACTCCTTGGCCTTGCGCCTTAATTGCAATTTCATTTCGCTGCGTGCTACTGCTGTCTCGTGGAATTTCAACAAGGCTGTTTTCCATTCTTTCATACGAAAGTGAAAGGGCCAATGCCCTTCAACCAGTACTTCTTTACTTCGATGAATCACCTTTTTCGCCCTTCCGAGAAACCTAAGTTCTGCAGGTCTTAGTTACTGCCCGGAGAAACGTTTTATACTGGCTACATTAGTGGCTTTTATGGCTTTTTTGGCTTTTGTGGCTTTCCTAATTCCGTTAAAGCAAATGCCGGGATGCTTCCGCCGGCCGGAGTGGCCGTGGGGTTCTAGGCGTTACAGTCTGGAACCGCGAGACCGGTACGGTCGCAGGTTCGAATCCTGCCTCGGGCATGGATGTGTGTGTTGTCCTTAGGTTAGTTAGGTTTAAGTAGTTTTAAGTTCTAGGGGACTGATGACCTCAGAAGTTGAGTCCCATAGTGCTCAGAACCATTTTTTGGGATGCTTCCTTCAACAGGCTTCCTACATCATCCTTCCTCACAAGTGTTAGTTCACCACTCCTAACGAATCACCAGTCGACGGATCGAGCGAATTGGTGCCCAGGCTAGAGTCTGGACTCGCATTCAGGAGGACTGGGGCCCAACTCCCCGTCCGCCAATCCAAATATCGGTTTTCTATGCTTTCACTAAGATACTTTTCCTTCCTACCTCTACCCAAAACCACCTTGTTGCTAGTTACCGCGGCATCGACGGGACACGAAACCCTAATCTACCTTCCTTCCTTCTGTAGACATTTATCTCTCATTTTTCTGTAATCGACATAAAATTTAGCCATGACTAATAGCAATTAAGTGTATTTCAGGCCTTAGTCATTCCGTAATTCTACGTTCGGTTGGGTGCGTAGTGCCTTCTGAATCTCTCGATCTGTCGTGATGTTTATACAGTGTGGATCACCTAAAACTTGCACTGCAAATATTACGGAAATTTTACGGAATAGAAGTTTCACAGAATGTTTGGTAATAAGAGGTTCTTATTGTTACTCAATAAACAGATTGTAATAACACTTATATAGTGTAATTTTTGTGCAAACATAGACTTTTTTAAATGTAACACTGCCTATTGACATTGACAAACTAAAAGTAGGATAACTTAGAATGTCAGTGGTGTTTGTTCAAGGATTCTAGTGTGAGTCGTTTACGAGATATCGCATTTTGAAAAGTTTCCAAACTGACACTTGTTTTTACCATTCAACCTGCGTTGCTGTTAGGTACGACGTTATTATGTTTACTTACAGTGTTTTTGTGTGTTTCTTGAGTGCGCTGCGACTTGCTAGTCAGTTAGTGTGTGACAGTCCAAGCAGTAGATTATGAGCGGACGATGAGATTTACCGATGAAGAAAAAGTCGTCATTCTCATGGTGCATGGAGAGTGCAGGAAGAATGCAGGTCATTTTTGTACGGTGTATGCGGCAAGATATACCAGTAGCCATCAACCATCTCGGCATTTATTTATCAATCACTTCAGCCAGTTACGTGAAAGTGGTAGTGTAACGCCTAGGCGCTACAGTCTGGAACCGCACCACCGCTACGGTCGCAGGTTCGAATCCTGCCTCGGGCATGGATGTATGTGATGTCCTTAGGTTAGTTAGAATTAAGTAGTTCTAAGTTCTAGGGGACTGATGACCTCAGAAGTTAAGTCCCATAGTCCTCAGAGCCAATTTTTGTAACACCCAGACAATGTAACACAAGGAAACAAGTGACGACAAAAGAGGAGGAAATTATTGTTGTTGCTGCTGCTGTTAGCATGTTAGCTCTCACGTAATTGTGTTATGAATCAGGCAAGTGTCCTACACGTTCTCCATCGACATAGGTCCCATCTCTATCACATCTCTCTCCACCAAGAACTGCATGGAAACGATTAAGAGAATCGTGTTAACTTCTGTACCTGAGCATTAAGACAGGATACTCCTGATGTATCATGTATCGTGTTTAGTGATGTAGCCACTTTTACCAGGTAAACCGCTGAAGCATACACTATTGGTCTTTTGCAGTCCCTGTTGGCTTTTTCAGATGAAAAATCAGTGTCCATGGGGTGTAAATGTGTAGTGTGAGATAGTGAACCATCAGCTCACATTTCTGTTTTTCATAGACAGAACACTGAATGCACATAAGTATTGCAGCCTCTTTACAGAACGTCTTCCACTAATACTAGAAGGCATTCATTTGAAGACTAATAGGAACCTGTTGTACCTGTAGTGGGATAAAACCCATCTTGGTGCACTGTTAATATCAAATTGGCATGGTAATTAATTAAATTGATCAATTAAAGCATCACTCCCCCTGCCACCTTAACCTATTGTTCTGCTAATTGATTTATGATCGCTTTGGGGTTGATTTATGATCCCCTGTGGATAATCCATCCTTCTGATAACCCCCCCCCCCACCTCTCCCCCACCCATTGCAGAAAAGGGACACTTTTTTGTCACCCCCTCCTCAGTTCAATTGTGAGCTCTTTTTCCACTCCTGAGAAATTTCCCACTCCTACCCCCCCCCCCTCCTACACCCTCCTCACTTCAGTTCTGAGCTCTTTTCCCCCTCCTGGAGAATTCCCCACCCCCTTCCCCAACTCCACCTGAAAATCGGTGGGAAGAAAGACTCATTCCATGCTAAGATGCTCATACAGGTAAACTATGATGATGATGATGATGATGATGATGATGATGATGATGATGATGATGATATTTGGTTTGCGTGCCACTCAACTGCATGGTTCTCATGGCCCATACATATTTCCAATCTTTTCACTGTCCAGTCTTGCCACTTTTCCGAATGATCATGAAATGGTGAGGACAACACAAACACCCAGTACCTGGGTGAAGAAAATCTGTGACCCATCCAGGATCGAATCTGGGTGCCCATGATCAAGAGTTAGCAATGCTAGGTAAGAAACGAGGATTACTATATTTTCAGTTACCTAATTTCAACTATTTTTCAAGGTCATTTTCCCTCCTATCCATCCTCTCCACACACACACACACACACACACACACACACACACACACACACACACACACACACACACACACAATCCAAAGGGTACACATATGAATCTTTGTAAGCAGGAGACTCTCTTAGGATGTTTCTCTGGGTAGAGAACATGAAAACAAATTTTCTTGAACAAAAACTTCTGTTAAAGTTTGCATATACATTTACGCACAGAAAACCACTCTTTCTTTTTGTTTGATGTTGTTATTATAACATCCACCTTAATTTTTAACTTGCAGTTTAATTTTACATCTGAATTATATATTTCAATCTCCAGCCAGTAATTTAACAAGCAGAAGGAAATTATCTTCTCGAATTCTAATACATATCTAGTTTGTCCTGTAACCCATTTCCTTTATGTCTTTAGTAGTTAGCATTTGAGGATTTTAATTTTCCCTCCTATTTCCTGCATAGCACAGTTATTAGAACACTCCACATCATCCTGGGCGTATGCTGACAAAACACCAGCTCCACATTTTGCTGAATTTCCATATAGAACTTTAATATTATAATTCCTTGCAAATAAATTACCGTTAAAGGTTGTTACTCCATCAGTTTTAAACTCTGCAAACGGTTGTTACGTTGCTAAGAGCACAACATTGAGTCCAGAACATTTATAAACGATGTAACCATCCTTTTTAGCAGATACGGATGGAACTGGAGCTTTACAAACAAATTTCTCGTGTGTCCTTTACTGTAGTAAACGTTCTTGTTGCCGGCATTTTCGGTCAGTACTCCAAAATATGGCCACTA
Organism: Schistocerca serialis cubense; assembly: GCF_023864345.2. Classification (NCBI taxonomy): domain Eukaryota; kingdom Metazoa; phylum Arthropoda; class Insecta; order Orthoptera; family Acrididae; genus Schistocerca; species Schistocerca serialis. The sequence goes on along the minus strand of NC_064638.1, from coordinate 869,415,457 downwards.
ACCACTGCTATTTACAATAAATGTTCATGTTCTATATTCTCCACTTGTATCCAGAATTTTTCACAGTCCGAGTTTGAGGTAATATGTTAGTCCTGCCTGTACATCTCCAATTGCTTCTTTTTTTTCCAGTAGCGTCTTATACTCCGCCCTTGTGTCATTTGTTTTCGTCATATACTCCAATTTTAGTTTTTTGGCTTCGACCTCTTCTATCTCCAATTTCCTTTTTTGTACACTTAATACATTAACTATACTTAAATGAGTCATTTCTGTAATGGGGAATGGTTTAAGTCTGTTTGATACATTGGTTCTTTTTCTTAAGATCTGTGGTATGACATTATTTGTAGGAACCAATCCTAATTCAGCAATATCTATATCTGACAGTATTGTGGAGAAAAGTCCTAGATTGAGAGAAATATGATTCTCATGCTTTAATATTGAATTTCCATGTAATATTTATATTGTTTTTGTTGGAGTCAGTGTTAAGAATCTCCACATAGTTTACAGGTAGATAATTAAAACTTTATGAGACGAGCATAACTTATAAGCTTTTCTCGGTGTTGAGAGTCTGGCGGACTTCCTTGGACACCAATTAATTTTCGAGTATTCTAATTACCCCACTAGACAACCCGCAAAATGCTGTTGAACACCACACAACAGCTGTTCTGTAAGTTATTAGTTAGACACCACATGAATATGAATGGGGCAGAGTACAGTGGAGCCCATTTTAAATACCGTTTGTTAGAGCTTAAAAAAACTTAGACGGTTTTGCACACAGTCAAACACACGATCAGTACTGTAACTGTATATTGTAGCTTCCAGTCTGGTAATACCATATTGTTTAGCCAAGGACGGCATAAAAATTTCTCGTAGTCGCATATCTGGACAGTTTTTAAAATCTATATGGTGGTTACTGATAACTTTGTTCACACCTGGGCTCCTGATTTGTCATAAATCTTTACCCTATAGTCGGAGGAAATCAAAATTAAACAGTCTATTACAACTATCTTATCGTTGTCCACAATCACATTGCTTCTTCCTTGGCGGTCTCCTTCCATTCAGAAGTTGTGGTTTAATATTAGGTAGTCTCACATCCCGATTTTATTTAAAATTCCGGTGAAATCTTACGTTATGTACAAATACAAAAGGTGACAGCCATACAAGTACCTGCTGGAATACTCCAGGCGGCTTTTCCATCAGAACATCCACTTTAACGTCAGCTAATTCCACTTTATATGGTACAATCACAGGATTTTTATATTTCTTCGAAATGGTTTCCAGTGCTTTCTTGCCGATGTTATCCAGATTTCCTCTTGTTGTCACACTGTCCCCTCCAGGTAGGAGAAATGGTAGCTTCGCCTTGATACTATGTTTTCCAGCGACGAACTTGAAGAATTACCCAGGATATGATTGTTAAATGAGCCACTCATCTCTAACTGCCCTTCACATTCCACTTGATCACAAATTTTAACTACTATAATGTCATTGGGAAACTGTTCTGTAATAGCAATAAGCACAATTAAATTCTTTCTAAGAAGCATACCAGTTTTGGTGTAATTCATGATGTCAATATCAGAATCAAGACTGTCCAGTTTCTCCACTAGTAACTATAAACATAAGCGTTCGTCGTTGGTCTCATCCTCCTCCCTAATAGCTGAGGTATGTTAAGCACTTTGGAGGAATCCGTGTTGACACTTTCAACTACCAGAGAAGACTGAGTACTCGTGGCTGGTAAGCCTCCTTTTACACTCTAAAGATCCAAGATGGTGGCACTTTTGGGCACGTGATCTTCTAGTCATACATTTTAAATTTGGTTGTACTCGCAATCCAATTGTAAATTCCTACCCCAGTTGTGCTATGTTGTGTGCAAGATGTCCGTGGGAGGGAGGGAGACTGCTCGAATTTACCATCCTTTTTGTTTTGCGAGATCCTTCCCCTCTACCAGCTCAGCACAGATTGAGTCTTTTTTCCCATAAAATTCCAGATGGGGAAGGTAGGGCAGAGAGAGGGTGGGGAGGAGAGGGCTGAAGCATTTACCAAGATGGTGAAAAGAATGATGAAAAGACCCTCAGAACAGAAGTGGGGAGGTGGTGAGAAAGAAGAAAGTGTCCCCTTTGCCAAAGGGGTTGGGGGTGAGGGAAGGATAGAGGGGGGGGGGGTGTTCTCAGAAGGACGGGTTATCCGTAGGGGCTCATAAATCAACCACCAGGGGATGGTAAATCAATTAACAGAACAATAGGTTAAGGGAAAGAGGTGGTTTAATTGATCAGTTTAATTAATTATCATAACAATTTGATGTCAAAAGTGCACCAGGATCGGCTTTATCGCACTATTGGTACCAACATGATGGTTTTCTAGTCCATAGTACATGAAGTGCCACAGCACATCTTCACAAATTGTTTCCAAATCGTTGAATTGGATGAAGACCTTGGCTGTTCCTTTCCCTGTGTTTGAGGCCCATAGAATTTTTTCCGTGGCAAAAGCTGAAAGACGCTGTCTACAACATACCAACTACAACCAATGATATGCAATGATGTATTACTGCAGCCTGCTCGGATATCTCCATTGAAATGCTAGCACATGTGCAGCAGTCGTTCCATACCAGATTGGAAGCAAGTACTGCTGCTGCCAGTAGTCAGTTTGAACACAACATGAGATGGTCAGTTATCACATTACTGATCAAACTCGATATAACTAGTGTATGCACTTGTGCTATTCTTTAGTGGGTGCTACCCCAGGAATTATACCAGCTTTGGTGTGCGATCTTTTCAAAATACGATATCGCACTAGAATCCTGCTATAAACACCAAGTCTGAAAATTACACATCAGCAGTATTTGCGGTGCAAGTTTTAGTTGATTCACCCTGCATATACCGATGCATAAAAAATCCACAACACCAACAAGGAGTTGTGCGTCATAATGAAAGTTGATAGGCGTGTATTTACATATGAATAAGATATCTATTCACTACTATTCACCATTAGCATATGAGTAGCGCTGTTAGTGCCACTAAGAGGACGCACATCAGGATTGCTTCAAATAAAAGTTGTAACGGTCGTGAGCGTTAGTTACCTTTGAGATAGCACGCGACGATTTTACGTTAGTTTGATGAAATCTAGTTCTGCCTCGGTGCCAGCGATAGCCGTGTCTTAGTTAGAAGGAGGCCATTTGAGGGCCTGCAACCAACCTGTTGCATACTAGACACCCTGGAACTATACCTGGAGTTATGTTTTCTGGGGTGCGATTTCGTATGACAGCTGGAGCACTCTCGTGGTTATCCCATGTATCTTGGTTGCAAATTTGTATGTCAGTCTGGTGATTCGGCCTGTTGTGCTGTCATTCATGAACAGCATTCCAGGGTGGTTTTCAACAGTATAACGCTCGCCCACATACCGCTGTTGTAACTCAACATGCTCTACAGAGTGCCGACATGTTGCCATGGCCTAATAATCAACTCTGTCTCCAATCGAGCGCATATGGGACATCATCGGACGACAACCCCAGCGTCGTCCACAAACAGCACTGACCGTCCCTGTATTGACCAACCACCTGCAACGAGCATGGAACTCCAACCCACAAACTGACACCCGGCACTTGTACAGCACAATGCAAGCACTTTTGCATTCTTGCATTCAACATTCGGGTAGTCACACCAGTTATTAATCTATCTCCATCTGACATTTGCAACGGCATATCTCGCTCTTACTTTAACCTGTGATCTTGCAATGTTAATCACTTAAGTACACTGAAGCACCAAAGGAACTGGTACAACTGCTTAATATCGTGTAGGGCTCCCGCGAGCACGCAGAAGTGCGCAACACGACGTCGCATCGACTCGTCTAATGTCTGAAGTAGAGCTGGAGGGAATTGACACTATGAATCCTGAGCAGAGCTGTCCGTCAATACGCAAGAGTACGAGGGGGTGGATTCGCATTCGGGAGGACGACGGTTCAATCCCGCGTCCGGCCATCCTGATTTAGGTTTTCCGTGATTTCCCTAAATCACTCCAGGCAAATGCCGGGATGGTTCCTCTGAAAGGGCACGGCCGACTTCCTTCCCCATCCTTCCCTAATCCGATGAGACCGATGACCACGCTGTCTGGTCTCCTTCCCCAAAACCAATCAACCTACGAGGGGGTGAAGCTCTCTTCTGAACAGCACGTAGCAAGGCATACCAGATATGCTCAATAATGTTCATGTCTGGGGAGTGTCCGCAGCTCGTGGCCGTGCGGTAGCGTTCTAGCTTCCCGCGCCCGGGTTTCCGGCTTCGATTCCCGGCGGGGTCAGGGATTTTCTCTGCCTTGTGATGACTGGGTGTTGTGTGCTGTCCTTAGGTTAGTTAGGTTTAAGTAGTTCTAAGTTCTAGGGGACTGATGACCATAGATGTTAAGTCCCATAGTGCTCAGAGCCCGTCTGAGGAGTTTGGTGAGCAGTGGAAGCATTTAAACTCAGAACACTATTCCCGTAGCACTCTGTAGCAATATTGGACGTGAAGGGCGTCGCATTGTCTTTCTGAAACTGCCCAAGTCCGTCGGAATGCACAATCGACACGAATGGATGCAGGTGATCAGACAGGATGTTTGCGTACATATCACCTGTCAGAGTCGTATCTAGACGTGTCAGGGGTGCCATACCAATCCAGCTGCACACGCCCCACACCATTACAGAGCCTCCACCAGCTTGATGAGTCCCCTGCTGACATGAAGGATCCTTGGATTCATGAGGTTGTCTCCACACCCGTACACGTCCATCCGCTCGATACAATCTGAAAAGAGACTCGCCCGACCAGGGGACATGTTTCCAGTCATCAACAGTCCAATGTCGGTGTTCACAGGCCCACCAGGCGAGGCTTAAAGCTTTGTGTCATGCAGTCATCAAGGGAACACGAGTGTGCCTTCGGTTCCGAAATCCCATATCGAAGACGTTTCGTTGAATGATTCATACTCTGACACTTGTTGATGAACCAACATTGAAATCTGCTGCAATTTGAGGAAGGGTTGTTGAACGATTCTCTTCAGTCGTCGTTGATCCCGTTCTTACAGGATCTTTTTCCCACCGCAGCGGATTCCTGATGTTCAAGGTACACCGGTGAAATGAAATGATCGTACGGGAAAATCCTCACTTCATCGCTACCTAGGCATGCTGTGTCCCATCGCTCGTGCGCCAACTATAACACCGCGTTCAGACTTACTTAAACCTTGATAACCTGCCATTGTAGCAGCAGTAACCGATCTAACAATTGCTCCAGACACTTGTTGTCTTATATAGACGTTGATGACCGCAGTGCCATATTCTACCTGTTTACATATCTCTGTGTTTGAATACGCATTCCTATACCACTTTCTTTAGAGCTTCAGTGTATGTTACCTGGACAAATATACTCCCGAAATTTCACTTCACTACACAATTATTTTTTGGTATTGCCATTTTTTCTGTATGTGTATTTGCTTGAAATACCCTTTGTAATGTACAAGCTCTTCCTGGAGGGTTCCCGTCCCAGCAATATGATACCTCCCGTGCATCATAAGTGTGCAGACAGCGATGACTGGATCTGTGGGGCAGTAATTCCATTGAGATATTTCTCTGTGTGGGTGGGCTTGCGATACTTTGCGTGATTCGATTTGCCGTCATCTTTTCAACTCACCAGTACACCCAAGAATCTACAGGATGTTCGTACTAAAGTGAATAATTTTATTGGTGGTATTTAGGTCGCTCAAAAATTGATGTAATTTATTCCCTTGTCATGGAGGTTCGTTACTTAAGTATCATGAAAACTGTCCCTAAATACTACGAATTTGAAACATGCAGATTACAGAGCGTTTGCCTCGAAGTTCACAACAAACAGATTGAATACCAACGGCCAAGGAAGATTTATTTGTTCGTGTGGTGTTCCGACCGAATGATTGTGATCAGTGATGCACCAGAATCGACCAAGACAATCCCGAATGTGGAGGCAAGTCCTGGCCACAGTCTGCGTCATAGCATACAGCGTGGGGAAACCCTGTGACCAGAGGGCGTGGTGACACGACGTTACATCATATCGGTCACTTCCCTTTTGACTTCTAATGTCCGCCTGACTCAACAGCTGCTATTGTGGATTTCCGTAAAGACGCTGTTTAACTGATAGAGCGCGGAGGCGTTGTAACGGAAACGACTATGTTTAAGAAGGCTACGAGCAAAATCGTGATTTGGGAGTCATGATATTCGGTTCCTCTTTGATCTAGGAACTTGGTGTAAAATGTTTTTGGCTTAGTACGGACCAATGGCCGTTTGTATAGCCATTCCAAAATCATTCTGTACCTACGTATGTTCCATTGCATCAAACAAAGGTTGAACGATGAACTGGAGCTGGCGCCCAGGAAAAATGGCCGAACCCATTAATTCCTTTTGCAAAAGATGTTAACTGAGCTGAAATTGATTCTCAGTTGATGGCAATGTTATTATGTCCACCGTTCGAGTTTTACGTGCAAATATGTTTAAAAACACGTTTTCCTGGCAGTTGTTTGAAGCACACCACTTCTATACTTTAAATTTGTACGAAACGGTTCAAACTCTGCACTAAGGTGGATGAATGGATAAACTCAAAAAGAAACTTTCCTTAGCCAATAAACACTATCCATTATAGAGATACGACTGTCTAAAGCCGAGCTAAATGTAGCACGTAAAAATCATACTTACGTAAATTGAAAGCGTGAAAACAGTTAAAGTGATTTAAATACTACTTGTGGGAATCGGTTGAAATTTTGCTAAAAGTTAGACAAATACTGTACATATAATTAATGGCCCTCCTGTCGTTTTGTGAAAACCTTCTCCGTTGCCACGATATAAACAACATGGTTCGAAAGACAATAAGAAAAACTATACCGGATCACTCGTCGCACGAGTCAACAGCTACATAGGTTACCAAGCTGTGGCGCTCTGATGTCAAAATTGTGGTAGAGTAAAAGTTGGGAACTATCATTAAAAAAGGTGAATATCTCCTGGAAAGAGTTAGGAATATAAAAGAAAGGAACTAGCTTTTTGACTTACCTGGCAGCTGCAAAGACATTTAAATCAAAACATCTTGACATTTTCACGTTTTTTTGTGAGGTAATCCTGCTCCTCCGGTGCAGTGAGCTTTCTTAGCTGCAAGTTGTTGGCACACCTCCATCTTGCAATTTTAAGACTAAAGTTCCTGATCCTGAGTCCAAAAGCCAAAAGATTCGCCAACCATAGCAAACGTTATGATATATCATATGGCTGGGGAGCATACTTGTAACGATTAAACAAGTTTTTCTGGGGGGATAAAATTTCTGGGTGTAGATTTGTTCCTGGTACGATGACATGATGTGTCATGTTACTTTACTTGACGCGGTGCATTATATTACGTGACATAGGTACTGATACCAACTAGCAAAAAAGCACGAATATGTCAAGATGTTGTAATTCAAACGTCTTTGAAGCTGCCAGATGGGTTGAAACGATAGTTCCCTTCATTCACATCCGTAACTTTGCGCAGGACATATTCGTCTTTTTTGTGCCATGATAGGAGCATTTTCATTCTGGTGCTTGTACAGAGGGTTCTGCGGTCCCGCACTAACTTCAACCGACACGTACCTGATCAAGGTAATTGGCTCTTCAAATGGCTCTGAGCACTATGGGACTTAACATCTGAGGTCATCAGTCCCCTAGAACTTAGAAGTACTAAAACCTAACTAACCAAAGGACATCACACACATCCATGCCCGAGGCAGGATTCGAACCTGCAACCGTAGCGGTCGCGCCCTTCCAGACTGAAGCGGATAAAGGTAATTCCAACAACAAAAGGACAGGAAGAAGGCGAAAGTATCTGATTACAAAACTAGTAGTTAACATCTGGCCCAACCAGAAGCATGGCACGGTAAAATAGACGTTGAAGGCTTTACTTACAAACTCTTCTGTTTTATTTGTAAGTGCCATCTTAGACAAAATGATACAAAGTAAGTCAACTGGGAACAGATGCGACGTCGTAAACAATGCAGATGTGTTTCTTTCGTATCTGTGTCTACAAGGCACTGTAGAGCACGCGTCACGCCCATATTCTCGGTTTTCTATCATATGCCATCCGCTTATCGACCGAAGCCAGTAGAACCGTCTATGCGCCTTGGTACGCGTCCTCATCTCTGTTATCTTATTCTCTATACGCCTTGGTATGCGCCCTTATTGCTCTTATCTTATTGTCTATGTGTCTCATCCCTCTTCTCTTATTCTCTATACGCCAAAGTGTATGCTCTCATTATCTTATTCTCTATATGCTCTGGTATTCGCCCCTCATTTCTTGTCTTATTCGCTATATGCCTCGGTACGCGCTTTCCTCCTTCCGCTCTTATTCAAGGTTCGTACCTGAGGTATACGACAGTCGCTGTAGAACTGTGGCGCGGTCTTCCTCGAATGTCGTTTCTCTAAACTTACCCATCATGGATTTACCCATCAAGGTCTTTCTTCTGTTATCCTTTCGTATACTCTATACCGATCTTTTGCGATCCAATCAGGCTGAAATCGTTTGGTTTCTGCAGTCGTGCCAACTTGATTAGGACACCAAACGCCGAAATAATAATCCAAGACCAGATCGTTGTTCACGATTTTGTTTACAAATGCATCGTCATTTTGCAGTGCCCTTCCATAAAATCTTAAGCACTATAAGGCGCCACCCACTAACAGCGAGAGATGTCCCCCCCTCATACCGTAACACCAGTTGCTTCGTACTTCACTCTGAGTGCACATTTCATCTTCTTGATACTCAGTTCTGAGAGTAATGACAGTAATTCACCTGGACGTGGACGTCACAGTTCCGGACAATAAATTCAGCCTTGCTTGTGAACACCTGCGTCATTCCTTCCTCGAAAGATGGATAGGAAGAGGGCTCCGTCTTTCGTGTTCAGGTCGCCCGCTTGGTCCGGCCCTCTTGATTTCTTCTTGTGCGGTCATGTGAAAAGTATTATGGAAAGACATCTCGAGGCTGACTGTTATATGTCGACAAGCAACCTCGCTGTCCGTGGCTTTCTTCGAAGAGCGTAAGGATTATTCGAACTCGTACGACAGAAGTACACTATCTGACAAAAGTGTCCTGACACTCCCATGTACCGCGAAATTAATAACCGGATATCACAAGACGCGGACATTTCAGTATAAAAGGAGGCGAGAAATAGTGTCTTGTCGGCAGAGAAGTAGTAACAGCACAATGGGTCGGTCAGAAAAGCTCAAAGACTTCGAACGTGGACTAGACATTGTTTGTCAACTAAATAACAAATCCGCCAGGGACATTCCACCCCTTCTAAAGCTCCACAAGTCGACTGTTCGTGGTGTGACTGTGAAGTGGGAAGGCGAAAGAACACACAGCTAAATCAAGACTAAGCAGACCTTGTGTACTGACGGAACGCGTCAGGTATTGGGGAGGCCGGCTGTAAAGAAACTACATGAAATCGGTGGAAGAAGTCACTCGTGAATTTCGAAGTGCTACCATCAGTCCAGCAAGAAGAGCGCCTGTGTGTAGGAAGTAAAAAAAAGGGGGGGGGGGGAGGCACTGTGGTCGAGTAGTTCCCCATAAGCCAGTTTCTACACTGAGCTGAGGAAAGTCATGTGGTATCTCCTAACGTCGTGTTGGACCTCCTTTTGACCGGCGTAATGCAGCAACTCGACGTCGCATGGACTTAAAAGTCGTCAGAAGTCCCCTGCAGAAATATTGAGCCATGCTGCCTCTATAGTCGTCCATAATTGCGGAAGTGTTGCCGGTACAGGATTTTGTGCACTAACTGACCCCTCGGTTATGTCCCATAAATGTTCGATGGGGGCCAAATCGTTCGCTCGAATTGTCAAGAAAGTTCTTCAAGCCAATCGCAAATGACTTTGTTCTCGTGACATGACGCATTGTCATCTGTAAAAAGGCCATCGTTGTTTGGGAACATGAAGTCTATGAGTGGTTTTAAATGGTCTCCACGTAGCTGAACATAACCATTCCCACTCAAGGTTCGGTTCAGTTGTACCAGAGGATCTAACCTATTCCATGTAAACACAGATGATACGCCCGCTAAACCCGCTGGGCAGAACAGGTAATTAGGATTGTGAAAAGGGCCAAATAAGATGGGGGTCAGTTTCACCTTCTAATTGTAATTTATTGTAATTTAATAACACTTTTACAACCAAAGCGGCACATAGCCGGACCTTTATCGAATGCAACTCTTTCACGACTGAAGGCCTCCAAACAAGAAATCTTAACAAATCGACAAGATAAAAATCCAATTAAGACAGCAATAAAATAATGAAAAAAACATTACAGCAAAGTAGATAGAACAAACATATGCAAGGTGCAATACCATAGGCTCAAGGCCACAATTAAGTTTCAAAATTTTAAAATATATTGCCATAATCTTTTAAACGCAGAAGGTCGCAATGTTTAAGCTTGAGGATAAATCAAAGAATTAATTTTGCAAAATTTTTAAGAAAAAAAGGAAAAATAACCATAAGCCTTAAATTTTAAGCAGCTAAAAACAGATAAATAAACACCGGTGGCACTCTGAAGCCTCCAGGGAGGTCGGTCTGACCTTGTTCACTTAGGCGAGACAGGTGGTGAGCCTAACTACACTTGATCCGTCGGAACCCAACCAGGGATAGCCACGGACCGACCGCCACAACGACTTGCTTCCCATCAATCAGTACATGAGAACTCAAACAGAAAAGGTTACAAACGTGAGAATCCACAATGGAGTATGTATGAGCCGTTAAAATTACACACCATGTTGGACAGCGACAACAGATGAGGAAAGGACGTTGCCTGCAATTGCGCTAGTGGCCAGCGCAGGTAACCGGAACACTAACGGCCACTAGGCAGAAAAATTCCGCTGGTACGCTTTAATTTGAAACACGTTAATATAGTTAACTTCACCCAAAAGAACACTTCCTGAGTTTACGTCAGTGCCCAGGGCAGGTAACCGGAACACTAACGGCCACAAGGCGGAAAGTTCCACTGGTGCACTCGAATTGTAGTCAACCAAATAGATATTTGCACCGCATGGCGGCTAAATTTCAGCAGTTGAAATACTCGGTGTTGCTCACAGGGAAACTTCCCGAACAGTAAACCACCGAAACGAACCACCACAACATGAAAGGGCGTGGCTTGGGTAGTTGAAACCACCACTCAACTTTGACGTCCTGGGTCGGTAAACCACGAAGCTCGTAGCGATCGGACAGCTCCACACACGCTCCGACACTGCGCAGGGGCTGCCAACGGACCCAGCCGACTGCACTTCCCTCGTCCGCAACAACCGACCGACTGCCTGCTGGTCCGTCGCGACTGCACTTCTGGTGCGTCACCCACTCACTTCCAGACACACGACGGCGGAAGTACTGGCTGGGACCCAACCATGCAGAGGAAACACGCCCAATGGCTAAACGACATCCCTGCACCAGGAAAGGGCCGACCCAAGTTCCACAAGATGGTAATTGAAAGGGCCCAGAAGCGCTCTAATAACCAGTTACACGTCGTTCCGTGAGACGACCGATCTCTCAGAGGCAGTACGCCGACAACATTTAAAATAAAATGTCAACTGAAATAGCGCCAACTACACACACACAACCTGACTTGAACGATACCCAAAAGTAAATAAGCACACACGAAGACAAATCGGGAGCCGATTCGCGCGCGCGCGCGCACACACACACACACACACACACACACACACACACACACACACACACACACACACACACACACACAGCCGACTCATGAACGATCGGCGAGCCAAAACGCGTCGTCCGGTAGGACGACCGACCTACGATCCACCGAGACCGTGGCCCGGCTCACGTGATGCGTGGCGGCAAAGGTCGGGCGAGCCATGTCGACGCAGACCTCACAGCTGCTCCAACCCGACTGCACTAGTCCCGCATTGCAACTCCCCGACTGGCAGGTCCAGACTGCGCTTCAGACACGTTCCCACTGACCGGCAGACTCAAACCCGCAACCCGAACTGCGACTAACTAACATACAACAGACAACGAGCGAGAAGTAATAGCAGTCAAGCAAAGATATTACGAGAGGGGATATATCGATACGCGCCGCTAACGCTGCTCACGGTCAGGCAATGTAGCAACTCAGTGACAGCAGTAATTTAAATTAACGTAGTGAGGTGGATGTACGTTAAAAACAGGGTGTAAAATACATAATGGCGGAAACACGAGCCACGCACGGCTCAGAAACCAACGCCATTATGGAGCCACCACCAGCTTGCGCAGTAATTTGTTGGCAACTTAAGTCCATGGGATCTGCAACACACTCAGTCCCTACCATCAGCTCTTAGCAACTGACGCCGGAACTCATCTGACGCCGGCCGGGGTGGCCGAGCGGTTCTAGGCGCTACAGTCCGGAACCGCGAGACCGCTGCGGTCGCAGGTTCGAATCCTGCCTCGGGCATGGATGTGTGTGATGTCCTTAGGTTAGTTAGGTTTAAGTAGTTCTAAGTTCTAGGGGACTGATGACCTCAGAAGTTAAGTCCCATAGTGCTCAGAGCCACTCATCTGACCAGGTCAAGGTTTTCCAGTCGTCTAGGGTTCAACCGATATTGTCATGCTCTGCTGCAGAGTGTAAAACGGCTCTGAGCACTATGGGACTTAACTTCTGAGGTCATCAGTCCCCTAGAACTTAGAACTACTTAATTGGTAGAAGTACAGACAAATAAATGATTTCAAATTGACAAAAATTTGATAATTTATTCAAGAGAAAGAGCTTCACAAGTTGAGCAAGTCAATAACGCTTTGGTCCTCCTCTGGCGCTTATGAAAGCAATTTTTCGGCCTCGCATTGATTGGCAGAGTTGTTAGATGTCCTTGCGACTGTTATTGTGTCAAATCCTGTCGAATAGTTGCGTTTGATCGTCAAAATTCCGAGCTCGATGGATGTCCCTACCCACAATACTCCAAACTTTCTCATTTGGTGTGAGATCCGGCGAACGTTCTGGCCAAGGAGCACGAAGACACGTGGTAGACACTCTCAATGTATGCGGGCAGGCATTGCCTTACTGAAAGGTAAGCCCAGGGTGCTTTGCAGAGCAACATAAGTGGGGGGGGGGGTAGAATATCGTAGACCTACCACTGTGCTGTAAGAGTGCCCTGGATGCCGACCAGACGGGTCGCTCTATGAAATGAGATGGCACCCCAGACCATCAGTCCTGGAAGTGGGGCCGTTTAGTGATCGACAGTCAGGTTTGTATCCCACGTCTGTCTGGGACTACTCCAGACACATCTTCACTAGTCACTGGGGCGGGACTCATCACTGTAGACAATTTTGCTCCAGTCAATGGGATTCCAGGCTGAATATGCCCGACACCACTGCAAACGGGCTTGTTGAGAGTCGACGCAAGGGGCGCCTGGATCTCAGCCCCCTTTCTGTGAGCCGCCTATTAATGGTCCTCTGTGGTCACTGCAGCGCCAACTGCACGTCGGATCGATGGTAATGATGAATCGACGGCTCTGAGTGAGACTCAGTGCGACTCAGTCGATTGCTCGGTCCTCAAGTACTGTCGTCTCTCTACGGTGATTGCTTCCTTCTTGACACTGTGTTCGACCATGGTTTTCCCATTCCTACGAACATCGTCGAATACTGGCATCGCTCCTATTCAGACGTAGAGTGATTCGCCGAATACTTCACTCGGCTTCTTTGGATCCAACTTCACACCCTCTCTCAAATGCTGACATCTGCGCATATGCAAGGCATAGTTATTGTCTAGCTGGGTGCATGGAGTGAAAATCTCAAAAATTTTATGCCCTGGTATCGACATGTACGCCAACGGCCTTGCCGCAGTGGTAACACCGGTTCCTGTCATATCACCGAAGTTAAGCGCTGTCAGGCTGGGCTAGCACTTGGATAGGTGACCATCCGGTCCGCCGAGCGCTGTTGGCAAGCAGGGTGCACTCAGCCCTTGTGAGGCAAACTGAGGAGCTACTTGATTGAGAAGTAGCGACTCCGGTCTCGGAAACTGACTTACGGCTGGGAGAGCGGTGTGCTGACCACATGACCCTCCGTCTCCACATCCAGTGACGCCTGTGGGCTGAGTATGACACGGCGGCCGGTCGGTACCTTTGGGCCTTCATGGCCTGTGCGGGAGGAGAGAATCGACATGTACCCTACTTACTATCCTTGCCAGCTGCGCGGTGAAATGCGCTGCAGCGTCACACATCATCCGTCGGCCACCAAAGTTAACAACTTTGCATTTTCCGTCGATACCTAATACGAGGGCTATCCACAAAGTACATTACGTTTTGGAATTAAAAATAAATAAAGTATTGGAAATTTTTTTTATTATGTACAGATGAAAGCCACACTTAAATTCTACTTTTCTACATAGTTGCCATTTAAATTAAGGCACTTATCGTAGCGATGGACGAGCTTGGAAATTCCTTCGTCGTAAAATTCGACCGCCTGCGCCTTCAACCACGTGGTTATCTCTTCTTGAAGCTGTGAGTCATCATCAAAACGCTGCATAGCCAACGACTTCTTCATTGCTGGGAATAAGTGGAAGTCGCTCGGTGCCAGGTCGGGACTGTACGGCGGATGAGGAAACAACTCCCACTTAAAAGATTCGAGAACTTCACGAGTGGCATTTGTCGTGTGGGCCCGGGTGTTGTTGTGAATCAGCAAGATCTTTGAGCCCAACTTTCCCCTGCGCCTGTTTTGTATTGCTCTTCTGAGGTTGTGCAGAGTTTGGCAATACCTTTGAGAGATTATTGTAGTGCCTCTTTCCAGGAAATCCACAAAAATCACACCTTTTCTGTCCCAAAAGACAGTCGCCATCACCTTCCTTACCGACATTGTCTGCATGCATTTCTTGGGTTTTGGGGGAAATTTGTGTGCCCCACTGCATTGACTGCAATTTTGTCTCGCAGTTCATATGCTTAACCCATGTTTCGTCACCAGTAACGATGCGATCGAGTAATGAGTCGCCACATTTCTCGTAAGCGTCCAAAAACGTTAACGCTGCAGCCATTCGTTGATTTTTTGTGAATCTCTGTCAAGATTTTTGGTATCCATCTTGCACAAAACTTGTGGTAACCAAGCTTTTCGGTAATGATTTCGTTCAGCAAACGTCGTGAAATTTGTGGAAAACTCATAGAGAGTTCCGTTATTGTGAAATTACGATTTTCACGGACCGCGGCATCGACTTTTTCGACAAGTTCGGCATTCACTATGCTGGGTCTTCCACTTCGCTCTTCGTCGTGAACGTTAGTTCGGCCATTTTTAAATTTTATGACCCGTTGACGCAATCCACCTTCAGTGATTATGTTGTCCCCATACACTTCACAAAGCTGCCGATAGATTTCTATCGGTGTACAGTTTTTTGCAGTCAGAAACCTTATTGCAGCACGCACTTCACACTTCGCGGCATTTTAAATTAACGCTGACATTTCAAACTGTCACAGTAACTCAACGGAGTACAGCACGAACCTCTCACTAGCACGGCAGGATGCCGACTGAGCGGCGGAATGCCATGACACCAAGATGGCCGCGCTAGACCCACCACTAACGGACACAAACGAAAACGTAATCTACTTTGTGGATAGCCCTCGTAGAAGCCGACCTCGGGGAAGATCAGTTTGGATTCCGTAAAAATGTTGGAACACGTTAGGCAATACTGGCCCTACGACTTATCTTAGAAAACAGATTAAGGAAAGGGAAACCTACGTTTATAGCATTTGTAGACTTACAGAAAGCTTTTGACAATGTTGACTGGAATACTCTCTTTCAAATTCTGAAGGTGGCAGGGGTGAAATACAGAGAGCGAAAGGTTATTTACAATTTGTACAGAAACCAGATGGCAGTTATAAGAGTCGAGGGACATGAAAGGGAAGCAGTGGTTGGGAAGGAAATGAGACAGGATTGTAGCCTCTTCCCGATGCTATTCAATCTGTATATTGAGCAAGCAGTAAAGGAAACAAAAGAAAAGTTCGGAGTAGGTATTAAAATCCATGGAGAAGAAATAAAAACTTTGAGGTTCGCCGATGACATTGTAATTCTGTCAGAGACAGCAAAGGACCTGGAGGAGAAGCTCGACGGAATGGACATGGTCTTTAAAGGAGGATATAAGATGAACATCAACAAAAGCAAAACGAGGATAATGGAATGTAGTCGAATTAAGTCGGGTGATGCTGAAGGAATTAGATTAGGAAATGAGACACTTAAAGTGGTAAAGCAGTTTTGCTATTTGGGGAGCAAAATAACTGATGATGGTCGAAGTAGAGAGGATATAAAATGTAGACTGGCAATGGCAAGGAAAGCGTTTCTGAAGAAGAGAAATTTGTTAACATCGAGTATAGATTTAAGTGTCAGAAAGTCGTTTCCGAAAGTATTTGTATGGATGGAATGTAGCCATGTATGGAAGTGAAACGCGGACCATAAATAGTTTGGACAAGAAGAGAATAGAAGCTTTCGAAATGTGGTGCTACAGAAGAATGCTGAAGATTAGATGGGTAGATCATATAACTAATGAGGAGGTATTAAATAGAATAGGGGAGAAGAGGAGTTTGTGGCACAACTTGACAAGAAGAAGGGATCTGTTGGTAGGACATGTTCTGAGGCATCAATGAATCACCAATTTAGTATTGGAGGGCAGCGTGGAGGGTAAAAATCGTAGAGGGAGACCAAGAGATGAATACACTAAGCAGATTCAGAAGGACGTAGGTTGCAGTAAGTACGGGGAGATGAAGGAGCTTGCACAGATTAGATTAGCATGGAGAGCTGCATCAAACCAGTCTCAGGACTGAAGACCACAACAACAACAACAACAACAATAACAACATACCGCAACTGCACGTCCAGTGAGTAGCGACAGATGGCCTTATCAGATGAATCACGTTTATTCTCCAACCGACAGATAGCCATTGGCGTGTATGGAGTGAAACGTCTGAAGGTCATCACCCTTCCACAAACGTCGGAGCGTTATGGTTTGTACAATGTTTTCGTGGCATTCCCTGGATGACATCGTCATTTTGGAAGGAACAATGGATCAACACAAGTATGCATCTGTCCTTGGGGACCATGTCCGCCCCTACATTTAGTTCGGCTTTCCTCGGCACGACGGTATCTACCAGCAGGACAACAGAATGTGTCACACAGCTCGCAGTGAACGTGCATGGTTCGAAGAACAGCAAGATAAGTTTTCCGAACTCCAGTGGCCAATAGACTCCCGGATTTAAACCCAGTTGAGAATCTGTGGGACAGCCTCGATCGAGCTGTTCGCGCCATGTATCCTCAAATGTTCAAATGTTTGTGAATTCCTACGCCACCAAACTGCTGAGGTCATCGGTCACTAGACTTACACACTACTTAAACTAACTTAAACTAACTTGTGCTAAGAACAACAAACACACACACACACACCCATGCCCGAGGGAGGACTCGAACCTCCGATAAGGGGTCGCGCAATCCATTACATGGCGCCTCAAACCGCGCGGCCGTGTATCCTCAACCGAGAAACATTGCATATCTGGCAACGGCACTGGAATCAACATGGCTCCAATCCCTGTCGGTACCTTCCAGAAGCTCACTGGCTCTCTACCTACACGTCCAAATAGTTATTCAGTCTTTTCAGAGTTGGTGACATCAATGTGATTGGGCAGAGTAGCTCTTATCCTTCATGCTCAAAGAGCAAGGCCAGACGGTTTTGCCCATTCACTGAGTTTACGTTGCTCCAAAACTATTTAAGGTTTTTTTTACGACTCAGCAAGATCAAATGGTTCAAATGGCTCTGAGCACTATGGGACTTTACTTCTGAGGTCATCAGTCCCCTAGAACTTAGAACTATTTAAACCTAACTAACCTAAGGACATCACACACATCCATGCCCAAGGCAGGATTCGAACCTGCGACCGTAGCGATCGCGCAGTTCGAGACTGTAGCGCCTAGAACCGCTAGGCCACCCCGGCCGGCTACTCAGGAAGAAGATCTCGATTTCGTGTTCACTGATCACTCTCGCAGTGCTTCTTGTTTTCACTTTCTTCACTTTTTATTTGTCAGCTAACGCTTCTTGGACTGCTGTTTAAAATTTCTGACTGATAATGATGCTTAATCTTCTTCATAACAACCCACACTTGACAATTTGCCTATTGGCTTCTGTCTCGGATTATTCGGCTGACGTTCACTAATGATTTTACTGACGTTTCGCCAGCACGAGTGGCTGGCATTGTCAAAGCTTCACCCTCCATTGCCGATGGTGAACTGGCACCGGCAATGGAGGGTGAAGCTTTAACAATGCCAGCCACTCGTGCTGGCGAAACGTCAGTAAAATCATTAGTGAACGTCAGCCGAATAATCCGAGACAGAAGCCAATAGGCAGTTTATCAACAAGTGGCCACGAAAGCCTTAACAATTTTGAACCTACACTTGATTTATTATTGACACTAACATGATCGCAGTTTGGTACACAGAGGGGTTTCTCTAACCCAAACAACATGCAGATGCTCGGTGTATGCAGTCTGCCACTCGAGTAGCTGCTTCTGGACTGTAGTGCACGCCTGACCTCTTAAGATGAGTCGAACAGTTCTGCGACTGATAGCGCAAGTAACGAATGCTACGCCCGCCGCCGTCGCCGAATCGACGGAGCCTCTGGTTTGAACCTTCCAGCCGGCTCCAAACCAGAGAGCTACAGTCTATTCCAGGACGATATTTCCGACTTCGAGCTGCATCTTTACTCTGTGAGCGAGACTAGCCGCCTTTACCACTCCTGCCAGTAGCCGAAAATAATGGAGGATGGGCTCTGAGCGATAAAATGTGATCAGAAAATCCATCTTGTCGACTCCTGCCATATGTTGATTGTAAACTTGAATAACTTCTGGCCGGTCGATTTCAACATTTATCTCCGGAATCTACAATAAAAAAAATGCTACTACAAAAAGAGAAACTCAAAGAAAACGTACATCTGAGTAACCCAGATGAAAAAGTCACTAAATTCATTTTATGTCGATTTTGAGATGGGCACACGGACGTTTAGATTTTTTTAGCGCCTAAGTAATGTAATACACTCCTGGAAATGGAAAAAAGAACACATTGAACCGGTGTGTCAGACCCACCATACTTGCTCCGGACACTGCGAGAGGGCTGTACAAGCAATGATCACACGCACGGCACAGCGGACACACCAGGAACCGCGGTGTTGGCCGTCGAATGGCGCTAGCTGCGCAGCATTTGTGCACCGCCGCCGTCAGTGTCAGCCAGTTTGCCGTGGCATACGGAGCTCCATCGCAGTCTTTAACACTGGTAGCATGCCGCGACAGCGTGGACGTGAACCGTATGTGCAGTTGACGGACTTTGAGCGAGGGCGTATAGTGGGCATGCGGGAGGCCGGGTGGACGTACCGCCGAATTGCTCAACACGTGGGGCGTGAGGTCTCCACAGTACATCGATGTTGTCGCTAGTGGTCGGCGGAAGGTGCACGTGCCCGTCGACCTGGCACCGGACCGCAGCGACGCACGGATGCACGCCAAGACCGTAGGATCCTACGCAGTGCCGTAGGGGACCGCACCGCCACTTCCCAGCAAATTAGGGACACTGTTGCTCCTGGGGTATCGGCGAGGACCATTCGCAACCGTCTCCATGAAGCTGGGCTACGGTCCCGCACACCGTTAGGCCGTCTTCCGCTCACGCCCCAACATCGTGCAGCCCGCCTCCAGTGGTGTCGCGACAGGCGTGAATGGAGGGACGAATGGAGACGTGTCGTCTTCAGCGATGAGAGTCGCTTCTGCCTTGGTGCCAATGATGGTCGTATGCGTGTTTGGCGCCGTGCAGGTGAGCGCCACAATCAGGACTGCATACGACCGAGGCACACAGGGCCAACACCCGGCATCATGGTGTGGGGAGCGATCTCCTACACTGGCCGTACACCACTGTTGATCGTCGAGGGGACACTGAATAGTGCATGGTACATCCAAACCGTCATCGAGCCCATCGTTCTACCATTCCTAGACCGGCAAGGGAACTTGCTGTTCCAACAGGACAATGCACGTCCGCATGTATCCCGTGCCACCCAACGTGCTCTAGAAGGTGTAAGTCAACTACCCTGGCCAGCAAGATCTCCGGATCTGTCCCCCATTGAGCATGTTTGGGACTGGATGAAGCGTCGTCTCACGCGGTCTGCACGTCCAGCACGAACGCTGGTCCAACTGAGGCGCCAGGTGGAAATGGCATGGCAAGCCGTTCCACAGGACTACATCCAGCATCTCTCCATGGGAGAATAGCAGCCTGCATTGCTGCGAAAGATGGATATACACTGTACTAGTGCCGACATTGTGCATGCTCTGTTGCCTGTGTCTATGTGCCTGTGGTTCTGTCAGTGTGATCATGTGATGTATGTGACCCCAGGAATGTGTCAATAAAGTTTCCCCTTCCTGGGACAATGAATTCACGGTGTTCTTATTTCAATTTCCAGGAGTGTATGTTTCACGGTGTGAAACAGCTTATAAACCGTCGAAAATGGGTGCCGAAAATCATGTTCGGTTTCAAAAGCTGCTAAATGCATGTTTGTCTTCGGGTGCAAAGCCGCTAAGTGCCCAGTAGGCGTGGCTGTCTCCCTGCCATGTACGGATGCAAAGCACGTGAACAGACATCAGACTTACCAATATGGACATTCAAAGGTACCTGTCTCTCTCTTAGAGAGAGAGAATGGATACTTTTCTTATTCAGCTTTGGGTTGGCTGTGCTGTAACAAATTCGTACGCAACAATAACATTCTCGCTGCCAATGCATAGTCGTTTGGATGGGACGAGTGTTTCGTGATTATCTCAGTGCCACGTATCATGTAATTAGCTCGCTTTCCGTCTAGACTACTCAGCTTACAATATACCGTATGATATACAACGTGTAACATTACCTCCATCGCTTTCTCCTGTTCAAAATTATCGCCAGGATCATCGCATAGGTCGTCAATTTCAGATGACTTGAGGAGCTCTATAACTTCTTCTTCTTCTTCTATAAGCGGTCTTCGTCTATCTTGGACCCGGGGCATTGTGAACTCACCGTAAGATGACTAAAAAGATAACGAAATAATGTATTAAATTTCTATGCTATCATAGCCTTTCAATCACAACGTCCTCATTTGGAGACATGTATAAATTTATAAATATTTCACTGACCTTCCGTTCTGAAAGACACCTTTAGTTTTCACCTTCACGAATGCAACTTTCTACCCACAAATAAATTTTTTTACCCAAACTCAGAAGATATTAACCGGTTGATGGGAGGCACAAAGATTACTGGAAAGCGTCTTTGCGAGTGTGCACATTGTTTTGTTTTGTGGTACCGCAGATTGACAGGAGATGTCAACACTGTTCTCAAATAAACTGTCTGCTTGTGACAATATGAGGACAACAATCACAAAAGGTAAAATTTAACCAATTTTAATATACTAAGCATTTATTTAGTATGTCCTTATATGAGGACTCCGTGACCGAAAGGGTTAAATTATCTGTCACACGCCATAGCGGCCTAGCGGAAACCAAAAGCTATTCTGTTCTTGTTATGTCAACTGTCACACTGTTATTCAGAAAAATGTAAAAAATCCTGACGGTGTAGCCTTCAATTGTTTTTAAGACTGCTTAACATTTCATCAATCCGTTCACATACAGAGTTTCTGGTTAATGAAACATATTTCAATAAGTGTGCTTCTCCAGACACAAGTCGACTGGATGTTGATAGACTGTTTCTAACTCTAAAAAAATCCTGAATAAGTAAAATCTTCATTTTTGTGACTGATGCTCGTTTAAGGGTTTAAAATAGCGAAATTGCAATTTTTGGCATTAAATGATCTAAATACCGTATGGTTTTTGTGGACAGTAGAAATATTTGCAATGGGGAGTTTGCGACCTGAGAGCACACTGTTTTAAATTCCACCGAGGCGTCTAGTTGAGGAAAGGTAAGAAGTGCCTAGGTAAGCAACAAAAGAAATAAATGTTATATATATCGTATTAACTTAAGCAGTCACCTCGTTTTTCTTTGCAAAAGCTTTCAGTTTAAAATGTGACGACTGGATAAATTTTCGAGTTGACACAATAGCCTGCTTGTAAATGAATTCACTTCTTTGAATTCTAGGCCATCGATGGTGACAAAGACAGCTTTGTGATATGTACTGCTTTGCATGGTTAGTGGTTCGTTGCCGATCGAATAGAGGCAGCTGGAGTGTGGATGCCTTCACCGTCATAGCTACGTACAAAGCATCCGCTGCTCAGATTCCACAAATACTGCAGAAACGAAAACACGCGATAGATGTAGGACGTTTTGCCGCAACGAACATCACAGACCCAACTGCCTGTTCCGCTGTCGGCGTCGCTTGAAGTGCTCTCTAAAACCAAAAAGAAAAAAAACCGACGCAACACAAATGAGTTATGCAAATTAGTTAGAAATTTATCTTAATACAGGTGTTGTTGTTGTTATTGTTGTGGTCTTCAGTAATGAGACTGGTTTGATGCAGCTCTTCATGCTACTCTATCCTGTGCAAGCTTCTTCATCTCCCAGTACCTACTGCAGCCTACATCCTTCTGAATCTGATTAGTTTATTCATCTCTTGGTCTGCCTCTACGATTTTTACCCTCCACGCTGCCTTCCAATACTAAACTGGTGATCGCTTGATGCCTCGGGACATGTCCTACCAAGCGATCCCTTCTTCTGGTCAAGTTGTGCCACAAACTCCTCTTCTCCCCAATTCTATTCAATACTTCCTCATTAGTTATGATATCTACCCATCTAATCTTCAGCATTCTTCTGTAGCACCACATTTCGAAAGCTTCTATTCTCTTCTTGTCCAAACTATTTATCCTCCATGTTTCACTTCCATCCATGGCTACACTCCATACAAATACTTTCAGAAACGACTTCCTGACACTTAAATCTATACTCGATGTTAACAAATTTCTCTTCTTCAGAAACGCTTTCCTTGCCATTGCGCTTCGCTCCCTGTATTTTACCCCTGTCACCTTTAGAATTTGAAAGAGAGTATTCAAGTTAACAAAAGCTTTCTGTGAGTCTACAAATGGTAGAAACGTAGGTTTGCCTTTCCTTAATCTTTCTTCTAAGATAGGTCGTAAGGTCAGTATTGCCTCACGTTATCCAACATTTCTACGGGATTGAAACTGATCTTCCCCGAGGTTGGCTTCTACCAGTTTTTCCAATCGTCTGTAAAGAATTCGCGTTAGTATTTTGCAGCTGTGACTTATTAAACTGATAGTTCGGTAATTTTCACATCTGTCAACATCTGCTTTCTTTGGAATTGGAATTAATTATATACTTCTTTAAGTTCGAGGGTATCTCGCCTGTCTCATACATCAGTTGCGGTAATGGCGTGCAAATTCCAGCCTTCGTCTCTGATGAACAGCAGTCAGCATGAGTGCATGAGGCAGGCGCCTGCTGTGGATGTCCGTACGCTATGCGGTCGTTGAGGAGACGCTGTTGAGAGACCCTCGTGGCATCTGGGTGGTGAGTTGCACGTATATTCAGCTATACACATCTCCGCAGCAATCGTTCACCCCTGTGGCCCGTGGTGCGCCAAAGTTGCCTAGGCACCGGTTTTGGATAGCACCGTATTTTCATCCACGGCGACACGCGAGCAGTTTCCAAACACAGCCATTTGTAAAATGCTTCCACCTTTTCGCGAAATTCAAAGATCTTGCCCTCTTGGAAGTCGGGTTTCCGCATTCCGACAACGACCGCATTGTTTTCCACGTCCCGCCAGCACGCTTTATACACTCCTGGAAATTGAAATAAGAACACCGTGAATTCATTGTCCCAGGAAGGGGAAACTTTATTGACACATTCCTGGGGTCACATACATCACATGATCACACTGACAGAACCACAGGCACATAGACACAGGCAACAGAGCATGCACAATGTCGGCATTAGTACAGTGTATATCCACCTTTCGCAGCAATGCAGGCTGCTATTCTCCCACGGAGAGATGCTGGATGTAGTCCTGTGGAACGGCTTGCCATGCCATTTCCACCTGGCGCCTCAGTTGGACCAGCGTTCGTGCTGGACGTGCAGACCGCGTGAGACGACGCTTCATCCAGTCCCAAACATGCTCAATGGGGGACAGATCCGGAGATCTTGCTGGCCAGGGTAGTTGACTTACACCTTCTAGAGCACGTTGGGTGGCACGGGATACATGCGGACGTCCATTGTCCTGTTGGAACAGCAAGTTCCCTTGCCGGTCTAGGAATGGTAGAACGATGGGTTCGATGACGGTTTGGATGTACCGTGCACTATTCAGTGTCCCCTCGACGATCACCAGTGGTGTACGGCCAGTGTAGGAGATCGCTCCCCACACCATGATGCTGGGTGTTGGCCCTGTGTGCCTCGGTCGTATGCAGTCCTGATTGTGGCGCTCACCTGCACGGCGCCAAACACGCATACGACCATCATTGGCACCAAGGCAGAAGCGACTCTCATCGCTGAAGACGACACGTCTCCATTCGTCCCTCCATTCACGCCTGTCGCGACACCACTGGAGGCGGGCTGCACGATGTTGGGGCGTGAGCAGAAGACGGCCTAACGGTGTGCGGGACCGTAGCCCAGCTTCATGGAGACGGTTGCGAATGGTCCTCGCCGATACCCCAGGAGCAACAGTGTCCCTAATTTGCTGGGAAGTGGCGGTGCGGTCCCCTACGGCACTGCGTAGGATCCTACGGTCTTGGCGTGCATCCGTGCGTCGCTGCGGTCCGGTCCCAGGTCGACGGGAACGCGCACCTTCCGCCGACCACTGGCGACAACATCGATGTACTGTGGAGACCTCACGCCCCACGTGTTGAGCAATTCGGCGGTACGTCCACCCGGCCTCCCGCATGCCTACTATACGCCCTCGCTCAAAGTCCGTCAACTGCACATACTGTTCACGTCCACGCTGTCGCGGCATGCTACCAGCGTTAAAGACTGAGATGGAGCTCCGTATGCCACGGCAAACTGGCTGACACTGACGGCGGCGGTGCACAAATGCTGCGCAGCTAGCGCCATTCGACGGCCAACACCGCGGTTCCTGGTGTGTCCGCTGTGCCGTGCGTGTGATCATTGCTTGTACAGCCCTCTCGCAGTGTCCGGAGCAAGTATGGTGGGTCTGACACACCGGTTCAATGTGTTCTTTTTTCCATTTCCAGGAGTGTATATCCTCCACTGCTGATGCTGCTACCTGCCGGCTGTGAGTGGTTATTGCACGTTGACGTCGAGCGTAGGCGGTGGTCACATTAATGTGACTGAACAGTGTACTAAAACTGAAATTTCCAGTGTCACGTGAGACAGAGACTTCTCAGTCATTTCCACTACATAGGGAGACTGGATCCTGGAGAGGTGTTGGAGAGGAAGCAAGAGGAGTCAGAGCTCGGCTGGCACAGGTCGCGGCGACCGGCGCCAGTTTTGTTGCCCCCGTGGAAGGCGGGCGCCGTGCCTCTAGCTGGCAGCAGGCCCGCATCCCGTGAGAGAAACGCGGACAGGCCGTCCAGCGCCCTGGCACGCCATCAGAATGCGCGCAGCCTAACGGACACTGACCACGCGAAGCGGAAGCATTGGATATACTGCCCCACTTCCCTACAGTGGCGGGCGTCTCCGTAAAATTCCATAAATTAGTGAAAAATGTACGGGAACAGCAATTACTCCGGGAAACGTAAAGTAACTGGCATCTAAGTTGATTACAATGTTACATGTGTGATGCTGCATGAAATATCACGTGCAAACCAGCGACAATCCAATCCCTTTGCTTCTTGCGTAGAGAGCGGAGCAATACCGGCAGCGAGGAAATGTACGTAACATATCTAAATTGTCGAGCACGCGATCGCAGTATAAGATACCCTGATCATGGCCATTTGCTGTAGTGGCAGAAACGTTGGTTCATCATTTTGTGCAGAATCTACAACGCAGAGGAAGTATGTGAAAATTGTGAATACAGATTTTATAGCATTTATAGTACTTTTGACTTGGGTCGAATAAGTTTATCTGAGCGCCACGCGCCGTCCCTTCGTATCACACGGAGTCCAGACTGCGGATTGACACGGGAGTTGCCAGGAGCAACGACCAGTTCTCTCCCTTCGCGCCCCTCTGGTGACCAATAGTTTCGTGATTTCCTTAAATCAATTAGGGCGAGTGCTGGGATGGTTTCTTCGAATAGGAATACGGGCGCAATCCTTCATCATCCTTGCCCTAACCGTGCTTGCGCTCCGTCTCTAATGACCTGGCCGTCTACGGGCCGTTAAATCTTAATCTTTCTTCCTTCACTCTTATCACGAACAGCACTTTTGTTTCTTAATTTTTTATATGAATAATTGTAATATTGTGCATAACTGTGAGATTACCTTATAAATAGATGCGGGTCCTGATCAGCCTCAAAAGCGCTGCTATTATAGGCGGCTTCAAATCACATTGCAGCCATCTCAACGATAGTTGCAACTATACGGTTAGATTT
Organism: Schistocerca serialis cubense; assembly: GCF_023864345.2. Classification (NCBI taxonomy): domain Eukaryota; kingdom Metazoa; phylum Arthropoda; class Insecta; order Orthoptera; family Acrididae; genus Schistocerca; species Schistocerca serialis. The sequence goes on along the minus strand of NC_064638.1, from coordinate 869,389,026 downwards.
CTGTTTTCCTATCATAAATGGGCCCACAGTTCGTAGTAACTGATGCGAAGACATCAAGTGAAACCGAATTTCTATCTGGGACTCCCAAAGGAAACATAGAAAGATAGATCCCTTATCATTTAGCTACAATATAGCAGGTCAGCAACTGGAAGCAGTTAATTCCATAAATTATCTGGGTGTACGCATTAGGAGTGGTTTAAAATGGAATGATCATAAAAAGTTGATCGTCGGTAAAGCAGATGCCAGACTGAGATTCATTGCAAGAATCCTAAGGAAACGCAATCCGAAAACAAAGGAAGTAGGTTACAGTACGCTTGTTCGCCCACTGCTTGAATATTGCTCAGCAGTGTGGGATCCGTACCAGATAGGGTTGATAGAAGAGATACAGAAGATCCAACGGAGAGCAGCGCGCTTCGTTACAGGATCATTTAGTAATCGCGAAAGCGTTACGGAGATGATAGATAAACTCCAGTGGAAGACTCTGCAGGAGAGACGCTCAGTAGCTCGGTACGGGCTTATGTTAAAGTTTCGAGAACATACCTTCACCGAAGAGTCAAACAGTATATCGCTCCATCCGCTCCATCCCACGTATATCTCGCGAAGAGACGATGAGGATAAAATCAGAGAGATTGGAGCCCACACAGAAGCATGTCAACAATCCTTCTTTCCACGAACAATACGAGACTGGAATAGAAGGGAGAACCGATAGAGGTACTCAGGGTACCCTCCGCCACACACCGTCAGTTGGCTTGCGGAGTATAGATGTAGATGTAGATGTAGATGTTACAGGCCCTCTGATCTTATAATCTGTAAAAGAACAGTAGCGCATTGTTGAAATGGTCTTAGGTCCTGCTACCAGCACCCGGCAACTTTACGTCCGACGAGCATGTGTATGGCGAACATCAAATGCGGAAAACTTGAAGCGATTTCACATCGAGCGTGTCAACAATCTAAACATTTACGATAACGCCACACGACTTGAATTTTATCACTGGTTAAATTACAATCGTCATTTGTTTCCATTAATGGTACTCACTGAAGAAGACACATTTACGCGAAACACGTTCTCTGGAGGCAGTCGTCTGACGGTGCACGCCGCCGTTTCATGTGTCTTCGTGCGGAATACTTTTCTGCACGCGTGTTTCAGTATGCGACTGCTCTGTTGTTGGAAAGAAAGGCTGCACAGTCGGTAACACCAGTGCGTCAGTGTCCATCTTCTCATCTTTACCCTTCTGGAACGTCGGTCGCTGATTGTCTTCTGAATGGGACGCCGTCGTAGGTGATGGGTCCAGTACTTGCGACACCACTATGTTCGTCCTGTCAGAAGCCCATTGTTTGTCGAGTGATCGGCTTCGGATGTGGCAGCCATCCGTGCAACCTCTACATAATTGAGGGGGAGGGTCGTGATTGTAGGAGGAGTCATAATTTCAAGTTTCGAGATTTGAGCAAGTCGCCGTTGTAGACACGCTGACCTGACGTGTCGTTCTTGGCCGTAACCGGGGCGGGTACGTGGCCTTCCATCGCATAGGATAATTGCCCTACAGCCACCGATGATGAGACAGGATGGCATGTGCTTCGCCAACTCAATTTTAATCGAAATTAGAATTATATTGATACCTTCAGATGCTGACGGGCATTGATATATATCAACGGGGACAGGTGAAAATGTCAGCCCCGACTGGGACTCGAACTCGGGATCTCCTGCTTACATGGCAGACGCTCTATCCATCTGAGCCACCGAGGGCACAGAGGATAACGCGACTACAGGGACTATCTCGCGCCCGCGTCCCGCGAGACCCACATTCTCACCTTGTATGTCCACACACTACATTCGTAGTGTTCCACCCCAACACACTCATTACTCGTAGAAGACATTCTTACCAAGTCTCGCAAGAGTTCGGGGAATATGTGTGCATCCACACAGAAGAAGAAGGTCAAGGCCGGTATTGCCAGAACTGTATACTTATATGGATATAAGTCTTGAGAGACTTGGTAAGAATGTCTTCCACGAGTAATGAGTGTGTTGGGGTGGGACACTACGAATGTAGTGTGTGGACATACAAGGTGAGAATGTGGATCTCGCGGGAGGCGTACGCGAGATAGTCCCTGTAGTCGCATTATTCTCTGTGCCCTCGGTGGCTCAGATGGATCCCGGGTTCAAGTCCCGGTCGGGGCACACATTTCCACCTGTCCCCGTTGATATATATCAACGCCCGTCAGCAGCTGAAGGTATTAATGTAATTCTAATTTCGTTATAGACGGCTGCAGGTCATCAATGGTGTCTGTTTTTTCTGACATGTAAGAGTGATCCATTTTTCGGTCACGTTCCTTGTAAGGTGTCAAGCAAATCCAACACCTTCCATGAAAACCCTGACATGATAGCAAATCCGGCAGTATGTCACATAGCTCCGAATAAATCCTGACATTAAATTAACCAAAGTAATACGATCAACGAGTGAGCAAATGGAATACCACAAACTAACACAAGAATGCCTAAATGCATGTCATACCTTCCCACCGTGAAACAGACGCAGTTCCGAGGGGAGAAACGAGAACAGAAGCCAAGAGCAGAGTCGTGTAGGCTAGGAGGCCCTACGATATGGGACGGACACCCACGTCGCCAGCCGACCGCCAAGACCACCCCCAAGCCCATGTTAAAAGATAGAGCCCTCCAGAAGAATAGTATAGATCTTACGATAACACTAAAAGGGCCACACCAGCTGCAAGTTGTAGCGTGAGACTTTTTCGCGTCTCTGTTACGTAGCAAACATTAAAAACATTGCACCACCACGAAAAGTATAACGTTTCCCATTGGATAGACAGAATTTTTGTAGGTGGAGCTTAAGGTTAACATTGAGACCCTGATTGGTCAGTTGAAAACACAGCCAGATACCTTTTTCTTAAACCAGCTTCGTTAAATTGTGGTAAGGAGAAGTTACAAAAGAGTTGCTACCGAGACGGCGAGGTGTCTGGAGCTGTGCCGCCCGCCGCCCCCTGATGCTGCCTAACCAACGACAAGGTAATGAACGCACGTGATGCCGCACTCAGAACTGCAGAAGTCTCATCTGTTACATCCCCTTTTTTGCGTAATACTAGTGTCGATCGTAAATTAAAGCTCATGGTATTCACATTTGCTACTTGAAGTTAAAATCTGAAACGTGATGATTTTTCTGTTACATAATTATTGAAAAGCCACATCAGCCACTGTAATTTACGAGAAGTTAAATACGTAATTAAAGATAATTGAGGGTCACTGTAGACCATTTTGATAGTTTTCTCTTTTATGAAACTTAATTTAAACCTAGATCATAGATGTGATATGGCATAGGTCATCCTTCGATCCATTATAGAACTTGGAAACTCATTCAGGGAATATCCGTTCACATTTTTGTTGAACGCAGTTGGTTTTTATCATCCTGTATTAAAATATTTCCTTTTATCAATAGTGCAATTTATAAACAATGTTTTGTGAGTAGAATAAAAATTCCAATGGTAAACTTAACTGCTTTTTCGACGTTATTTTACCAGCTAACTAAAAATTGGAAGCCTTGAACCCCTTCCACCAAATTTAGTTAGTATTAAGATTCTTTTACAGGGAGTGCAGTGGAGCTGACGCTGAAATCATTAAGTATTTGGTTATATCATCGCTAGTCTCACTGAACTCTTCTGAACTCTACATGTCATGTGTGGTCTGGCGTCTCCTTACCAGCAACAGGTCCCAGGTTCAAACTACCTAATTCCCTAAAAACACACTCAGAGCGTCGTTGCGCGAAAGTGGTAGGGAGACACGACCTAGAACAGCCACTACGCACAATGTTGGATCCTGACCACTTTGCCAGAAGGTTGGAAATCCGCGGTGACGACGTATGGTGATACTTCGAATGGGTGTTCGAAAACTCGTAGCATACGGAAGCCAATTTCGCATAATCGGTGGACACTGCCCCAATATGGCCATCGAAGGGTTTGAATTTCATATTATTGACATTTTCGCGCACGATTTTGTTGCACACCTCGTCACTGACTAACGTGATACAGACGACACTGCTCGTAATAGAGAGTTGGATACCGTTTATGTCCTGTGGATCAATTTTAACGACGTCAGGTATAAAACATTCAACTTAAAAAGCTCGCGACAGTGTATGATCAGGTTGAAAACTGATCTTTTTAGTGTTTTGTGTCTACGAGTGCACCATGTTATGTTGGCTGTGATTGACTCTGATCTAGCGGCGACGAGGTAGTAAACGACTAGGGAAACTTGCGACACCGCGCCGCTACACCACTGAAGGCTAACTGAGCCGACCCAACTAAGCTACCCGAGCACGATTCATGCCCCGGTCGCACAAAAAAGAAAAAAAAAAAGGTTCAAACGGTTCTGAGCACTATGGGACTTAACATCTGAGGTCATCAGTCCCCTAGAACTTAGAACTACTTAAACCTAACTAACCTAAGGACATCACACACATCCATGCCCGAAGCAGGATTCGAACCTGCGACCATAGCGGTCACACGGTTCCATACTGAAGCGCCTAGAACCGCACGGCCACCCGGTCGCACAGCTTTAGAGCACTTGCGCGTGAAAGGCAGTATGTCCTGAGTTCGAGTCTCGGTTCAGCGCACGGTATTAATTTGTCAGGAAGTGGCATGCAGTAACGTTTACTAACTGATGTTTATGTTCAGATGAGCAAACCTGACAATGTGTTGAACAGTACGGAAAATAAATAACAACGTACATTATATGTATTCTATCTCGGAGACCATTCGGAATGGGGCACATGTCCATACGAAGTTTATTCCGTCAAATGATCGTTCCTTTCAGATTCCTGAATATTGACCATTCCTCCTGGGACACCCTGTACCAGTATACAGCCTGTAGAAGGTGAAAGAATACAGTACATGCTGTTTTTGTTTTCACTTTTGCAAATATTCATCCGCTGATTTGTAGTTTGTATCATTCCATAGAAACAAGGAGCTGCAAACCGACTCGTTCACCACTTGTGCAAATTGTCACATCAATAATGGATGATGCAACTCAACTGTTTCCATGAAATGCGTAGATTTATGCATTTCAGGTGCAAGTAGCAAAATTTCGGCTAGCGGAATATTCTTCAGAGCCAAGTTTCATCACGGGATACTTCTTATAAATTCCTTTTTGGCGTCAGGCAGCCGACTTATCCTTTCAGTTTGCCAATGCCAAACATCTACGTGATACACAGAGTGAATTCTGTTCCTTGACACCTGGAGCTATGTTGGATAACATCTACATACATACACCGCAAGCCACCTTGTGGGATGTGGCAGAGGGTACCTTGCAGCATTACTAGTCATTTCCTTTCCTGTTCCATTCGCATTTAGAGCGAGGCGAAAACAACTGTCTATATGTCTCCGATCGACTCCTAATTTCTCTCATCTTCTTGGTACTTAAGCGCCAGTAGAATCGTTCTGGAGGCAGCTTCAAATGCCAGTTCTCTAAATTTTCTCAATAGTCACAGCGTGTAGGCTTTCACAACCGGCGTCTTCAGTAATTAAAACTTCCGGGCTAAGAGGCCGTGGTCCAATAGTAGAAATACTTCTCCCTGACGTGAGTCTACGACTCACCTCAGATGATGTTGCCCGCAGCTGGCAACGAAACATCAGGGAGAAGTATTTCTACTATTGGACCACGGCCTCTTAGCCCGGAAGTTTTAATTACTTTCTCAATAGTGTTTCTTGAATAGACCATCGCCTGTCATTCAGGGATTTCCATTTGAGTTCCCGAAGCATCTCCTTAACACGTGCCTGTTATTCGAATGTACATGTAACAAATCTAACAGCTCGCTTCTGGATTGCTTCGATTTCTTCTTTCAATACGGCTTGGTACGGATCCCAAACACTCGAGCAGTACTCAAGAATAGATCCCACAAGGGTCCTATGCGCGGCCTCCTTTACAGATCAATCAAATTTTCATAAACACTGCCAATAAAGATATGTCGGCCATTCGCTTTTCCTATCACAATTCTCACATGCTCGTTCCATTTCTTATTGCTTTGCTCAGATATTTGAACAACGTGGCTGTGTCACGCAAGACACTACTATTTCTGCGTTCGTACATTACGAGATAGTTTTTCCCGCTCATTCGCGTAAACTCACATTTTTCTACATTTAGAGCTAGCTGCCGCTTATCGCAGCAACAAGAAAACTTGTCTAAGTCATTTTGTATCCTTCTGCAATCACTCAATTTCGATACGTTTCCGTGCACCATAGCATCGTTAGCAAACAGCCGTAGATTACTATGATTTATGTATATAGAAAATAACAGTGCTCCCATTACACCTTCCTGGGACACTCCTGATGAGATTGGTGTCTCCGATGATCACTCGTGCTCGAGGACAACATATTGGGTTCTATTAGTTAAGAAGTCTTCGAGCCACTTACATATCTGCGAACCTATTCCATATGCTCGTACCTTCGATGACGTCTGCAGGGGGGGGGGGGGGGGGGACACGTCTAAAACGCTTTCTGGAAACATTGAAATATGCGAGGTGTGTTTTTAAGTAAGGTCCGTTTGAACATAAGTACACAATGAAAGATTATTTCAAGAAAGTAAATTTATTTTCAGAAAGTACATACCTCACTCTATTTTTCGACATTGTTGCGAGGTTTGTTGAAACATTTATCATACCTCTCAAACAATTTTAAAATACCTTCTTCATAAAAGCTTGCCACCTGCTCCGATAACCAAGAGTTCACTGCCGTTTTCATGTCGTCCTCATCATTGTAACGGTTGCCGCTGAGGTGTTGTTTGAGGAGGAGGAAGAGATGATAATCGCTCGGCGCAAGATCAAGACTGTACGGTGGGTCGTCTAAAAGTCACCAGCCGAAAGTGTCCTATAAATAGCGGGTCTGACCTCCAGTGTCATGGAGAAGGACAATTCCCTTTTTCAGCATGCCGCGTCTTTTGTTCTGAATCGCTCTGCGTAGCTTTCTTAGGGTTTGGCAGTATGCTTCTGCATTGATAGTAGTTCCTGGTTGCATGAAGTTGACCAACAAAACACCATGCCAGTCCCAAAAAACGCCGCCATGATTTTGCGCTGGGACAGAGTTTGTTTGGCCTTCACCTTTACAGGCGAGCGTGTGTGTCTTCATTCCATGCTCTTTTGCTTCGATTCGGGAGTGATATGCGAAACCCATGTTTCGTCTCCAGTTACGATCTCACTCAAGAAGCCGTCACCTTCTTCGCGATAACGAGTCAAGAACTTCATTGCACACTCAAGTATTTGGTTTTTGTGGTCCTCTGTTTGGAGTTTCGGGACCCAACGGGAGCACAGTTTCCTAAACTTTAGGTGTTCAGAAACAATGTTGTAAAGCACTGATCTCGACACGTCAGGAAATTCGTTTGAGAGACCTGTTATTGTGAAGCGCCTGTTGTCACGAATCCTCGCTTCAACTGAAACCACCAAATCGTGTGTAATCTGAGAAGGGCGACCGGAGCGGTCCTGGTCATGAACCTTGTCACGGCTATCTTTGAATTCTCGTACCCACTTACGCACTTTGCTTTCACTCATAACAGTATCACCGTACACTTCGCAAATTTGTCAATGAATTTCTGCAACAGACAGGTTCCTTGCTGAGAAAAACTGTATCACTGAGTGAACCTCACACGCGGCGGGCGAGATGATAGTATTAAACATTTTGAAAGCACAGAACAGAACCATACAGGTTAGCTACAGAGCTGGAACTGAGCACAGTTGTTCCCGAGGCATGCCGGTACACGACGCACGCGCTCGTTGCGGTATGCGCGCGAACTACTAGTGTCTACAACAAAACGGACCTTGATTTAAGAACACATAGAAGTCATCTGTTGCGCTTTATTTACAATTCGTAGTATATTGTGAGCAAAGGGCAAGCTGGATTTCGCACGAGCGATGCTTGGTAAAACCGTGCTGATTCGTGGACATAAGCTTCTAGGTCTCACGAAAATGTAGTATCTACATCTACATCCATACTCCGCAAGCCAACTGACGGTGTGTGGCGGAGGGTACATTCAGTACCTCTATCGGTTGTCACTTCTATTCCAGTCTCGTGTTGTATGTGGAAATAAGGATTGTCGGTATGCCTCTGCGTGGGCTTTAATCTCTTTGATTTTATCCTCATGGTCTCTTCGCGAGATATACGTAGGAGGGAGCAATATACTGCTTGACTCTTCGGTGAAGGTATGTTCTCGAAACTTCAACAAAAGCCCGTACCGAGCTACTGAGCGTCTCTCCTGCAGAGTCTTCCACTGGAGTTTATCTATCATCTCCGTAACGCTTTCGCGATTACTAAATGATCCTGTAACGAAGCGCGCTGCTCTCCGTTGGATCTTCTGTATCTCTTCTATCAACCCTGTCTGGTATGGATCCCACACTGCTGAGCAGTATTCAAGCAGTGGGCGAACAAGCGTACCGTAACCTACTTCCTTTGTTTTCGGATTGCATTTCCTTAGGATTCTTGCAATGAATCTCAGTCTGGCATTTGCTTTACCGACGATCGACTTTATATGATCATTCCATTTTAAATCACTCCTAATGCGTACTCCCAGATAATTTATGGAATTAACTGCTTCCAGTTGCTGACCTGTTATATTGTAGCTAAATGATATGGGATCTTTCTTTCTATGTACTCGCAGCACATTACACTTGTCTATATTGAGATTCAATTGCCATTCCCTGCACCATGCGTCAATTCGCTGCAGATCCTCCTGCATTTCAGTACAATTTTCCATTGTTACAACCTCTCGATATATTCGAAGTGGGAATTTGTTCAATGATTCTGCAGCAAACCGATGTTGGCAATATTGGCCCGTAATTTTGCGGGTCCGTTCTTTTACCAATCTTACCTACAGGAGTGATTTCCTGTCATTTCAGTGGTTCAGAGCTTTGCGTTGGCTAGAGATTCGCGATAATTTCAAACCAAGGAAGGGGCCAATGCCGTACAGTAGTTAATGTAGAACCGTATTAGGATACCATGTTGTTTGCAGTTCCTTCTGTTGTTTCTCTAACCCAGGGATGCTTATTACAATGTCGTCCATTGGGGAGAGTCTTCGGTAGTCAAACGACGGTATGTCTGTACGATTGTCCTGCATGATTGATTTATTAAACGCGCAGTGTAAGACGTCGGCCTCCGGGTGCCGCATTTACGCGAGTTTCGCTGCAAGCGCATGGCCGGCGCGGCGGGTGCAGGAAGATCTGCAGCGGATAAGCACTTGGTGCTGGGAGTGGCAACTGACCCTTAATATAGACAAATGTAATGTATTGCGAATACATAGAAAGAAGGATCCTTTTGAGCCGTGTATCGACTCGTGTTACACCTTGTGTTTGGATTGCATTTGTTTTCCTTTTCTTCCCCTGACACGTTTGTTTGATATGTTGTCTGTCATTAAGTGGCTGCTTGGTTGTCTTTTCCCTCTGCTATCGATATCTGCGTTTTTGCTTCCGGGAAACTGCTATGGAGGAAGTGAGATCTTTGACCGGCTGTAACCTCGTGTGGTGGCGCGGAAGTAGGGGGTTGCGCGCAGAGAGAGTGTGGTGGACACGGGGAGGGCAGTGCGGCTCTCCAGCGCGAGGCAGGCGTGGTCGGTTGTAGCGAGTCGCCCCGTGATATATGTCAGTTGTGTGGCTCGCACTGAAGATCACATTACCTGTGGCAAGTACACCTTCCAAATAAAATCTCACGTTCGATTCCTGGGGATGATTTTTGACTCTCGGTTAAGCTGGGCGCCCCACATCCGATCCACCGTTACCAAGTGTTAAGAAGGTTTAAATGTAATCAGATCACTCACTCGTGTCTGGTGGGGAGCGCACCAGTGTGTTTTACTCACCATGTACCGAGGGATAATTCGATCTCGATTAGACTATGACTGTCAATTCTACCACACTGCGTCAAAGATTCGTCTCTCCAAATTAGATACTCTTCAATATAGAGCGTACTTGTCTTGGAGCCATGCGATCGACGCCCACCAACGCCCTTTTAATAAAAGCAGGGGAGATGCCCTTGAGCATTAGACGCCAAATGTTATCGGACAAATTCTACATTCAAGGCATGGCCATTATGGACATGTCCGTCTATCAAAGTAGAGACTGCATTTATCGACTGTGGATTGCATCCCACAGAAGGAATAAAGTGCCAGCCGTTTGTGTCAGCTTTGACACAGTCACCTGTCATACATTCTATACGGTGATCAGCGCATCTACCTGTTTTTGAATATGATCTTCAAACGCTCTGCTCCCAGATCCCAGTCCATTATTTAAGTACTACCTGGCTGGACAGTACTAATGTCAACGTTGGCTTCAATCGTCTCGTTCAGGCACAATGGCCGGGTTTTCTCTGTGTATATACCGATGTCTCCAAAATTCCGCAAGAAGAGTGTACAGGATGCGCTTTTTTCTGCCCTCAGATTCCGATCCACAAAACCTTCAAACTGCCTACGAGCACTTCTATTTTTACGGCGGAGACAGTGGCAGTTTTGGAAGCACTTAAATTTGTCTCTAGCACTTTCTTCCCCAAGATATTGATAGTATCTGACTCGCAAAGCGTTCTTAAAAACATTCAGTACAGTCGATGGAATAAAACAACCAACAGTTATATCTTGGATGTGATATCTGAACATATTCGCAGCACAAGCACGGGCCGGACGATCCATTTCTTGTGGGTACTTCCCACTCTGGTATCCTCTATAATGATGAAGTTGATGCATTAGCCAAATAAGCGGCAACCTTAGGCACCGTCCTGGATCTGTACCTGCCTTATACAGACTACTTACGTGACGTCAAGGATCACGCAAGACAACAATGGCAGGAAATGTGGAACGTTTCTCAACAGACAAAAGGCGATTATTACGCAGTGCTACAACCTCGGATTCCTTCACAGCCGTGGTTCATGAGGACACATCTGGACCGATCCACGATTTCTACCATCATAAGACTCCGCTTCAATCATGCCTCTTTCCCACATCTACATCGGATCAACGTTTACAGTGAGTGTGATCCTGAGTCGGAAGCTGATGTCAACCACATCTTATTTATGTGCCCCAAATTTGACCGTGAACGGTTGGTCTTTCTGAAGACATTGCTGAGTATGGGCTACCATCTTCCTCACTCAACTTCTTCTCTTTTGTGTACTAAAGACGTTCGTCTATATAAAGTGATAGTTAACTTCATCAAGAGTACTGGTTACAACCTGTAGGTTCTAATGGTGCACGTAAATTATAAATATGTCTTACTGATGAAGATATTTCGGAATTGGCGTGAATTGTAAGCCAAGACACTTTTAATTATTTTCCAATTCAATTCAATTCAATTTTTAAAACATTATGTACAAAACTGTAACAGTTAAGCTTTTTCTTCTTGTAAATATGCATTTCTGTATTTGTATGAGTTGCCGATGGCTAAATTGAGTACACACTCAAAGGCCAAATAAACAAAAAGAAATGTCAGTTGTGTGTAACGAACGGGTCCAGTTGACGGAAGAGCTCCCCGCGTGTTGGTTGTATACAGAATCGCCCCACGAGTAGTTGCTGTTCATTTCGCCTTGGTGGGACGTTAACAAGCTTCTTTAAATCCCCCGTTTCAACACTGGAGTTTAAAAGGAGACACCTAACATGAAGGAGCGGTCACTACCCGTCAAAGTTGCAGTGAAGACGTGAACTCCGGTGACAGAGCGTGTTGTCGCACGACCCTGGAGTGTTGGGTACGCTTGCGATGCCTGCAAGGTCGGATGTGTGGATCCTTGCCATCGGAGGTCGTGTACTGCCTGTTCGAGCATAATTGCAAGTTAAGTTTGTGGAAGGTTTAATCATTAAGTAATAATTTTGTGTAACCAGCGTCTCTTCTGCCTTGTGGCCTCCGGCGACCGGGTTTCCTGTCCCTGGCACCGGTGTAATTGAAGACAGTGATCTTTCCTTCTCCTCTCGCTACTGTCCGATGGGAGGTGTAGTTTTGGCAGTTTAATTGTTTCGCTATTCTGTCGTGGGTTATGAGTAAATTCATGCTTCTTGTTGGTTAATCATGTGGTGTAATGTTTCCTTGCACGAGGTTAGCTCTAATTCTGTCAGCAAGTTAAGCCATCTTATAACAAGTTTTTGCTGGCTAAAAGTCGGTGCAGTGACCAGCCTGAGAGTGGCAATTGTGTTTACGGGCTTATTTAAATTGGTCAGCATTCTGTCTAGCCTGAGCATCCCTGAGTGGGTGATGTGTGGCCGCCTTACACGGGTCCGTTGTATCTGTTATGTTCTAATGATACTCCAGGGCACTTGTTTAAAATTTTTTTTTAAATTCCTCCAAGTTTGTAAATTCCTTTTATTGCCATTAACCGTTTGTTTGCTGAGACCTGTTTAATTTTTTTTTAATGGCGGTGTTGGTAGCTTCACTACCTCACCGTACTTTATTAACAAAGTTCTGTATTTACTTTAGTAGCCTGCTTACTAATGTTCTTTAAATTTTTTAAATTGTTGTATTGCTATAAATTACTTTGATTGGCGTTAGCGGCGTGTTTTAAAAGGTAGTTTATTGCCGTACTGCTAGCTTCTGTGTTGTTTAAAAATTTTTTTTTTTAAATTGTTGTATCGCTATAAATTACTTGATTGCCGTTAGCGGCGTGTTTAAAAGGCTGTTTATTGCCGTGCTGCTAGTTTCTGTAAGATACGAATAAAACATTTGTAAAAATCTCAACTCGACAGTAAACTACTAGAAATTTGGCCCAGTTTCCCAACTTGGGGTGTGGCTTGTAGTAACCGTAACCACTGTGTGTGTCACCTTTATTGTATGATTATATGATAGGGGAACTAAAACTGGTAGCAGTTACTTCTGTAAAATATCTGGGAGTATGCGTACGGAACGATTTGAAGTGGAATGGTCATATAAAATTAGTTGTTCGTAAGGCGGGTGCCAGGTTGAGATTCATTGGGAGAGTCATTAGATAATGTAGTCCATCAACAAAGGAGGTGGCTTACAAAACACTCGTTCGACCTATACTGCTCATCAGTGTGGGATCCGTACCAGGTCGGGTTGACAGAGGAGATAGAGAAGATCAAAAGAAGAGTGGCGCGTTTCGTCACAGCGTTATTTGGTAAGGGCGATAGCGTGATGGCAAACTCAGGTGGCAGAGTCTGCGAAAAAGGTGCTCTGCTTCGCGGTGTAGCTTGTTGTCCGGGTTTCGAGAGGATGCGTTTCTGGATGAGGTATCGAATATATTGCTTCCCCCTATTTATACCTCCCGAGGAGATCACGAATGTAAAATTAGAGAGATTAGAGCGCGCACGGAGGCTTTCCGGCAGTCGTTCTTCCCGCGAACCATACGCGACTGGAACAGGAAAGGGAGGTAATGACAGTGGCACGTAAAGTGCCCTCCGCCACACACCGTTGGGTGGCTTGCGGAGTATAAATGTAGATGTAGATGTACGGAAATGGCGCCAAAGTGTTCCTGGAAGTATCTAACAAGTGTGCAGAGAGCTTTAGGAAAGGCACACAAATGCGAAGGGCGTCAAATGAATAATGCAACACCTTTTTTCCGGAAAGTAGATTGGTTTTATTCAGAATTCCAATACACCATATTATTTCACACTCGCCTGGCTACAAAATCCTATTTTTCAAGATAATCTCCGTTCAAAGCGACGGCCTTACACCACTTTACATGGAGGACCTGTATGCCCGCGCGATATCAGTTGAAACTTCTTTATTAAATATTTTACCTAAACTGCTGAGTGAAACTGAATGCAAGTGCACCTACTGTCTCTTTACTTATTCTTATCATGTCAGCACTGACCCACAATATTCTAGCGCAACGCAATCTGACTGCTAAAAAAAGGATAACCTGATTTCAAATAATTAATTCAAAAGAATGGCCCTAACTAAAAAACCTTAACAATAACCTATACATTTCAATAAGCATTTGGCTCACAAAAATCTTCATTACGTGTACTACTGCAATACGGTGAGCGTCAATACTGCCAGCCAAATAAAAGATTCTAGATACTAAAGCCACTAACTACTAATAGGCATGTGTTTAGCAAAGGAAAGATTTTCTTGCAAAGCAAAAAATTTTTTTTTACCTTAATAATGTGACAGCCGCGCGGGATTAGCCGAGCGGTCTCAGCCGCTTCAGTCATGGACTGTGCGGCTGGTCCCGGTGGAGGTTCGAGTCCTCCCTAGGGGTGTGTGTTTGTCCTTAGGATAATTTAGGTTAAGTAGTGTGTAAGCTTAGGGACTGATGACCTTAACAGTTAAGTCCCAGAAGGTTTCACACACATTTGAACATTTTTGAATAATGTGACATCCAGTTCAAACACACACAAATCGTCATTGACATCTAGTACAAAGGTATATAATCATGAATAATATTCAATCTCCAAGTCGAATACGTACAGATCGTTTGCCTACGCTAACACTTCAGACCTCTACCCTCCATCAACGCTAACTCTTCAGACCTCTACCCTCCATCAACGCTAACTTCTCACATCTAACATCCATTACTGCTGGCCGTTCACCTCCAACTGCCCAACAATACTTCCATCACTGTTGACGACAAACTTCCAACTGCCCAACACTACTAGCGATTAACTTCCGACAACGAGTCCGACGAGCGCCAGAGTCTCTTACAATGACAGCGCAGTCAGAGATGTATTGCAAAGCGCTACACAGCGCTGCCAACACAGAATCAGACCACTTACACAGTCTACTGGTCGACGTCACAGCCATCGTCTTGCTGCATCAATAAGTACCGCTTCCCGCGGAGTCCATCCTTGATTGGGCCAAACTGATAGAACTCGGAAGCTGTGAGATTGCGGCAGTAGGGTGGATGCGGAAGAACGGTGCATGAAGTTTTCTGAGCTTCTCTTGGGTGCGCAGAGTTGTGTAAGGGGCTGCGGTGTCACGGAGAACAAGAAGTTAGTTTGCATTTATTGTGGTGACGAACACGCTGAACTTGTTTCTTCAATTTCGAGTTGATTCTTGCACCACGAGCGAGGACATCAGTCACAATTACCGCTTCAGACTGCCAGAAGACCGTCCCCATGACTTCATCGACTGAGTGTGGCTTTGGTGTGGTGCCACTCCATGGACTGCCGTTTTGTTTCCGGTTCGAAGTAATGAACCCATGTTTCATCGCTTGTGACGATGTCCGACAAAAAATTATCGCAGTCAGCCACGTTACGCGCAAGCATTTCCGCACAGATGGTCCTTCGTTACTCTTTACGGTCTTCTGTTTGTGGTGCATTACTGACTCAAGCCAACTCGTCTTTAGCCACCATGTTACGCAAGAGTCTCTTGATATTCTTATCCCCAAAACGTAGCACGTCATGCGCTCCATATATCAATTTTTGTCGTTAACCAGGTCATTTACGTGTTCAGAACAGCTGACACTGAAACTCAAGAAATCCTGGACGAAAATTCGTTTTGTTCCAGACAATGTAAATATTTCACAGAAACGGTTGTGATAGCGTGTCGAAAAGCAGAACGAACAATGAAGAAAATTCACCATATCTTCGTAGCTCTTGCGAAACTAATGAAAGACACATTGTAATGAAATTATCGAATATTGTGACCCATTATCTTGGAAACTTTTTAAGACACCAACTTACAATTTTTCATAATTATTGGATGCACCTTTCCAGACACTCTGAACTAGATTTGTTATTAAAATTGTGTTGTGGGGCATGTGATCTTTTTTTTTCCTCAACCCCTCAATTTTTGACAGAATTTTGTAAATAAATGAACATAAAAACAATACAACTCAGGATACTTTAATTATTCTAGTTCAATATGTATTGAATCTCACACTTGGCATGTTGTGAAAATTTTTTCTCTTCACCATCAGTACTTTTTTTTTTAGAAAAAGGCTCATCTACTGCAAAAAATGTAGTTGACAGATATTGAGATTTAAATTTTTTTTTACAAATTCTTATACAGACTTACATTTCTGCGTCTTTTATGCACTAGAATTGCCCTGGCCCATAGTCTGTGTTTTCTTCAGTGGTTGCCTGCTCCTTTTCTTTCTTGCTTCTTTTGTCATTTGCTGAACAGCTAACTCTGCTTCACGTACACAAAGCTCATCCAGTTCCCGCAGTCCATTAGCTGTGTTCTGTCCAAATCTTACCCCTAACTTTCCCAGAACCAGTTCCCACCATTAAAAGTTATTACAGCATCAGACACTGCTGACTTTAGAGTCATGAGGCCAACAAACACATTTTCAGGCACACGGCACCACACAACATTATTGAAGGACTCATTCACATTCTGGGTCTTCTCATGTAAACACTTCTTTAGCAGCTCAGTATTTTCCAATTCTCTGTAAATAGGTTTGATTGCCTCGATTACTGCCAAAGGAAGAGAATGTTTGTGTAAATTCATGCAGGGTGCCAGAAAATTCAGCTTGCCTACATTTACACAAAGTTTTTGGTGGAAGTGGACACAAAGCATGATATGGCTTTTCATCGGTTGATGTTTGATGAAATAAAGTGCTCCACACAGCTCTTTTAATCTTATTTAAATTGTCATAATTATCTCTAATGGCGTTCCCGTAAAATTCGTGTAATTCATCAATTATTTTGTCCGTTAGCTTTCCAGCACATTTTATTGTCTTGCCATCAGACAGTTTTGTGTTGTCAACATTCAAAATATTATTTGAAGGTCTCACAATTGTCTGATCGTAATGCATTACATACCAAAATGTTCAAGGAAGTCCAAAGTACATTATGGAGTAGGAAACAGAAAATGTCACATTTCAACGAATTTCACGTACTTAAATTCTGACAATAATGGGGATCATAAGGAAAGACGAATGACCTACAGTATCTAAAAAAAAAAAAAACAAAAAAAAAAGATGTCCGTAGCACACACACACTGAGGGTTCCGTTCAAACTTAATTCTCTGTACACACACTTCGTACACTCCGGGCAAAGAGAATTTCGACAATTTTTTACCTGTAACCGGCATTGATACCGGCAAGATGTCGGTCCCAGGGATTCCAAGACTTCCGAGAATATTTTAATTTCAAGTTTGAGGTTGGATAACAATTGGAAAAGGAAATTTTTTGTGTAATATAGTTACAAATTAGCATTTTTCGGATTTTTTCTTGTAGTTGTACTGTGAAACCTTCCTCCTCGGAGAATTTCGTGATTCTAGACCAATCGGAAGTACCCTGCGTATTTTGAAAAGTGAGTTTGCGAGTACCAAAATATGCAACATAAATCGCCGTGTCTTTTGACTACATTGACTTGAAAGCTAGTATTTATTATGCCGCCGAGGAAACGCAGACCTTAGTATGTGACATAAATTCCAACTTGATACGTCTACGCGGTCCTGAGAAAAAGGGTCGTAACAGACGGACGGACAGCCAGCCATTCTGATTACAAATGACAAAATTTTTTTCGTGCGATATAATTACACATTAGCAACTTCCGGAGGTTTTGCTTTGGTTATACTTGAAACCTCGCTGCTATCCAAATTTGATGATTCTGGGTTAACGGGAAGCACGCCATAGGTTTTGATGAGTGAATTTGCGAGTGTCAAAATATCTGACGTAAATGGCCATATCTTTTGATTACATTGACCTAAGTACTTCAATTTTTTACATCACCAGGGGACTGTAGACCTTGGTATGTAACATAAATTTAAATTTGATACGTCTGTTCGTTCCTGAGAAAAATGGATTTTAGCAGTCAGACAGAGAGACAGACTGCAATGTGATCCTATAAGGATTCCGTTTTTGCCGATTGAGATACGAAACCACATTAAAAAAACAAGGTGAAGTAATGAAAGTAATCAATTAAGAAGCATCATTTTGTGATAAGGAAGGTGTAGGACGAACTTTCGTTTCATCGTTCTTGTTATTTGACTTGGATGTAGGAGAACCATAGCACAGCGGGAAGATCTGCCAACACTAAGGTTCGCTCGCAATATAGCCCATCTGCACGAGAGAACCGAAGGCTTAGAAGCTCTGCTGATGAGACTCGATGCATACTTACAACGGAAACTCTCCCTCACATCCCCCTCGGATTTAGTGGTAACATGGCTAAGTGGGTAGCCCGTCAAAAACTGAACGCAATCAAGCACGAAAACAGGAACAAGGTGTGCTGAACTGTCAAAAAATTTAATAACAGTGAACGGTCCATGCTTAACAAGCGTAATACTGAGCACAGATAAAAAGCCGTGCCGTCGTCAAGTGGTCACGGTGTTGAACTATAAAGGGGACGAGCTGCGTTCATAACTCCTTTGTGCCGTTGATATTAATTTTTTTTTCATAGTATTATGAACTGCCTGTACGGTCACTGAAATGCTTCTTCTCTTTCTGTAGTCTTGGCAGTTCTCATACTATACACTGAGCAGGCGAGGTGCCATATAGACGTCTCACAGAAATGAAAAGAAAATAAACGGTTGCCAACTATGTTACAAGAAAAGAATTCAAGATTCAAATGCTTCAAATAGCTTTAAGCAGTATGAGACTTAACATCTGAGGTCATCAGTCCCATAGACTTAGAACTATTTAAACCTAACTAACCTAAGGACATCACACACATCCATGCCCGAGACAGGATTCGAACCTGCGACCGTAGCAGCAGCGCGCTTTCGGATTGAAGCGCCTAGAGCCGTTCGTCCACAGCGGCCGGCGGAATTCAAGAGTCAAAACTTCCAAATCGAAAAGCAGCTGCAAAAACGTTAAAAACATATGTTTTGATAGAGCACAGAGTATCTGTGTGATTGTGAAACTGTTGCGACCATTTTTGCAGCTTATGTGACTAATTATTATATTTTCATCATTTCCCTGGAAGTGATCACATTCACATTCATATGAAAACCTAAATTGGGCTATGAGGCCTATCTCACTCACTTATCAGACGTACAAATTAGGTGCGTCGCTAAGCGATTCCTATCATATGACACACGTACTGTCGCTAGAGTCGTGTATGACACACCATACGTGTTTTCCGGTGCAGGATTCGGCTTACTTTTCGCCTTGTCATCAAACGTTCGCGGTTCCAATTCGATTGACACTTCCTTTCGGTAGGTAGGTAGGTAGGTAGGTAGTTAGTGTTTAACGTCCCGTCGACAACGAGGTCATTAGAGACGGAGCGCAAGCTCGGGTTAGGGAAGGATTGGGAAGGAAATCGGCCGTGCCCTTTCAAAGGAACCATCCCGGCATTTGCCTGAAACGATTTAGGGAAATCACGGAAAACCTAAATCAGGATGGTTGGAGACGGGATTGAACCGTCGTCCTCCCGAATGCGAGTCCAGTGTGCTAACCACTGCGCCACCTCGCTCGGTACTTCCTTTCGGCTGCTAACAGAATAGTTGTGCAGCCGTTAAAGGTCCCTTCCTTATACCTCGCTGTTGCAAACGAACGTTACACCACGACGCAGATACAAATTTGAATGCAGCGAACAGCGAAAAAAAAAGTTTGTGGCACGAAGGAGGTTTGAATTAGGCTCGCCAGCTTGGCAGTCCAATACCATGATCCTTCACCACGACACCATTACTATCTCAGCTTCCTTTATATTGGTATTTCTGTATTGGATCGTTCACTGTTGCTATTTTGTTTTTTTTTGTTTTTTTACAATTCAGTACTCCTTCTTCCTGTTTTCATGCTAGACCTGTGTTCAGTTTTTGGCGGGCTGTCCACTGAGCCCTCTTACCACTAAATCTAAGGAAGGGGAGCGATGGGGAATTTCCCTTGTTGGTACAGATTATAAGTCGAGACTTAACAAGTCTAAGGTGAGGGATAGCATAAAATAGGATAATCATTTACTTATCATCAAAATCCACGTACACAAGAATGGTAGGAAGAATCGTATCTAAAAAGGAAGATTATTCAAGAAAAGCAAGGAACAGTAAGCAGACACGGATGCGGAAAGATTTTACAACAAAAGACCATAGCTCCTGTCAAACAATGTCTTAGAATTCAAGAAGTTCCTGAAAGTTTATTTCTTTAACACAGCAATGTATGGAAGAGAAAGGTGGAAAAGTTTAGGAAGGAAAAGCTGTAAGTAACTGAATTTTCGTAGACGAGAAGAATATTAAATGTTAAGTGCAAACACGAAGTGCAAAATCATAGGGCACTCGAAAGAGTAGAAGACAAACTAAGGCTGCAGATGACAGTTACCACAAGAAGGAACAGCTTAGCGAAACAGGAGCAGTTTCATTGGCACTAGAAAGAATAGGTTTTGTTTGGTTTTTAGTTGTCAGTCTTCTAACTGGTACATTGAGGCCCTCCACGAATTCCTCTATTGTGCTGACCTCTTCATTTCAGTTATATCTTGACTGTAGTCCAATCACCCCCTGCAGTTTTTACCCTCTACAGGTGACTCTAGTGCCATGCGTGTTATTCCCTGATGTACTAACACATGACCTATCACCCAGTCCCATCTCCTTGTCAGCCTTTTCCATACGGTCCTTTTTTCGGCGATTCTATGGGGAACCTCCTCATTCCCTATCTTATCAGTCCACTTAATTTTCGACGTCCTTCCATAGCATAACATCACAAACTCTTAGATTCGCTACTTTCCGGTGTTATTAAAGCACACGATTCACTACCATATAATGTCGTGCTTCAGACGTAAATATCTTTCTCAAATTGTGACCTCTGTTTGATGCTAGCAGTCCTCTTTTGGTTAAGAATGCCCTTTTTGCCTCTGCTGTTCTGTTTTTTGTATACTTCGTGCTACGTCCGTCATGTGTTTCCAAGGTAGCAGACTTCCTACACATCCTCTACCTCTTGTCCCTGATTTCGATGTTACGTTTATCGCTAATCTCATTTCTGCTACTCTTCATTACTGTCGTCCTTCGGTTTTCTCTGAATCCATGTTATGTACCCGTTAGACAGTTACTTCCATTCAATAGGTCCCGTAATCATTCTTCACTTTCACTGTGGATACCAATACAATCCGCGATTCTTACAGCTGATTGCCTTTCACTTTGAATTTTAATCCCATACTTGAACGTTTGTTTTATTTCCGTCATTGCTCCTTCGATGTACTGACTGGTCAGTAGGGACAATAATTCTACATTCTAATACTATTGTTGTTGGCTTTTGATTATTTCAGTTATTATATACCACTTCAATTAATTCTTTCGGAATAGTCCCATAAAATTAAAATCGGTGGTTGGTAAATGCAGCAGTTACATCGTATGCAGGACGTGCCAATTAGGCGATTTATGATAGGTGTAATTAGTGGAAACCACAGGGTGTAGCACGGAAACTTACTTATTTAAAAAAATCATAAAGCATTAAGTATTGGAGATATCAATTATTTCTCTTTCTTTATATAGAGGTACATTTATCTTCATTACATCTACATCTTCATACATACTCGGCAAACCACCGTATGACGCATGCCGGGGGGTACCCTGTTCCACTGTTACTCATTTTCTCAACTCTTCCACTTGCAAATAGAGCGAGGGAAAGACAACTGTCTAAGAGCCTCTGTATGAGCCCTAATTTCTCGCATGTTATGTTCGTGGTCCTTACGCGAAATGTAAGTTGGGGGCAGTAGAGTCGTTGTTTAGTCGGCCTCAAATACTGGTTCTCTAAATTTTCTCAATAGTGCATTGTAGAAAAAATATCGTCTTCCCTCCGGGGATTCCCATTTGAATTCACGAAGCTTCTCCGTAATACTTGCACGCTGATCAAACCTACAGGTAACAAATCTAGCAGCTCGCCTCTCAAATGTTTCGATGTCTTCCGTTAATCCGACCTGGTGAGGATCCGAAGCACTAGAACAGTACTCAAGAATGGGTCGAACTAGCCATCTATACGCTGTCTCCTTTATGAACGAGCTACTTTTTCCCAAAATTCTCCAAATAAAACGAAGTCGAGCATTCGCTTTCCTTATTAGCAACCTGAAGTACTTGTTCGATTTCATATCACTTTGCATCATTGCGCCTAGATATTTAATCGAAGTGTCCCTGTGAATCTGCAATCTACTAATTCCATATTCGAACGTTACAGGACTTTTTTTTTCCTACTCATAAGCATTAACTTATATTTCTCTACATGTAGAGCAAGCTGCCATTCATGAAACCAACTAGAAACTTGGTCTAAATCATCTTGCGTGTTCCTACAGTCACTCAACGACGACCCTTTCTCGTACATTACAGCACCATGAGCAAACAGCCGCAGATTACTACTCATCCTGTCTGTAGGGTCATTTATGTGTATAGGTAACGGTAGGCTAGCGGTCCTACCACACTTCTCTGGGACACTCCTGACGATACCCTTGTCTCTGGTAAACACTTGCAGTCCAGGACAGCTTACTGGGTTCTGTTACTTAAGAAGTCCTCGAGCCATTAAAATACCTGGAATACCGCTCCGTATTATCAGACCTTCAACAGTCTGCAGTGCGGCACCGTGTCAGATCCTTCCCGGAAATCTAGCCATGTGAAATCTGCTTGTTACATTCCATCCATGGTTCATAGGATATTGTGTGAGAAAAGGGAGAGCCGAGTTTCACACGAGCAATGCTTTCTAAATCCGTGCTGATTTGTGGAGAGAAACTTTTCTGTCTCAATTAAATTTTTTATGTTCGAACTCAGAATGTGTTCGAGAAATTTGTGGAAACTTGATGTTTAGGAGATTGATCTGTAATTATGTGGGTCACTGCTTCTGCCTTTTGAAGTTTAATTTTATAAGCTTCTGATAATTATGTCTTTAAGGTGGCCTCCGTTCTGCTCATTGCATTTGGAGATTTGAAATCGAAAGTTTCGGTCCATTTTGTCCAGTATGTCTCTGTGTAAACAATAGCAACACGAATACTGTTTCGAGGTTCAGGAAGGATCCTTGGATGACTGGTATACACCAATGATTTCAGATACCCCCGTAAGAAAAAGTCACAGGGGGCTAAATCTGGCGAGCGTGCTGGCCACTGAAGATCACCCTTCAAAGAGGCGAGACGGTCGGGAAAGTGTTCGAGGAAGAGAATCATTGACGTTCGTGCCGTGTGAGCCATGGAGCCGTTCCGACAGGAACCAGACATCCCTCACACCCATTTCTTCAGTTTCTGGAAGAAAACCAGCTCAATCATCTGAAGATAACGCGCAAAATTCTCTTCGAAAAAGATGGGCCAGTAATGCCAATTTTAGATAATGCACACCGAACAGTCACACGTTCTGTAAGCAGGAGCAGCCAAGGAAGTTTTCGGGGCTTCATGCCTCTCCAATATCGCATGTTTTGTTTATTCATGCAGGCAGACAAATGAAAATGTGCTTCGTCGTTAAAGAACACAAGAGCGTCATGAGGCAGGTTTTCGATCAAGGCTTGAGACGGATTTTTTCGTGAAAGAAAATCGCGTGGTTTAAGAGGGTGCGTCACTGCCAGTTTGTATGGATGAAATTTGAAGTCGTCATGAAGAATTCGTCTCACTGTGCGATCAGAAAATGCAAGAGTAGCAGCATGTTTGCTCGCAGGTCGGCTGGGAAACTCAAAATAGCCAGCCTTAATTTCTCGAAGTTTTCTGATGTCTTGGTGGTTCTCGAAGTTCCTGATTTCTTTTTCTGCACACTACCAGTACATGTAAAGGTCAATTTGAATTCAAATGTCACCAGGTATGTCATGTGAGCCATTTATTGCTCTTCAATAGTATATTCACATTAAATTACAATTGGCAATGTGGCGTACTCAATCCACAATCGTTTGCACGCCTGTAGGCTCTGTAAAAATCTGCTCTTTATTCTTCATAAAGCAATGCGAACCAAAGACGTTAGCCACGTGAACAGTTCCACAGAGAGCAGAAGATCGCTACAGTGCTGAACTAAGAACTCTGGTTGACAGAAAATTACGAACAGAAAACATGAAATATACAAGACGAAGGGGTGCAACCCATTCTTATATCCATTTCAGTTTGAGGACTTCGTTCTTGTTTTCTTCCACTCTTATTGTTACCTCTTTGTTCCTGAACGTACTGTATATTGCTCATCTTTTCCTTGAGCCTTCAGCCATTCTCTCAGAATTTCAGACGTCCTACTCTTCCTTACGTTATCGAAAGCGTTCTCCAGCTCCACAAAATCTAAGATGGTATTCCGATTTTCATTTATTCTTCCTGCAGAAGAGTGCGTGGTTTGGGGAGGGGGAGAGAAACTTCTGACATCAATGATAATGTATAAAATGGCAGGGAAGGAGGTCGTTAAATATGCCTCGTGCCGGCAGTGTGCAGGCGGTCGAGCAGTCAGGATTTGGCAGTGGCCATCCAGGGCTGCCGTTAAATGACAAATCAGGAAATTAAGTACAATAAAGAGGATATATTTCAAAATACGGAGTACAAAGGGCGCGGCCAGGGCCGAAAGTTAGCAGGTTTAGGCCAGTCTAGGAGGTCGAACAATTAATTAAAATGGGCAACGGTTCATATTAACTTACGTTGGTGGCCGGTCGTGAAAAACGTCTGTTCTGCTCGAGGTCTGGATTACAAGAAAGAAAAGCAACTGTGTTCCGCACCGCAGAACACTCCAGCGTCCGCACACGTGACCTGTATCCCGTGCACGCTATTGGCTAAAACCAATGTCGTGAATTCGCTAGCAGTTTCAGCAGAAAGGTCTGGGCGTCTCTCGTCAGTAGCTTTAACTGGACAGAACCACCTTGGTTTTGAAAGGCAAGCGACTTGTGTCACGTAGACACGGCGTGAATTACTCTGGGTGAAAACTTCTAAAGATTCCACTGGGCCTTTGAAATAATTATTTTTAAACAAATTCCGTAAAATATTCCTTGACTGGTTGCCATCCTGTACATTCCTTATGTTGCCAAATGTAACGGAGAAATCGCGCAAAATCTTAACTGAATAGAGCAGTACGTGTTCCTGACCTTTCGTACATTATTTACCACAAGCTTGTTGTCCGGCGTTGCCCGCCTGCTTACTTATGTCGTTGGTTTATTTATATGTTTTTAAAAATATAAACACAAATACTAAATTATAAAGTACAATCTTTTAAAAATTCATTCTGATATTAATTTATCATAAAACCTGGTTGTATACAGAACATTTAGTTTCCCTTCACGTGCAAAAACAAATAATTTCTTGGCAGAATACAGTCTTCAGCAAGCCAGATAAAGATCCACATCACAGTACTTAATGGACAGTTTCCCTGCGACTTGTCGTCCCACAAAATCCAACACTGCAGGAGAGATGTCATCATGGCTGGCGCCAGTCTGCCTAGTGGTCCAGCAAACTTTGCATTCCACACCTAAATTGCTACAAGCGTTTCAGAGTTCTAATTCACATGTCACCGCTTCCTACAGCCTACCTTTTATTGGGAGATTAGGCATTTTAAATCGTGATATCGGCACATTTCTGTCGCTTTGTCAACTGAAGGATGTTCGTAGAGAAAGAAATCGGTCGTGGTTGAGTAAATGCACTGAAAATAACAGCTGCAATGGTTATCTTTTTAATATTCATATTGAAGAGGCGCAGAATGCATCTGGGAAGAAAAGAAATTTCTGGTAGTCAGCAGGTTTAATCACCCGCCCGGCTAGCCGCGCGCTCTAACGCGCTGCTTCCCGCGCGGCAAGGCGTGCTGTTCCCCAGCACGAATCCGCCCGGCGGATTAGTGACGAGGTCCTGTGTGCTAGCCAGCCTGTGGATGGTTTTTAAGGCGGTTTTCCATCTGCCTCAGCGAATACGGACTGTTCCCCTTAACCCGTCTCATTTACACTATGTCAGCGATTGCTGCGCAAACACTGTCTCCACGTATGCGTATACCATAATTACTCTTCCATGCAAACATTTGGGGTACACTTGTCTGGTATGAGCCGTTCCCAGGGGGTGGGGAGGGGTGGTGGGGTGGGTGAACTGCTGTGACCTGTTGTGGGGTTGTGAATCACTGAGGGCTAGGGCGGGACGAAGCCTCTCCGTCGTTTCTAGGTCCTCAGTTCAATACACAAACAGGTTTAAGTGGATGAAGGTTGAAGTGGGAGAAGAAGAAACTTAGCATGGAGATAAGCATAAAAGTAGTATTCGGATTAAAGACCACAATCAGGAGTCGCCTGAAGAGAAACACTTGCCCTCTTCAGTTTTCAGTTGACATCCAACTCCAGTCTATGCGTCTTTGTCTTCCGATGCTCCAATTCTCCAAAATAATCTAATTTCTATAATTTGCGACACTTTATAGGTGACGTACAGGACAGCAACTCAAACAAATGCAGATTATTCTGCGTTCTTTGATTCTGAAACTTCAAGTTACGAGCAAGCGATGTTGCCCAAATTATCAAAATGGTAAATGTCCACTGCTATGAACATCCTTGCAGCTCTACTTTGTCAAGTTGAGTTCTGGAAGAACTTTTGACGGAATGTTCTACCTAAATCTAAAGAATCTTAGTACATCTAAATAAGACAGACGTAGGCCGGTTATGAAACAGGATACAATTATTTCTTTTTTTGCCTAGCACATTCTTTCCATGTAGTGTCCAGTTGATTCTACACCGATGAAATTGTTGTATCGAACGCAACGAACAGAAGAAAGTAAGGAAAAATACTGAAGTTGATTTATAATTTAATTTTAAACTGCAGTAACATTCAGATTAGGAAAAATAGAGACTGTATACACAGAGAAAAGACGGGAAGGATGAAAACTGAGACAACCTTGTAGATAGCTCGCACGTTGGCCTAGCTGCCTTGCACTGAATATTCTTGCGAAACGGTAGCAATCACAGCACGTACTTGAGCGTTATCCAAAGGGCACCGCAGCCGTTAAAGCGCAGTATCCCTCTGCGATACAGATCGCCGTATATTCTTCTCTGATATGAACTGCTCTTTCCTTCAACGAACTTCGTCACTTTACCTCTGCATCGTTATTTAGTTTTCTTGCCTTTCAGAAGTACCTGACTGTGGCATATGAAGATTCATAAAGATTGAATATATCTGCTAACGTACCGAACAATGTAATATAGCCAGGAAAAAAAGAGAACAGGCTACATACCACAGGCAGAAAACAAGGACTCGTGACTGTTTAATGAAACATTTGCCACCGCTTCCTGTAAGAAGGCTCTGAACAGGATAGCGAGATGAACAATCTGCAAACGCTGAAACTTTCTGTAAATTAACAGAATGGCAAGAGTTAGCTTCCGACAGGGACAGGTGAAAAGCAAATACGTCGTGCAGGGCCCTGTGTCATTCAACTTATATCAAATGCCTAATAATGAAGGAAGGCATAGCAGTGTTGCTCGTGAATGCTCTAATAGAGAACGGAAAACAGTCGACACCTTTGAACAATGTTTCTTCACGAATGACGTTTTGTTATTGTAATATTCCGTATTCAATATTAATCGCAGAGTCATATACTCTCACAAAATACAGTTGTGTGTATAGACGACAGCAGAGCTGGCGAACATAATCTTGGGAGCTAAAGTTCCACGCTACTTCCTCCTGTTGTCGCAATCGGTCAAAATATGTTAGTATGATAATCCTACCAGATGTCATCCAGACATATGAAACAGGAACGTGCCTCGTAATTGTGCTCTTCAGGGACCTGATGAACATCCTACAGAACGCCTTGGACCACGCGAGAAATGTGTGCATAGGCACCGTCCTCATGAAACAGTGTATCTCCATCACTGACACCAGAGTGGAATTTGCTCCCATTCACAAAGTTTTGCGACATTTATCCGCCAGCGGCGACACTGATTTTCTGAAAATTAGGCTGCGATCAAATGTATAATTTTCTGTCTAGCGTTTTGTCGCCTACTGAGGGACACATCCTCAGGGCTAATGAAGATGTAGGTAGTTGATTCTCCAGCATAAATTGCTAATAAAATTCAAGCATTGTACACTATGTGGCTCTAAGCACTATGGGACTTAACATCTGAGGTCATCAGTCCCTTAGAACTACTTAAACCTAATTAACCTAAGGACATCACACACACCCATGCCCGAGGCAGGATTCGAACCTGCGTCCGTAGCAGCAGCGCGGTTCCGGACTGAAGCGCCTAGAACCGCTATGTGATCAAAGGTATCTGGACACCCCCAGAAACACACGTTTTTCATATTACGTGCATTGAGTTGCCCCCTACTGCCATGTACTCTATATCAGCGACCTCAGTAGTCATTAGACATCGTGAGAGAGCAGAATGGGGCGCTCCGCGGAACTCACGAACTTCGAACATGGTCAGGTGATTGGGTGTCACTTGTGTCATACGTTTGTACGCGAGATTTCCACACTCCTAAACATCTCTAGGTGAACTGTTTCCGATGTGATAGTGAAGTGAAAATGTGAAGGGACACGTACAGCACGAAAGCGTACAGGCCGACCTCGTCTGTTGACTGACAGAGACCACCGACAGTTGAAGATGGTCGTAATGTGTAATAGGCAGACATCTATGCAGACCATCACACAGGAATTCCAGACTGCATCAGGTTCCACTGCCAGTTAGGAGAGAGGAGAGAAAACTTGGATTTCATGGTCGAGCAGCTGCTCATAAGCCACACATCACGCCGTTAAATGCCAAACGACGTCTCGCTTGGTGTAAGGAGCATAAATATTGTACGATTGAATCGTGGAAAAACGTTGTGTAATGAATCACGGTACACAATGTGGCGATCCGATGGCAGGGTGTGGGTATGGCGAATGCCCGGCGAACGTCGTCTGCCAGCGTGTGTACTGCCAACAGTAAAATTCGAAGGCGATGGTGTTATGGTGTGGTCATGTTTTTCATGGAGGCGGCTTGCACCAATTGTTGTTTTGCGTGGCACTATCACAGCACAGCCTACATTGATGTTTTAAGTACCTTCTTGCTTGCCTGTGTTGAAGAGCAATTCGAGAATTGGCGATTGCAGTTTTCAACACGATCGAGCACCTGTTCATAATGCACGGCCTGTGGCAGAGTGGTTACACGACACTAACATCCCTGTAATGGACTGACCTGCACAGAGTCCTGACCTGAATCCTGTACAACACCTTTGGCGTATTTTGGAACGCCGACTTCGTGCCAGGCCTCACCGACCGACATCGATACCTCACCACAGTGCAGCACTCTGTGAAGAATGGGCTGCCATTCCCCAAGAAGCCTTCCAGCAGATAGCTGAACGTATCCCTGCGAGAGTGGAAGTTGTCATCAAGGGGCCAGAAACATACTGAATTCCAGCATTACCGATGGAGGGCGCCACGAACTTGTAAGTCATTTTCAGCCAGGTGTCCGGATTCTTTTGATCACATAGTGTACATAGAAATATGGAAGCGCAAAAAACACAACACATTACCATGTCGATACGGTGTAGGAAAACCATTGGCATTCAAAACATCTTCTAGTGATCTCGGAATGGATAAATGAAAGCCCTGTATGTTTTTCTAGGGAACCTTATGCCACGCTTCTTGGAAAATAGTGCGTAGTTCAGAGATGGAGGTGGACAGTAATCACGCACTGTGCTCTCCAAAGTAGACCACAGAGACTCAGTGATATTCATATCTGGTGACCCTCGTGGGGAGTGATGTTGCGACAATTCATCATCATGCTCACAAATCAGTACTGGACGATGCGAGCTTTGTGAACAGCGGCACTGTCGCCTGGAACACAGTATCACCATTGGTGAACAAATATCGTACCAAGGGATGGATCTGATTAGCTAAAATAGTCGCATAATAATTGGCAGTAATACGACTTGCACATTAACCATGGGAGCCATTGAATGTCACGATGTGGCTCTCCAAATCATCACCGAACCCCTGCTAAGTTTCACTCTTGGGACTTAAATTCGTCCAGAAGTTTGAAACAGTTTGAAACAAGACTCATCCGACCAAATGACTTCACTTCACTGTTCCGTAGTCCACGTTTTATGACTTCAGCACCTCGTTTTCTTGCTACAGGCATTTGCATCACTGATGAATGGTTTTGGAATTCCAGCTCCTTTCAGGTTGTTCTGGTGTTGACAGTGCGACAGTGAGCCACTCAGTTCTGCAGTGACTTTTGAAGCTGTCTTCCTCCTATTTTTTGTCACAATCGTCTTCAGTGACAATCTTTCACGATCATTCAACAACACCTATATGTGGTATAAATTTTCAATACGTACCTCTTGAAACACCAAACACTACAGCTCCGTTGGTTACGGAAGCACCCACCATATGAGCACCATCAGTTTAACTACGTTTGAATTCGCTTAGTTGCGACATAATGCGCTCTCAGCTGCACAGAACTCCGTTATGACCAGGACTAAACTTGCAGCCTATTGAGGACATTGCCAGGAACCGTTCCCAGTCAAATACAACAGCGCAGGCTAGAGGCTTGGCTAGCATCTGGATTTATATTCAAGCAGGCGTTTCTCGCGGTGTTTCCATACTTTTGTCCAACGCCTGGAGTTCCGTGCTGATACTTAGTGAATAGAGTTCTCGATTGCGGACCATTAGGGCCAGTACGCGATTGGAATGAATATTTATTATCACAGTTCACTATGTCTTTCTCAGTGGGAGGACATTGCTAGAAGTGACAGTGACAGTGGGTGTAATGCATGAAAGTATGATGGGACGGTTACTTCTCAGAACATGCTATAATCTTGTAGAAAACGCCAGAAGCCCTCTGAAACTATTGGTGGACAGTGCGTGGCACATAGATAGCTCTAATCATTACAAAACTATTCCTAACAACAAATAAAAAACCTTGCTGATAGCTGAAGTCGGTTTAGTTAGTTACATGCATGTTCCATACAGTATGTTTGAGTCAAACGGTTTAAAAAGAGGATATTGTTATCGTCGGAAATATGGGCACCTGCTGTCCATTTACGTGCGAAATGATATTTATACAATAGACCTCTCTCTCTCTCTCTCTCTCTCTCTCTCTCTCTCTCTCCTTACAGTACATGGAGAAGTCGAGCTGAAATAATGTCAGTTTGTTTTGAACCTATTATTTTAGTCTGCAATGGTCGAATAGCTTTTAAGTATTCTTAATCCGTCCCTTTTATGTCCGAATGAGGTTAACTAGTGGATGCCGTAGGTAACTTCTGTTTGTAACGCTTAATATTTGAACATTTGGTTTCTAATACTTAACAGCTCCTAATGACAAACGTTATAAGGGAACAAGTGTATTATGAAGTTGTTACTACCGCGCCAAGTTGCTTAATCAAGTGTCATTGAAGTCACGAGCTTTTACACCACTTGCCGGCCGGAGTGGCGGAGCGGTTCTAGGCGCTACAGTCTGGAACCGCGCAACCGTTATGGTCGCAGGTTCGAATCCTGCCTCGGGCATGGATGTGTGTGATGTCCTTAGGTTAGTTAGGATTAAGTAGTTCTAAGTTCTAGGGGACTGATGACCTCAGATGTTAAGTCCCATAGTGCTCAGAGCCATTTGATTTTTTTTATACCACTTAAGCATATATTACACTGCTTCCAGTAGCGAATACCTTACCCGTAAGTGTAAGTGCATGGATGTGTTTCTGCATATAATTAAAGAGTGGAAATACAAACAACAAACTCTAACAGTTTGATCATCTAAACCAAGAATCACACGCAGAATAAAATTTGCCAACGTTAAGAGTGTAACAAGATCAGCTTTACATATTTCTCGGTTCGCGTTCTAATCAATATGCTCATATAGAAACTCTGAACAACCTGTCTTACGTATTGCCTTCCACACCGGTTCTACTTTCACAGGCGTCGTAACCAGCACGAAACAGAATGAATTGCCTCTGTAGTCAACATGTTCCTCGCGAGAGAAATCAGCAACTGTGCAGATATGAAAAAAGACAGTAAAGAGTTTATTTTCCGTCCCAGTTGCACACTTTTAGAGTGTAACTTGTTAGACCTCCTTGGACCATTTTCGATCTGTGTTACTGAGTAATCCATCGTCTCTGTTTTATGATGTGTAATTCCTATACAGACACGACGGACTGCTTACGCAACTACATGGATCTGAAGATATCCAGAGGGACCGAAACTACTATACTGTACAAACATGCAACTGAGACTGAAAAATAACTAAACATAATTATTTTAGTATGAGCGGTGTTTGTTCTTATTCAGAAAAACAAGCTTCTAATACTTAATATATTATTAGCCCCTTGAAAAATTTGGTGTCGAGGGATTTAATTAATTTCTTAATTTGCTACGAAGTTGCTGCATGATAGAAATATTCGATATTTTTGACACTGTGGTCACATACACTGAGGTCACAAAACTCAAAGGATGCCTCCTGCTGTCGTGACGGACCTCTTTTTTCCCGGCTTATTATTCTGTTATCTGCACACGATGACGGCAATCCGTCGAGAGCAGCCCACGTAACTCCGTATCCGTTTCGACAGACTTTCACATTGGTCTTCATGCTTTTGGCTCTTAGCGTGTTACCCACCAGATGTTACTGTGGTCCTCTCCGAAACCCTGTTGACGTGACGCGCTTTCTTCCCGTCCTCAGTTGGTGAGAGCTCCAGGCCGGAACCGCTGGTGGTCGTCAGAAAGTCACTAGTCGAGGCTCTTGGTACATTACGGGAACACAATGCGCTCCGGGCCAAGTCCTGCCGTCAATTATCGTTTCTTTGCTTTGCCTCCTCTTACTCTTGGTTTACAGCGGTGCATGCTGTTAATCATTACCGAGATCCATTTCCTCTCAGAAAATTATAATACTTTTCTACCTATCTCATGGAATATGTGTCCGACAATCTGTTCAATAGAGAAGATGCTTGTCTGTCACGTATGATATCAAACATAGTACTAACTTTTAAACCTTCTGTCTCTACTTCACCTGTGAGCATTTATCGAGGCACTCAATTACTACACATTCAGCTGCTACAGTTTCTCCAGGAAAACATCTGTTGTAGCTTCTTATGTTTTAGAAAATAATTAAAGTAAGATTTGTGTCTTGTCTGAATGTGGATCAACCCCTTCGACGGAATTTCTTCTTCTTCTTTTAGTGTTCAACCCTAAGGCTGGTTTGCAGCAGAGCGCCATTCCCCTCTTCTGTGTGGAGGGAATTAGTTAGCACATTTTCGCATGTAGAATACTGTACACTCTTCTGCCTGGAGTGGCAGTGTCCCAAAGCGGTTGCCATTCACCTGTCATTGTCCGTTTATAGTGCTTCTTTGTCATTTATTAATTTGCCAGTTTCTTTCTTACTTCTTCAAACTTATCTTTTCTAAGTACCCCTTCACTTCGTCTGCAGGTTGGTTGGATACATTTCATTTGTCACTAAAAATCCTTCTACCGACACTGTCCGGTAGGACCCAGAGATCCTTATGAGGGCCACTTGTCGCAGCCTTCGGAGGATTTGAACAGGTCTCACTTAGATAGTCACATACTTGCATGAAAGTGATTCCAGATGTAAGTATGACATAATAAGTTGTAATGTGACATTGTGAGTACCTCGATTTGAAGAAAATCGTCGTCACCAGAGACAGCTTGTTTGGACAAATAGAAAATTTTAGTGAGCAGAAAAAAGTAATCACAAAGGGAGTCCCACAGGGTTCAATTTCGGGGCTTACATATGTGTACAACCTTCCATTTAATATTCAACAAGCAAAATGGGTACTATGTGCAGACATTACTATTGTTATAGTAACCCCCTTAGAGAGAAAGCAACAGAAGAGTTGGTAAATGATATTTTCCAAAAAATTATTAAATGGTTCTCTGAAAATGGACTCTTCTTAAATTTTGAAAGAAACACTGTGTTCACTTCCGCGCAACAAATAGAGACATATCATAGGATAGAACGCTCCAAATTTTTGGGTGTACGTGTTGATGGAAGCATGAACTGGAAAAAGCAAATTACTTGAGTTGCTCAAACAAATAAGTTCAGTTACTTTTGCTTTTCATATAATTGCTAATCTTGGAAAAAATATATCAACCACTTGACAAATTTAGTGTATTTTCAGTCTATAATGTCTTACGGAATAATTTCCTGGGGTAATCCATCACTTAGAAAGAAAGCATGTATTGATGGCACAAAAGGTAGCGATAGGAATAATATGTGGTGTTCACTCACGAACGCCATGTAGGTACTTCTTCAAGGAGGTAGCCATTCCAACTGCTTCGTCACAGTACCGATATTGACAAATGACATTCGTCACAAATAATCCATCACACTTTGAGAAGAAAAGTGATGCTCATATCTACAACACTACAGGGAAAAATTACTGTTACAACCCATTGTTCAAATCTGTAAGTGGTTCAGAAAGGAGTTCAAAATGCAGCAACAAACATTTTTGATAATATTCCCAGTAACATAAAATGTCTCATTGGTAGCGAACCGTCTGAAATCTAATTTAAAATCATTTCTCCTGGACGACTGCTTCTATTCCATTGCTCAAATTCTACTTAAGAAGTGATAGCCAGTAAAAAAAATAAATAAGTGTAGTTGCGTAAGTAGGGCTAAAAATAATGATGCGTTCATTAAAGTTAACAAAAATGGTTCAAATGGCTCTGAGCACTATGGGACGTAACATCTGTGGTCATCAGTCCCCTAGAACTTAGAACTACTTAAACCTAACTAACCTAAGGACATCACAAACATCCATGCCCGAGGCAGGATTCGAACCTGCGACCGACGCGGTTCTAGACTGAAGCGCCTATAACCGCACAGCCACACCGGCCGTCTAAAGTTAACACTAATCATGTATGCATTGCCTGTAACCTGACTAGTTCCACATCATTTCGATAAAACAATCGTTCAAATGATCGATGGAACATGTAACTAACTAACTAACTAACTGACTGTCAGCAACATGCTGGTGACAGGGGTCGCCGTCCGCTATCGCGTGTTTTATCAGTTCATAGACGGGTCATAAAGCAGGGAATAATTCACCACTGGGCTCTACTGTGAAATAAGAAACAGCAAAATGATATACCGTACAGGGCCATCTCTTCTCTGTGAGACGCAGGTACTACCGCCCTACTCGTGGAGCCCTCCTCACAGTTCGCCACAGTACACAGATAGTACCATGGCTGCAAGTACATTTACACCGCCGCTGGATTCCGGAAGCATAGGAAAAGACAGCCTGGACTGGTAAGTCACGTCACACTTTGTTATGGGACGATGACAGGGTACAGGTACGTCGAAAATCATATGAAGGAATGAATCCCGCTTGCTAGCCGGGCATCGTTCAGACAAGTCTGTGGAGCAGTTCTCGAGTGTGGGATGTTCAGTACACCATATTGCTCGATAAGGAACTATAAAAGATGGCTAACGCAAGCATAAAGTGCTAATACTCTGACATTATGAGTATTGTCTACGTGGCATGGTTGCAAAACGATGGTGATCCAACCCACTTCGATAATAATGTCCGTAAGCAGCTGAACAACAGGCATGCTCATCAGTGAATTGCGAAGGTCACGTCATATGGACAACACAATCTCTGTATCTCACTGTTATGGTTTCTATCCTCTGTAGTTACGTGAATTCGATAAATGAGAGACAGAGGCACACTGACGTCTTGGCCATGATCCCTTAATAGTGAACGATACAGAAACCTACCGTATGATCACGTGCATACGTTTATTCTCCAAGGCACCCGGCAGGAGACATGTACCTTCAGCAAGACAATGAACCACCCCATCGCTCTCTAACTGTATAGAACAGTTTCCGGTAAAG
This sequence comes from Schistocerca serialis cubense, assembly GCF_023864345.2. Lineage (NCBI taxonomy): Eukaryota > Metazoa > Arthropoda > Insecta > Orthoptera > Acrididae > Schistocerca > Schistocerca serialis. The sequence goes on along the minus strand of NC_064638.1, from coordinate 869,353,542 downwards.
GCATGAGGCAGCCTGGGTGCTCAGCGGGTAACTTGATCTAAATCGTATCCAGCACAGCTAGGCTGTCATCGAGAGGCAAGAGTATTCATCATAACATTGCCCTAGTAACTTTTTTTTCTTTTTTTTTCATGCTCAACATGACGTGTTTCGAGAATTTTTTCTCATTGACAAGTACGTTTGTTTACATTAGTCTTTTGTGATAAAATGTGATTAACAGGACATCCGCAACTGAGCATTGTGGAATCAGATGACAAAGCTCTTTAGTTGTGAATACTTGGTCATGAAGCAGCCAACCGCCACATGGGCTCAGGCATTTATCAAATTAAGTGCAATGTTTGCGAATGCCTCGACTTCGGGTAGATGTGTCGCACTTTTAATATCCTAATCAAGGAGCATAAGGAGCTTAATAATTCTAAGTCCACTACGTCCACTCATTTGAAAGTCAATGATCACCCTGCTAGTGACATGAATACCAGTTTGAGTGTTCTTCATCGTCACTACAGAGGCCGTGTCCTTAATTTATTAGAGGAAATAGAAATTATGCACAGCTTAAACAAGAAACCTTCAACAACCCTAAGTGAGCAACATATTGAGCTTATCAATTACGAATGTTTCAGAACCCGAGACTTTATTCAATACAAATACAGAAAACTGCAACCAGTCACTTTTTTGAAATACTTATTTATTCCGTGATGAGCCAGAAAAGGTTTGAAACAGGCTCATGGAATAAATAAGTATTTCAAAAAAGTGACTGCAGTTTTCTGCATTTATATACTAAAGAAGCAAACCACGGTGAAGCACACGATTTAAAAAAAAAAAAGAAAAAAAATTGTCCTCTTTTTTTTATCTCTTTAATTTTAGTCGCCACCTGATACTATTTCTCAGTGTGGACACTCAGTTGTCACATGTAACTAGTTGTGATTACATTTAGCTTAATTTTGTCCAACTTTCCACTTTTGGCTCTTTTCTAGCTTTTATAAATTTAAATTTTACCTTCATATTATCTGTATCGGATGGCTGGGCACTCTCACTATTTATGCTCAATTACATAATTTTTACATTAATTTTTTTATACACTGAAGACCGAAAGAAACTGGTACACCTGCCTAATATCGTTTAGGGACCCCGCGATCACGCAGAAATGCCGTAATTCGACATGGCATGGACTCGATTAATGTCTGAAGTAGTACTAGAGGGAATTGACATTATGAATACTGCAGGGTTGTACGAGGGGGTAGAGATCTATTCTGGACAGCACATTGCAAGGCATCCTTGATATGCTCAATTATGTTCAAGTCTGGAGAATTTGGTGGCCAACGAAAGTGTTTAAACTCAGAAGAGTGTTCCTGGAGCCACTCTGTAGCAATTCTGGACGTTGGGGCTATCGCATTGTCCTGCTGGAATTGCCCAAGGCTGTCGGAATGCACAATGGATATGAATGGTTGCAGGTGATCGGACAGGATGCTTACGTGTCACCAGTCAGAGTCGTATCTAGACATATCAGGAATCCCATATCACTCCAACTGCACACGCACCACACCATTACAGAGCCTCCACCAGCTTGAACAGTCCCCTGCTGACATGCAGGGTCCATGGATTCTTGAGGTTGTCTCCATACCCGTACACGTCCATCCTCTCGATACAATTTGAAACAAGACTCGTCCGGCCAGGCAATATGTTTCCAGCCAACAACAGTCCGATGTCGCTGTTGACAAGCCCAGGCGAGGCGTAAAGCTTTGTGTCGTGCAATCATCAAGGATACACGAGTGGACCTTTGGCTCCGAAAGCCCATATCAGTGATGTTTCGTTGAATGGTTCGCACACTGACACTTATTGATGGCCCATCACTGAAATCTGCAGCAATTTCCGGAAGGGTGGCACTTCTGTCATGTAGAACGATTGTCTTCACTATCGTTGGTCCCGTTCTTGCAGTATTTTTCCGGCGCAGCGATGTCGGAGATTTGATGTTTTATCGTATCCCTGATATTCTCGGTACACTAGTGAAATGAAATGGTCGTATGGAAAATCTCCTTTACATCGCTACCTCGGAGATACTGTGTCCTGTCGCTCGTGCACCGACCATAACACCACGTGCAAACTCACTTAAATCTAGATAACCTGCCATTGTAGCAGCAGTATCCGATCTAACAACCGCGCCAGACACTTGGTGTCCTATATAGGCGTTGCCGACCGCAGCGCCGTATTCTGCCTGTGTACATATATCTGTATTTGAATACGCATCGCTACACCAGTTTCTTTGGCGTTTCAGTGTATTTTGACGATGTACACCTAAACATTTTTTATTCATTTACACATATATGTATCCACTATTATTACAACAAAAAATGTTCAAATGTGTGTGAAATCTTATGGGACTTAACTGCTAACGTCATCAGTCCCTAAGCTTACACACTACTTAACCTAAATTATCCTAAGGACAAACACACACACCCATGCCCGAGGGAGGACTCGAACCTCCGCCGAGACCAGCCGCACAGTCCATGACTGCAACGCCTAAGACCGCTCGGCTATTCCCGGGCGGCATTATTACAACAAAGTAGTGACAAATACTATACAGTCTCTTATTATAGGTTCTCCATTTTCCTATTACAGTCTTATTACCTGAAGATGGGCTTATAATCGTCCGAAACTGGTCGTGATAGGAGAAATAAAACTATTTAGAACTGAAGCGGTTTTACATTTTGGGTGATGTTTGCATGTGGTTTTTTTCTGCCTCTCTTGCATTTTAGTCGCCAACCTCAGACTTGCCCACATGCGTGAGTTTTGTGTAACGCTTGAACGTTCACGAATCAGAATGGAATCTCAGTGTTTTCTCTGTTTCATGGAATACATGCAAAAACGCATCTCGACCGCCATCACGGTGTTGTCAAGAGGTGCGACGTAAGTGTTTCTGATGTGAGTGTCTAGCTGCCGTTTAAAGTCAAGGGGCGTGCAGCAGCTTTGCAGATACTTTTAAAATACTGGCATTTAACGTGAACTGACGTAAACATTACGGCACACAGGCAGGGAAAGAGGTGGATGGACAGGCACGCGCGGGAGTCAGATAAGCGGACAGTGCTTCTCACTTTTCACAGCCAGCTGTCACAGCGCTGCCCTGTAAAAACTCGGTCTGCGCCGTGGAGAGGCGTTCAGGGTGTTTATAACGGGTTCTACTCGTTGCCGGCTCAATCCGGCGATCATGTAGCACACTGTTACCCCTTAAAATGGCTAGACAATGAAGGTGGAATGCAACAAGCGTCAAATTGGCTTAAAGTGTACTACATGCTTCGATTTGGAAGATGATAGGCTTTTCAGCACAATTGCTGAAAGTGCAGTAGATAGGGGTGACGTCAGTTACATTCTGTATATCGAATTTCGACATCAGTAAGAGCGTGGCGAATCGAGATCGCTGTTTATTGTCCCGCCACACTGCTGCTCGCGTGATAAATGCCATGACTTTGTTGTGCGAATACGGACTCATGGGTTCAGGGTGAGGGGGGGGGGGGGGCGCTTGCGTCATCTCAGCGGTCCCACACAAGTAGCGTCTGAGAAAACAGATATATTTTGCACTCGATCATGCAGCATTGTAGAGCAATACGTTGTATCTTGAGTTAGGAAATGGAGTTGTTTGCAGCAAGACACAGAGATGCGAATAAAAATTAGAAGTATCCAAATCTTGCACGATTTTAAGATGCATTTAGGGTATGTGAATAAACATTGTATATTCTAATATGCCAACATTTATCTTGGCTTTTCCGGACGGTCTAGATTTACGCTGTGAATAAAGAGTAGAATCTATTTTTCACACTGAGATACATCTGGGTTATTTATAAGATGGTAATGGGGCATGCTAGCTGACTGTTAGGTATTGCCATGGCGACTTTCCTGCCAATTATACATGAGAATCGTCGCCAGTTTCACAGGAATGTTAGTAATATAAAGAACAATTACGATTTGAAACTGAAAGTGTGGGTTTTTATCTGCGGAATTTATGTAGTACGTGGCGAAAAACGTGGAGTTGCCTTGACTGCCCGAAAACGTGTGGAGGTACTTCTTTCTTGTGTGAGCGATGGCGGATTCCAGATTGGTGTGGTCGAGGGTTTTGGAGTTGACCGGCCAACACTCTACAAAGCAGTGAACGGTATTATGGATCAGATAGTTTTAAAAGCTCACGACTGGATTCTACTCCCGTCAAAAGTTCAGGAAAGGAATACTGTTAAGCTAAATTGCAAAAAATATCTCGGTTGCCCCTGACACAGGGGCTTTGGATGTCATCCAAATAGAAATTAGGAAACCAGAATTACATGGTTATGCCTCTATTAATGTGAAGGTGACCGTAGATGCTAATGAGACATTTATTAGCATAAGTGTAGAATGACCTAGCAGCATGCGCAATGATAGAATATGGAGATATAGCCCAATTAGAAATGTAATTGTGGAGTACATTGGGAATGTCTGCTTACTTGGTGATTCACGGTATTGAATATTTTCATCCTTAGTCACTCCATTTTAGCCAGCAGGAAAAACTGATCAGCGACGATTCAATTTGGTCCATACCAGAGGAAGATCCTTTGGTCAACTTGCAGAATCGTTTAGAGGACACGAAAGAGGCAGAAATAGTAGTAGTAGTAGTAGTAGAAGAAGAAGAAGAAGAAGAAGAAGAAGAAGAAATTGAGAGTCCCGAAGAAGACGAGCCTACCATCAGGCAGCTGGTAAGCAGTGGAAGCAAGTTTTGTGACGAGCAGCAACGGTAGCAAATGCTCGGACCTGTTTACATGTTTTTACTTGTTTAACTGCGCACTGTTCGAATGTAATAAGCGACATATAAATAATGTAATTATAATTGGAAGTTGCTTAATAACAAGAGAACAAGAAAAATGTGCAAGCTATGTTATTTTCTGTTCCTTTTAGACATCAAAGAAAGGATATGATAATACGAAACGGTTAACAATACAATATTTATGTGTAATACTAATAATCAATCCGTTTGAGCACATCTGTCCTTTGCGATTTTTCAAGCGTTTTCTTTTCATTTTCTATTAGAAGGTTTGTAAGTAGGCTGTTTAGGTTTTTTTATTGGTAACGCCACCTCTGTATGAAAATCACTGGCTGTGCTGTGTGCAGTCTGTGGCTAGTTTGCATTGTTGTAATACTCGCCATTGTAGTGTTAGGCAGCTGGCTGTGAACAGCGCGTAGCGTTGCGCAGTTGGAGGTGAGCCGCCAGCAGTGGTGGATGTGGGGAGAGAGATGGCGGAGTTTTGAAATTTGTCATGAACTGCTATATTTATATATGATGATATCAAGGTAAATACGTTGTTTGTTCTCTATTTATATCTTTCATTTGCTAACTATTCCTATCAGTAGTTAGTGCCTTCCATAGTTTGAATCTTTTATTTAGCTGGCAGTAGTGGCGCTCGCTGTATTGCAGTGGCTTGAGCAGCGAAGATTTTTGTGAGGTAAGTGATTTGTGAAAGGTATAGTTTAATGTTAGTCAGGGCCATTCTTTTGTAGGGAATTTTGAAAGTCAGATTGCGTTGCGCTAACAAAATATTGTGTGTCGGTTTAAGGACAGTCGTGTATAATTGTTCTAAGGGGACGTTTCATATGTCGACCCTTAGCCTAGGATACCTCACTGGAATCTTCTGATTTTTCTTGTAGTTAGTGTAATTAGTGTAGATTTTGTTTATTGCTAGCGCGTAACTGTAGAGAGAATCTCCTTTGTAGTTGCAGTCTTTCATTGTTGTACAGTAAAACAGTTGTGGCATGCATGTAGATTTGCACCAAGTATTTCGCAGCTGCAATTAACTAGATATTATTTTCAGTGCTATTTTAATGTGTTCTCTTATTTTTTATCTTCAAATTGTGATTTTCTGTGTTGTCGTGTGAAATACTGTGACAATAATGGCGTGTGAAAAACGTAATACTAGGCTCCAAAGTAAACTGAGAAATGACAGTGAAAATGAAAGCAGTATGTTAGCGCCACCGAGTAATGAATTAACTAATGTTCAAAGTAGTAATTTGGTAATTGCGCATAGGGAAATGGAGCGGGCGGCAAACAATGGTGTAGACAGTGAAACAGGTAGTGAACAGGGAAGCGTTATCGATCGATTGGTCGGCAACAGCTCGCCTCAGGAATCGGGAATGACAGAACACAATATTGAAAATACTGCAGACTCAGGTTTTGGGTTCTCACCGTTTTCTCAAATGAGTCAAGACACATTTTCCGCTTGTCAAAATGTGAATGTTGCCGGTGCAACTTCACTGCCGAAAAGCACTGAGGAACATGTTTCAGACACCAGTACATTGTTATTACAATTAATGCAACAAATGGGACAAAAGCTTGAAAAGTTAGACACAATGGAACAACACCAGAGACAAACACAGCAACAGTTAGACACAGTGGAACAAAATCTCAAAAAGTTAGACACAATGGAACAAAATCAGAGACAAACACAGCAACAGCTTCAAAAGTTAGACTCATTGGAACAAACTCTTGAACAAACGCGTGAAGATTTAACTACTGAGTTACATAACATTGAATCGAAATGTCAAAAAGTCTGTAATGACGTAAAAACTCAAATTTGTGAGCATTTTCAACCTATTTTTTCGCGGCATGAAAATGCATTACAGAATCACGATGCAGCCATAAAAGAACTGCAAATTATTGTTCATGAAAATCATGAGACCTTGCAAGCTAAATTTGACTCAGTTGCAGCTACCGATTCGGTTACGCAACTTGCAAAAACTCAGGAAAACTTTAAGGACACAGTAGATACTCTGAAACTTGGTTCAGAAAAACACACTGAGGAAATAAGTACACTATCGGAGAAAGTAGCCGAACTTTTGGATCAATTCACTAATTTATCTACGAAGGTAGATGATAATCTGATTGACGCAAGACCGGTAGTCTTTAATGACACAGAAGAGTACGAACAAATTAGGAAATTCAAACTAAATCAGAATCAAATTAATACACAACACCAAAGAGAAATCCGGGAAGTACAAGATCAGCTGACACAGGTAATACAAGAATTACGTATTTCAGAGGACACTCGCGCTCCAACACGGGAAGAGGGACTTAGAAATACGGAAAAGCCGCAAAATAATAACACAGGGCATTTCGGAATTTATGAAAGAAATTGGCAATGTGCACCGAATTTTGAGATGGAACGGCCGACACGACCTAACAATGACCGATATGCGACTCGCCGACATGATGATTTTGACTATAAGCTGTTCATTACTACACGTAAATTCAAAACATTTAAAAATTCTGGCAACGACATTCATCCACAAGCATGGCTCCATCAATTCTCTCATTGTTTTCCTCCCAACTGGTCGTTGGAGCACAGATTAGAATTTATGTGTGGCTACTTAGAGAATGAACCAGCTGTAAGAATGCGATCGGTCATTCACGATTGCCACAGTGAAGGAGAGTTTTACCATGCCTTCCTCTCAGCATATTGGTCTCAAGCCAGACAAGATCGAGTAAAACATAGCATCATAATGATGAAACGTTTCGAACAATCTGAATTTTCCAGTCTTATGAAATATTTTGAAGACATGTTGCATAAGAATCAGTATCTTTCAAACCCATACAGCCCCTCAGAACTCATCCACATTTGCTTAATCAAACTGCCTGAACATTTACGACATATTATTTTGGCAGGACGTGGCAAAGAGGACATTGAAGCATTTCAGGGACTCTTACAAGAATTAGAAATTGACACTGACAATCGCGGAACGCAGGAGCACAACAATTACAGATCACATCAGTCGCAATTCCGCGATGAAAGAAATAATAACTGGACGCGACAAGGCTATTCTCACAACACAAATCGTGACCGAAACAGACACCACCCGTATTACAACCGTTGGCAGAGTAGTAATAATTACAGGGAAAGATCGCATTTCCGTAGTAATGACTATCACAGAGACAATCAGAGAAACAGACAATATGGGAACCAAAATAATTATTATCAAGGGAGGCAGAATAACTTCAGACGCAACAGTTCGGCGCACAGTTACGATTCAGGGAGAAACTCTCCACCACGTGAGGGACAAGGAAGAAACTACGGAATCTACCGACATGACGACAGACGATATATTCGTAACGACAGACCTGAATTGCATCAGAACTGGCGGGATTCAAACAGAGCAGGGCACTTTCGACAACGTGAATTTGTAGAAGTTAGGTCTCCAAATCCCAATAACGACGCGCGCCAACAAAGGGACAGACAATGACTCGCACCGCAGGCAGCCGCGTGCGGCCGCTGGCTCAGGGAAAAATAACATAGACGCTAACCTTGAGAAAAATTCCAGTATTCTTTACCGACGTATACTGCATGATAATTGTATTCCAGCCAAACTGTGAGTACTATGAAGAGTAAAGGATTGCACCACATTTCACATGCAAAACCGTTTATTGAAAGATAATCTGCTTTTTAACTTTGTCATTGCCATAAAACTTTTCACTTTACATTACTAGTATGCTTGTCAGACTTAGAATCTGTTAACATGCCACCATGTTTGAAGTTCAATATCCAGTCAAGAACCAAGAGAACTTATTGAGACAGAAATGACGAATGCATTGTTATAGTGAACAGACGTCACAGTGTTATTGTGTGTGTACATTCTTGCTTGTTAGTTGCACGATTATGGAACGACTATCAGGCTTACATACTTAGGACACATACTGGTACTGCTAATGAGATTTTAATGCAACATTTTGGTTTATTTGAAAATACATTCTGAATTTAAAGTGCTTTCTGAGAGATACCAGATGACACAGAGATTAGTTTATGTGACAGCTACACGAATTTTATCACGACGCTACCAATGTTGCTTTTGCAGTGTTTCTGTTTTATATCTGCACAGTTTTCTGTTTTATTCTGAAAAGTAAAACAGGTTTTAGTAGTAACTTTCGTGGTATAGCTACAATGAGACTGCCTTTTCCGTAGCACAACAATACGTTACAGCACAGTACTTTCCTCATCACGGCAATAAGCGTAATAACTAAGACATTTATACGCAAAGCATTTCACTTTTGTGTATTATGAGGTAAGTACATTGACTTCTGCAGAACTTAGCTTTCGGAGGACGATAACTACGACACTTCCACACAGATTATGTTGCAACAAGACGCACATTTACCGCTACAGGACACGCATTTCAGTGATTAATTTTGTACTTAAAACATTTATTTTTAAAGATTTTTGAATTACAAAGAAAGTTTTCCGTGATATATTTCATTCCATTGGTGTAATCTGTAACACCTGAGGGTATAATTACATTAATCCTCAGGGGAGTACAAGCCTACTTTGTGTACCATGTGTTTGGCAAGCACAAGGAACCCTAGCTAATATGGTATTTGCTTATACAACTTTACACATCGGTACCATATTTCTCTAACACACAAATTACACAGCTATCTGATCATTTAACTGAGAGAGACAAACATTTATTTTACTATATCAGTGACAGATGTTTACGTAATTACACAGTTGGATAACTTCACACTTATGAAACTGTATTTTGTCTGTACTTTGTAAACTGTTCATATTTTTTCGGAATCATTGTGATACTGGGAGAGCTTTGAATGATGTATTTGGTATGAGATCATGATTTTTAAAGTACGTTTGAGGTAGATGACACTATTTAAATGAGCAGAGAATTCTTTTTAGGCTTAGAAATTATTGGAGGAAGTTACGACGATTTTGAGATTTGACTGAAGTTTTATGATGTTGTTATTACGACGACGATGTGTATTTTGTTGTTGAGGAATGTTTATTATGCTACGTATTTCTCACGATGAAATATTGAAGAAGTGTCGACGAATATGTATATGCATAATGAGGTAAGGAATAATGAGTAGTGTTTAGGGACTCTGATTTATGAAAAGGATGTTGGAAACCAAGAAACGTACTTTAAGAGTTATGAAATGTGTGACTGTATCACAATGCTGACGAATATTTTTTTTGGACACTTATATTTATAGGATTTTGTTTCTACAGATTTGCAACGCTAATTCTTGACCTGTGAAATATTTTTATATGAGACTGCCACGGTAGCAGAAACTGCTGTCGTAAATATTTCCGTACGAAAGTTAAGTGACCACCTGCACGTAATGCGTCGCGGGCACCCAGCTGTGTCAGACGCCTGGAGAAAAAGCCATTATTGCGAGCCCTTTTCAGCGGCACAGGAAGAACAAAAAAAAGGGGGAGGCCATTATCCTCGGAAATATTCTTACATCTGCAAACCTGATAATGACAAGTGTCTTTCTACGAGAATTGAGAGCTACTGACTTACGAAATGCCACATAGCTATTGAATGATGTTTTTATGCTTTGGTTTGCGTAATTGCTTATTTCATTTGATGTCTGGTTTCCAGCTGTGTTGCAGCATTGCTTTTATAAAATGAAATGCATTTGCTAATGTGAACACTTTCTGTCAACAGATCTATTAAGTAATTATTTTATGATCCACATTCTTTAAAAAAGGAGCACTTGGAAAGGAAAGAACAATAAGAAGGAACTAGTAACAGTAACACATAATTTTCTTTTCAAGTACATGGTAATATTTTTTTTACAATAATTTGTTATGGTGCACCACTTTAATTAGTTAGACATTAAGATGTGATTATACATTTCCCTTATCTGCATTGTTATCTTTAGTGTACTATTTTTTCTGCTTGAGCTATGTCATGTTTAGATATAAGCTGCTGTTTGCCAGGTATAGTGTTACTGAATTTGACTTTGTGTTACTCTGCTAAGCCAGTTTTACTACTCATTTATTTTTCTCGTTGCTGCACATTGCCTCATATTAGTTGTAATGTTGAATTGCTTGGTAATTTAGATTTAGTGTAGCTTGCTTTGCGATTTTCCATTTTTTTTCATTGCTGTTTATATTAATTGTTTTATGTGATGCTGCATTGCCTCGTCCCTTAGTTTAGCATCTGAGCTCAGTAGATTTAAGTTAGCTTAAGAGGGGGTAGCCTATAAGAGAATGAGTTGCGATGAATTTGAAGAAATGCACTGAGAGGCTATACGAGAAAAGTACAGAAAGCAGGTATAGATAGGACTTTTGGAAATAATGAAGAACGAAGGGAGATCTCCGAGAAGTAAAGAAAGTTTTGTTTGCAAAATACTGCAGTAAAACAAACCCTGTCCTTTCCTTGCATTATTCCGCTATATGTTTGTGTACCCTTGGGTATTTATGTTTTTCCTGTATTTATATGTTTATCTGATAAGACTTATATTGTAGAATTTTTCTAATACTAAGCTACATTCACTATGATGAGGAATACTGTTATCCTCGAATATAATTGGCATTAATAATATGTTATTTACTTTGTAAAGATGTTAGACATTATTTATTCTGTTTTGTGTTAATGCTCATGTGTGAAGTTGATGTTTCGAAAGTTATTCTGATCTTTTATGTATGTACTCATGTCATAATTCCTGTAACACTGATGTATATGTCTATTTCTATTCTTTTGTAACGCCTGTTTTACTACAAATGTTATCTGTATTGTTACGTTTTTAATGATGTATTTTGTACCTTTGTAATCGTATTCTCGTGTTATAAAATTGTAATTGACACCAGTTCATCATATTGTTAACTTGTAAGTTACATTTCACTGCACACGTTTCTGTTGGTCATAGTATATGGACAATATGTGAGAAGTAGGGACTGTAAGTGTTTGCATGTGTGTTAATCATTCAGCAAGGGACTGGATAACAGCATTGCTGGTTCTAAGGACAATTAGAAACTAACTTTGTGAGTGCACAAGTGGTGGTTTATGGACTTGATATATTATCCGCAAGACTCTTCAATGGTGATTGTGCACCTGCACAGTCGCAACAGATGGCTGCTGGCGTCTCTACAAGGACTGCAGTGGGTCTGCATCTTTGATGGCCCACCATTACCATTATCTCTACAAGGACTGCAGTGGGTCTGCATCTTTGATGGCCCACCATTACCATTATCTCTACAAGGACTCCAGTGGGTCTGCATCTTGTATGGCCCACCATTACCATTATCTCTACAAGGACTACAGTGGGTCTGCATCTTTGATGGCCCACCCTTACCATTATCTCTACAAGGACTACAGTGGGTCTGCACCTCTGGTGGCCCACCAGTACCGTAATCTCTACCAGGACTACAGTGGGTCTGCTCTGTGATGACCTATCTACCAATACTCTTCAAAATTTCGACTGACTCTGCTGTGGGTTTGCTCTGTTGTGGCCCATTACCTGTATGCATGTCAAGAGTCAGCACTGTCTTTCCATTGGAAGGACAACACTACTTCTTCAAGACTGCATGGAAATCCACTACTTCTGTGTGCATTTTCTTTTACTGCTCAGACTTTGAGAAAAACTCTGCATTTTTACTGTGATGAACAATCTGGACTGTCTTTATGGACTGTGAGAAATTTTTAGCTTTTGACCAACATTGTATCAATAAGTGTGTGCATTTGATTTCTTTGTTATTGTAATTATGAAAAATTTTTTTCAAATCTGTATTGGCCACTGCCCAATCCAATTTGTAAAAATTTTTGTGGGGAGCATGGGGGCTATGTAAGTAGGCTGTTTAGGTTTTTTATTGGTAACGCCACCTCTGTATGAAAATCACTGGCTGTGCTGTGTGCAGTCTGTGGCTAGTTTGCATTGTTGTAATACTCGCCATTGTAGTGTTAGGCAGCTGGCTGTGAACAGCGCGTAGCGTTGCACAGTTGGAGGTGAGCCGCCAGCAGTGGTGGATGTGGGGAGAGAGATGGCGGAGTTTTGAAATTTGTCATGAACTGCTATATTTATATATGATGATATCAAGGTAAATACATTGTTTGTTCTCTATTTATATCTTTCATTTGCTAACTATTCCTATCAGTAGTTAGTGCCTTCCATAGTTTGAATCTTTTATTTAGCTGGCAGTAGTGGCGCTCGCTGTATTGCAGTAGCTTGAGCAGCGAAGATTTTTGTGAGGTAAGTGATTTGTGAAAGGTATAGTTTAATGTTAGTCAGGGCCATTCTTTCGTAGGGAATTTTGAAAGTCAGATTGCGTTGCGCTAACAAAATATTGTGTGTCAGTTTAAGGGGACGTTTCAGGTTCTATAATTCCAATTGTTTAAACAATACAAGTCTCTGAAGTTGCAATAAAGACAAGTGTTTTGTTTCTTCAGTTTCTTATGCTGCAAGCGTTTCGCATCTTTGTTGAGGTTGCCGGTTTCTTTCTCGCAGGAGCAACACTCAACAAGTACCTGCGTTTGACATTTTCCTCTGATCTTCAGTTGTATCATAGTCTTTATCAGCGTCTGATATGAGCTTTGCAGCAACAGAAATTGCTCTTGAAACCTTTCTAAAAACAGTATTATTTTCCTGGAGATCAATACCACTAAATCCTTTTCCTAGTCTGTAAGTTCAATCGCTTTATATCCTATTTCCTTCAGATTGGTTCCTTTTTTTGCTTGACTTCGCATGTTTATGTGTCATGCCGCGAGGTCTGACGTATCTTGTCTTCTCGACCGCATTATGTCTACATTTGGTCCACTGTAGGCAACGCTCCATGCTGTGTACGCAGTAACACGGATGGCTTCGTATTATGCCCCTTATGCTTGTATTTGCCTATTGATAGGACGATGTTTCCCTATAAATTTTTATCTTAATGCCATATGCTGGCATTAAAGGGCGGATGTTCACTCACCACATGTCACCACGTGTCATTGCCAATAAATAAATCAAACAGCCTGCAGACAAGATTGTCTTGTTTCAACAGGCTGAAAAATAAATTAAATGCTGTTTGATTGGATTGGTGGATTATAAGAGCAAACTCACTTCTACCATTTTTCTCTGTTATTGTAAAAGTTAATATTAATCTCGACACTGCAGATAGTATTGGAGGAACGCTTGCGATATAAATGAGCGAGATCATTGCACTCTTGACAGTTCGGTCGAGGAGACAATGGGGATCGATTGCGATGTCTGCTTACCACATGACGATGTCAGAGACGGCTTGCAGCAGCCAGAAGGTCGCTGCAACGCAACTGCTGCAAACAGCAGCTCGCGTCGCGTTAAAATGTTGGCGCTTTATCTCGGGCGTCATTATGCGCCTCTGTCCAAGATAATGAACGGCAGAACTCTAACGAGATTCTAGGTGGCAAGTGCCTGGAGCGGAATGCCATAACCGTGAGCACCTTCCGAACGTGCAACCACTGATATTCGAAAGAGGAAGAGGGACACTGTGACGGCCGCTTCCCGAAGTTTCGACCTCGAAGTGACCCGCACTCTGTAAGCTTCCGATCTCATAGACTAGGTCTCCTGCCAACTGTCTAGATACGTGAAGGTCATTTTCTGTATGAAGGCGTTTGTTTTAAGAAGAAGGAACTCTTAAAATATCCATGTGCTTATAATGGTTGTCACCGTTTTGGAGACAGTATGAAGTTCTTTCATGAATATACAGGGTTATTACAAATGATTGAAGCGATTTCACAGCTCTACAATAACTTTATTATTTGAGATATTTTCACAGTGCTTTGCACACACATACAAAAACTCAAAAAGTTTTTTTAGGCATTCACAAATGTTCGATATGTGCCCCTTTAGCGATTCGGGAGACATCAAGCCGATAATCAAGTTCCTCCCACACTCGGCGCAGCATGTCCCCATCAATGAGTTCGAAAGCATCGTTGATGCGAGCTCGCAGTTCTGGCACGTTTCTTGGTAGAGGAGGTTTAAACACTGAATCTTTCACATAACCCCACAGAAAGAAATCGCATGGGGTTAAGTTGGGAGAGCGTGGAGGCCATGACATGAATTGCTGATCATGATCTCCACCACGACCGATCCATCGGTTTTCCAATCTCCTATTTAAGAAATGCCGAACATCATGATGGAAGTGCGGTGCAGCACCATCCTGTTGAAAGATGAAGTCGGCGCTGTCGGTCTCCAGTTGTGGAATGAGCCAATTTTCCAGCATATCCAGATACACGTGTCCTGTAACGTTTTTTTCGCAGAAGAAAAAGGGGCCGTAAACTTTTAACCGTGAGATTGCACAAAACACGTTAACTTTTGGTGAATTGCGAATTTGCTGCACGAATGCGTGAGGATTCTCTATCGCCCAGATTCGCACATTGTGTCTGTTCACTTCACCATTAAGAAAAAATGTTGCTTCATCACTGAAAACAAGTTTCGCACTGAACGCATCCTCTTCCATGAGCTGTTGCAACCGCGCCGAAAATTCAAAGCATTTGACTTTGTCATCGGGTGTCAGGGCATGTAGCAATTGTAAACGGTAAGGCTTCTGCTTTAGCCTTTTCCGTAAGATTTTCCAAACCGTCAGCTGTGGTACGTTTAGCTCACTGCTTGCTTTATTCGTCGACTTCCGCGGGCTACGCGTGAAACTTGCCCGCACGCGTTCAACCGTTTCTTCGCTCACTGCAGGCCGACCCGTTGATTTCCCCTTACAGAGGCATCCAGAAGCTTTAAACTGCACAAACCATCGCCGAATGGAGTTAGCAGTTGGTGGATCTTTGTTGAACTTCGTCCTGAAGTGTCGCTGCACTGCTATGACTGACTGATGAGAGTGCATTTCAAGCACGACATAAGCTTTCTCGGCTCCTGTCGCCATTTTGTCTCACTGCGCTCTCGAGCACTCTGGCGGCAGAAACCTGAAGTGCGGCTTCAGCCGAACAAAACTTTATGAGTTTTTCTACGTATCTGTAGTGTGTCGTGACCATATGTCAATGAATGGAGCTACAGTGAATTTATGAAATCGCTTCAATCATTTGTAATAGCCCTGTAGTATCATCTATATTACTGAGCCATTATTCCGTATCCTGGAACCTAATGGCTTCCAGAGGTAACAAATTTTGTTTTTCGATATTTCACATAATTATTGACCGAATTTAAAAATTTTAAATGCAGTCGCAACATTCTCATTGAGAGGTGTAATATTATGTTAAAAGTTTAACATAATAGGAAAGGAAAAGTATTAGAGTTACAAACTGTGTTCGTCTTGAGGCAGCGTAAATCACGGCTCGCAAGTATCCGCACTTTACTTATCCATTCCTTGAGAATGAGAGCACGTAGAAACTTCCAGAAAACTTTACACGATCATAGTTTCAAAGGTTTCCGAAACTTTTTCTCCCTGACAGCTTCTCCCTTCAGCTTCAGAGACGATGTCTTTATTTAGTACATCTTTAATACCGACTCGATTCGCAACACAAAAAATTGTTCAAATGGCTCTGAGCACTATGGGACTTAACATCTGAGGTCATCAGTCCCCTAGAACTTAAAACTACTTAAAACTAACTAACCTAAGGACATCACACACATCCATGCCCGAGACAGGATTCGAACCTGCGATCGTAGCGGTCGCGCGGTTCCAGACTGAAGCGCCTAGAACAGCTCGGCCACTACGGCCGGCGATTCGCAACACAGTTGCAGGCAGTATCCACATATAACACTGAATGCACCTGAAAAATTATGTCGTTACATAACGCGTATTTCAGGAGACATGACGTTATAAACATTGAGATGCTTGAAAAACTGGCTTTTGCTTAAAATGGAGTGCAAATACCCAGAAACACATCCGATGTTTCATGAGAGTACTTTGCAACTTCCAATCAATTTTGAACAAAATTTTAAACCTTTTCTTAATTTTTTCTCGCTTACATACTAAACGTCAAAAACTGAACACATTAACTCATTTGGAAAGCAATCAGGTGTTGGAAGCTGTTTTATACACGGGAGTTTCATTTTTTAAAGAATCGTGATTTATGGTAGATCAGATTCCTAGCTACTTTTCTACAGGTATACAGCGCGATTCAGCTGACGCTACACATCGGTTTTATGCAACTAGAAACGCCTTCAAAAGCTATGAGCGACATTTTCATAATCCTTTGTTCGCTACGCACAAACTATTGCTCGTACAGAAAAAATCAATAGAACCTTTTTGTAGGAAAGTTAAAGAAGTTAAACGTTGTACATGGATACGTTTTCGTTGGAGGCCAGGGTTTTCGAATCATTCAAGAAAAACGTGTTTGAAGACCACTTTTGTACGTTTTTCTTGAAGAATTCGAAAGCAACAGTAGTGAAATTGTATTCCAGTGCAAAATTTAACTACATTGAATTTCCTACAAAAGGTATTCTTAATTTTCTTTCTGTAAGACTAATAGTTTGGGGGTAGCGAGCGAAGGAATATGAAAATATTGCACATTGTATTTGAAAGTTTAGTGGGTTGCTTAAAACCCAGCGTTAGGGGCAACTGAA
Organism: Schistocerca serialis cubense; assembly: GCF_023864345.2. Lineage (NCBI taxonomy): Eukaryota > Metazoa > Arthropoda > Insecta > Orthoptera > Acrididae > Schistocerca > Schistocerca serialis. The sequence continues at coordinate 869,336,276 of NC_064638.1, read as the reverse complement.
TCCCCAGTACGAATGAATCTGGCTGTGATAAATTCTTGCCTCTCCGATGTTTCTTTGAGAGAAAAATTTGCATGTAAAGTTGTAAATACATCGAAATAAAACTAATATTGAAAATGAAACACACAGTAGAGTTAATTGTGACAAGATAATCAATATTCTGTACGAATATGGTTCTGCATTTGTTTGATTCGAGCCCCTTTCTTAGCTATTTCACCTCGTGCCAGCGCTAATGTACGGTACGCTCAAACTATGTCAACCGCTTTATCTCAAATGATCACCAAGTAAATTGTACCTCTTGAACGGGATGACGAAAAAGTGTGTTTTCTTAGTTGATCTTCGTTGATAGAGGATCGTTGCCAGTGAGCTGAGACGAATCTCGCATACGTATTTTCATCACTCTAGACACGGTTATTTCATCGGTTGAAAATATCATCACTATTAAAAGACGCCTCATTAAACAAATGTTCGGCATTGCAAATACTGCGGTGGATGATCCATCAACAAAACTGTGGCCTGGGTTTAATGCATTACGTGGGCAAATGATTGGTGTTTATGGACAAATCTTCTCCCACATGATACAACACTCTCTCCTTACATTGTACGGTGTGAAAAAATTCTTTGTCAGCTTCAATCACCTGTCTGTTCCTTTAATGTCCCAGTTTACCCAAATTTCTATTCAAGTAGAATAAAGTCTGCTGCGATAGTCTCCCTTGTACACTTCTCATGCACTTCATTGTGCAGCATCAAACATTAAACGCATTTCTGCAAGTTCCTATTAGTAAGTTAGCAATGCTCTATCTCCGACAACCAGACACAGATTGTAAACAGTTGTGAAGTCCACCACCTTGGATATATTGCTGACATTTTCGGACTGTTTTTCAAGGCCACTGCGAGCTGCTTGTTATAAAACATAGTCGGTTTCCGAACAGCTGCCTCACACTGATTGTTCATTCTAGACCTCTTACTATTAAAATATTCAGTGCAGAACCCTCTGCCGTCTGTATAATATTGATTCTGGGGGTTTGTTTATTTATTTATTCACTTAGTGCATTCTGAAAGTCTGTGCTGTTTGTATAAAGTAGGTCACACAATACATTCATAAAACTGAAAATTAATTACAGGATAGTATTTTTTTTATCTTAGCTCTAATAATGCAATAATGAAGATAATAATTTATACAACTGTATCTAACAGTAAGTATACATGAAACATAATTAATTGGAAAGAACATGAGATGAAAATAAGTAACGAAACAAACAACAAGAATGAATATATAAAGTGATTTCTAATGTGCATTTCCCTTTTGCCCTTCGGTTTGTGGCTAGCTCGGTATCTCTTCGGGATTTGCCTGAACAGAGTGGAAAAATAATCTCCACTTACAGCCAATTGTCCACTTTCTACAAATATTAAACATGTATCCACTGTTTGTACTTCATAGTACGGGTAGCTTCCCATTATGGCGTAGCTCAGTAAGTCTCAGCCAGCACACGTATTCTGATTGTGCTTACCTAACATAAACATTTAATACTGTAATTATGATCCATATTCAGTTACTGAGCAACACAGCAAAACATCGAGCTATCGCAATTCTTTGTAGATGGGCATACTATGGACAGACAAAAATGGAAGAGGCTTAACCCATGACAAGACCTGCAGTAAAGCAGAATACCTATGATGTTGTTGTTGTTGTTGTTGTTGTCTTCAGTCCAGAGACTGGTTTGATGCAGTTCTCCATGCTATTCTATCCTGTGCAAGTTTCTTCATCTCCTAGGACCTACTGCAACCTACATCCTTCTGAATCTGTTTAGTGTATTCATCTCTTGGTCTCCCTCTACGATTATTCTATTCAATACCTCCTCATTACTTATGTGATCTACCCATCTAATCTTCAGCATTCTTCTGTAGCACCACATGTCGAAAACTTCTATTCTCTTCTTGTTCAAACTATTTAACGTGCACGTTTCACTTCCATACAGTGCTACACTCCATACAAATACTTTCAGAAACGACTTCCTGACACTTAAATCTATACTCGATGTCAACAAATTTCTGTTCTTCGGAAACGCTTTCCTTGCCATTGCCAGTCTACATTTTATATCCTCTCTACTTTGACCATCATCAGTTATTTTGTTCCCCAAATAGCAAAACTCATTTATTACTTTAAGCGTCTCATTTCCTAATCTAATTCCTGCAGCACCACCCGATTTAATTCGGCTACATTCCATTATCCTCATTTTCCTTTTGTTGATGTTCATCTTATATCCTCCTTTCAAGACACTGTCCGTTCCGTTCCAGGTCTTTTGATGTCTCTGACAGAATTACAATGTCATCGGTGAACCTCAAAGTTTGTATTTCTTCTCCATGGATTTTAATACCTACTCCGAATTTTTTCTTTTGTTTCCTTCACTGCTTGCTCAGTATACAGATTGAATAACGTTGGGGATAGGCTACAACCCTGTCTCATTCCCTTCCCAACGACTTCTTCTCTTTCATACCCCTCGACTCTTATAACTGCCATCTGGTTTCTATACGAATTGTAAATAGCCTTTCGCTCGCTGTATTTCACCCCTGCCACCTTCAGGATTTGAAAGAGATTATTCCAGTCAACATTGTCAAAAGCTTTCTCTAAGTCTAGAAATGCTAGAAATGTAGGTTTGTCTTTCCTTAACCTATTTTCTAAGATAAGTCGTGGGGTCAGTATTGCCTCACGTGTTCCAACATTTCTACGCAATCCAAACTGATCTTCCCCGAGGTCGGCTTCTACCAGTTTTTCCATTCATCTGTAAGGAATTCGTGTTAGTATTTTGCAGCCGTGGCTTATTAAACTGACAGTTCGGTAATTTTCACATCTGTCAACACCTGCTTTCTTTGGGATTGGAATTATTATATTCTTCTTGAAGTCTGAGGGTATTTCACTTGTCTCATACAGGTTTATTCTAAATGACTGACCCATTTTCAAAAATTTGTATGTATTCAAGTACAAATCTAAAATGAACAAGCTTTATACCAACGAAAAGAGGAAGTTTCAAAGTTTTTGGCGAGCGGCGGCGGGCTGGCATTGACGGTTTCAGCGAGTTCGCGCGGCAATAGGCCCGTCATTCCGTTTCACTGTCAGTCGTGAGTGAGATGGTGGCTGTGGAGCACAAGGTTTTCTGCGTTCTTGAGTTTGCGAAAAGTGAGTCTCAAATTGCAGTGCAGCGGGCATTTCGTACCAAATTCGGTATTCTCCACCAACTGGCAAAAGCATTAGCCGTTGGTTTAAGCAATTTAAATAGACTGGGAGTGTGTGCAAAGGAAAAAGCACAGGCCGGTCACGTGTGTCGGAGGGTGATGTCCGACGTATTCAAGAAAGTTTTGTGCGTAGTCCCAGTAAGTCTACCAACAGAGCCGGTAAAGAACTTTGAATACCTCAACCAACTGTATGGAAAGTTCTGAGACGGCGTTTGCTGTACAGGCCCTACCGATTATAACTTGTGCAGTCTCTCAACCCCAATGCCAAAGAGAAGCTTGTCGCATTTTGTAGTTATGTGCTAGCAAAGGTGGAGAATGACGCATTTTTATAGTGTGTAATTGTTAGCTATGAAACGACGTTCCACCTTAGTGGAAAAGTCAATAGACACAATGTTCGCATATGGGGTTTGGAAAATCTACATTCACCATTGCAACACGAAAGACACTCACCAAAAATCAACGTGTTCTGTGTCATATCCCGCACAAAGGTTTATGGATCATTTTACTTTGCGGAAAGAAGGGAATCACGTACCTGGACATGTTGGATCAATGACTGTTCCTCGAGTTATGGAAGTCTCAGGACTTCGTTTTCCAACAGGATGGAGCTCTGCCTCATTGGCACCGTGATGTTGAGGCGTTTTGAATGACTCCCTTGCTCAGCTCTGGATTGGTCGCAGGGGACCTGGGGACCTGGCTCTGCACTTATGGCCACCGGTCTCCTGATCTCACACACTGCGACTATTTCTTATGGGGTTATGTGAAGGAAGCTGTTTACGTCCCGACTCTACCAACCACTCTGAACGATCTGCGGAGCCGGGTCACTGCTGCCGTGCACTCAGTAACAACAGGTACGCTTTCGCGTGTGTGGGGTGAGTTTGGCTACTGTGTCGATGTTTGCCGTGCAGCCAACGGTGGCCACATTGAACCTTCATAACATTTATCACGTATCTAATTATTAAATAATTATTAAAAACTAATAAATTTCAAACTGCTAAATTTATTAAATTGATAAGAAACATTATGAAAAGAAAAACTTCGAAACTTCCTCTTTACGTTGGTATAAAGCTTGTTCAGTTTGGATTTGTACTTGAATAAATACGATGTTTTGAAGATGGGTCCATCATTTAGAATAAACCTGTATTTATCCATATATACAGGATGTCTCAAACATTTTGGGTCAAATTGAAACAGATGATGATATCTGAGACAGGGAACAAATGGTTGGAAATGCACATTCATTGTGTTACGTATATACACAGCATACATCACATAACAACATTGTAGCTCCTAGTAATTTTTAAAAGTGACGACCGCCAGTATCAATGCATGCGTGGCAACGGTGCATGAAGTTCTGCAGCACTCTGTCAAGAATCGCTGGCGTCTATCATACCAGGAGATAGGAATCTTGGACCCTAGCAAGAAGGTCTTCATCCATTTCTATGAAGGGTTCATATACCAACGTTTTGATAACCTCAGAGGAAAACTCCAGAGGTGTGAGATTCGGCGATAGCGCTGGCCGTGGGACGGGACGTCCCTTCCAGTGTGGGTACATGTTGATCAGGCTCCTGCGGACATTAACATCGTAGTCGGCTGGGGTACCGTCGTGTTGAAACCACATGGTTCTGCAGACAAGAGGTACAGTCCCCAAAAACAGCATGCGCCTCGATACTGGCATTAGTAGCTTTGAACAATTACTATGAGCTACATTGTTGTTGGTGTTTGGTGAACGCTGTGTATGTCCATAACACAATAAATATACATTTCCGACCATTTGTTCCCTGTCTCAAACATCCCACAATCATCTGTTTCAGTTCAACCCAAAAGGTTTGAGATACCCTGTCTTAAAAATTAAAGTCCTCCGCCAGCTGTTTCTGTCTGTATGTGAAGGCTAACCTCAGGAAGGGTTGGGATTTTGATACGATTTTCACTAACAGTCAGACTGATTCCCTTGGAAAGTTTGTGTAGGCCGTACAATTTACTACTGCTATACCAGATACATCGTCCGGCTATAGATATTTAGTGCTACCCGTCCGAAGATGGGGCAGGTAGCTAATATAAAACTAAATTACAATTATATACGCCGCTATACAACAAACACAGCGCTTTTCACTCACATTACGTCTTGTCAAATCTCAGCGTGGCTGCTATACCGTCATACAGTGTACAGCGCCAGTTTCGCACCTAGTGGCCACAATTGGAACTAATTTGTTTACCAGTGTAAATCGACTCCGCATTAACGTATTAGCATATCTACCAAGTTTCGCTATCATACGATAATCACAGCCAACAGTGGACCTCCGTGAACAGTTGCATTTTAATTACACTGAAGACCCAAAGAAACTGCTACACCTACCTAATATCGTGTATGGCCTCCGCGAGCACGCGGAAATTCCGCAACACGACGCGGCATGGACTCGACTTATGTTGAAGTAGTGCTGTCCATAAATCCGTAACAGTACGAGGGGGTAGAGATCTCTTCTGAACAGCACGTTGCAAGGCATCCCAGATATGCTCAACAATGTGTGGGGAGTTTGGTGGCCAGCGGAAGTGTTTAAACTCAGAAGAGTGTTGCTGGAACCACTCTCCAGCAATTCTGGACGTGTGGGGTGTCGGATTGTCCTGCTGAAATTGCCCAAGTCCGTGGGAATGCACTACGCACATGAATGGATGCAGGTGATCAAACAGGATGCTTACGTACGTGCCACCTCACAGAGTGGTATCTAGACGCATCAGGAATTCCTCATCACTCCAAGTACACACGCCCCAAACCATTGCAGATCGTCTATCAGCTTGAACAGTCCCCTGCTGACATGCAGGTCCATTGATTCATGATGCTGTCTCCATATCCGTACTTGTCCATCCACTCGATACAACTTGAAACGAGACATCTCCGACCAAGTGACATGTTTCCAGTCATCAACAGTCCAATGTCGGTGTTGACGAGGCGTAAAGCTTTGTGTAGTGCAGTCATCAAGAGACCACGAATGGGCCTTCGGCTCCGAAAGTCCATATCGATGATGTTCTGTTGAATGGTTCGCACGCTGACACTTGATGATGGCCCAGCTCTGAATACTGCAGCAGTTTGCGGAAGAGTTACACTTCTGTCACGTTGAACGATTCTCTGCAGTCGTCGCCGGTCCCGTTCTTGGAGGATCTTTTTCTGACCGCAGCGATGTCGGAGATTTGATGTTTTAGCGGATTCCTGATATTCACGCTACACTCATGAAATGGTCGTACAGGAAGATCAAATGGTTCAAATGGCTCTGAGCACTATGGGACTCAACTGCTGAGGTCATCAGTCCCCTAGAACTTAGAACTACTTAAACCTAACTAACCTAAGGACATCACACAAATCCATGCCCGAGGCAGGATTCGAACCTGCGACCGCAGCGGTCTCGCGGTTCCAGACTGTAGCGCCTAGAACCGCACGGCCACTCCGGTCGGCTACAGGAAGATCCCCATTTCATCACTACCTCGGAGATGCTGTGTCCCACCGCTCGTGCGCCGACTATAACACCATGTTCAAACTCACTTAAATCTTGATAACCTGCCACTGTAGCAGCAGTAACCGATCTAAGAACTTATTGTTCTATATAGGCGTTGCCAACCACAGCGCCGTAGTCTGCTTGTTTATATATCTCTGTATTTGAATACGCATGCCTATACCAGTTTCTTTGGCGCTTCAGTGTATAATAACCCTGTATATACCTGGACACTTTCCATCTGCCGACGAAAAACCTACCACCTAATCTACGAAATGTGCCGCTAAACGTTCCCGCAGGTTTAGCGTCTGAATTATTCGCGTCTGGAATGTCCGGATTCTTATAGCACTGGTAGATAAAGCGATGGTTGCTACTGACTCTTATATCCACAGTCCGTGAAAAAAACCTAGTCTATTATTTAGAATTAAACTGCGTCATCGTGGTTTTCTACATAGTTTTAACCTGTTATCGCGTGCGCTGCAGATTGAGTAGGCCAACGAAAACTTTGCTGTCGCGTGTTATCACCTGATGCTCGCTGTTTGCTGAGTGGTAGTAAACAGCTGCATCACCGTGGTGTTGCCTGCCTGCTGTCTGGGGCATGGTGAAGACTTGCACTCTGCCTGCACTGCACACCCCGTGTATTTAGCTGCAGTCTGCTGCCATTTAGCTATTTTATGAATCAACTACAAGTTAGCTCTCCTCGTTCTGTAAGCTACTGTGTGCTACATGGTGGAGACACCTATCAGGTATATCACGAACAGCGATCCCACTAGCGTTGTCCGGAACACCCTTGGAGTTGTCCAGAACACCTTTGGCGTTGTCCGGAACACGCACACCTCTCTGCCGTTGTCACTTGCAGAAAGCTTGGGGAAGCAGAGTCGGTGTCTGCATAACGTACACTGGCCGAAAAGCTATCGTTGATGAAAATACAGCATTGTCATGTCGTCCCACTGTTTCTAGTAGTGCTGTCAAGTTCTATGTTCCAGTACTTGTTAGTTCACCTTTTACCTATGATGTGTGTTCTTTATAATAGCGTCTTACGTAGTTTTCGGATCTGTGTCTATACACCATTTATACTGTATTCTGCTGCACGTGACCGACAGAACAGACACTACAGATGTATGTAGTGTACCTGTAAGCCCGACTGCTATTATATCCTCAGTGCAGATGCACAATAAAGTCCGAACCCCTTGCGGTAATAAAGAACACACTGCGATCAGATGGGGCCGTGCTACTTAGTGCTGTGCGATAAGTTGAAAATTTGAGTCGCAATTATTTGCAACTGACGCCGGTACCTCCCTCGAAATAAACACCATTTGTCTGGCGAGGATTGTTCTATCTATTTTCATTCAGAGAGGGTTACCCGTTCTTTACAGACAGTGACCAGAAATTCGTACACCATGAAACACGAGAAAGAATCTCTGTATCAAATTATCGTGTGTGCCACTACTTACAAGGAAACTGCTGACAGGGGATGTCGCGACGGAGCGGGATACTTACCCTTCAACAATTTTTGTGAAGTAAAGGAGCACAAGGAAGCACTTCTAAAAGGCATAAAAAAGCATCTTGTAGTACAACCTGACGTACTATATTTGAAAATCACTTACGACTGAGTTATGAAGTTTTTAAGATTTTTTTATAGAATTCCTTACCTATTTCCCATTCTGCCGCACCCACGAGGCATTCTTTAGTGAAATTATCGCATAAACGTTGAATTTATTAGAAATATCATCTTAAAGTATGACGTTAGGTTTTTCAATGAAAAATTTGGGCTAAGAAATATAGAATCTCCAAAAAAATTATTAACAATAACACAAAATTTTAACGTAGTTTTGAAAAATGTATATTTATTTTTAATGCTTTATGTTACACTTTAAGTTACTGTTGCCGTTACTTTGTTGAATTCCATCACTCGTGCACCAGATGTATTTTCTGGCTTGCGAATAGACAACACAGGATGCCTAGTAATAAATCCTATAACACAGTCCAGCCCAGCTACACAAGTTTCTTTGTCAAATTACCGTGGTAGGCCATATCTTTCTGCTAGCTAATAGGCTAATTATCAGACAGCGAGATGCTTCACCGTTGGTCTAAAAAGTCTGCTCTCCATTGACTTCAGGCATACTATCAGTTCGTCTTTTTGTTCTGCAGTGAACACATTTTTAAATTTCTCAATTGATTCGTCGGTCCTGTTGTTGGTATCATTCTTAGCTTTATTAACATAACATTCCAACTCTCATTTGCGTAGATTAAAATGCTTAGGTGCTTTTAAAATTTTCATTTCAGAAGATAAAACAGCTGATACTGTCATTTCCATCGATTTTAATGTCCAAGTGCTGTCTGTCAGTCTTTCTTCTATTGTAAGCTCATATCATCTAGAAAAGCAAGAAAAACAAAGAAATATATAGTTTGAAATGTACTCGCACCAAAAAATGAACGGACAGAACGGGACACTATCCACGTTAACAACTATTATGGAGCATAATAACTGACGGTTTTAAACGTGATATGTTAGTAACGTATAGCAAATGGCATGTGCTCTAAGAGTACTTACCGTTTAAGTTTGTAAAATTGTGAATTAATGTCTTCTTTCTCGTCTACATTGATCAGAAGTTACAAGAACACAACTGGAAACCTGAAGGATAACAGTTCATTTAGACGTCGCACTCCAAACCAAGTCAAAGTGACTGTCGGATCCTCCCGTCCACTCAGAGACATAGCTGCATGACACTACAATAGGCTACAGCAATCTAGTACCGTTGTGCCTAATCATGAAGGCGATTCGCTGTATATTGAAGTTTCATAAGTACGATTTAAAACTGCAGTTGTGTACAGTGAACAGCTCCTTCTCCCAGACAATCTCTTCACTCCTCAACCTTCTGCAGTAATAACGCAAGAACACATAGAAATTGGAGAAGAAATATTTCGCAGGATTTTTGAAATCCTAGCGAAGAAACAACTCGTGGTACAAGACGAACTAATTGTCCACCAAATCATGGATGAAGAGGGTGTGTTTGAAGAAACCAAAGAAGTCGCTTCATCATCATCGGACGACCACAAGGCCGAAGATAAGCAGCCGAAAATGTACAGCGGTTAGGTTCCGTAGTATTACAAGATTAGCGTCGTCAAATCAACGAGAGAGCATCCAGGATGGAATTTGGCCACTCTTCGTAGAAGGGTAGCTTTACGCCTCAAAGGACGAAAGGTTTGAAAAGATAGCAAGAACATATAAAAACAAGATAGAACAAGGCACGAACAACTTTAAAAAAATTGATTCCTGGAGCTATGATCGTTTCATAGAAGCTACAGAATGTAATCAGCAGGTGACGCCGAGAAACCTGCAGCAATGGGGTCTTGCCAATTTCCTGATTTAAATTTTCAAGTTTCTGATTCTTGGGTCGAGGGCAAACGAACCCGGTTTTGTACGAAGAAATTTTTCAAGATAGAGAGGGTCTGCCAACGTGCAGTATTAAAGTAATTCCTCCCAAATGTCCTCCGTTGGTGCAGCCCCGCGACCCTTATTTTTATAGACAGGTGAGAAACCTTTCAAAGCGACTACAAAATTGCTTGTACATAATCAAACATAACAGACAGCTTCAAGAGAATAAAGGATAAAAATTCGATGAGTTGTACACTATCAGTTGTCTGCACCAACATTCAGTGATATGATCAAATATTCGTGGCACACCGCAAAACTGTGTGATGACCGAGAACTGTTTAGGAACGTAAACCAAGATTGTTTTGCAGTAGAAATATTGAAAATCCCTTGCGAGTGTGGCGACTGTGGTGCACTTGGTGTTACTGGCAGTGTGCTGTTGCTGCCCGACGGCCTCCTGTTCTTCACGTCTCCGACGACACCGAAGTCCCCCAACCCAAAGAAAAGGCAAAGATGGGAAGCTGCATCTTGAGGGCACGGCATCCGTCCTTCCGGGTTGGGGGAGAGGGCGTGGGGGGGGGGGGGGGGGGTTGAGCAGCGGCTGCACACAACACCAGTGCCCCGCATGCTGGCGACCCTGTTTGCCGGCGCTTGGGATCCCGGTACAAGTCAGCAAAGATGCTTCGCCGCGGCTCTGACCATCCGGGGTGTGATCCACCAAACCAATGGGGTGGTGACATCGCCTGGGCCAGGTCAGCTGGCTTCAGACCGCCGAACGATTCGGTGACCGCACCACCACCAGGGTAGGAGTGGGTCCACCCATGGCTGTCAGGTGGAAGCTCAGGCTGCAGAGGTGAAGGGCGAGGAGTACATCCACCTCTCCGGAGTGCAGGGTGTACTTTCCGGGGCGTGCTGGGTGATATCATCGATGACCAGGCTGCTTAATGCGACGATTGTGCTGGCGAGGGCACCTCGAACCCTGCAGCTCAGAAGATCCCTTGGCCTAGGGACGAGCGCTGCAAACACCGTGGTGCAATAGACAGCCTTTATGTTGTCCTCTGTCTAATTTATCTGAGTAAATGTAGCGCCTCACGTTAAGACTTGGTTAAAGAAAGCTTCTGTTTACTGCAAGCGGCTGCATGTATGAACACATTGCGAAACGATTTTGTGTTGTGTGTATGGAGAGGAGAAACGCATTCAAAATGCAAAGGAAGTCCTGTTTCGAAGCCTGTTGTGGCGCTATAAATATGGAAAGGCTTTTTATAATCTGGGACGAAACCGACTCACTTTCTTCAAAACGGATTACTTTTGAAAGTATAAAACTGAGTCAAAAATCAGCAAAGAAATTTTCGAAATGAGACAAAAATCGGTGTGTAGCATCAGAAAGTAATTGGCATACACGCAGCTATGCTCATGATCAGTTCCTTTTGAACTTAAACACACCAGGTCACAATTCGTTTCTCGTGTTGAAGGATCTTTGATGATACGATTAAGACTCCGCTACTGTGTACTGTGTATGTCAAGTAGCAGGAGTTAAGATATTAAATGGCTGTGAGCGGCATGGGACTTAAAATCTACCGAGCGATGTGGCGCAGTGGTTAGCACACTGGACTCGCATTCGGGAGGACGACGGTTCAATCCAGCCATCCTGATTTAGGTTTTCCGTGATTTCCCTAATTCGTTTCAGGCAAATGCCGGGATGGTTCCTTTGAAAGGGCACGGCCGATTTCCTTCCCAATCCTTCCCTAACCCGAGCTTGCGCTCCGTCTCTAATGACTTCGTTGTCGACGGGACGTTAAACACTAACCACCACCTCCTCCTCCTCCACTTAACATCTGAGGTCATCAGTCCCCTAGAACTTAGAACTACTTAAACTTACCTAACCTAAGGACATCACACACATCCGTGTCCGAGCCAGGATTCGAACCTGCGACCGTAGCAGTTCCGGACTGAAACGCCTAGAACCGCTCGGCCACCGCGGCCGGCAGGTAAGATATTAGTGTAATTACATTTCGTATCCGTAATGGAAAATTCGCTGCCCCATTTGGTGACTAGGGGTTAGTTCAAATGGCTCTAAGCACTATTCGACTTAACATCTGAGGTCATCAGTCCCCTAGACTTAGAACTACTTAAACCTAACTAACCTAAGGACACCACACACATGCATGCCCAAGGCAGGATTCGAACTTGCGACCGTAGCAGCAGCGCGGTTCCGGACTGAAGCGCCTGGAACCGCTCGGCCACAGCGGCCGGTTCGGAATAAGTACATTAAAAACAGCAATTTCTCAGTTGATATCATGCGGTTCTTCTGCTGCTACATGCCAGCCATTCTCAAGGAACTATGAAGAAATATTTGGTGACAGTGTAATACCCCTTTTCACCACGTCAAAGATCTTTGTCAAAGAAATATGATGAATGTTTGATCAAATTTCTTTGTCAAAGAACCTGATAGTGTAATACCGGGCTTAAGCTGCTCTCTGATTGTAAGATGGTGACACAGTCTTGTGAGTGCCTTGGGACTGTCGTCTAGTTTTTGTATCGCATTACCCCCTGTAATTTCGTGTATCGTTACTACTACCGGATTTTAAGTCGTCTCTGCACAGAAGTAAGCTCTGGAATTGTAGCAACGTGCTTCGCAGTTCGCTCACGGCCTGTGAACAGGCACAGAGTTCCATGAATACAGACGCCGCGCAGTATCAGCATTCCAGTCACTGCCGCCAATGTCCTGCTGACTGCAAGAGCGAGCGTCCTATTTATGACGTAAGCAGTCAGCAGTTCAGCACCAGCTGGTCTCATCCCTGGCTTCCGGTACATTTGCGTCCACTCTCGCAGTTAATGCGGTTTTTCGGTCTCAAAGCCTCATTTTATGCTCATGTTCAAAAGCTTTTGTTGCAAAAAATTATTTTCTCACACAAATCTTTATTAAAAACGGCAGTACATATCGATGGCAGGCAGTGAAACCCTCTTAATTCCATCTGTCTGTGAAAACATCGTAATTTCAATAATCTGTAACTTCATTAGCAATGAGAGATTTGAAAGTGCATGGATTTCTCTAAGCTTTGAATAACTAGGCTTCTACAGTACAGTCAAACTCGTAGCAATTTTATCTGTATCACTTTCTTTAATTTCTAAGAACCATTTTTGCTTCTCCTTTAAAATTTAACAAAATGGAGTTACAGGGTTTTCATTGCCTACCATCAATATCTGAAATACTTTGCAAATAATTTTTGGCCGCTGCACAAAATGGCCCCCAAAATACCCCTCTACCCGGTCGTCTAGTTGACGATACGTATTCCTTAAAAATTAAAGTCTAGAAGACATTAATAATCTTTTTAGTAGCTTCTCCATCACATATCCATGGGTCGTGCAGAAGGTGATATCCCACATTTGTAGGATTACAGCATTGCCAATTTTCAAAATAAATTAACTAAATGGGTGATTATGCTCATAAAATTTCACCTTCTCAGGGGTATATATGTTACTGAGAAAGTGGAGTATGAAAAGTTTTCCATCTACTACTTCCATTGCTTTTGTGTGGGCTTTCTGACGTGCTTTTAAACATGTTGGTTCCATGTTACATTCTTTAATTTTCCGATGTACGCCACAATCTTGTGCAAAAGTCTCATTATTGGCTGTCTTTCAACAATTCGAAAAAGTATGAATATTTTTTTCCTTATGTTCGCTGTCAGGTTTGACAATTTCTCTGTTGTTTTCAAAGCTTCAGTCTGTACCTGTTCTCCACTTTACGGGTTAAGAATTTGCTTCAAGATCCTCCGTTATCCTTCACAATGTTTTCCAAATCACTTTTCTGTTAATTTACAGTTTCACTCGCTCGCGTATCTTTCAAATTATTAAATTGTACCAAGCAGAAAAAAATGAGGCAAGTATCTGAAACAGGAGACCCTTCAGAGAAGCAAAACTATGCGTTATTATACACATACAGACTACATCATAGCGCAGGCATAACATATGTTACACGAAAATACACTCTAATAACTAATAAAATTGAGAGAAAAATTATCACAGCCTTAATATTTTGGGATAATATTAAGATTTCGTCGTGTTTCTGAGCTGTCTCTCTCGTGTATCATGAAGGACACCTATTCAATATTTCCGAAAGGCGAGAGAGAAACACCAGAAAACATTCTAGCGTCACCTCCCCTTCCAGTAGACTCATATACACGTCTGTGTGGCGCATAGAGTCGTTATGGCTTAATTATAAAACTGTATGTTATACGTCTTGATTTCATAAATTGTTGTATCGACGTTTCGTGTGTATTTATCTGTAAATTTTATTGATGAAGTACATGCATTTTCCATTAAATTGACATATTTTGATTGATTCCTCGTCATACAACCTATGTAACAGCGATCACGGGAGAAATAACAACGTTAAAACAGGATCTGTATTTAATGTTCGTTACTTTTTCGTTCCGTTGGTAACTGCTAAGTTCATACTTCGCACACCGAAACGACAGAGCAGTATATGTAATACATATTTCTCATACATTTCTTGGCACACGGAAGACAGTAAATGCTGAAGAAAACTGTTTTAATTGTCAAGTATCACAGCCCTGACTGTATTTTCTGATACTACTTTTGTGTAGTATTATCTTCGCGTTCCTCTTTCGCAGAACTGAGACAACGAGGCACCTCCCCCCCCCGCCCCCCCCCCCCCCTCCTCCGACCCACATCCTTCAATGAATATTTCATCTATATGCACTGTCTGTGACTTATTTCCTTCAATAGACGATTTTAATTATTTCTTCCGATATAAACACAACAAAATTCCCTACGAATATAAGAATTTTTATGTTGTTATTGGCACCAGATATAAAAAGTTTCTATTTTTCTAATCTTTAACCTCCTTTGTAATGTTTAGATTTTCTTAATAATCTTTCTTGCCTCCCTTTTTCTATATCCGATCATGTGTTATGTCTCCTGTTGTTGTGAATCTGCTTCTCAGTTACCCTTTCAAAAATTATATTTACTACTGGCCAGAAGTTAAGCAAAATCGAGAAAAGAGGGAATGGAAGAAAAACACAGATATTCGCTGTAAAGAAGGGTCATGTTATGCTACAAATCAGAATTACGTTATCTGTGTTGGAATGCAGTACAACCTTACTAACTCAAAGTTAACAAAAACCATTGTATTACACACATCGTGCATCAATCGTATTTCCATTTTAATTGATAGCAGCGTGTAGTTTCTAACGTACTAAGAGAAAGTAGTGACTGGACTTGATTTTGTAGAGTAGAAACCACGGACGCCTTGAAGCAGGTTAAGATCAAGCCGCCATCGCAGCAGCGTTGAATGTGCCGGAAAATGTCATTTCGCCGGTTTGGTAGTTGTTCCGACACGTTCATCGTTTGTCCCTACAAGGTTGAGTGAGAGTAACCACTTTACAATTGGACCAATATTTGGCTTTAGCTGCGCCACGAAATTGAACCATGTCAGCTAGGTAACTGTCAACAGAATGTACATTTTACTGAATAATTGCAATTTCAATACAAATTGTGCACTGGATGTTCATTTATTTAATAAAGTGAAGTATTATTGTGACGTAACTCTGACATTATTTACAAGTTGATGGCAAATCAGTGTACATTCGTGTAGAACACTGCTATTACCTGTTAGACTGTTATGTCATTTAATTCATTTAGATCGTCCGCGTGTTTCGAGTACAAATTCAGGGAAGATGTGTAAATCAGCAGTGCAACGGCTCACATTCGTAAATCCACATTCATAGAACAAATATTTGTGCTTCGGTATGTGCTGAACAATCGTTGAGGAAACTCTTTTGGTAACTCCTTGGTTGCTCGGCAGCTGCTCACCCATTCGCCAGTACTCATCCCCGCAGCCTTCGCTCATTCCTGCCATCTATGGCCCCCGCTGAACCACAGATCGGTCACCGCCGGTTTTTGATAGCCCCATTTTGCCAATGCGATATGCTTCGGCAAGCGAACGGTTTACAAATTTACTCGATTCAGACATGCTTCCAAACTTGGCCAATGATCATGCCCCATTGAACGTCAGATAAATCTCTCCGTTTCCGCATTACGGCAATGACTGCACTGTTTTACGCATTCCCTCGACACACTTTATGTACCCTCCACTGCTAGTGCCGCCATCTGCCGTCTGTGAATGGTTTTGTACGTTGACTTCAAACATAGGCGGCGGCGGTCACATTAATGTGACTGGACCACGTACATTGCGTCAAAGGCACTTCAAGCGCCGAGCACGTTTCAGAACTCTACTCGCAATCCGAGCTGTTCTGTCAGTTGATTCAGTCGCTCCTGATTTTGGACGTTGTTCGGTATCTGATCACTGCAGTTATCCAACTTGGACATCTTTTTAGCGACTTTAGAGCTGTGCGTCCAGTATCAAATGAACACATTAGGCCAGTTTCCTTCAGAGATAAGAACAATTTCAACTTCGTTTTAATATACCAAGTGCAGTCAAATAATCATGTCATTCATTATGCTTCCCGTACAATATCTGTGCAGTGTCCCTCGCTGCACGAGAAAGCAGTGTTTGGGAAACAGTATCCCGTTCCTGCATAAACCGCGGCTCGTTCCTCCGTCAGTGCGAAGCGATGTATCTGGTTCATCCAAAGCGAACGACGCTGGAGAAAATTCCGAGACTAGTGTGGCAGCAGCATCTGCTCACAGAGGCGTTCATAGACTCAAACTGGAAATTTACAAGTAATGGTACCGGATAGACTCACCAATTCAGGAAATCTTGCTCACTACCATTAGCGCAATTGTTTATTGCAGTCTGTGTACGAGGTGCATTGAAGTTCTAAGGCCTCCGTTTTTTTTTTCCTAATTAACTACTCACCCGAAATCGATGAAACTGGCGTTACTTCTCGACGTAATCGCCCTGCAGACGCACTCATTTTTCACAACGCTGACGCCATGATTCCATGGCAGCGGCGAAGGCTTCTTTAGGAGTCTGTTTTGACCACTGGAAAATCGCTGAGGCAATAGCAGCACTGCTGGTGAATGTGCGGCCACAGAGAGTGTCTTTCATTGGTGGAAAAAGCCAAAAGTCACTAGGAGCCAGGTCAGGTGAGTAGGGAGCATGAGGAATCACTTCAAAGTTGTTATCACGAAGAAACTGTTGCGTAACGTTAGCTCGATGTGTGTGTGCGTTGTCTTGGTGAAACAGCACACACGCAGCCTTTCCCGGACGTTTTTGTTGCAGTACAGGAAGGAATTTGTTCTTCAAAACATTTTCGTAGGATGCACCTGTTACCGTAGTGCCCTGTGGAACGCCATGGGTAAGGATTACGCCCTCGCTGTCCCAGAACATGGACACCATCATTTTTTCAGCGCTGGCGGTAACCCGAAATTTTTTTGGTGGCGGTGAATCTGTGTGCTTCCATTGAGCTGACTGGCGCTTTGTTTCTGGATTGAAAAATGGCATCCACGTCTCATCCATTGTCACAACCGACGAAAAGAAAGTCCCATTCGTGTTGTCGTTGCGCGTCAACATTGCTTGGCAACATGCCACACGGGCAGCCATGTGGTCATCCGTCAGCATTCGTGGCACCCACCAGGATGACACTTTTCGCATTTCCAGGTCGTCATGCAGGATTGTGTGCACAGAACCCACAGAAATGCCAACTCTGGAGGCGATCTGTTCAACAGTCATTCGGCGATCCCCCAAAACAATTCTCTCCACTTTCTCGATCATGTCGTCAGACCGGCTTGTGCGAGCCCAAGGTTGTTTCGGTTTGTTGTCACACGATGTTCTGCCTTCATTAAACTGTCGCACCCACGAACGCACTTTCGACACATCCATAACTCTATCACCACATGTCTCCTTCAACTGTCGATGAATTTCAATTGGTTTCACACCACGCAAATTCAGAAAACGAATGATTGCACACTGTTCAAGTAAGGAAAACGTCGTCATTTTAAGTATTTAAAACAGTTCTCATTCTCGCCGCTGGCGGTAAAATTCCATCTGCCGTACGGTGCTGCCATCTCTGGGACGTATTGACAATGAACGCGGCCTCATTTTAAAACAATGCGCATGTTTCTATCTCTTTCCAGTCCGGAGAAAAGAAATCGGAGGCCCTAGAACTTGAATGCACCTCGTACCACGGAGGGATCGATTCTGAAATGTTACCTTTTGTTCTGATGTAGCGTAACTTAGCAGCGTTTGTGAATACGCACAACACACGATGTTAGAGCTCTCGAACATCATCAGTTACATCAAGAGGCTCCGCATTATCCAAAAACAGAAATTTTGTGTGCAATTAAAGTAACGCCAATTATTTGACCGATCTTTTTTCACCAAACAATAACTTCTGATATGTATGTAAACAATATAGTGCAACTTGTGAAGAAAACTGAAAACAAATAATAATACATGGTCGAGTCACATTAATGTGACCACCTGTCAAAAGTCTGAATAACTGTCTTTTGCAATGTGGATGTGCAGGAAGAGAGTCAAGGAGGTTCTGGAAGGTACTGGCAGGTATGTGGAGTCGTGCCAACACCAGCACTGCTGCTTTCTCTGTTGAGCATCCATGGCGTGTACAGCCCGATCGAGGCGGTCGCTCAGACACTCCATTGAGGAGTTTGGTGGCCAGGGGAGCGCCATAAACTCATCGTGGTGCACTTTCAAGCTTCCACGTACAGTGTGAGCTGTGCAACATATTGCATTCTCTTGCTGGTAGACGCCATAGTGGCGAGCAAAAACAAACTACATGTAGGGGCGGACGTGGTTCCCAAGGATAATGTGTACTTAAGTTGATTTACTGGATTGGCGTGCAAATTCCAGCCTTTGTCACCAACAAACAGCATTCTACATGGTTGCATTAACCAGGCACCTGCTGCGGAAGCCCATACACAACAATATTCACTGGTCGGTCGTTGAGGAGACATTGTTGGTAACCCCTTGGTCCATTTGGGTGGACAGTTGCATGTCTAGTGACTTTTATACATCTCCACAGACAGCGTTCACCACTGCCATGTATAGCTCGTGGTGCACCACAGTTGCTTCAGTGCCATTTCTGATAGTGCCATTTTGCTACACACAATATACTTTAACCAAAGTGGTACGCAAACAGTTTACAATCTTAGCCATTTCAGAAATGCTTCCACCCATGGCCCAGAAGCCAGATACATCACTCTGTTTCCACATTACAACAACCACTGTACTGTTTTCCACATCCCGCTGACACGCTATCTGTGAGTTGTTGTTGCACATTGACGTCAAACATAGACTGTGATCGCCGGCCGCGGTGGTCTAGCGGTTCTAGGCGCTCAGTCCGGAACCGCGGTACTGCTACGGTCGCAAGTTCGAATCCTGCCTCGGGCATGGATGTGTGTGATGTCCTTAGGTTAGTTAGGTTTAAGTAGTTCTAAGTTCTAGGGGATTGATGACCACAGATGTTAAGCCCCATAGTGCTCAGAGCCATTTGAACCATAGACTGTGATCACATTAAAATGACTGGGTCGTGTATCGATAGTTATTTAATGAACAACCGCCAATACAACTACGAGAGTATTACAAGGTTTTTTGATGACATGAATCATCCAGGTGGTACTAAAATGCTAAATGCCACATGAATTTTCTCACATTTCTGCCCACGGCTGCTGCTAACTCGTCTTATTTTGGCTGAAACTGATACACCAGCTTCGAGAGTCTGGGGAACTCATCGCTGGAAGTTGGATCTTACCTGCCCATGATTGGTTCCCATTTAAAGCTGGAGACTGTTGTTGTATTTAAATGAACCATGCTGTAGTTGGTGTCAGTGATTTTTCAGACCTGCCAAATCAGACAACTTTTCGATTTATCATTACTTGAGGATAATATAAGTGACACAAACGGTGGTTACGGTTACTACAAGCCACACCACAAGTTGGGAAACGGGGCCAAATTTCTAGTAGTTTACTGTCGATTTGATATTTTCACAAATGTTTTATTCGTATCTTACAGAAACTAGCAGTACAGCAATAACAGCCTTTTAAACACGCCGCGAACGGCAATCAAGTAATTTATAGCAACACAACAATTTTAAAATATTTAAAGAACATTAGTAAACAGGCTACTAAAGTAAATACAGAACTTTGTGAATAAAGTAAGGTGAGGTAGTGAAGCTACCAACACCGCCATTAAAAAAATTAAACAGGTCTCAGCAAACACACGATTAATGGCAATAAAAGGAATTTACAAACTTGGAGGAATTAAAATTTTTTTTAAACAAAAGTGTCCTGGAATATCATGAGAACATAAATTTTAAACAAAAGTGTCCTGGAATATCATGAGAACATAACAGATATGACAGACCCGTGTAAGGCGGCCACAAGTCACCCACTCAGGGATGCTCAGGCTAGACAGAATACTGACCAATTTAAATACGCCCATAAACACAATTGCCACTCTCAAGCTGGTCACTGCACCGACTTTTAGCAAGCAAAAACTAGTTATAAGATGGCTTAACTTGCTGACAGAATTAGAGCTAACCTCGTGCAAGGAAACATTACACCACATGATTAACCAACAAGAAGAATGAATTTACTCATGCCAAAACTACACCTCTCATCGGACAGTAACGAGAGGAGAAGGAAAGATCACTGTCTTCAATTACACCGGTGCCAGGGACAGGAAACCCAGTGGCCGGAGGCCACAAGGCAGAAGAGACGCTGGTTACACAAAATCATTACTTAATGATTAAACCTTCCACGAACCTAACTTGCGATTATTCTCGAAGAGGCAGTACACGACCTCCGATGGCAAGGATCCACACATCCGACCTTGCAGGCATCGCAAGCGTACCCAACACGCCAGGGTCGTGCGACAGCACGCTCTGTCACCGTAGTTCACGTCTTCACTGCAACGTTGAAGGGTAGTGAGCGCTCCTTCATGTTAGGTGTCTCCTTTTAAAGTCCAGTGTTGAAACGGGGGATTTAAAGAAGCTTGTTAACGTCCCACCAAGGCGAAATGAACAGCAACTACTCGTGGGGCGATTCTGTATACAACCAACACGCGGGGAGCTCTTCCGTCAACTGGACCCGCTCGTTACACACAACCGACATACATCACGTGGCGACTCGGTACACCCGACCGCGCCTGCTTCGCGCTGAAGAGCCACACTGCCCTCCCGTGTCCACCACACTCTCCGCGCGCAACCCCCTACTTCCACGCCACTACATGACGTTACAACCGGTCAAAGGTCTCACTTCCTCCATAGCAGTTTCCCGGAAGCAAAAACGCAGATATCGATAGCAGAGGGAAAAGACAACCAAGCAGCCACTTAATGACATACAACCTATCAAACAAACATGTCAGGGGAGGAAAAGGAAAACCAATGCAATCCAAACACAAGGTGTAGCACGAGTCGATACATGGCTCAACCTTCCCCTCTTAAACTGGAAGCATAGCTTCCCAAACCCTACAAGAGAAATGTTCACCTCAACTTAACCTGACTCAGATGAACTCGATACTGCTTTCCCGCTTGATTGTCGCAAACTAACAGATTCACTGGATCCAGTCGTCTCTCAATGGTACACGGCCCAATAAAACGAGGAGTCAATTTTCCCAGCCTGTCGACTCGTGCTTCTATCCCTGGGTAATTACTAATATAAACTTGATCACCAGGCTTGCCCTGAAACTGACGCCGACACCGGTTATAACGAACGGCTTGTCTGTTAGGAGCAGCGAGAATATTACGCCTGGCCCTACCCCAGTTTTCTTTAATAAGCTGGGGAGTACTAACTGCCTGAATTAGGTCTTGAATCTTCCACAAATTAGTAAGGGGAGAATTAACAGGAAAAGTAAACATCAGAGAAGCAGGGGTTGCCTTGATGGATTCATGACACCTGGTGTTAAAGGCGAAACTAATCCACCGGAGATTTGAATCCCACTTCCTATGAGAATCCTGATGGTAAATAATAAGAGCAGATTCTGAATTGAGGGGCGGGCCGGAGTGGCCGTGCGGTTCTAGTCGCTACAATCTGGAACCGCGTGACCGCTGCGGTCGCAGGTTCGAATCCTGCCTCGGGCATGGATGTGTGTGACGTCCTTAGGTTAGTTAGGTTTAAGTAGTTCTAAGTTCTAGGGGACTGATGACCTCAGTAGTTAAGTCTCATAGTGCTCAGAGCCATTTTTCAAATTGCGGTTCACTCTTTCCGCGAAAGATCCCTGAGGATAATGTGGAGTAGTGGTAATATGCTTTATCCCTTTCTTGAAGGTAAACGTTCTAAACTGAGCCGAACGAAAAGCGGGAGCGTTATCTCTAACCAATTGTTTAGGTGGTCCGAATACACTGAAGATGTTGAGTAAATGAGCAATGGTAGTGACAGCATTTATATTTTGACTGGGTATAAGCCAAGTAAACCTAGAAAAGGCATCGATCACTACCAGAATATACTGATTACCCTGCTTAGTCTGGGGTAACGGACCCACATAATCGATGTACAATTTGTCCATAGGGTAAGCCTCACGCTCCGAACTGAGCAACCCTTGCCCCAATGCATTACTAGGCTTAACAATACAGCATTCCCGACACTGCGTTACCATCTGTCTTATATCTCACTCCATACGAGGCCAAGTGAGAAATTCCTTCACTCTCTGTAATGTCTTATAGGTGTCTAAATGTCCCCCGAGAACAGATTGATGAAAATACTGAAACAGTGGTCGTACTAAGGTTGCTGGTAAACAAATTCTAAGTTTCCGACCGTCTCCCCACTTTTTACACAGAACCCCTTTGTTCACAACATAGGGGCCTACTTCCTCGCCCGCTTTCAGCCTTCTCCTAATGTCACCGAGGTTAGGGTCCTGTTCCTGTTGCATACGTAGATCGACGTAAAGCTGGGGAATCTCTCCCAAAACCACACAACTGAAATCCTCTTCCCCGCTCTCCTGATTGTGATCAACGCTGGGTGAACTATCAAACATCCGACTTAGCATGTCGGCCACTACATTGTCAGTTCCCCTGATATGTTTAATAGTAAATTGAAAGGCGGAAATTCGCACAGCCCACCTCGCGATTCTCCCTGTTTTACGTGGGCGAGCCAAAACCAACTCAGGGCCTGATTATCAGTTTCAAGATCGAAGGGTCGATGCTCCAAATAGAATCGATACTTTTTTAAAGCAAAGAGGACCGCCAACGCCTCGCACTCATACACTGAATACTTGAGTTCGGCATTCGTTAACCGGCGCGACGCATATGATAGCGGCTGCCTCTGCCCGTCCCCTTCTTGGAGAAGAACCACAGAAACCCCGGAGTTAGAAGCGTCAAGTTGCACAATAAACCTCTTACTGAAATCAGGAACGCCCAATACCGGAGGATTGGCAATCGCTTCTTTGATCTAGTCGAAGGCCGCCTGCTCTGCAGTTCCCCATTCGAACTTAACTCCCTTCCGACAAAGTTTATTAAGGGGTGCCGCCAATTGAGCGAAGCGGGGAACAAAGCGCCTAAAATAATTAGCCATTCCAATAAATTTGGCAATTCCCCTTTTATCTCTAGGGGGCGGTAGTGTTCTTAAGGCCATTGTACGGTCCTGGTCAATACGTATACTTCGGCCTGATACCAGGTGTCCTAAAAATGAGACCTGCGGACGAGCGAAAGTGACCTTTTCGAGTTTGACTGTCAAACCGGCACTCTGCAGCCTAATGAATACCTGCCGGATATGCTCAAGATGTTCTTCAAATGACTTACTATAGATGACCAAGTCGTCTAAATAGTTACACACACAAACCAACTTCAAATCATTAAGACATTGTCCAACAATCGCGTCAATACAGCTGCCCCAGTAGCGAGACGAAAGGGAATCCTATTAAATTCGAACAGATTCCAATCTGTGCAAAAGGCAGTAACATGCTTACAGTCCTCCGTTAGAGGAATTTGGTAATACGCCTAATTAAGATCAAGCACCGTGAACCAATTTGCACCCGCAAACCAAGTGAACGAATTACGAAGGTCGGGAAGAGGAACCGACTCCAACACTACCTTGTTATTCAGGCGACGATAATCAACAACAACTCTGAAGTCCCGCCCTTGATCCTTGGGCAAGAGGAACACCGGAGACGTGTAGGACGAAGTCGAGGGTCTAATGAATCCCTCTTCGAGCATTTTAGATATTTTAGACCTCAAAACCTTGACCTTAGGTGGTGACAAACGATAAGGAGACTGACTAACAGGAATCGGATCACTAAGGCAAATCTTATACTGAAGAACTTTGTTAACTCCTAGTCGATCACAGAGAAGCTGGGGAAAATCAGCTAACAACCTACCAAGACGAGAAGCCTGCTCCACCGAGAGATGCCCCAGATCTATATACAGCATACATATATCTATTGTAAAATCAGTTTACGCTGTAAACATTGTTTCAGATTTCTATAGTGAATGACATAGCTTTTCTTGTCGTACACGGTCGAAAATAATTTCTTTGGTTTGTTATTGTCGGATGGTGGCACAATGTATCCTATTTTGGAATTGTCTGGTATATTTGCCACTGCAAAACACTCTCTGGAGGAAACCATTTAGAACTGGATTACCAGAAGATACTGCAAGATCGCCAGCTGTATAGGCTATATTTATTTGTGTTGTATAGAAACTGCATGAAATCTGACACACGTACATCACACGAAGAATTCTAGAGGGTGGGGCTCATTAAATGAGTGGAAACAGGTCAGGTAGCTACATCGCAGGGCTGTGCACCATAGATAAAATATCTTGGTGGATATGTTATCACAGAGGCGACGGACTACCGCTGGCCTAGATGTGCGGTTCATAAGACATACCTGGATTATTGCTAAGCACATCTCAAAGAGCATAAAAAAGTTTTTACGACAGAAAATAGGTTTTACGCTAAAATTGTGTCATGCAGATGCGAGGTCTGTTTATCTGTTGTTCCACTACAAGATATTCAACACGCACGTCCGACATTGAGTTTCCGGCTATCTCTTCAAGTTTGTGGATGGTGTTCCTGGCAAATGTACGCGAAAACATGGGGAATAACAACAAAATATAAAAGTTGCTGACCAATACTTAGTAATCACATTTTTTGCTTAGTGCTCACGTCTTTTCCTGCTGACTCATCATAGTCGGGTGTTGTAAAAGCAGGGAAACTCATTGCAGTAACTTGGTCGTTAATGCTTCACTGTCTAAGACACCATCACAAGCATCATAATCATCGTTATCATCATAGACACCGTCTTCGCAAAAATGTAAGTATAAGATGCACTACTACTAATAGAACCTATATATTTTTCTTAAGAATTACTTATTGCAATACTGAAAGCAGGGATGCCATATTACTGAATTCGGAGATTTGATGTTTTACCGGAATCGTGATATTCACAGTACATTCGTGAAATTGTCGTACGAGAAAATCCCCACTTCTTCGCTACCTCGAAGATGGGTCCCATCGCTCGTGAGCCAACTATAACACCACGTTCAAACTCACTTAAATCTTGATAACCTGCCATTGTAGCAGCAGTAACCGATCTAACAACTGCGCCAGACACTTGTTGCCTTATGTAGGCACTGCCGACCACAACGCCGTATTCTGCCTCTTCACATATATCTGTATTTGAATATGCCAGTTTTTTGGCGCTTCAGTGTGTATCGTTCATATGCACTCCCTCAGGCAGTGTGTCTTGCACTGTCTGCTTAACCACGGGAGCTCCTGTTGTATGCTACTTATTTGTGAAGTGACTGCCCACTCTGGTAAAACTTTAGCCAAAGCAGTTTTAATTTGAGTTAACGCTGTGCTAATTATTTCGCCTGAAGTGCCTCCCTGAGATAACACCTCAGCAACTAGTGGTAGTTTTGAATATATTCTTCCATTTATATTTGTTTCCTTACTTGAAATCCACTCTGAAAAATCCCGAGGAAAAACTTTCTCTTTGTGCGTCGAACTGATTTTTTATTTTGTTCTCTCGCTCAGCAGCAAAACTATCTATGTTCACATCCAGCTTACCAACAGATTCCTTTATTAATATTTGCTCGTCAGTTAATTGTCTTATTGCGTCAGGTATGTAGTCTTTAGTTCAGTGCTTTCAGTTGTTAACGCATCTTGTTGCGTCAACGAATTTGTCAGGTTGGATGATATTTCATTTTGCTTGGTTCATAATTGTTCCATACTTGATTTCATGTTTGCTTCTAACCTAGTATACAGTGTTGTAACGGATCTTGTGTTGGGTTGGTAGTCCCAGAAATTTCCTAGCTCTCCGTGTCCGACTCAAGCTGAAACGTCTTTGTTTTAAATGGCCGCATTAGCGAATTCGCTATCGCCGGCATTCGATTCGTTACCTGTCTCTGAGTCCATTTTTGTGGGATTTTTCGTTTTTACCACAACTTAGCTGGTGGCTGAATTTACATTTGTAAAATCACGGGTTTCAGTTTAATATCACGACACACACAACAATATTCATAAAATGGACGTTCCAGAAAGATGACATAAGCATTCTCAAACAACCATATTTGGAGCACCATAGTGATCACAGGCGATGTAAAATCAATTGTATTGTGGAAACCGACATCACTATTCTTAAAAATAATTACTACAAAAATTTGAAAATAATCGAAGGTCGAAGAAAGCTGGGCAATGAATGATTAGATTTGTTTAGTGGGATCTACTATACGCAGAGGCAAAGGAGAATAAACAATCTTGCCCTTACCTTTTGTGTAATATCATAACATAGATCATCGGCAACAATTTTTTAAAAAAATGTCTGTACTTGTAAATAGCTTTTATTTCTCGTTACATTAATTACATTTCACAGCTATATGGATCTGCGGCTTTTCTCACTTTCTATCCGTTGTTTGTTGTTTTCATGGTACCTGAAACAGACACACACAAAGTTTGTGACAATGTAATGACAATAAAATTTCATACACAAATGTAAATCAAATATTTATCCTGTAAGTGAGTTGCCTCTGTACCGTATCTCTTTGCCCATGTCGACTGTTGGTGGTGTGATTGTGAAGTGGAAACGCTAAGGAAGAGACACAGCTCAACCAGAGGATGGAATTACTGGTGAATTCCATTGAGCTGCCAGTAGTTCATCTAGGGCAGTGACGCTGTGTAGGGAGTTAAAAAGAATGGAGTACAGTGGTCGAACATCTCCTCATAAGCCACATATTTGTGTAGTCTGTGCTAGGTGACGCTCGAGGTGGTGTAAAGAGGACCGCGACTGGACAGTGTATGACAACGAACGAGTCATTTGGAGCATGAATCACGGTGTACCCTGTGGCCATCCGACAGGAGGCTTTGCGTTTGGCGAATGCCTGGATAATATTACCCACAGTCACGTGTAGTGTTAACATTTGAGTACAGAGGTGGTGGTGTCACAGTATGGGGAAGTTTTTCGCGATTAGAGTGTAGACCATTTATTGCGCTTAAGAGAGCGCTAAATGCAGAAGGAAATGAAACCATTTTAGGGAATAGTGCACTGTGTACAGTAGAGGAACTGTTGGGAGACGATTAATGTTTGTATCAGTATGGCAATGCATGATATCATAAAGCACCACCTGTGAGGCAATGGTTTGTGAAATAATGGCCTGCCATCATTCAGAGACGGTCAGACATCTCATTTGAAAGAGCCCCAACAGAGTTCAAATAGTTATAAACGCAAAGGGTAGACACACCTTATATTAACGTCCCCTTATAGATGTTCGGATATTTTTACTCACATAGTGTACAGCCCCCAGTCGCTTCGGCTGAGTGATCGGGCGTGGCGTATTACAAGGGAAAGTTTTTTCGAGGACATCGCCGAAATGGCACAAATAAAAAAACTTATTAAAAAAAACGTATAGTTATGACAGTTCTCTTCAAGGATGTTAGTTTTTACCCACGCACCAACAGAAATTATGAAGATTAGTTCGTTTTCTCCACTTTTCAATACTTTCGGGCAATGTAAAGATTTCCTCTCTATTTGTCACTATCGATATGCCGAAAAAGTATTTCACCCGAGATAGTGTGCCTCTATGGGTGGATATGAAGTACCCTGTTTATTGTCATAGATTAGTTTTTAAGAGTTATTGTAAAATCTTTTTAGATTTAAAATAAACCAGCTGTAGCTCCATACCCATTAGAAATCGGGTATTTGTTTACGAGAACTTTCTAATTCGAAATTGTTTATACTACCTATTCTCGAAGTAAGGATACCGTCACGGCCCGCCCGGTTGGCTGTGCGGTCTAACGCACGGCTTTCCGGGCGGTAAGGAGCGCCTGGTCCCCGGCACGAATCCGCCCGGCGGATTTTTGTCGAGGTCTGGTGAACCGGCCAACCTGTGGATGGTTTTTAGACGTTTTCCATCTGCCTCGGCGAATGCGGGCTGGTTCCCCTTATTCCGCCTCAGTTACACTGTGTCGGCGATTGCTGTGCAAACAAGTTCTCCAAGTACGCGTACACTACCATTACTCTACCACGCAAACATAGGGGTTACACTCGTCTGGTGTGAGACGTTCCCTGGGGGGGTCCATCGGGAGCCGAACCACACAATAATCATGTGTTCGGTGTGGGGCGGCGGAGGGGTGAAGTGGATTGCGGTAGTCGTCGTGGGGTTGTGGACCACTGCGGCTGCGGCGGGGATGGAGCCTCTCCTTCATTTATAGGTCCCCAGCTAACATACAATACAATACCGACACTAACGTTGACAATGTCCTCATTGCAGCCAGGAAAAGAATCCATGAGATTCATCAGGTGTTCAGCTGAAGCCACTCATTGATGGTCACGTATTACAGAGTTACCAAATATCGGAGCTGTTTATTAGTAAGCACCACCCTCTGTTCCAAATAGTTCCAGACATTTTTATAGGGTTGACATCGGATGACACAGTGGGCGAGTTGAGGGGCTATAGAAGTACAGGGACAACCTATGTGCCACCCCACTCTCCACTGTTGCCACATTTATTCAAGATGGCGGCGATGACGTAATCGAAGATGGCGGCATGTAGACTTGGCAACATCGCATGACGTCATCCTAGATGGCGGCTTTTGGCGGGAAAATAGGCCAATTGTGCTATGTCCACTAACCTAAGCCACCAGAAGAAAAAATTGCGGGAAGTTTGAATTCCAACAGGATAATGCATGCAAAGACCGTACTTATCTTTATTATGATTATCATTTATTAAAATTCATTATCATGTATTATTATTTATTATTATTTATATCATGCACGTGTGTATGCAATCCAACTGTGTTAGTTCATACCTATGCCACCTGAGAGCGACACCGTGACGTCATTAAAGATGGTTGATTTTGGCGGGAAGAAAGCCAATTGTGCTACCTCCACTGAACTACCATTACCGTTCTCCTGCACATTTAGTCTTTGCTGAGCTGTAGTTGCCATGTGTTCGATTCCAACAGGAAATGCCTGCAAAGACCGTACTTGTTTTTTTATTATTATTGATTATCATTCACTAAATTTCATTATTATTTATTATTATTTATTATCATTTATTATTATTTATTATCATTTATAATTATTGACCTGCCTCCACTAGAAAATTACCTCCAAAATCAAATTCCAACACAATAATGGCTGCGAAACCTTACATTTGTTTATTATTATTCATTATTATTCATTACCATTTATGAACATTCATTATCATTCATTGTCATTTATTATCATTCATTATCATTTATTATCATTCATTATTATTTCTTATTATAAGCCTACATCCACTAGAAAATTGCACCAAAGCGAAATTCCAATACGATAATGTCTCGAAAATTGTACTTCTATGTATTATTATCATTTATTATTTACTCAAGATGTCCGATTTTCTTGGCGAGAAAGACATTTTCCTTACATCCATAATAAAAATCTATCACAAGTTCAAATCCCAACACCATAATAGATCACACCTACGAACTTTCTCCCACACTTATCTTTTTTCACTGTTAGCCTATCATAATCACGTCAAATAATAAACTGCTCTTATAGTAACATAAGTCACGTCCTTTGATTTTGCAGGGGGGGGGGGGGGGGACTGAACACTTTATTTCAAGCAGTACGGTCATCACTTGTTCTCCAACACAGTCAGCACACACATCTTTGATATCGCAGTGCATTCACCACGACGTCTGCTCTCCAACTTAATTAGTTCAAATCCTCGCCACCCCCTGGCTAGCGCGCAGAGACACTGCCTACGTCTGTCACGTGAGGCGGCCGGCCACTAGCGCGGGGGACGAGCCCAGCAATCACTACCACGTCGTAAAAATGTTTTCGCTGGACACGCTGGAAGTAGCCGAGTTTGACGTCACAGCGGTCCCTTGTCCGCTCATCACGTGTATTCGTCGCCTCTTCACGTTTCCCGCCAAAATTGTCTGCCTCTGAGCTCAATCACACAACGGTCGACCGTTCGTTGCCACACTTTTGGCGCCACGTTCAAACCTGTCGATGCCGACCGCATACTGTCCACCACGTGTCCATGTGCGAGCGAGAATGCAGTGCAACACTTTTGGCGGCAAAGTTTGCTCGACAGTGGAATCCACTATGACTATATAACAGCACGTTTGGACCACACTAGAACGCCCGCTAATTGACTCGCTCCCGCGTGCGTGTAATAACTGTACAATCGCTGCACCACCGCCCCACTTACGTCACACACCCACCATACACGCGACAGACATAGCCTTATGTAAATACATGGAAAATGACTCTTTATTTCAGACATTACGGTCATGCAGGTGTGTCCCAACTGACTTCTCCATGCTCAAACAGCGAAACTCCAGAGCGCAGCTGACGTACGCGCGGGCGGCTCAGCCACGGCCGGCTGTATTAGAGGCCGGAGGACTGAAATGTGGCAACGTTACGTTAAGGCCTACCGCGTGGCTGTGGCTATAAGGTAGCGAACGGAAGCAGTTGTTTACGTACTTTCGCGGTGTCTGTTTTATCCGACATTACAATGTAATTATGCTATACTGGACTCTGCAAAAATTATAGCAAGTAGTCGTGACTACAGTAGAAGATATAACACAATGTAAGTATACAATTCTGTGAAGTTTATAGTGTTTTTACATGTATATGTGCAAGTGTGCTACGTGAACGACTTTCGTCTACACAATTGCAACAAAAGTTCTACTATATTCTAGATACAATTCGAAAATAAAGTTTTGAATTCATAAGGTTAGTATCAGAATCTTCTCCTAAGTGATTTTTGTTAATATTATGAATATTTCTACACATTTGATTCTATTGTAGACTTATGTTTCGTGATGTCCAAGCAGTAGAAAAAACCAGTCCACTCAAATTCTCATTTGCTATTTTTACATAATAGTATTTTGATTTAAGATGTTAGCAATTAATGCATCATTCTATTTGCAGATGCCAGAAAAATGTTGTGTTCCTGGTTGCAACAGCAACTACAAATCCAGCAATGAAGAGGGTTACATCTCAGTGTTCAGATTCCCCACTGAAGAGGAAAACAGAAAACGATGGACAAGAAATATCCCCAGAAAGGACACGACTCCATCAAAAGGAAGTGTTGTTTGCATTAAACATTTTGAAGAAAGTGGCGTATCAAGAGTGGAGATTTACAAGGATTCTGATGGGAACTGTCACGAGTTTCCTCGTCAAAGGCCAGCTTTTACCAGAAGCTGTGCCAAAAATATTCCCTGGGTTACCATCGTATTTAAGTAAGGTGCAGCCTCCAAGAAGGTGTTTGTCATTTATATAGGAAGGAATATGATAATACATTCCAAATAACAGACTGAAATAATTGAAAGTCTGCAAATAATGTTAGTAGGCAACTCACAAAATTGTTTGCTGAACTTGTATATCCAAATCTCGGGTAAGAAACGTCATAATATGAAGAACATGTGAGTTATTGAAAAGTTCATCGTTGCAAGGAAACGAGAATAAAATGCGTAATTCCGACATAAAGTCGGCGTAATACTGCGAGAAATTAGCTTTTCTAGGTTACTGTCTTATTTGTAGGGTCCAAATCTACAAGAAAAAAGTGATTGCGTATTTATATCTGACACGTCTTCTCCATTCGACGAAATCTAAACTTTAGTCTCGGCCTAGCTGGTCACGCTAGCCGGCCTACTGACGTCACAGGCTACGTCGTTGTCAGCTTGACGACTCCGGCCTCTAATATAGGCGGCCGTGGCTCAGACCATTCCTTCGGCAGCTCCCTGGCCGGCTGACGTCAAATGACCAGCGGTGCCCGCACACCCCCACGGTCAGCGCGCCAGGTAGGCGGCGAGGGGCGCCTCAGGGTCCCACCACAAACGGTCAGCGGTGATCGCCTCAGAGTCCGACTACGTAAACATCTTTCCGCTCCCGCGAGCACTTAATGCTGGACAGGATGGAACCTGTTGACCGTATGCTGGACAAAGGATACGTTTGGCTCAAGAGTTTGACCGACAGTGGAATCCACCATGACCGTATAACAGAGCGTTTGCTCGTCGCGAGAACGCTCGCTAATTCAGTCTCACCACCCCGCTTTATTAAATAATTGAATTTACAATTTCATATAAGTATGCAGACATGTTCAATTCCCTAATTTCAACTACTTTTCGAGGACCAGACAGCCATCTCCTCCTCCTAGGAACCAGCGCAAAGTCTGAAATCTGCCAGTAAACAAAGCTCACTTGCACTTCCGTCACCAACCTAAGAAAATTGTTTCAAACTAAGCCACCAGCACTCAACCTCTCCCTACACGTTTCTGGTAAACAGACTCACCCTGCACTAGGTCCATGGATGGAGGAACGAATTTACTTTATTTAGGAACGGAGTATATGTATCACACCGACATGTTCCACATCATACAGACCTGCAAAACACTCCGACATAACTCATTTATAATGTTCTAGACACACGCTTGCTAATCGTAAACAGTTAAAAATAACTCATAGCACAACCTACAGACATGCGAACTGCTTGTAAATAATGCAAAACATTTACCTCCAAATAGCCAAACAACTGATAATTTTCGGAAATAATTTCAGTGCATAGGCTGATGGAAGGAGGAACGAGTGTACCTTATTTATTTGCGACATATCTTCTTGAAACTTTTACTTCTCATAGGTTTCGATATGTAATGCTGACATAAGGCAGTTTTTGAACTCCAGTAGTGCACTACACTTGCCAACACAACCACACCCATCAACATATTCATTCCAATCCAGACCTGTAACTCCTCTACAGATAAATTTGTCCAGTTATTTGTCTACTCACTCACATTCTGAACAGATTTGTCATTACAGCTCAAAAACAGCTCAGACTGTGCTGTGCTGCTCGGGTAAGTAAGGAAGGGCTGCACTCTATTTATTTGGAGCCCTTTTATTTAGTCCTGGAGTATATTTGAAACACCTGCATTGATCCAACTGTGGTCATCTGACACAGGCCACAAACACGTAAACAACTCCTAATATCACCACACAATAGCTAACAGCTCTTAAATAATGCAGTACACAATATCAGCAGACGAGCTCTGTACTCTTAAACTCTCCAAATAAAGCACCGCACAGTGCATAGACATGCTCGCAAAATAGTACAACAGATGCGCCCAAACACCACCAGCTGCCAAACCAACCAAAAATCTGTGCTTGGCCTCCCCCAAACATGACCTCGACACAGTCGCATTCGCACCTATCACCGGAGAAATTGATATCGCCTATGCGCCTTAGATTACGCTACAAGGCAGGCCGCGTGTGCGTGCAGTCGGCGGGGAAGGGGGTTCCAGAGTCTCCAGCCAAGTTCAGCTTCCGAGTGCTCGTGACAGCCGAAACATGTGAAAGCTGCATTGTTCTTCTCATGTATACCGTCGGCGTCTCAGATCTGGACCTGCCTTCACGTCTATTGTCAGAATAGCTCATAGCTCATTGACACACTCGATTAACGCGGCCGGGAAAACATTTACTACTCCCATGCAACCGAGATGGTGACGGAAAACGAATCACTCTGATCTGCGCTGCAGGTGCGTGTAATCGTTGAGAACACTCTATTTATTTTTTTCGAACAACTTATTTAACCGTACAGTACATCTATCACGCTATCACAAAACACCAATCCCAGATGTGCCCTGGGCCATGTTGCACAGCCCACAGACACGCACCCAATCATAATTTCAGTTCACACTACAGCAAACTGCTACTAAATAATACATCACACAGATGTGTAGATACGCTCAGTACTCGTAAATTATCCTAATAACGCATAGCGGAGCCTGCAGATCCGCTCACAAAATAACTCAGCAGACGTTCACAGGTACCCCCACTCTGCACCATGCCCACAGGATCGTGAAGTCACCCATCCGTCTGATTTCAGACCTCGCACAGCCCCTACTCGGCTTCCGCAAGCGTGAGTTGGTACGGTCAACGCGCTCGTCAGTGGTCAAAGCACACACATATGTCCGTTCAGGACCGCGATCCCGAGCTGTGACAACCGAACGCGGGTGAAAGTCAACTTTATATCATTGTAGCCTCCATACGCTAGACACATCATAGCAGCACATGTCTTTACCTCCTATGACACTGTAGCACACTGCACATTGCTCCTCACACAACATTACACGGCCCTTTAACTAAACATAACTACATATCCCCGCTCTCGCCTCGTCACGTGACCAGCCATCTAAAAACCTTCTCAATATTATTCTTACTTTACAACATTTTTTTAAAAAAAGAGATGTAATTTACACCTCCCACCGCACCTAACCTCACACCCGTCCCACCATCAACATACTCAAACGTCCTCAACCCTATCGTGACACTCATATATCACCCCACAAACCATGGCCATCAATCAATTTACCATTCTCATCCCCTCTTTTCGAATTACAAACGTAGCCTCTATCTAAACACCAATCAACTCATCTTTCTCACACTTCCAACAGTAAAATTAATTTTACACACACCCAGAAATACCAAACGCAATTAAAGAGTCAAACTTTTATACAGAGCATCAAGCACATACGACACTCACACCAATATTCAAAGCCTGGTTCATATTTACCACCTCCAACTTCAATTAAATATTGCTTCAACGTTCCACCAGCGCTCGATATGTACCTATTTTTCCGCTCTTAACTGTTGTCACTAGCGGTCGACTATCACTGTCTATAGATTGCATAAATTTCCATACAAAAAAATCTCGTCCCGGCGTTTAGAGAGTCCTATATCCGAACACAAAGCATCATTCAACTATCACTTGTTCTTATCTAATAACTCATCCATCAGGTCTGGGGGCAAGTTGATCCCTTTCTTTCTTTCTTTTCTTTCTTTCTTTCAGCAGCAGACAGCTATTTTTTTTTACAGTGGTAGCTAAGCTGCACCATCAACTTAACAAAACCATATGAAACCATATTCACTTCTGCCAAAACTTACTTAATAATAAAAAAGCATTCTCCCTTTCTAAGCATAAATGAGTATGCATTGATCAGAGAAAGACATATCTATTACCTTCAGCAACCTGTCTATAAACAGAACGATCTCAGTTACTACAACAGGACCTTGTTTTGACCATTCGCCGGAAATGCGCGCAATGTTGTACCCCTCAAACTAGGTACAAGTACAACAGATCCTCAACACCCTATCATCTTTATCCTCTACCATCAAACAGTGAAAAAGTCACGAAGGCACCAATGTGATCCACCTCCAGCGTGGACAAACGGAATTCACAATACTCCCTCCGAATAACTCAGAGTGCAACCATCCAAGAGGTCCTAACAGCTCGCCAAATCCAACACCTCAAACTACAGATGCCTATATGAACAAGATCATATTAAATATACACACACGCTGCAGAGACCCCTTTAAAGTTTGATCACCCATACTCTAAGCGAATGAGAAGCTGCCTCTGGCCCTTGTTCAAACAGTGTTTTTTAACACGCTTTTGCACACTGCCGAGCATTTCGTCTTTCTGCCGCAACTTCGAAGTCATTGTCTGATTCAAACAGACATTAACACGGACTGATGCACGGCTTCTCACAGGAAACTATACCTTGCACTTTGTAAATCATAGTCTTACAGTCGATAGCATAACGTTGTAGCGACTTCCCTCGAAAGTGATTGACCACTTCTACATTTAAACTCATATGTCGCAGTGACCGAATAGTTTATAACTCTACATTCCATTTCTTGTGATTGGTCATTTTTGCACACAAGTACAGGATCACCGTTTTCGGTGCTAGCAACCCTGGAAGTTGCGGTCCATCAACCAAAATTTCTCCCCCAACTCAAGCAAGCATTGTCAGTCAATCATTATGTAGTACCCAATGTACAGATGCGATGGGTTGGACACCACCGATCTACTGTAATATTATCCATCACAGCTGATATCGCGTAAAATTTTACAGTAAGTCCAACACTGGCCAATCATGTGACAGCTTGTTTTCTTAATTTCAGTATCATAGCTAAACCGTACATCCTCTACTTTGCAAGTATCATTGAGACCATTCATAGATGACTGCTCAGCACGTCCATTCACACTTAATTCTCGAGCACATAAAGACGATCAAATTATACCAGACAACGCTATACATATTTCTAAGACCTCGCGCATAGTACGCGATCAATCTCTCTGCGTATAGCGGTCAAAGAGCTATCTAGTCCTCTTACGTTAAAAGACCATCCTCACCTCGCGCATTGACCTATCTAAACCGCAACATCGCTACCCAATTATTCCTCAACCAAGCAGACAAATACAGCAACACTCCACCTCTCTTGACTGAATAGAGCTTTCCTAGTCCTAACCCATCCAAGTGCACCACATTTCTCGAAATGTAACCAAGTCTTGGAGCTTAGCACACCATATCGATCTGTAGTAACAGATCTCAAAGTGCCTTAATTTAATAGCATACAGTTAAGAAGAACAAGGACGGAGCGATATTTATATACAACGTAGTTCGATAGATTTTTAAGCAAATCATCCAATCTATAATGTGTAAAGTATTGTTCTAGAGTCCATGATCGGTGTATCGAAGGTTTCGGCAGGGGAGCGAGAGAGAGATAGAGAGAGAGAGAGAGAGAGAAAGAGAGAGAGAGAGAGAGAGAGAGAGAGAGGGGGGGGGGGGGGAGAACATAAACACACACTTCTAAGACTAGAACGTTCAGCACTTAAAAACGGGCAATAACCTTAGATCGCTTACTTTTCCGTCCTGTCAGACATACATCCTTCTCCCCGGTCATCCTACGCTGCGCTATCTCTAGCCGAATCGTAAAACTTTCCCTTTCTATGATACGAGCCCAATATAGCCCAGCGGACACGTCTGGTGCCCAATGATCACACCAGATCACGAGTCAGAAATAATACTATTACTCCATCAGGTCTATATAAAAAATGATAGTTATTAGCAGCCGGTACATCCTACAAGCAAACAGATACGTATAACAGCAGCGTCCAACATGTGAAAATTACACGTCATCCCGTCACCGACGCTGTAAACACCCGTCTGTCGGATAAGTGTGTACACAATGATTACAGACCCGCACAAATACCCACAGCTAACGTAGTTATGACGCTGAAGTCTCGATTTTACACCAAGTATGCGACAAGGTGGGGATCGCGTAAATCAAAGTGCTTTTAGAGGAATGTGTCAACTTTCATCACACATGAGATGGAAGTCCTCTGATGACCGACGGGTTCACCGTTAACGATCGCAAGTAGACAGCGCTTTAAACCACATACCGAACACGTAGCCGCATACGACTAGAACGCTGGCTATATCACGTGACTGAAGCATCCAAATAGAATACTGGGAAAAAAATCTACCTTAGCAACTTGTCCTTCTCTAGAATAAATGAGTCAACGTTTGAATCGTACCTAGTTGCAGCTTTGTCTCAATCGATCACCCATACACCCTCTGTTATCATTTAACACACAGATGTGAGTAAGTTTAGACGTGAATGATTCTCTGTCCTCCAGAAAAGCATCAAATACAGTATTCAACTCGCGTGTATCACTGCTACCTTAGTAGACATACACTATAATACGAACTCAACGAGAAAAAGTTGACTGCCTTCCTTATTAGGCTCGCTTCGACGTCATCGTTTCCATGCATTCCTCTTGTTGCTGCATACTTGACTGCATGTACAAATGCTCCCCTGCGAACCAGAAGATTATCAAGTACGTTCTCATTTTCACCACATTTCGGCGTATATTAGGTTAGTTTATATCTATGCGCTAATCAGTTTTCGCATTTCTTTCGATTTTATGTCAGATCCATCAATGCGACCGCGACATAAGTTATCATTCTGTGTTCTAAAATTGTCTCTAAATGTAACCAACGCGTATCCAGTCACCTCCACATTCGGAGAGCGCTTGCTCTGTTTTCTGTATCTCTGTGTACATGCAGTCTCCGTGGCTTTGACATGCCGCAGGCGGCGCTCGGGCACTCGCTTTGTAAGGAGCTATGGGATTAGTTTGAGCTTTTAGTACTTGTTTCGGTGCTTACTGGATTAAGAACTGTAATATTGAAGGTCATGACCTCAGCGGGACCGCTGTGTAATTGAGTAAGTGTGTTTACGTATTAGAAGATATGTTTCGCG
Source organism: Schistocerca serialis cubense (assembly GCF_023864345.2). NCBI lineage: Eukaryota > Metazoa > Arthropoda > Insecta > Orthoptera > Acrididae > Schistocerca > Schistocerca serialis. The sequence continues at coordinate 869,297,717 of NC_064638.1, read as the reverse complement.
AATGGTTGATGGCGCAGTTTAAAAAACTGTCTGCTGCTGAAAGAAAGAAAGAAAAGAAGAAAGAAAGGGACCACCTTGCCCCAGACCTGATGGATGAGTTACTAGATAAGAACAAGTGATAGTTGAATGATGCTATGTGTTCCGATATAAGAGTCTCTAAACGGCGGGACGAGATTTTTTTTATCTGGAAATTTATGCAATCTATAGATAGTGATATTCGACCGCTAGTGACAACAGTTAAGAGCGGAAAAATAGGTACAAATCGAGCGCTGGCAGAACGTTGCGGCAATGGTAATAACATTTAATTGAAGGTGGAGGTGATAAATATGGACCAGGCTTTGAATATTGGTGTGAGTGTCGTATGTGCTTGATGCCCTGTATGTATAAAAGTTTGACTCTTTAATTGCGTTTGGTATTTCTAGGTGTGTGTAAAATTAATTTTACTGTTGAAAGTGCGAGAAAGATGAGTTGATTGGTGTTTAGATAGAGGCTACGTTTGTAATTCGAAAAGAGGGGATGAGAATGGTAAATTGATTGATGGCCATGGTTTGTGGGGTGATATATGAGTGTCAAGATAGGGTTGAGGACGTATGCGTATGTTGATGGTGGGACGGGTGTGAGGTTAGGTGCGGTGGGAGGTGTAAATTACATCTCTTTTTTTAAAAAAATGTTGTAAAGTAAGAATAATATTGAGAAGGTTTTTAGATGGCTGGTCACGTGACGAGGCGAGAGCAGGGATGTGTAGTTATGTTTAGTTAAAGGGCCGTGTAATGTCGTGTGAGGAGCAATGTGCAGTGTGCTACAGTGTCATAGGAGGTAAAGACATGTGCTGCTATGATGTGTCTAGCGTATGGAGGCTACAATGATATAAAGTTGACTTTCACCCGCGTTCGGTTGTCACAGCTCGGGATCGCGGTCCTGAACGGACATATTTGTGTGCTTTGACCACTAACGAGCATGTTGACCGTACCAACTCACGCTTGTGGATGCCGAGCAGGGGCTGTGCGAGGTCTGAAATCAGACGGATGGGTGACTTCAAGATCCTGTGGGCAGGGCGCAGAGTGGGGGTACCTGTGCACGTCTGCTGAGTTTTTTTGCGAGCGGATCTGCAGGCTCCGCTATGCGTTATTAGGATAATTTACGAGTACTGAGCGTATCTACACATCTGTGTGATGTATTATTTAGTAGCAGTTTGCTGTAGTGTGAACTGAAATTATGATTGGGTGCGTGTCTGTGGGCTGTGCAACATGGCCCAGGGCACATCTGGGATTGGTGTTTTGTTATAGCGTGATAGATGTACTGTATGGTTAAATAAGTTGTTCGAAAAAAATAGAGTGTTCTCAATGATTACACGCACCTTCAGCGCAGATCAGAGTGATTGGTTTTCCGTCACCATCTCGGTTGCATGGGAGTAGTAAATGTTTTCCCGGCCGCGTTAATCGAGTGTGTCAACGAGCTATGAGCTATGCTGACTATAGACGTGAAGGCAGGTCCAGACCTGAGACGCCGACGGTATACACGAGAAGAACAATGCAGCTTTCACATGTGTCGGCTGTCACGAGCACTCGGAAGCTGAACTTGGCTGGAGACTCTGGAACCCCCTTCCCCGCCGACAGCACGCACGTACGGCCTGCCTTGGAGTGTAATCTAAGGCGCATAGGCGATATCAATTTCTCCGGTGATAGGTGCGAATGCGACTGTGTCGAGGTCATGTTTGGGGGAGGCCAAGCAGAGCCTTTTGGTTGGTTTGGCAGCTGGTGGTGTTAGGGCGCGTCTGTTGTACTATTTTGCGAGCATGTCTGTACACTGTGCGGTGCTTTATTTGGAGAGTTTAAGAGTACAGAGCTCATCTGCTGATATTGTGTACTGCATTATTTAAGAGCTGTTAGCTATTGTGTGGTAAAATTAGGAGTTGTTTACGTGTTGGTGGCCTGTGTCAGATGACCACAGTTGGATCAGTGCAGGTGTTTTGTGACAAATATACTCCACGACAGTCTGAGCTGTTTTTGCGCAATAACGGCAATCTGGTCAGAAGGTGAGTGAGTAGACAAATAACTGGACAAATTTATCTGTAGAGGAGTTACAGGTCTGGATTGGAATTAACATGTTGATGGGTGTGGTTGTGTTGCCAAGTGTAGTGCACTACTGGAGTTCAAAAATTGCCTTATGTTAGCCTTACATATCGAAACCTATGAGAAGTAAAAGTTTCAAGAAGATATGTCGCAAATAAATAAAGTACACTCGTTCCTCCTTCCTTCAGCCTATGCACTGAAATTATTACCGAAAATTATCAGTTGTTTGTCTATTTGGAGGTAAATGTTTTGCATTATTTACGAGCTGTTCGCATGTCTGTAGGTTGTGCTATGAGTTATTTTTAACTGTTTACGATTAGCAAGTGTGTGTCTAGAACATTATAAATGAATTATGTCGGAGTGTTTTGCAGGTCTGTATGATGTGGGACATGTCGGTGTGATACATATACTCCGTTCCTAAATAAAGTAAATTCGTTCCTCCATCCATGGACCTAGTGCAGGGTGAGTCCGTTTACCAGAAACGTGTAGGAAGAGGTTGAGTGCTGGTGGCTTAGTTTAAAACAATTTCCTTAGGTTGGTGGCAGAAGCGCAAGTGAGCTTTGTTTACTGGCAGATTTCAGACTTGGCGCTGGTTCCTAGGAGGAGGAAGTGACGGTCTGGTCTTCGAAAAGTAATTGAAATTACGGAGTTGAACACGTTTGAAGATGTATATGAAATTGTAAATTCAATTATTTAATATAGCGGGGTGGTGAGAGTGAATTAGCAAGCGTTCTCGCGACAAGCAAACGTGCTGTTATACGGTCATCATGGATTCCACTGTCAAACTCTGGGGCCATACGTATCCTTTGTCCGGCATGCGGTCGACAGGTTCCATCCTGTCCAGCGTTAAGTGCTCGCGGGCGCGGAAAGATGTTTACGTAGTCGGACTCTGAGGCGAGCACTGCTGACCATTTGTGGTGGGACCCTGAGGCGCCCCTGGCCGCCTACCTGGCACGCTGGCCATGGGGGTGTGTGGGCTCCGCTGGTCACTTGATGTCAGCCGACCAGGGAGCTGCCGTTGGAGTGGGCTGCTGGCCACGTGTACATCAGCTGCACTCTGGAGTTTCGCTGCGTGAGCATGGAGAAGTCAGTTGAGACACACCTGCATGAACGTAATGTCTGAAATAAAGAGTCATTTTCCATGTATTTACATAAGGCTATGACCGTCGCGTGTATGGTGGGTGTGTGACATAAGTGTGGCGGTGGCGCAGCGATTGTACAGTTATTACACGCGCGCGAGAGCGAGTCAATTAGCAGGCGTTCCTGTGTGGTCCAAACGTGCTGTTGTGTAGTCATGGTGGATTCCACTGTCGAGCAAATTTTGCCGCCAGAAGTGTTGCACTGCGTTCTCGCTCGCACACGGACACGTGGTGGACGGTAAGCAGTCGGCATCGACAGGTTTGAACCTGGCGCCAAAAGTGTGGCAGCGAACGGTCGACCGTTGTGTGATTGAACTCCGAGGCAGACAATTTTGGCGGCAAACGTGCGGAGGCTAATAATACACGTGGTGAGCGGACAAGGGACCGCTGTGACGTCAAACTCGGTAAGTTCCAGAGTGTCCAGCGAAAACATGTTTACGACGTGGGAACGATCGCTGGGCTCGCCCCCCGTGCTAGTGGCCGGCCACCTCACGTGACAGTCGTAGGCAGTGTCTCTGTGTGCTGACCAGGGGCTGGCAAGGATTTGAACTAATTAAGTTGGAGTGCAGACATCGTGGTGACCGCACTGCGATATCAAAGATGTGTGTGCTGACTGTGTTGGAGAACAAGTGATGACCGTACTGCTTGAAATAAAGTGTTCAGTCCCTCCCCCCCCCCCCCCCCCCCCTTGCAAAATCAAAGGACGTGACTTATGTTACTATAAGAGCAGTTTATTATTTGACGCAATTATGATACTCTAACAGTGAAAAAAGATAAGTGTGGGAGAAAGTTCATACGTGTGATCAACTATGGTATTGGGATTTCAACTTGTGATAGCTTTTGTTATGGATGTAAGGAAAATGGCTTTCTCGCGAAGAAAATTGGACATCTTGAATAAATAGTAAATGATGATAATACATAGAAGTACAATTTTCGAGACATTATCGTGTTGGAATTTGAATTTGGCGCAATTTTCTAGTGGATGTAGGCCTACAATAATAAATAATAATGAATGATAATAAATGATAATGTATGATAATAAATGACAATGAATGATAGTGAATGTTAATAAATGATCATGAATAATTACTGTAAGTAGGCTATTTAGGTTCATAACTTGTTAACGCCACGTAGTGCTCTGTATGAAAATCACTGGCTGTGCTGTGTGCAGTCTGTGGCTAGTTTGCATTGTTGTCTGCCATTGTAGAGTTGGGCAGCTGGATGTGGACAGCGCGTAGCATTGTGCAGTTGGAGGTGAGCCGCCAGCAGTGGTGGATGTGGGGAGAGAGATGGCGGAGTTTTGAAATTTGTAAGACTGGATGTTATGAACTGATATATATATTACGACTTTTGAACACTAGTAACGTAAATACATTGTTTGTTCTCTATCAAAATCTTTCATTTGATAACTGTGCCTATTAGTAGTTAGTGCCTTCAGTAGTTTGAATCTTTTATTTAGCTGGCAGTAGTGGCGCTCGCTGTATTGCAGTAGTTCGAGTAAAGAAGATTTTTGGTGAGATAAGTGACTTGTGAAAGGTATAGGTTAATGTTAGTCAGGGCCATTCTTTTGTAGGGATTTTTGAAAGTCAGATTGCGTTGCGCTAAAAATATTGTGTGTCAGTTTAAACACAGTCATGTATAATTTTTCTAAGGGGACGTTTCATATGTCGTCCCTTAGCCGAGGATACCTCACTGGAATCTTCTGATTTTTTCTTGTAGTTTGTGTAATTAGTGTAGATTTTGTTTATTGCTAGCGCGTAATTGTAGAGTGAATCTCCTTTGTAGTTGCAGTCTTTCATTGTTGTACAGTAAAACAGATGTGGCACGCATGTAAATTTGCACCAAGTATTTCGCAGTTGCGCTTGCAATTAACTAGATATTACTTTCAGTGCTATGTTAATGTGTTCTCTTATTTTTGCTCTTCAAATTGTGTTTTTCTGTGTTGTCGTGTGAAATATTGTGACAATAATGGCGTGTGAAAAACGTAATACTAGGCTCCAAAGTACACTGAGAAATGACAGTGAAGACGAAAGCAGTGTGTTAGCGCCACCATGTAACGAATTAACTAATGTTCAAAGTAGTAATTTGGTAATTGTGCATAGGGAAATGGAACCGGCTGCAAATAATGGTGTAGGCAGTGAAACAATTAGTGAACAGGGAAGCATTATCGATCGATCGGTCGGCAACAGCTCGCCTCAGGATTCCGAAATGACAGGACACAATCTTGCAAATACTGCAGATTCAGGTTTTGCGTCTTCACCGTTTTCTCAAATAAATCAAGACACATTTTCTGCTTTTCAAAATGCGAATATTGCCAGTTCAAATGCACTGCCGAATAGCACTGAGGAACATGTTTCAGACACCAGTGCACTGTTATTACAGTTAATGCAACAAATGGGACAAAGGCTACAAAAGTTAGACACAACGCTTGAACAAAATCAGAAACAAATGGGACAAAATCTTCAAAAGTTAGACACAATGGAACAACACCAGAGACAAACACAGCAACAGTTAGACACAATGGAACAAAATCTTCGGAAGTTAGACACCACACTTGAACAAACACGTGAAGTTTTAACTACTGAGTTACATTACATTGAATCGAAATGTCAAAAAGTCTGTAATGACGTAAAAACACAAATTTGTGAGCATTTCCAACCTATTTTTTCGCGTCATGAAAATGCATTACAGAATCACGAAGCAGCCATAAAAGAACTGCAAATTATTGTTCATGAAAATCACGACACCTTGCAAGCTAAAATTGACTCAGTTGCATCCACCAATTCGATTACGCAACTTGCAAAACTCAGGAAAACTTAAAGGACACAGTAGATACGATTTCAACACAAATGGACACTCTGAAACTTGGTTCAGAAAAACACACAGAGGAAATAATTTCACTATCGGATAAAGTAGCCGAACTTTCAGATCAGTTCACTAACTTATCTACAAAGGTAGATGATGATCTGAATGACACAAGACCTCTAGCCTGCACGGACACTGAAGAGTATGAACAAATTAGAAAATTCAAACAAAATCAAAATCAAATCAATACACAGTACAAAAAAGAAATCCAGGAAGTACAGGATAAGTTGGCACAAGTAATACAACAATTACATATTTCAGAGGACACTCACGCTCCAGTACGGGAAGAGGGACATAGAAATACGGAACAACCACAAAATAATAACACAGGACTCTTCGGAAATTATGAAAGAAATTGGCAAGGCGCATTGGATTTTGAGATGGAACCGCCGAAACGAAGTAACAATGAGCAATGTGCGACTCGTCGACACAATGATTTTGAATATAAGCTGTTCATTACTACACGTAAATTCAAAACATTTAAGAATTCTGACAATGACATTCATCCACAAGCATGGCTTCATCAATTTTTTCAATGTTTTCCTCCCAACTGGTCATTGCAGCACAGGTTAGAATTTATGTGTGGCTACTTGGAGAATGAACCAGCTGTAAGAATGCGATCGGTCATTCACGATTGCCACAGTGAAGGAGAATTTTATCAGGCCTTTCTCTCAGCGTATTGGTCTCAAGCTACACAAGACCGAGTAAAACATAGCATCATAATGATGAAACGTTTCGAACAATCTGAATTTTCCAGTCTTATGAAATATTTTGAAGACACGTTGCACAAGAATCAGTACTTGTCAAACCCATACAGCCCCTCAGAACTCATCCGCATTTGCTTAATCAAATTACCTGAACATTTACGACATATTATTTTGGCAGGACGTTGCAAAGATGACATTGAAGCTTTTCAGGGACTCTTACAAGAATTAGAAATTGACACTGACAATCGCGGAACGCGAAAACAGGAACACAACAATTACAGGTCACATCCATCACAATTGCGCGATAACAGAAATAATAACTGGACACGACAAGGCTATTCTTACAACACAAATCGTGACCAAAACAGACACCACCCATATGACAACCACTGGCTGAGTATTAATAGTTACAGAGAAAGATCGCATTTCCATAGTAATGAAAGTGACAGAGACAACCATAGAAACAGACAATATGGGAACCAAAACAATTATTATCAAGAGAGACAGAATAACTTCAGACGCAACAGTTCAGCGCGCAGTTACGATTCAGGGAGAAAGAAACTACAGGAACTACCGACATGACGACAGGCGATATATAATCATAACGACAGATCTGAATTTCATCAGAACTGGCGGGCTTCAAACAGGGCTGGGCCCTCTCGGCAAGGTGAATTTGTAGAAGTTAGGTCTCCTAATCCCAATAACGACGCGCGCCAACAAAGAGATAGCAGACAATGACTCGCACTGCAGGCAGCCACGTGCGCCGGCTGGCTCAGAGAAAAATAACATAGACGCTAACATTGAAAAAAATTCCAGTATTCTTTACCGATGTATACCGCATGATAATTGCATTGAAGTTGAAACTCTGCGTACTAGGAAGAGTAAAGGTTTACACCACATTTAACATGTAAAACCGTTTATTGAAAAATAATCTGCTTTTTAACTTTGTCTTTGCCATAAAACTTATCACTTCACATTCCTAGTATGTTTTGTCAGACTTAGAAACTGTTACCATGCAACAATGTTTGAAATTAAATATCCAGTCAATAACCAAGAGAACTTATTTAAACAGAAATTACGAATGCATTGTTATTGTGAACAGACGACACAGTGTTATTGTGTGTGTACATTCTTGCTTGTTAGTTGCACGATTACGTAACGACTATAAGGCTCACATACTTAGAACATTTACCAGTACTGCTAATGAGATTTTAATGTAACATTTTGGTTTACTTGAAAATACATTCTGGAGTTAAAGTAGTTTCTGGGAGATACCAGATGACACAGTGGCTAGTTTATGTGACAGCTACACGATTTTATCACGACGCTACTAATGAGTGACAATTTACAATGTTGCTTTTGCGGTGTATCTGTTTTATATCAGCACAGTTTTTCTGAATTCTTCTGGAAAGTAAAACACGTTTTAGAAGTAACTTTTGTGGTATAGCTACAAGGAGACAGCCTTTTCCGTAGCACAACAATACGTTACAGCACAGTACTTTCTTCATCACGGCAATAAGCGTAATAACTAAGATATCTATACGCAAAGCATTTCACTTTTGTTTATCATGAGGTAAGTACATTGACTTCTGCAGAACTTAGCTATCGGAGGACGATAACTACGACACTTCCACAGAGATTATCTTACAACAAGACACACAGTTTAGCGCTACAGTACACGTATTTGAGTGATTAATTTTGTACTTAAAACATTTATTTTTAAAGATATTTGAAGTACAATGATACAAAGGTTTTCCGTGATACATTTCATTCCATTGCTGTAATCTGTAACACCTGAGGGTATAATTACATTAATCCTCAGGGGGGTACACGCTTACTTTGTGTACCATGTGTGTGGCAAGCACAAGGAGCCCTAGCTAATATGGTATTTGCTTATACAACTTTACACATTGGTACCATATTTCTCTAACACAGAATTACACAGCTATCTGATCATTTTACTGAGAGAGACAAATATTTATTTTACTACATCAGTGACAGATGTTTACCTAATTCCACAGTTGGATAACTTCACACTTATGAAATTGTATTTTCTCTGTACTTTGTGAAATGTTCATAGTTTTTTGGAACCATTGTGATACTATGAGAGCTTTGAAAGATGTTTTTGGTATGGGATCATGATTTTTAAAGTACGTTTGAGGTAGATGACACTATTGAAATGAGCAGACAATTTTTTTTTTAGGTTTTGGAATTATTGGAGGAAGCTATGACGATTTTGAGATTTGGCTGAGGTTTTATGATGTTATGATGATGATGTGTATTACGCTGTTGCGGTATGTTTATGATCAATAAGCTGATGCTATATGAGGAATTTGACTATGCTACGTATTTATTATGATGAAATATTGAAGAAGTGTCTACGAATATGTATATGTGTAATAAAGCAAGGAATAATGAGTAGTGGTTAGGGACTCTGGTTTGTGAAAAAGGATGTTGGAAACCGAGAATCGTACTTTAAGAGTTATGAAATGTGTGCAAATGCGTGAATGTATCACAGTGCCAGCGAAAATTTTTTGGACACTGTTATATTTACAGAATTTTGTTTCTACACATTTGTAACGCAAATTTTCGACATGTGAAATTTTTATATGAGACTGCCACTGTAGCGGAAACTGCTGTCGTAAATATTTTGGTAAGAAAGTTAACTGACCACCTTCACGTAATGCGTCGTGAGCACCCAGCTGCGTGACAGTTGCCTGGAAAAAAGCCATTAGAGTGTGCCTTTCAGAGGCACAGGTGGAGAAAAAAGGAGGCCATTATCCTCACTATTGACATTCCTTTGTGGAAAGCATCGCAAATACAACACGCTCAAACTTGAAAACATATGATTACACTGTGGAGCTCCTAATTTATGATATTTACTAAAATGCCTAATGAAACGATGAGAAACATTTTACATCTATTGTCTTTCTAGTTGAGAGATTGCTCATTTTGTTTAATATCTAGTTTCTAGCAGCACTGCAGCATTGGTTAAAATAAAACTTAATAGATGTACTAATATAAATATTTTATGCCTACAGATCCAGCAAACAGTAATTTTATGATCTACTTCCAAAAGAAACGAGGGAGCATAAAAAGACATTTCCCTTCACAGGAATTACACACATAATTTTTGTCAATGGCTGGTAACTTTTTAGTAGAGTAAGTTACGGTGATGCATCACCCTAGTGTTAAGATGTGACATAGGTATTAAACATGGCCATTTTTACTGTAATATTCTTTCTGCTTGAGCTTTGTCATGTTTACATATTAGTTATTGCATTTGGTGCTGCTATTTGCCAGGCATAGTGCTACTAAATTTCACTTTGTATTGCTCTGTTATGCCAGTTTTACTACTGATTTATTTTTCTTGTTTGCTGCACTTTGCCTTATATTAGTTGTAATATTGCAATTGTTTTGCTGATTTATATTTGCTTTGCCAATTTGCATTTTTTGTCATTGCTGTTTGCATTAATTGTTTTGTGCTGCTGCATTGCGTCATCCCTTAGTTTAGCATCTGAGCTCAGTAGATTTAAGTTAGCTTAAGAGGGGGTAGACTATATAAGAAACTAACTATGATGAATTGGAAGAAATGCATTGAGAAGCTATAAGAAAATGGTTTGGCCAAAAAAAGTAGTGTACAGTGGAGAAAAACTATTTTTGAAAGAGGATGTGAACAGAATACAGAAATCATGCTTGGATAGGATTTTTTTTTTGCTGGAGCAAATGTTGAAATAAGAGGGACGATCTATGGAATGAAGTTTTGGGTTGGACTGCAGTACCACATGTTACACTAAAAACAAACCCTGTCCTTTCCTTTTGTGTTTTCCCACTATGTGTTTGTGTACCCTTGTGTATTTGTTTTCTTCCTGTCTCTGTCTACTGTTTCATAGAATTTTTTTCTCTTCTAATACTAAGCTACATTCACTATGATGAGGAATACTGTTATCCTCAAATATAATTTGCATTGATAATATGTTATTTACTTCGTAAAGATGTTTAGACATTATTTATTCTGTTTTGTTTTAATGCTCATGTGTGAAGTTGATGTTTCAAAAGTTATTCTGATCTTTTGTGTATGTGATTATATCATAATTCCTGTAACACTGTTGTATATGTATATTTCTATTCTTTTGTAAAGCCTTTATTACTACAAATGTTATCTGTATTGTTATGTTCTTTAATGATGTATTTTGTACCTTTGTTATTGTATTCTCATGTTATAATATTGTAATTGACACCAGTTCATCAAATTAAGTAACTTGTAACCATTCATTTCACTGAACACATTTCTGTTGGTCATAGTATATGCACAATATGTGAAAAGAAAGACGACTGTTAGTGTCTGGACGTGTGTTGATAATTCAGCAAGGGACTGGTTAACAGCATTGCTGGTTCTCAGGACAACTCAAAAACTTTGTGAGTGCACAAGTGGTGGTTTATGGACTTGCTATATTCTCCGCAAGACTCTTCGATGGTGATTGTGCACCTGCACAGTCGCAACAGATGGCTGTTAGCCGTCTCTACAAGGTCTACAGTGGGTCTGCTCCTTTGATGACCCACCAATACCATTATTTCTACAAGGACTGCAGTGGGTCTGTACCTCTGGTGGCCCACCAATACCATACTCTCTACCAGGACTGCAGTGGGTCTGCTCTGTGATGACCTACCTACCAATATTCTTCAAAATTTCGACTGACTCTGCTGTGGGTTTGTTCTGTTGTGGCCCATTACCTGTCTGCATGTCAAAAGTCAACACTGTCTTTCCTTTGGAAGGATAACACTACTTCTTCAAGACTGCATGGAAATCCACTACTTCCATGTGCATTCTCTTTTGCTGCTCAGACTTTGAGAAAAACACTACAATTTTACTGTGATGAACGATCAGGACTGTCTTTATGGACTGTGAGATGATTTTAGCTTTTGACCAACATTGTATCAATAAGTGTGTGCATTTGATTTCTTTGTTATTGTAATTATGAAAAATTTTTTCAAATCTGTATTGGCCACTGCCCAAAACAATTTGTAAAATTTTTTGTGGGGAGCATGGGGACTATGTAAGTAGGCTGTTTAGGTACTTATATTGGTAACGCCACATAGCGCTCTGTATGAAAATCACTGGCGGTGCTGTGTGCAGTCTGTGGCTAGTTTGCATTGTTGTCTGCCATTGTACTGTTGGGCAGCTGGAAGTTAACTGCGCATAGCGTTGTGCAGTTGGAGGTGAGCCGCCAGCAGTGGTGGATGTGGGGAGAGAGATGGCAGAGTTTTGAAATTTGTAAAACTGGATGTTATGAACTGCTATATATATTATGGCTTTTGAACACTAGTAAGGTAAATACATTGTTTGTTCTCTATCAAAATCTTTCATTTGCTGACTATGCCTATTAGCAGTTAGTGCCTTCAGTAATTTGAATCTTTTATCTAGCTGGCAGTAGTGGCGCTCGCTGTATTTCAGTAGTTCGAGTAACGAAGATTTTTGGTGAGGTAAGTGATTTGTGAAAGGTATAGGTTAATGTTAGTCAGGGCCATTCTTTTGTAGGGATTTTTGAAAGTCAGATTGCGTTGCGCTAAAAATATTGTGTGTCAGTTTAAACACAGTCATGTATAATTTTTCTAAGGGGACGTTTCATAATCAATAATAATAAACAAAAGTAAGGGTTTGCAGCCATTATCATGTTGGAATTTGATTTTGGAGGGAATTTTCTAGTAGAGCAAGGTTAATAATAATAAATGATAACAAATAATAATAAATGATAATAAATAATAATAAATGATAATAAATAATAATAAATGATAATAAATAACAATGAATGTTAATGAATGATAATCAATAATAATAAAAAAACAAGTACGGTCTTTGCATGCATTATCCTGTTGGAATCGAACACATGGAAACTACAGCTCAGCAAAGACTGAATGTGCAGGAGAACGGTAATGGTGGTTCAGTGGAGGTAGCACAATTGGCTTTCTTCTCGCCAAAATCAACCATCTTTAATGACGTCACAGTGGCGCTCTTGGGTGGCAAGGGTATGAACTAACACAGTTGGATTGCATACACACGTGCATGATATAAATAATAATAAATAATAATAAATGATAATGAATGTTAATAAATGATAATCATAATAAAGATAAGTATGGTCTTTGCATGCATTATCCTGTTGGAATTCAAACTTCCCGCAATTTTTTCTTCTGGTGGCTTAGGTTAGTGGACATAACACAATTGGGCTATTTTCCCGCCAAAATTCTAAATCCGCGCCATTTTTTCTGAAGGTTAGGTTAGTGGACGTAGCACAATTGGCATATTTTCCCACCAAAAGCCCCCATCTTGGATGGCGTCATGCGATGTTGCCAAGTCTACATGCCGCCATTATGAATGACGTCATCCCCGCCATCTTGAATAAATTTGGCAACAATGGAGAGTGGGGTGGCACATAGGTTGTCCCCCTACTTATAGAGTGCATGTGTGTTCGTCAAACTATTAAAAAAATCGCATGCATACAACTCTAACAACAAAGCTTTTGATTGGGCTCAAGTCTTTTCCTTTTCTGTCATCAGTCTTCTGACTAGTCTAATGCATCCCGCCACGAATTACTCTCCTGTGTCAGCCTCTTCACCTAAGAGTAGTACTTGCACAGTACTCCTTGTCCTCAGTCATTTGCTGGATGTGCTCCAGTCTCTCTTTCTCTACAGCTTTTACCCTACAGCTCCCTGTAGTACCACGGAAGCCACTCCCTGATGCCTTGAAAGATGTCCTATCGTACTGTCTCTTCTACTTGTGTTTTCCGTTATTTCTTTCCTCCCCGATTCCACTGATGGCCGCCTCATTCTTTCCCTTATCAGTCCACATAATTTTCAACAGTCTTCTGTAGTACCACATCGATTCTCTTCTGTTCCGGTTTTCCCACAGTCCTTGTTTCACTACTGTACAGTGCTGAGTCCCAAACGTACGTTATCAGAAATTTCTTCCTCTCTCGGCCAGGAATGCCCTTTTTGCCAGTGCTAGTCTGCTTTTTATGTCCTCATTGCTCCGCCCACCAAGGGTTATTTTGCTGCCTAGATAGCAGCAATTCCTTCACTTTGTTTACTTTGTGGTCCCCATTCCGATGATAAGTTTTCTCGCTGTTCTCATTTCTGCTACTTCTCGTTGCTTTCGTCTTTATTCGATTTACTCTCAGCCCATATTCTGTACTCATTAGACTTAATTCCATTCAATACATCCTGTAATTCTCCTTCACTCTCACTAAGAATAGCAAAGTCATCGGTGGATCTTATCATTGATATCCTTTGACTAATTTTAATCCCACTCTTTAATCTTCCTTTTATTTCCGTCATTGCTTCTTCGATGTATTGATTGAACAGTAGGGGCGAAAGACTACCTCCGTGTCTTACACCCTTTTTAATATTTCGCTCTTGATCTTCTCGTCTCCTTGTCCCCTCTTGGCTCAAGTCATGGCACAAAATACACTCCTGGAAATGGAAAAAAGAACACATTGACACCGGTGTGTCAGACCCACCATACTTGCTCCGGACACTGCGAGAGGGCTGTACAAGCAATGATCACACGCACGGCACAGCGGACACACCAGGAACCGCGGTGTAGACCGTCGAATGGCGCTAGCTGCGCAGCATTTGTGCACCGCCGCCGTCAGTGTCAGCCAGTTTGCCGTGGCATACGGAGCTCCATCGCAGTCTTTAACACTGGTAGCATGTCGCGACAGCGTGGACGTGAACCGTATGTGCAGTTGACGGACTTTGAGCGAGGGCGTATAGTGGGCATGCGGGAGGCCGGGTGGACGTACCGCCGAATTGCTCAACACGTGGGGCGTGAGGTCTCCACAGTATATCGATGTTGTCGCCAGTGGTCGGTGGAAGGTGCACGTGCCCGTCGACCTGGGACCGGACCGCAGCGACGCACGGATGCACGCCAAGACCGTAGGATCCTACGCAGTGCCTTAGGGGACCGCACCGCCACTTCCCAGCAAATTAGGGACACTGTTGCTCCTGGGGTATCGGCGAGGACCATTCGCAACCGTCTCCATGAAGCTGGGCTACGGTCCCGCACACCGTTAGGCCGTCTTCCGCTCACGCCCCAACATCGTGCAGCCCGCCTCCAGTGGTGTCGCGACAGGCGTGAATGGAGGGACGAATGGAGACGTGTCGTCTTCAGCGATGAGAGTCGCTTCTGCCTTGGTGCCAATGATGGTCGTATGCGTGTTTGGCGCCGTGCAGGTGAGCGCCACAATCAGGACTGCATACGACCGTGGCACACAGGGCCAACACCCGGCATCATGGTGTGGGGAGCGATCTCCTACACTGGCCGTACACCACTGGTGATCGTCGAGGGGACACTGAATAGTGCACGGTACATCCAAACCGTCATCGAACCCATCGTTCTACCATTCCTAGACCGGCAAGGGAACTTGCTGTTCCAACAGGACAATGCACGTCCGCATGTATCCCGTGCCACCCAGCGTGCTCTAGAAGGTGTAAGTCAACTACCCTGGCCAGCAAGATCTCCGGATCTGTCCCCCATTGAGCATGTTTGGGACTGGATGAAGCGTCGTCTCACGCAGTCTGCACGTCCAGCACGAACGCTGGTCCAACTGAGGCGCCAGGTGGAAATGGCATGGCAAGCCGTTCCACAGGACTACATCCAGCATCTCTACGATCGTCTCCATGGGAGAATAGCAGCCTGCCTTGCTGCGAAAGGTGGATATACACTGTACTAGTGCCGACATTGTGCATGCTCTGTTGCCTGTGTCTATGGGCCTGTGGTTCTGTCAGTGTGATCATGTGATGTATCTGACCCCAGGAATGTGTCAATAAAGTTTCCCCTTCCTGGGACAATGAATTCACGGTGTTCTTATTTCAATTTCCAGGAGTGTATATCACAGGCTCATCTCGGCATGAGCTACAACCCGCACACTCTCTAAGTTCACGCTTCATTGTGTCGTCGGTACACTCGACGCTTTGTATCATTTGAAAAGATACAAATTCCCGATTCGTCGGACCACGACACGCCTCCAATCAGCTTAGAATCCACACTGCATGCAGTTTCCTTCGCATTGTTCGCTCTGAAACTGATATAGACATGCGTTCACAGACAGGAGCAACTGCTCTCGGGTATGAAATCTCTTGTCATACCCAGCTTTTGAAGGTTACCATCTTCTTATGATCACTGTCCTTACGCCGTGTTCTACAGGGTGTTTCAAAAATTATTTTCTATCACAAACTTTCGGGACAGGTTCGTTATATCAAAACAAAAAAAATAATATAACCACGTATGTGAAAATCCTTCAATTTCGAGTTGCTGATGAAAATTTACAACTTAGGTGACTGAAGCTCATCAACAACTCTTAGTAAATGCTATAATTGCCCTCATCTTGCTTCTAAACATGGATGCACTCGTCGAGTCATGGACGGTTACACCCTATCAAATGCTCCCTGCTGGTTTCGAATAGTGTTGCAGGCTTCTATGATACGTCGATGGAGAGTTTCTGCATCCGGGTACTCTGCTGAATAGACAAATTGTGTAAGGTACCCCCAGAGATATTAATCCAAAGGGTTGAGGTCGGGGTAACGTGCAGTTGATGGAACTGGTCGTTCTCTAACTGTCCGTCTGTCATGGTAGATACCAGCATCTCGAGCTCCATCATACATATGTTTCTCCTTATTTGCAGGGGTGTTCTGAATAAAGTCCTTGTAGACAGTACCCGTAAATGTTAGAGAAAGACAGTCATCTACAATTCCAGCCCACACATTAATCGTGAGACTATTACTGGTGTGAGGCCTGTCCTGTAGTCCTGCACACGTTCAAGATGATACAGATACACGAGCTGGCCGTCAAGTATCCTCCATGCTGAAGTTGTAGCACATGACAGAGCCACTTGCCTTGCGCTGATACCTGGCTCTGCTTTGAGGGCTGGTCAGGCGAATGAATAACATGTGGTCTTCCCCGGTCAGTAGTCTGTGCTGCTATGGATCCTGCCTCGGCAATGCAACGATACACAGCACCGAAGGTTGGTTGACTCGGCCGTCTTCGGTCCGGAAACGCCGTGTGACACAACCGTGCAGCCTCTTACCCATTACTGCACATAAAAATCACGTCAGCCTGCTCATGAAATGAATATCCTGCCATGTTCGAACACACCACTTTCAATTAACACACTACATGTACATGTACATGTATGCACTGGACATGCTGCAAACAGACGAATGTAAGTCAGTCCCCTTGGCAACAGAACATCTTTGATGCAATGAGTCAAATGGGTGGATAGATAAGTGAAGTTGTTGGGTTGTAGCCGGCCGCTGTGGCCGAGCGGTTCCAGGTGCTTCAGTCCGGAGCCGCGCTGCTGCTACAGTCATAAGTTCGAGTCCTGCCTCGGGCATAGATGTGTGTGATGTCCTTAGGTTAGTTGGGTTTAAGTAGTTCTAAGTCTAGGGGACTGATGACCTCAGATGTTAAGACCCATAGTGCTTAGAGCCATTTGAACCATTTTGTTGAGTTTTACCTGGAAAGTCGTTGAACGTCAATTTACATCAATAGCTGGAAGACGAAGGATTTTCTTGTTTCGGTGTAAGGAACCTGTCCCCAAAGTTGGTAAAAGTATTTTTGAAACGCACTGTATAATTGTGAATGTACTACAATTCCTTGTAGATATGTTGGCCAGCCCGTGTTGATTGATGCATTAACAAGTCAGACAGCCGGCTGGTGTGGCCGAGAGGTTCTAGGCGCTTCAGTCTGGAACCACGTTACCTCTACGGTCGCAGGTTCGAATCCTGCCTCGAGCATGGATGTGTGTGATGTCCTTAGGTTAGTTAGATTTAACTAGTTCTAAGTTTTAGAGGACTGATGACCTCAGATGTTAAATCCCATAGTGCTCAGAGCCAACTCAGACATCTTCACTCATGGTGTGGTCATGGGAACATTCAAACACGGTAGCCCCTTTGTGCCATTCTTCCACATCCCCACATCAACCTATCTTACAGTGCTGATTCCGTACAACCGACTGTCATGTACACACCACTTCACTCTCGTTAGATACATGACTAGTGGAGGTTCACGTGACTGTCTGGTACCAGTTCTACACTATACGAGGGTCGGTCAAAAAGTAATGCCTCCCATTTTTTTTCTACTTAAAGAAATTAAGTTAAGTGAAAAATTTGAATTTGGCGCCATTCCTCAAACCTTCTTCTGCAATCCACTGCAGTAGTAATTTTCTGTGTCAACAGGTGGCAGCACAGCAGAAGTTTGTAAGATGGCCGACATCGATGTTCGTTTGAGACAGCGTTGTGTGATTGAATTCTTGAATGCAGAAGGTGAAACGCCCATACACATTCATGAAAGACTGAAGAAGGTGTATGGTGTTGTGACAGTGGATGTCAGCACTGTTAGACGATGGGTTCGTCGTTGTAAGGAAGCTGAAGGGCAAACACCGTTGACTGACGAAAAGCGGAGCGGCAGGCCGGTGAGTGCAGTGACTCCACACAACATTCAGCAAGTTGATGACATCATTCGTGGTGACCGTCGGGTGACTGCAGATGAAGTGTGTCGCATTATTCTCTTAGTAAAGGCAGTGTGATCACGATTATTAAACAATTGGGGTACTCAAAAGTTTGTGCACGGTGGGTTCCAAGAATGTTAACCGATCAGAATAAAGAGGCAAGGAAAACAATAGCCTCCCAACACTTGCAGCGCTTCCGTTTGGAGGGAGATGAGTTTCTGAAAAAAATTGTGACCGGGGACGAAACATGGGTGCATTTTTTTGAACCCGAATCAAAGAGGCAGTCAATGGAGTGGCGTCACACAAGCTCGCCGAGGAAGAAAAAATTCAAAACTGTGCGATCGGCAGGGAAAGTTATGGCAACAGTTTTCTGGGATACAGAGGGTGTGATTCTGGTTGATTTTTTGGAGCAGGGATGCACAATAAATTCTGTTCAATACGTCACAACCCTCAACAAACTTAAAGCACGTCTTCAGCGAGTTCGCCCAACAAAATCAATGGCAGATGTTCTTCTTTTGCATGACAATGCAAGACCACACACCAGTCGTCACACCTCTGACGAGATTGTCAAAATTGGATGGGAAGTTTTGCCTCATCCCCCATACAGCCCTGACCTGGCACCATCAGACTTCCATCTGTTCGGGCCACTAAAAGAAGCTCATCGTGGGATTCATTTTGAAGATGAGGAGGCCGTCAAAACATCCGTGCGTCAATGGCTTAGGAAGCAGAGCTGTGATTTTTACCGTGCTGGGATACATGCCCTTGTTCAAAGATGGACCAAAACTGTAGAGATGGGCGGAGATTACATTGAAAAATGACAAAATGATCCTCAATGTTGTGGTTTTCAACCTATGTAATTGCATTTAAATTTCCTGACAATTAAACGTAGAAAAAAAAATAGGAGGCATTACTTTTTGACTGACCCTCGTATTTAGCGCTCCAGTTCGGCCGCTGTGCTCTTTAAGGGGGTGATTAGCATTTCTCAGGTGAGCTTATTCACCGCTGTAAATTGTCTGTTTTGGCTCCTTTTGGAATACTACCGTTCCTCCTAATAGCGCACATTGCCTTGCTCGCTAACAAAATAGGTTTAGATGCTGACAGGACTTGTACACGAGAAGTCTCGAAATGGTGTACCAGATTCACTCGCTAGCCGAGAGACACCGGCTGTGCCAGCGAGAGGCACGTATGAGCAGGAGTTGGCTTATCTGGCTGTCTGTGTACAGCAGAGACGTGCGCCGGCCACCGCTAACTGCTCGCTAAGTAGCTACCAGTGCCGCAGACAATGCGATGACACAGGGCTGCACAAGCTGTCGTTCAGCCTACTGTCTTGCAATTGATAATGAACCACACAAAGATTTTACGTGTTTTCGTTTTAGTACCACGTTTGCGTTTAGAGTCCGTACTTCAATCGGTAAAAACGGAACCCTTATAGAATCACTTTGTTGTCCGTCTGTATGTCTGCCCGTCCGTCCTACTTTTCAAAACCATTTTTCTCAGGACCACGTGTTAAGGTCTACGGCCCATTGACAGTGAAATATATGCATCTAAGTCAATGCAGTCAAAAAATATGGGGACAATTATTGAATTATATGAGACAAAACGTAAATTAGTTACAAACTAGGGCGTGCACACAATTTATTCAACATGTGAACGTCACTATAGATATTAGGATTTAGGTTGTGATATGTTCGATATGCCTGCCATCATTGGCGATGAAGTGGCGCAGACGAATAGCGAAATTCTGCATGACCCGCTGAAGTGTCGGAACATCTATGCTGTCGATGATCTCCTGAACGACTGTTTTCAGCTCAGCAATGGTTTTGGGATTATTGTTGCACACTTTGTCTTTAACATAGCCCCACAAAAAGGAGTCGTATATGTTCAGATCCGGAGAATATGGCAGCCAATTGAGGGCCATACCAGTGGCTCTTGGGTAGCCCAGCGCCAGAATGCGGACCCCAAAGTTCTCCTCCAGGCTATTAAATACTCTCCCGCTTCGATGGGGTCGAGCTCCGTCTTGCATGAACCGCGTCGTGTTGAAAACAGCGTCACTTTGGACAATGGGGATGAAATCATTTTCCAAAACCTGCATGTACATTGCGGTAGTCACCATGTCATCAAGGTATATCGCACCGATTACTCAGTGACTGGTTCGAATCCTGCCTCGGGCATGGGTGTGTGATTTCCTTAGGTTAGTTAGTTTTAAGTAGTTCTAAGTTCTAAGCGGACTGATGACCTCAGATGTGAAGTCCCATAGTGCTCAGAGCCATTTAAACCATTACTGAACTCAGTGACTGGACACTGCACACCACACCGTCACCCAGTGAAGGTGAAGAGACTTCTCGATCGCGAAATGGGGGGGTCCCCCAAAATCCGACAATTTTGGTTATTGACGAACCCGTCCAAGTGAAAATGGGCTTCGCTGCTAAACGAAATTATGCATACGCGTCCCAGTTTCCATCATGCTCCGTGGCCAACCGTGCAGCTTGAACGTCGTAACGCAAGCCACTCAGAAGTTATGACGATTGTATTTCATATAGTTCAGTAACTGTCACCCTGTATGTTACAAATTTTGATACCCGAAAACAGACTCATCAAATGCTTGAAGGTCTCTCGGGCATGCAGCAGGGTTGACTGGTCGTTGTAGAACGAATTTTCGACGGCGTAACGTGCCATCATCATCAGGTTACTCCTGTTGACTGACGTCCTAGGCCGTCAGGTGGTGTGGTATATACAGGGAGTTACAAAAAGGTACGGCCAAACTTCCAGGAAACATTCCTCACACACAAATAAGGAAAAGATGTTATGTGGACATGTGTCCGGAAACGCTTAATTTCCATGTTAGAGCTCATTTTAGTTTCGTCCACCTACGCTCAATGGAGCACGCTATCATGATATCATACGGGATACTCTACCTATGCTGCTAGAACATGTGCCTTTACAAGTACGACACAACATGTGGTTCATGCGCGATGGAGCTCCTGCACATTTCAGTCGAAGCGTTCGTACGCTTCTCAACAACAGATTCGGTGACCGATGGATTGCTAGCGGCGGACCAATTCCATGGCCTCCACGCTCTCCTGACCTCAACCCTCTTGACTTTCATTTATGGCGGCATTTTAAAGCTCTTGTCTACGCAACCTCGGTACCAAATGTAGAGACTCTTCATGCTTGTATTGTGGACGGCTGTGGTACAATACGCCATTCTCCAGGGCTGCATCAGAGCATCAGGGGTTCCATGCGACAGAGGGTTGATGCATGTATCCTCGCTAACGGAGGACATTTTGAACATTTCCTGTAACAAAGTGTTTGAAGTCACGCTGGTACGTTCTGTTGCTGTGTGTTTCCATTCCATGATTAATGTGATTTGAAGAGAAGTAATAAAATGAGCTCTAACATGGAAATTAAGCGTTTCCGGACACATGTCCACATAACATATTTTCTTTGTGTGTGAGGAATGTTTCCTGAAAGTTTGGCTGTACCTTTTTGTAACACACTATATATACCTGTCGCCTCTCCCCTCCACTGACTCCGCGTATGGACCGAGGGATGTGCAGGCCGCGGTAGTGGGGGTAGCTTGCGCTGACGAGATGACTGATGGGCGTCAGTACGCATGCCGCCTTCGGCGGGTGTGGTGCCCCGTTTCCGCTGCTCCAGCCCCAAATTCAGTTCACCATGGAGGTGGAGAAAAACGGGCAGCTACCGTTCTTGAATGTTATGGTACGGAAAAAGCCTGATGGGACGCTGGGACACAGCGTCTACCGGAAGACAACCCACACGGATCTGTACCTTCACGCCTCCAGCTGTCATCACCCGCCACAAAGGGAAGGAGTACAAAATACATTGGTTCACAGAGCTCGTGTGATCTCCGGCGAAGAAAGCTTAAAACCGGAAGTAGACCACCTCAAGGATGTGTTCCAGAAGAACGGCTATAGTGACCGCCAGATTCGACGCGCCTTCAAGCAGAAGACCACACCACAGCCGACACCTGATGATGATCCACCGAAAGCGACAGCCTACATACCATACGCGGGCAACGTGGAAAAATAGGCAGGATTCTAGGACGTCATAACATCAAATGTGTCTACCGCCCGCTGCCAAAGATCAAGTGAAAGACGATTTAGGACTCCGGAAATTTGGAGATTATTTCATACCGTACGAGTGTGGGAAAGAGTATGTGGGGCAAACCATTCGCACGATAGAGGAAAGGTGTCCTGAACACAAACGGCACACCGATCTCAAACAGCCTACAAAATCTGCAATCGCAGAACATTGCCTCGAGACAAATCATCGTATGAAATACGAGAACACAGAAGTCCTGCACAACACATCCCGCTTTTGGGACTGTGTATACAAGGAAGCAATTAAAATCCGGCTGCACGAGAGCCTTATTAACAAGGACAAAGGATTTCAACTCAGCCAAGCGTGGAATCCAGCAGTAAAAGTTCTGCAGGAGCAGCGGAAACGGGGCACCACACCCGCCCAAGGCAGCATGCGTACTGACGCCCATTAATCATCTTGTCAGTGCAAGCTACCCCCACCACCGCGGCCTGCACATCCCTCGGTCCACACGCAGAGTCAGTGGAGGGGAGAGGCGACAGGTATATATACCACACCACCAGCCGGGCTGAAGTCAAATGGACCATCATGCATACCACCGCTAGGAAGGCCCCTGGTCAAGGTGGCATTCAAAACCGTGTCCTCCAGGAGTTCACGAACAAAGCTGTAGACTACCTAACACACATCAAACACTTCCCCGCCTTTTGGAAGACGGCCAAGGTCCTGATGTTCAGGAAGCCGGGGTAAGACCACTCCCTCCCACAGAATTACCGACCCATCAGTCTGCTGAGCGCGCTCAGCAAGATCGTTGAGAAGGTAATATTAAAACGACTCACCAGGCACTGCATCACAAACGACATCCTGACACCGGAGCAATTCGGTTTCACGAATCACCACTCAACAACACAACTCCTCCGTGTCGTTGAATACATAACACACGAATACAACACAAACAAAGCAACTGGGGCTGTGTTCGTGGACATCGAAAAGGCTTTTGATTCTCTATGGCACAACAGTCTGATACGCAAACTCAGTGACGTCTCATACACTCATATCTCATGGACAGGAGTTTCAACACCGACGGGCAGGGCAAACAATCGACACGACATGGTATCCAGGCAAGAGTACCCCAAGGAAGCATCCTAGGGCCCTTACTGTTTAACCTCTACATTAACGACCTCCCAGCTACACACAACACGACGGTGGCAATCTACGCGGATGACACCGCCATCCTTGCGCAAGATTGGAAGCCGTCCAACATTAACTCACGACTACAGACTGCACTCAGAACGGCAGAGCCTTGGCTGGTGAAATGGCGTGTTAGGGTAAACGTCGACAAGCGCGAAGCCGTTCTGTTCACTAGAAGACCGAAGCTACTGCGCAAACATCAGCACTGCAACCCAATAACACTACATGCACGCCCAATACGTTTCCACGAGAAGGTCAAATACCACGGTGTCTGGCTGGACCGGAAACTACTCTGGGGGGACTCCGGGGGGACCACATTCAACACGTGACCAACAACGCAAACGCGAGGGTCAAACAACTCTACCCTATGCTTAACAGGCGTAGCTCACTGAATAGGAGGGTGTCTAGGTCCATGTACATGACACTTATTCGTCCCCTAATGACGTACGCAGCCTCTGTCTGGGGATACGCTGCGCCCTCGCCTGCGCCCTCTGCAGCTCATACAGAACAAAGTACTCAAAATCATAAGCAACGCTCCGCGCTAGACACGCATCGCGGACCTTCACCGGGAATATCGGCTAGATACCATCTTGCAGGTATTCCAAAAACTCTCCACACGACTGTACAATAACTCGAGACACTCATGCAACCCGTTTATCCTTTCTCTGGGCAACTACCACCACAACCGTAGATGAAAGCATAAAAGACCAAAGACATTATTGGCTAGGAACTAAACATCTATGGTCCATAGCACACTAACATGACAGCACTGGCGAGCCCCTGCAACACAGCTACTACTGGTAACCCCAGATGCTCGACTCGCCGAAAAACAGGCAACCGCAGGGAAACCGTACTGCACACAGCACGCAAACCAACCACACACACCCCCTACACTGTCTGTGAGCCGATCTATGACCGATCGCCCACTAATGTACAACGACCGTACACTGTTGCAGGGACGCAGCAACTGCAGCAAGCCCCGCGACGAGCTCCAGCAACGACAAAGGTAACGATGCACGATACCTCGCACTAACATAACCACACCTTGCATGCACTGTCGCAGATAGCAAGCCGCTACTGCCCTTACTACCCGTCCTACTGTCGCAGAGGTTTTTTTTTTCCTTGGCGCTTGCCTCGGCACTTTTTTTCCTCTGCCCCTACAACCGCTACCCTCCGATCGCTTTCGTCCACTTTCTATCTCCTGATGGACCATGTTAATGAGTGATCTTACCCAGACGCATGGATAACATCACAGCCCGCATCCTGTGACTCCTGATTCAAAAACTAACATGTTATACGGAGGTGACAGCAGAACTTTTGGTTTGGTCACCACGTTGGTGTGGGCGTGGAGGGGCCCCATCCTTTGGAATCTGGCTAGGACGTCGGCCAGTTGCCCTGATTGAATAATCCGGTCAGCATCGAAGCTTCACCACCAACGACTCCTCTCCGAGTCATACGCTGTCACACAAAATGTCCACCACCACCTTCAACCCACAGCAGTGGTAGGAAATGCCCATTCGGTAAACCCAACGTTCCAGATAGACTGGGCTATTCCACACCAGTCCAGAAGATTGAGGCCGCGCGCCTAGGACGTCAGTCAACAGGAGTAACCTGATGATGATGGCACGTTACGCCGTCGAAAATTCGTTCTACAACGACCATTCAACCCGGCTGCATGCCCGAGAGACATTCAAGCATCTCATTCGCCGGGAAAATCTACGAACACACATGAGACTCATTAAATCCTGCAGGGTATTTCCTGTTGACCGAGAATGATGAAATTGGGCAGGAACCAGGGTTTCACACTACAAGTAAAGCAAAAAATCCGAAAATTGTTAATCTATAATTATATAGCAAAAAATATTTCTTTTTTCATTTGTTACCCGACTTCAAAAATTAAAATATTCTAGAAAGTCTTGGAATTCGCGGGACCGACATGTTGCCAGTATCTGTGTCGATAATGGGCAAAAATCGTCGAGATTCTCAATTCCAGGAATTGATAAACTGTCTATATACGGAAACCTCAGAGAACAAGTCCTACTCGTACGCAGCAATTCGTTTTTTTTTTTTCGCCCTAAGTCACAGTCACAAGTGATACTATAGTCTTCCTGTGCTGGCGCTGGTCGTAAGCCTTCCACAGAATCACAGGTGAGTTCATGTCTGAGTAGTAGTCACTCTTAGGAGAAAAATCATGGTGTGGTAATGCATCACAACGTTTCCGCATCCCACGATGACGAAGGACGGATGTGTTACATTCGTACTGCGAGAAAAAAAGGGCAGCCCAGCAAGAATAGGTGTAACGGGGTTTCTCTGCGCAACCCAGGCTGGAGAGAAGAACTGCTGAGAGCGGGAGGCTGTTAAAGAGGTATACAAACGATGGGAGATTGATCCAATAATTTTGTGTATTGGGACACGTCACTGAAAACTACTGAAACAACTAAATTGCTGACATTTCGATCGACTTGCTGCGGGCCTCTTCAGAGCGTCCATTGGCGTATACTGATGATTGTCTGTCAATTTTTGGTTATGTAGTGACCACCGACGTCGCATCTCTGATACGTCATTGGGCAATGTGATGAGAGGTAACTATGGAGGGGTTTGGCAGTGTGGTAAACTATTTCCTCCGCTACTCTGGTGGCTGACTGCAGTGCAACTCTACTAGGTGACTGGTTGGAAATAGTGCATCAGCAGGCTGTTGCCTTTGAAGTTCTGGTAGGGAAACTCGTTGGTGATGAGTTGTTGTTGTTGTGATCTTCAGTCCTGAGACTGGTTTGATGCAGCTCTCTATGCTACTCTATCCTGTGCAAGCTTCTTCATCTCCCAGTACTTACTGCAACCTGCATCCTTCTGAATCTGCTTAGTGTATTCATCTCTTGGTCTCCCTCTACGATTTTTACCCTCCACGCTGCCCTAAAATACAAAATTGGTGATCCCTTGATGCCTCAGATGTCCTACCAACCGATCTCTTCTTCTGGTCAAGTTGTGCCACAAACTCATCTTCTCCCCAATTCTATTCAATACCTCCTCATTAGTTATGTAATCTACCCATCTAATCTTCAGCATTCTTCTGTCGCACCACATTTCGAAAGCTTCTATTCTCTTCTTGTCTAAACTATTTATCGTCCATGTTTCACTTCCATACATGGCCACACTCCATACAAATACTTTCAGAAACGACTTCCTGACACTTAAATCTATACTCGATGTTAACAAATTTCTCATCTTCAGAAACGCTTTCCCTGCCATTGCCAGCCTACATTTTATATCCTCTCTACTTCGACCATCATCTGTTATTTTGCTCCCCAAATAGCAAAACTCCTTTACTACTTTAAGTGTCTCATATCCTAATCTAATTCCCTCAGCATCACCTGAGTTAATTCGACTACATTTCATTATCCTCGTTTTGCTTTTGTTGATATTCATCTTATATCTCCCTTTCAAGACACTGTTCATTCCGTTCAACTGCTCTTCCAAGTCCTTTGCTGTCTCTGACAGAATTACAATGTCATCGGCGAACCTCAAAGTTTTTATTTCTTTTCGATGGATTTTAATACCTACTCCGAATTTTTCTTTTGTTTCCTTTACTGCTTGCTCAATATACAGATTGAATAACATCGGGGAGAGGCTACAACCCTGTCTCACTCCCTTCCCAACCACTGCTTCCATTTAATGCCCCTCGACTCTGATAACTACCATCTGGTTTCTGTACAAATTGTAAATAGCCTTTCGCTCTCTGTATTTTACCCCTGCCACCTTTAGAATTTGAAGAGAGTATTCCAGTCAACGTTGTCAAAAGCTTTCTCTAAGTCTACAAACGCTAGAAACGTGTTTACCTCTCCTTAATCTTTCTTCTATGATAAGGTCACGTGTTCCAATATTTCTACGTAATCCAAACTGATCTTCCCCGAGATCGGTTTCTACAATTTTTTCCATTCGTCTGTAAAGGATTCGCGTTAGTATTTTGCAGCTGTGACTTATTAAACTGATAGTTCGGTAATTTTCACATCTGTCAACACCTGCTTTCTTTGGGACTGGAATTATTATATTATTCTTGAAGTCTGAGGGTATTTTTCCTATCACATACATCTTGCACACCAGGTGGTAGAGTTTTGTCAGGGCTGGCTCTCTCAAGGCCGTCAGTAGTTCTAATGGAATGTTGTCTACTCCCGGGGCCTCGTTTCGACTCAGATCTTTCAGTGCTCTGTCAAACTCTTCACGCAGTATCATATCTTCCATTTCATCTTCATCTACATCCTCTTCCATTCCCATAATATTGTCCTCAAGTACATCGCCGTTGTATAGACCCTCTATATACTCCTTCCACCTTTCTGCTTTCTCTTCTTTGCTTAGAACTGGGTTTCCATCTGAGCTCTTGATATTCATACTAGTGGCTCTCTTTTCTCCAAAGGTCTCTTTAATTTTCCTGTAGGCAGTATCTATTTTACCCCTAGTGAGATAAGCCTCTACATCCTTACATTTGTCCTCTAGCGATGCATGTTTAGACATTTTGCACTTCCTGTCGATCTCATTTTTGAGACGTTTGTATTCCTTTTTGCCTGCTTCATTTACTGCATTTTTATATTTTCTCCTTTCATCAATTTAATTCAATATTTCTTCTGTTACCTAAGGATTTCTACTAGCCCTCGTCTTTTTACCTACTTGATCCTCCGCTGCCTTCACTACTTCATCCGTCAGAGCTACCCATTCTTCTTCTACTGTGTTTCTTTCCCCCATTCCTGTCAATTGTTCACTTATGCTCTCCCTGAAACTCTGTAAAACCTCTGGTTTAGCCAGTTTATCCAGGTCCCATCTCCTTAAATTCCCTTTTGCATTTTCTTCAGTTTTAATCTACAGTTCATAACCAATAGATTGTGGTCAGAGTCCACATCTGCCCCTGGAAATGTCTTACAATTTAAAACCTGGTTCCTAAATCTCTGTCTCACCATTATATAATCTATCTGATACCTTCTAGTATCTCCATGATTCTCCCATGTATACGACCTTCTTTTATGATTCTTGAAGCAAGTGTTAACTATGATTAAGTTATGCTCTGTGCAAAGTTCTACCAGACGGCTTCCTCTTTCATTTCTTACCCCCAATAGATATTCGCCTACTATGTTTCCTTCTCTCCCTTTTCATACTCTCGAATTCCAGTCACCCATGACTATTAAATTTTTGTCTCCCTTCACTACCTGAATAATTTCCTTTATCTCATCATACATTTCATCAATTTATTCATCATCTGCAGAGCTAGTTGGCATACACTATGCTGTTTGTAGTAGCTTACCCATACTCCTATTTTTTTTATTCATTATTAAAACTACTCCTGCATTACCCCTATTTGATTTTGTATTTATAACCCTGTATTCACCTGACCAAAAGTCTTGTTCCTTCTGCCACCGAACTTCACTAATTCCCACTATATCTAACTTTAACATATCTATTTCCCTTTTTAAATTTTCTAACGTACCTGCCCGATTAAGGGATCTGACATTCCACGCTCCGATCCGTAGAACGCCAGTTTTCTCTCTCCTGATAACTATATCCTCTTGAGTAGTCCCCGCTCGGAGATCCGAATGGGGGACTATTTTACCTCCGGAAAATTTTACCCAAGAGGCCGCCATCATCATTTAACCATACAGTAAAGCTGCATGCCCTCGGGAAAAATTACGGCTGTAGTTTCCCCTTGCTTTCAGCGGTGATTTAGTAGGCAGTAGCAAATCCGCAGCTTGTATCCAGCCGGCAGTGTTTTCCTGCAGCGAGGCGTTAAGGTCGCAGGACAGTTCTCTGGCGGCCGCTGTTTATACTGTTAAACCCGGGTCAAGTGGGGCTGCTGTCTGGCGAACACACGCGATCAACCGTGCTGGAATCACCGGCAGCCAGGCCGTAGATAACTTGCAGGCATTCTCCCTGTTCATGCTGTTAGAGTGTTTAATTACTTCAATAGCCTCTCTTATTTTTTTCACTACGTCATCCATGACTGCCAAGCAAGCAACGGATATTCTAGGAAATTGATAGAATGGCCACATTCCTGCTTGTTTCAGATACAGCTCACTTGTTCTGTGGCCGACGTACGTAACGGTCATGTTCCGACATTCAAGCGCTAGTGGGCTCCCGGTTTCGCCAACAGACTTCGCCGCATTCACATCGAAATTCGTAGACACCTTCATTGTGGAGGGCATTCACAGGATACTTAGTAGGATTCAGCCTCTTCAAATTGTTCAGTGACGTCTTAGATATGTGACGTTGGTAGCCACCGGACAACCGAAAATGACAGTAAATAAAGGAAGACATTCAGAGGTATATAGCAGTGAAACGCCCTGAAGAGGACCGCAGCAGTTCATAATGACGCGGTCCAATAACCAAAATTATTTTATTCAAAATACCACCACCCGTGGAAGTCCACAACTTTATATTAATGGGAGAGTAAGTTTGGAATTCATTTTCCAACACGCTATACAATTATCAGTATTCGGAATTAAGTCCAAAGCGAAGGTATTGTTAATCGAATACATAAGCAAAGACGCGAGCGTGTACGAAGAGCAGGAAGAACAGTTGGCAATACTTTTCACCAAGTAGCCGAAACATAAAATCCTCGCCCATGAGAAACCAGTCAGGATGCACGGCGAATTATCCACTCTTGTATTATGTAGCACTTTGTTTGCGGAGAGAGTTAGTTTATTGGTTTGATGCCTCGCCTGTATTAAACTCTTCGTGTTAGTGTAACAATTACATCCACCATCTTCAATTATCTGTTGTATGTATTCCAGTCACAAATTCGCCGTGCAGTTTTTGCACTTGCGGCTTCCACTAATACTACGGAAGTTTATCCTTGAAACCTGAAAACGTCATACCATCCTGTCTTTGCCTCTAGTCTTACGCTTGTTCCTATTCTCTCCGGTTTTGAGGTCAAACTCCTTAGTTCGTATCAGATCAATCCTCTTAAATTTCAGCATCGATCCACGGCTTCATATCTCAAACACTTCGATTCTCTTCATTGCCGGTATTCGCGTAATCCCCGCTTCCCTTCCACACAGTGATGTGTTCAAGACATGCATTCTCAGAAATTTATTTTCAAATTGAGGCCCATGTTTAACATTTCTAGACGCCTTACGGAGGGGGATACTACCTCTTTGCTCCTTACATTCTTTTTGTTTGGTCCATAATCCGTCATTTTGATTTCAAGATAGCAGAATTCCTTTACTTCGTCTCAATTTTCGTAGTAAGTTTTTCGAAAATCTCTCTTCTACTGCTCCACAAAAATAGTTCAAATGGCTCTGAGGACTATAGGACTTAACATCTGAGGTCATTAGTCCCCTAGAACTTACAACTACTTAAACCTAACTAACCTAAGGACATCACACACATCCATGCCCGAGACAGGATTCGAACCTGCGACCGTAGCGGTCGCGCGGTTCCAGACTGAAGCGCCTAGAACCGCTCGGCCACACCGGCCGGCCAAACATTTTCTTTCCTAAGCAGCACTTAAAGAGGTGAAGGTGATGATGTGGAACCGAATGCAGACTGTCTGTCGTATACTCGTATTTCATCTTGAAAGTGTCAATTAATATGGAAGGGGAAATAAATTTTACATATCAATATTGAGCCTGTGTATGTCTGTGCTCGCAAAACTTGAAGAGTAGTCAGTCGATTAATTTGAAATATTGACACAACGTTGCGTTCGAATACGCGCATACTGCCAGAAAGAAGACGACGGCCTAGGCTAACTGGGAGATACTTAATGATTTCAACATCGTCTGCCAACAGATATCGTAGTGGCATAGCTACCAGACCACCCTCTGTGTCTCCCCTTTAAAAGGGAATGCTCACTGCCAGAAGGCTCAGTGTGGCGGAACATGTGAAGCAAGCAAGCAAGCAACCATGCTACGGAGATGCACCCGTGCTAAATACAGCCCACTGAGCCAGTTTGAAAGGGGACTCTGGCCTTCCGAGTGGCAGAATGGTCCTTTCGGAGAATTTCCACACAACTTGGTCGTGCTGCGTCAGTTGTGCAACGATGCTGATTAT
Organism: Schistocerca serialis cubense; assembly: GCF_023864345.2. Classification (NCBI taxonomy): domain Eukaryota; kingdom Metazoa; phylum Arthropoda; class Insecta; order Orthoptera; family Acrididae; genus Schistocerca; species Schistocerca serialis. Next base: position 869,266,152 of record NC_064638.1, on the reverse strand, counting down.
CAGTGCTCACGTGAACATTCTGACATCCGTAGACGAGGCTCTGGACGTCCACGCAGCACAGGCGCCCGCCACGGTCGTCGTATTGTAAGGGCAGCAGTGGCAGATCGTACAGCTACCACAGCACAGAAAGAGGGCTTGTGAGCCCAGACGTGTCAGTACGAACTGTTGCGAACCTGTTATTAGCAGTGGGACTACGGGCAAACACACATTTAGACAGCCGTCCACTCACGCCACAGCATCGACGTGCCGTCAGAGGATTACTTGGAGTGACGCAGTCTTCAGTGATGGAAGGAGATTCTGTCTGCACGCAAGTGATGGTAGATCGCGCGTACTGCGTAGACCTGATCAGCGCTGCCGTACTGTCTTGTGTGCGATAAGCTACAACTCTCGTTCACCTTTGGTCTTGCTGGAGGGGAGGCTAACCAGCGGTCAGTACGTTCCTTTGCCATTCTTGCAACAGGAAGGTTGTGTGACGCCGGTGTGGCCGTGCGGTTCTAGGCGCTTCAGTCTGGAACCGCGTGACCGTTACGGTCGCAGGTTCGAATCCTGCCTCGGCATGGATGTGTGTGCTGTCCTTAGGTTAGTTAGGTTTAAGTAGTTCTAAGTTCTATGAGACTGATGACCACAGATGTTAAGTCCCATAGTGCCCAGAGCCATTGGAAGGTTATGTGCTGCTCCAACGGGACAATGCTCGCCCACACACTCCCTGTGAAACTCAATGTTCTCTGCAGACGTGCAGAAACTTCCCTGGCCAACACGATCTCCGCACTTGTCCCTAATCGAGCATTTGTGCGGTATGATGGGATGAAAAGTGACTCGTGCGACTCGTCAACCAACAACTGCTTTACAGAACTACTGAACATGTAGAGCAGGCGTGGCATGACGTGTCCCAGGACACGGGATGCCAGAGTAAGTGACTGCATTGCCCCCTGTGGAGGGTGCACTATGTACTCTTATGGGTGTTTCGTCATGGGTCGATACCTGGTACTTCAGAACAGCTTGTGCTGTTGGACTGTAAATGTAATCATTTCACATACTTCACATACACTGTTGCACAACAAATCTCGAGTGTAGTGGAAACCTCGAAAAGGGTGAACTAATTTTTTTCTGGCAGTGTTTAAAGGGGAAACGTTGTTACCAAAAATGTCCAAAAGTTCTCGACCGATTTACTTCAAATATTTGTGCGATACTCTAATGAACATTCGTACAGACAAAGGCTATATACTTTTAATATATATTATATATAAATACATATGTAATAAATAAAGAGGAAATATTGTTACCTAAAATTTCGAAACGTGGTCGACAGGTTTATTTAAAATCTTTCATGATACTCTAAGAAACATTCATATGGACAGTAAGCTATATCTCTTTATTGTATATAATATATAAATATATTTATTTAATATATTAAGGGGGAAACCTGTTACCAAATATCTCAAAAAGTACTTTACCGACTTGCTTTAAATTTTTACATGTTGCTCTAATAAACGTTTGTTGGAACATATACAGGCTGTAATGGATGTATATGAATATATATTTTATATTTGGTACCTTAATATATACACACACTAGGGTGTTGGTTGTTTTTCCTATGCGTCTAACAGTCTACCCGCAAACGCATAATTTAATTTACTACCTGATGTGTTCTGTACAAACGAAACTGCAGGACTAAATATTTTTCGTCCACATGTCTATTCGTCAACACCTGACTTCCTGTCTAGGGGAAAATAAGCATTAATGGCTCTCTCTAGCCAACCTATAAAACATACGATTTGTAATAGCTACAATTATTAGACTGAAACACTAAAGAAATAGGTATAGAGATGTGTATTCAAATACAAAGGTACGCAGTTGATAGATTGGTTACTGCTGCTACAATGGCAGGTTATTAAGATTTAAGTGAGTTTCAACGTGGTGTTTAAGTCGGCTTACGAGCTATGGGACACAGCATCTCTGGTAAATTGGGAGTGGGGATTTTCCCGTACGACCATTTCACGAGTGTACCATGAATATCAGGAATCAGGTAAAACATCAAATCTCCGACGTCGCTGCGGCAGGAAAAAGACCCTGCAAGAACGGGACCAATGATGACTGAAGAGAATCGTTCAGCGTGACAGAAGTACAACCCTTCCGCAAATTACTGCAGATTTCAATGCTGGACCATCAGCAAGTGTCAGCGTACGAACCATTCAACAAAACATCGTCGATATGGGCTTTCGGAGCCGAACGCCCACTCGCGTACCCTCTCGTGTGCCCTTGATGATTCCACGACACAAAGCTTTATGCCTCGGCTGGGCCTGTCAACACCGGCATTGGACTGTTGATGACTGGAAACATTTTGCCTAATCGGAAGAGTCTCGCTTCAAATTGGATCGAGTAGATAGACGTGTTTGGCTATGGAGACAACCTCATGGATCCATTGACCCTGCATGTCCGCAGAGAATTGTTCAAGTTGGTGGAGGCTCTGTAATGGTGTGGGGTGTGAGCAGTTGGAGTGATATGAGACCCCTGCTACTTCTAGATACGACTCTGACAGGTGACACGTACGTAAGCACCCTGTCTGATCGCCTGTATCCATTTATGACTATTGTTCCGACGCACTTGGGCAATTTCAGCAGGACAATGCGACACCTCACAAGTCCAGAATTGTTACAGAGTGGTTCCAGGACACTTATGAGTTTAAACACTACAGCTGGCCACCAGACTCTCCAGACATGAACATTATTGAGCAACTCTGGTATGCCTTGCAACGTGCTGTTCAGAAGAGATCTCAAACCGTTCGTACTCTACTCTTACGGATTTATGGATAGCCATGTACGATTCATTGTGTCAGTTCCCTCCCGCACTACTTCAGACATTAGTCGAGTCCATACCACGTCGTGTTGCGGCACTTCTTCGTGTTCGCGGCGGCCCTACACGATATTAGGCAGGTGTACCAGTTTCTTTTGCTCTTCAGTATATAGTGAAATGTTGTTAGCAAAAATCTCGATAAACAAGGTTCAAGGTCAGGGAGAGGGTGAAAGAGGAGATGGATAGAAGGGTGGGAAGAAATCGATATAGAGTGCGGAAAAGACGAGAAGAGCAGAGGGGACAGGAGAAGAAGAAGAGAGAGGAACGAGGAGGAGGCGGCAGAGAAAGAGGGAGGAGGTGATGGACAGGAAGTTAGAGGAGAAGGACATAGGCATATACAGAAGGTGATGGAGATCAGGACATGCTTTCTCTTTTCTTTTCTTTTTTTTTCGTTTAACTAGACCGAGCCGCAGCAATATGTGTCCGAACAAAGGGAGTATTTTTTTTATTAATAGAGATAAGGGTTTCTCTGTGAGGCACTTACTATGAGGTGCGGCGCGGGCCTAAATTCTATGATTTAAATGTACACACTTTAAATCAAGGAGCAGTTCCCTGAAATGGGTGAAGAGCACAATGTCCAATAGCGATCAATTCGCAGTTTGGCATTCTTAATTTTCTAGAACATGGGAGGCAGTGTGATGTCAAATGATTTGTCTAAGAATAAGAAGTAACATAGATTGGAAAAACAATTTTCGCACCTTTGAATGAGGCTCGAAATAATGTGCAGTAGATGTGGTACTGACTGACAATTTGAAGCTCGACGTTTAAATTCACGTAGCAACAGTATGTCAAGGCTGCACAGCAGTAGACTGCATGGTGTACATAATTCAACAGACAAAGTTACTCTAATACTGTTTAAAATTCTGAGCTAAATTTTTTTTGATGTGATGTATCACAGCCATATATTTCTTAAAAGACAGCTGTTTTTGACAATTATCATTTTATTACATCTTCCACGATTGGCCAGTTTCGGCCTTACAGGTCATTCTCAAGTTCAGTCTACAAAAAAGATACAAGAAGTATAAGGTTAGCGTACTGACATAAAAAATGGTTCAAATGGTTCTGAGCACTACGGGACTCAACTGCTGTGGTCATCAGTCCCCTAGAACTCAGAACTACTTAAACCTAACTAACCTAAGGACATCACATACATCCATGCCCGAGGCAGGATTCGAACCTGCGACCGTAGCGGTCGCACGGTTCCCGACTGCGCGCCTAGAACCGCAAGACCACCGCGGCCGGCGTACTGACATAAATAAATAATATTTTACGATGGATAGTCTAAAATTCTACTTATATATGTGGATGTGTTGCACAATTATGCTGTTATTAAACGGCATCTCATTTGCTCTACATGATTACGAGTGGTATTCAAAGGCGCGCCAAAAGTTTCTCTAATCTATTTTATTTCTTTCTTTTACACATTTATTTCGCAAAAAATTTAGTCGCATTTTTCAAATTCTTTTATTGTCCAATTTTTGAGAGTTAAATGTAAAGCCAATGTTACTTTCTATGCGCAAACCATCTAGATTTTGGACAGATGAATTTTTTGACACTTTTACATAGCTAGCTGCAAGTAGTCGTGAAGTACTTCAATTTGTCCTCAAATAACTCAGTTTTTCTGCGGTCAGTTTGATACCACATTTTTTTCACATTCGGACTAAGAGTGACTAGCTAATGGAGTAGATTTTTGATGGAGGGGCCCATGTACTGAGGCCGTCGGCGCACAGGACGAAGCAGCAAATGTTGACGTGTACGCAGAGTGGAAACGCAACGTCACGAGAGACAGTGCAGTCGGTACGCGCCACCAGCTGGTTAAAGTGGTACTGCGCTCTCAGCTCTCTCCATCGGTAGTTGTCGGCCTTATTTGGCTCGCAAAATATACTGTTTGTTCTCTAAAATGCATGCGTGTAGAATTCCTGCGTTAGCTCTATTAAAACGCACATTTCCTTTCTTGACCATGTGGTAGTCATGTTGCTCTGTCCATGGTATTAAGAAATAAAAACTTCAGCATCCAAAACGTATAATAAGACAAAAATAAAAGACACATGCCCACTCAGTAAGGATATCATCTTACACAAATTCACCAAATTGAATACACACACTCGTGACAGAGGGCGCACTTATACACTCCTGGAAATGGAAAAAAGAACACATTGACACCGGTGTGTCAGACCCACCATACTTGCTCCGGACACCGCGAGAGGGCTGTACAAGCAATGATCACACGCACGGCACAGCGGACACACCAGGAACCGCGGTGTTGGCCGTCGAATGGCGCTAGCTGCGCAGCATTTGTGCACCGCCGCCGTCAGTGTCAGCCAGTTTGCTGTGGCATACGGAGCTCCATCGCAGTCTTTAACACTGGTAGCATGCCGCGACAGCGTGGACGTGAACCGTATGTGCAGTTGACGGACTTTGAGCGAGGGCGTATAGTGGGCATGCGGGAGGCCGGGTGGACGTACCGCCGAATTGCTCAACACGTGGGGCGTGAGGTCTCCACAGTACATCGATGTTGTCGCCAGTGGTCGGCGGAAGGTGCACGTGCCCGTCGACCTGGGACCGGACCGCAGCGACGCACGGATGCACGCCAAGACCGTAGGATCCTACGCAGTGCCGTAGGGGACCGCACCGCCACTTCCCAGCAAATTAGGGACACTGTTGCTCCTGGGGTATCGGCGAGGACCATTCGCAACCGTCTCCATGAAGCTGGGCTACGGTCCCGCACACCGTAAGGCCGTCTTCCGCTCACGCCCCAACATCGTGCAGCCCGCCTCCAGTGGTGTCGCGACAGGCGTGAATGGAGGGACGAATGGAGACGTGTCGTCTTCAGCGATGAGAGTCGCTTCTGCCTTGGTGCCAATGATGGTCGTATGCGTGTTTGGCGCCGTGCAGGTGAGCGCCACAATCAGGACTGCTTACGACCGAGGCACACAGGGCCAACACCCGGCATCATGGTGTGGGGAGCGATCTCCTACACTGGCCGTACACCACTGGTGATCGTCGAGGGGACACTGAATAGTGCACGGTACATCCAAACCGTCATCGAACCCATCGTTCTACCATTCCTAGACCGGCAAGGGAACTTGCTGTTCCAACAGGACAATGCACGTCCGCATGTATCCCGTGCCACCCAACGTGCTCTAGAAGGTGTAAGTCAACTACCCTGGCCAGCAAGATCTCCGGATCTGTCCCCCATTGAGCATGTTTGGGACTGGATGAAGCGTCGTCTCACGCGGTCTGCACGTCCAGCACGAACGCTGGTCCAATTGAGGCGCCAGGTGGAAATGGCATGGCAAGCCGTTCCACAGGACTACATCCAGCATCTCTACGATCGTCTCCATGGGAGAACAGCAGCCTGCATTGCTGCGAAAGGTGGATATACACTGTACTAGTGCCGACATTGTGCATGCTCTGTTGCCTGTGTCTATGTGCCTGTGGTTCTGTCAGTGTGATCATGTGATGTATCTGACCCCAGGAATGTGTCAATAAAGTTTCCCCTTCCTGGGACAATGAATTCACGGTGTTCTTATTTCAATTTCCAGGAGTGTATTTACATAGCATCAAATATTACAGAAACTATTTCGCTTAATTTCATAGGAAAGTCACAGAATCTTTTATAAAACGCGAAAGTGAAAGAGAAGTGTACGTATCAGGACGCGAACTGTCTCCTGACCCTATCTCAGTTACATTGCGCCACGCGGAGTAGCCGCGCGGTTTGAGGCGCCCGGATTGTGTGGCCTCTCCCGTCGGAGGTTTGAGTCCTCCCTCGGGCATGGGTGTGTGTGTTATTCTTAGCATAAGCTAAAGTTAGTTTAAATAGTGTGTAACTATACGGACCGATGACCTCGGTAGTTTGGTCCCTTAGGAATTTACACACAAGAGGGCAAGAGTTTCATTACGTGGATCCTCAACCAACCGCTCTATACTCACTCACTTGACATTCGGCGTGGTGACTAATGGGAGCCACTGTGAATGGGAAATCCCTTTACGGTCGCTTCCACCAGCCACCGCACCGAGTGTCTACATACTGGGTGATCAAAAAGTCAGTATAAATTTGAAAACTTAATAAAGCACGGAATAATGTAGATAGCGAGGTAAAAATTGACACGCATGCTTGGAATGACATGGGGTTTGACAAGAACAAAAAAAAAAAACAAAGTTCACAAAATGTCCAACAGATCTCTTGCGCGCGCCGTTTGGTGATGATCGTGCGTGCGCTTAGCCGCCATTTTCGTCATGCTTGGCTTCCCAGGTCCCCAGATCTCAGTCCGTGCGATTATTGGCTTTGAGGTTACCTGGAGTCGCAAGTGTATCGTGATCGACGACATCTCCAGGGATGCTGAAAGACAACATACGACGCCAATGCCTCTCCATAACTCCGGACATGCTTTACAGTGCTGTTCACAACATTATTCCTCGACTACAGCTATTGTTGAGCAATGATGGTGGGCATATTGAGCACTTCCTGTAAAGAACATCATCTTTGCTTTGTCTTACTTTGTTATGCTAATTATTGCTATTCTGATCAGATGAATCGCCATCTGTCAGATATTTTTTGAACTTTTGTATTGTTTTGGTTCTAATAAAACCCCATGTCATTCCCAGCATGTATGTCAATTTGTATCTCTCTGTCTACATTATTCCGTGATTCATTCAGTTTTCAAATTTGTACTGACTTTTTGATCACCCGGTAGTTAGCGCGTAAAGTGCTGAAACGTTGCTTACAGCTACTTCATATTTTATGTTACAATATTCTAAAGTATTTAATTGCTGTGATGCTATTAACTGACATTTAATTATAACAAATCCTAACAAGAACGACAAATTTTCGTGAATGTTCAATGGGTCGTTGCCTGAAAACACGCGTGTTATGACGCGTAAGTAGCTAAATACGAAAATTCTTTAACCTCAAAGAGGACGTTTCCCGTCATTCTGTTGCAACAAATAGTAACAATAACGATTCGTTCACGAGATATTCCATGAGCTGGTGCTTAGAAGCAGTATGTATTCTTAGGGTGTAACATGAAAGATAAAACCGAGCTTGTACGGGCTTCTACGGAACACGTCAAATACAGTGTGGCGTCTTCCTTTCTGCTTGTGACGTAGGGAGCGTTCTTGCTTCCTATTGGTCCTGCTTCACGCGGCACGTTGCCGAAATACCGCAGAACGTATTGCGTGTTTCTCATGACGGAATGGCTTCTCAAGGTGAAGCAGCAGGAAGTGTCGTCACATAACTCGTACAGCGCCACGTCATCAGTACCTAAATTGCGCCGTGTGCCGACAGCTTTAATGACCGGCAGACGTTTACACGGATGTGGACGTCCCCCTCAGTGTATGGGGGGCGCGCTGCCCTGGGCTCGCACACCAGAGACGGCGCGGCACGACGTAGGCGTGACGTGCCGTGACGTCACGGCAGGCGAGCGCGTGGCCCGCAGGCCGGCAACCCCGCGGGTGGCGGTCGATAGGGCGAGCGGCACGTGGACCAGCTAATTGCCGCCTCCGGGGTCGCAGCAAACACCGTGCCCACCCCTGCGCGCCTCCTACCAACACCGACTTAAAGGAAGGCCCCGGCGCTTGTTGGTGACGTCACGTCAGCTAGACACGGTGAACGCCAGGTCTGTTGCAGGCATACTCATAATGGTGGTGTCTCCCTCTCTGACACAGGAAAATGTGAAACTATTGGCGGTAGTTGACCAACACACATTGTTCTGAGAGAGTTCTGCAATCAATTAATTGTGCAATTCATTACACTTCTTAACAAATAGTGTACTCCTGTACTTAAATGTCCACCTGTTTTAAGGACTGACATACAAGAACAACTTCATGGTCCAGCAGCTACAGAATTCGGGCTTCTTTACCTTATTTATAAATCTGAGGAAGTTACGTTTGTACTGGGTTGCTTTTTCAAGAAACTGTGAACATATTGGTGCTTTTCTTTAGGTATCTTGGTTGACTATGGGGTGAGGAGCACTGACTGTTAATGAAATATCTTGCGATTGTACACGTTGGAGGAGGGGGTGGGGGACAGAAGAAGAGGCAAAAGAGAGATACTTATTTTATCCAATAAAATTTTTTTTATCTTATAAAGTTTCTCCTTTCAGTTGCAAGAGGGGAATATTTATCTTTTCTATTGTGCATGTTTAAAAAAAGTTTAAGCTGAGCAGTATTTTCGATGTATGAAGCTATTTTGTTTCCTGTTTAGAATTCATTTCGTTGAAAACGACTGTAATCTAATGACTGGCAACAGTTGGACATTTACACACGTAAATTAGTTCACACTTCCAGTGATGATGTCAAATGAAAATAAATAAATAAAAGAAAGGAGCTAATTGTAAGGGGGTTGGGGTAAGTTTCGATAACAAAATGGATCAAGTAAATGTAGTTACTTGAATGTAAAATTTCCGAAGCTTGAAATGGGGCAAAGCATCTTCCCATATTGATCTACGTTTGTTTCGACAGGATTTAGTAATACAGAACTATGATCTTTATTTGTAGCTTCACGATAGTAAGAAAATCTTTCATCTAAATAAAACTGCAGAATCCAAAACAATACCAAACATTTTGTCCAAAAATAAGAGATTTACAGTGATAAGCACGCCCAGGCGTTTCTGCCTGCAACGGACCTGGCGTTCGCCGTGCCTAGCTGACGTGACGTCACCAACAAGCGCCGAGGCCTTCCTTTGGGTCGGTGTTGCTCCTACCGACCAAACCTGTCAGCTGCGGAATGGGCGCTGTGATTAAAACGGTATCAGGTGGGGAGCCACGGTTTGGCTGCATGGGTGAAGGGTACAGTAGGGATGGCGGTTATCTGTGAAACAACCGGTTTTAGGCTATATCGGTTCTTTTCCGCGCCACTTCATCCTGACTAAACCGATCAGAATAACCTGTTTCAGAAACAAACGATTTTCGGTTTTTCATTCCTGTTATTTCCAGTAATAAATGTAGAAATCGAACAACGAGTAAAAAATTTTGATTCGCTCAGTTTCTAGATCTACAGAGGAAAAATATTAAATTAAATAGGCAAATAAAAGAAGATTTTGTCCGTCCACCATTCGCTGTTTTTCCCAAAAACTGATAATTAGTCGAACACCACAAAAAATTACTAGTATTTTGCTATCTATTCTGAGATTTTGAAATTCTGCTCAAAAATCATATTGTTAACCGGGATCATACAACTATTTAGGGGTTACGAATAGTCACTGCTAAAGAACGATATCTGAGGTTGAAGATGTTTTTCATATTGATATATCCGTTTTCAAGCACTACAAACAGATAGAGGCATATTATCATCCAGCGGATCCAGCAACTTTCTATTTCTATTGTATACTATAAATGAATTATTGTTAAGTTTTTAATTTATTACTGTTACCATAGTTTCCTTCCTCTTTTATTATTTCATAGAAACGGCACACAAATCTTTGTTTTTTTAAGGCAAATTAAGTATGCCCTTGACATCCAGGTGGGATGTCACAGGACGCGCTTCGCATTAGACTGGAGACCGAATGAGAGCGTTCATGTTCAAGCGTTGTCACAGCGAGAGTGCGAACGCTAACAATGACCGTTACCACTCATCCGTTTCAATGTGCGCGACCGTATACAACAGTGGTACCAATTGCGAGAAACTCAAATTCCTGGAAGAGCTACGAGCCTTGTAACCTTAGTTTCCACATATCCCTGTCGGAGTTGTTGCTGGCAGCACTTACGGCCAGCATGTGAGTTGTCGCCTCTTGTTAGCTGGAATGTCGTCAGCAGTCAGTCAGGCAGCGAACCCATCCACAAGGTATCCACAGGTGGGCACCTAAATGCAGCATACTGTTGCGGTCACGTTGTTCATGGTGCATGTACAAAGAAGTATAAAGAAGCCAAATAAGTGCAGACATCAAGCCAGAATTGGAGGTGATTAACTCCGGTTCTGGTATAAAAATTTCATCGTTATTCAGGAACATGTAGTCCATGAATGCCTCAAATAGTCTCCAAATAGCCTAACGTACCCATTTCCAGTCAATGATCGGTTCAGTTGGACCAGAGGACCAGGTCCATTACACGCAAACACAGCCCACACCATTACGGAGCCACCACCAGCTTGCACTGTACTTGTTGACAACCTGGGTCCGTGGTTTCGTGGGTCTACACTCGAACCCTACCATCAGTTTTTACCAACTGAAAACAGGACTCATCCGACCATGGCACGGTTTTCCTGTCGTCTGAGGTCCATCCAATATGGTCACGAGTCCTGGTAAGGCACTGCAGGCGATGTCGCCCAGTTAGCAAAGGTCGTCTGCTGCCGTAGTCCATTAACGGCAATTTTCGCCTCAGTGTCTTAACGTATACGTATGGATCACCTTGATTTCTACAGTTATTTCTCGCCGTGTTGCTTGTCTGACAACACTGACAACTCTACGCAAACGCCATTGCTCTCGGTCCTCAAGTGAAGACCGTAGGCTACTGTGTTGTGACATGTGAAACAGCAAGTGATCATTGGGGATTTGTGGGGGTACCTCACCGATGCATATCCTATTCTGAAAGTGAAGGACATCATGATGCTCCCTGCCAGAGGTAAAGTTTTTGCAGAAATTGATCTATAGGAAACTTACTTGCAGTTTCCTTGGACAAAGCCTCCAAAATCATCCAGGTCTTCAACACGCCATTTGGTTTTTTTCGGTATAGTCGCCTACCCTTCAGCATCGCCAGTGCATTGGCCACATTGCGAAGCTATTTGTAACACCTTATATGAGATGTTCTAGTGACAGCAAATTATTTGGACGATATCATTATCATCGGCTAAAATCCAAGGGATGTAGTACCCAGTTTTGACTTCCTGTCCAGTGTGCCCTAGTGGGCTAATCTGAAACGCAATAACGAAAAATGCTGTTACTTCATGCCAGAAGCGGAATATCTGCGACATGTTTTCAGCACAGCGGGGACGCCTCCCAATCAGCATCATACATAGTGACAATTATTGAACAACATGAAACATAAATGATATACAAACTCTAGCGTGTACAGACTTTATTCAACATGTAAACATCACTACAGATATTCGGATTTAGGTTATGACTTGTACGATATGCCTGCCATCATTGCCGATGATGTGGCACAGACAAATAGCAAAATTCTGCATGACCGGCTGAAGTGCCAGAACTTCGATCCTGTCGATGACTTCGTGAATAGCTATTTTCAGCTCAGCTGTCGTTTTGGTGTTACTGCTGTACTCCTTGTCTTTACAATAGCCCTACAATAAGGAGTCGCATGTGTTCAGGTCCGGAGAATATGGTGGCCAATCGAGGCCCGTGCCAGTGGCCTCTGGTACCTCAGAGCCAGAATGCGGTCCCCAAATTTCTCCTCCAGAACATAATACAATCTCCTGCTTCGATAGGGTCGAGCTCCATCTTGCTTGAATCACATTCTTGACGAAATCATGGTCACTTTGAAAAATGGGGATGAAATCATCTTTCAAAATCTTCACGTACCGTTCGGTAGTCACCGTGCCATCAAGGAATATTGCACTGATTATTCTGTGACCGGACATTGCAAACTACACAGTCACCCATTGAGTGTGAACAGACTTCTCGATTGCGAAATGCGGATTCTCAGTCCACCAACTGCGCCAATTTTGCTTATTGACAACCCCCCCACCCCCCCAAATGAAAGTGGGCTTCATTGCTAAACCAAACCTTGTGTGTGCATACTAATTCCCATCGCCCCCACCCCCCGCGACCAGCAGTGCAGTTTGAACGTCCTAACGCAAAACATTCAGAAGTTGTGACGTTTGTATTTCATGTAGTTCAATAATTGTCACTCTGTACCAAGACCACACAAGACCTACTGAACACCGACAGACACCAAACTATTCAAACCCATGTTATATCAATTGGACCATTAAGGAAAATTCATTCCTCGTGTGGGATCTGTCGCTTAACCACTACATCAGCTCCTTCACAAGAATTTTAAGTGACAATGTACCTCCACGTTCGACAAGGCTTTTCAAGGTCTCAAAAAGGCTCTACTCTGCCCAACGTACCTCATAGCATACAACACTTCCAAACCCCTGATGGTGGCGGCAGATGAATCTGACCATGGCTTCGTGGGGGAGGGGGAGGGATGGGGGCGGCGCTGTTTCGCAGAAACCCGACGGGGTTGAACGTCCAATTGTTTTTCTTTCCAAGACGTTAATGCAGAGCCGCGAAGAAAGCCTTGCCTATAATTCTTTAATGAAAGAACTTCGCAATTGTGTTTATGGACAGTAGTTAATCCTGTTAATGTATCATAAGCATCTGTTATCACTGCCAATATTCTCACCAGGACTGCCCAAGCTTGGAAAGATGAACACTGTGCCTCTCAGGACATCACTATGACATCAGTCCATAGTGCAACATGCTCATGCAGACATCCTATCGTATCTCCCAGTGGGACATGTTCAAATGGTTCAAACGGCTCTGAGCACTATGCGACTTAACTTCTGAGGTCATCAGTCGCCTAGAACTTAGAACAAATTAAACCTAACTAATCTAAGGACATCACACACATCCATGCCCGAGGCAGGATTCGAACCTGCGACCGTAACGGTCGCTCGGCTCCAGACTGTAGCGCCTAGAACCGCACGGCCACTCCGGCCGGCAGTGGGACAAGTCTCTGGGCTTGATGCAACTCCTGAAGTCCATCTTGTGACTGATAAAGAGCCAAGATAGTAAAGACAAACTTATGCATTGTTGCCGTAATTATCACCTACAGGACGCTAGAGGACCTTGTCCTCTATGAAGTCATGTGGTTGATTAAGAGTGGTTGCCCCAGTGGTTTTGCAAGACTCTTGAACAACTGGACATTCAGGCCTAATGGTACTGCCAACATGAGTTGTTCACTCTCAATGACGCCTTCCTCCAAGAGGAAAATAGCCACACCACAGTGGTTGTTCTGCAAGCACCCCAGTGCTGTGTCTTGAGATGTAGGTCATTGGGGAATGGCCCTCATTAAACAGTTGGCCCACCAACATGTCTTCTGGAGGGGCATCAGCAAATATATAGAAAAATGGCTGTTGCCTGCATGAAATGTCAAAGCAAGCAGTTAGCATCAGCCCTTCCATATTCATCTTGGCCTGGTGAGTCACCACCGTGGTCTCACATTCATCTACATTTCACAGCGTCCTTTCAGGGATACTCTTGATTGACCTAGATAGACGCCAGCAGCAGTTTTCCATATGTTTCACGGATGCACTCGGTATTATTAACAGTAACTATTCAGGCACTATCTTGCATCTTCTCAATTGAAAAGCTCCCAGAAACCATTGTGGTGGATATGTCCTTCAGTTCACATCAGCATCACTTCATAGCTTTTGTACGGAAAATGGCATTAGTACATATGTGCTGCTCCAGCCTTCTTCCAACGGACTGTAAGAGACTTCCATTCGGCTTTTAAAATTCAGCTGGCGAAGTCGTACTGACATCATGTTCTCAAGGAATCACTCACTTCCTTTCTTGTCTCCTACCACTCCTCTCCACAGGTGAGAACCAGCCCAGCTGTCTCACTCACAAATTTTTATCTCCCATCCCATCACTCCCCTGTCCCTCAAAGCATTTGGGCTGTCACTACTGTACTCTCCAGAATGCAGTCTTAGCACTAGTTTTTTCCAGGGTCGCCAGAAGTGGGTACTGGAACATGTCACACACCCTTTGGCAGAGCAATGATGAAAGTTCAATTGCCAAACTCCTCACACTGCAGTTACCATATCAACCAGGTGTGTCCTCACAGGATCTCATCTGCCCACGTAGAAGAATTCCTAAAATTTTCGGTTCCAGAGCTGGTCCTCTCTACACCAAGAAGTGTTGAGCATGATGGCTGGCCACATCAGCCACAACACGCACAGGTCACTGGACAATGGCATACTAGCCTTTCAGCAGACCATGCACCGATTCCCATGGATGTCGACAGCAGTTACCAGAGTTCTCTGCTTCCCCAAGGCAGCAGCAGCTGCACCATCATCTTCTGGGATTTTGAAATGTGCCACCATCTCTCTTCAATTGGTATGAGTGATACTATGTCGGGGTTCGTCACCCTCTGCCTAGGCCAAATGTCGCATGGGCTACAATGGCAAACACTGCCACTACAGTTCCAAACACATGCGTCGCCGACAGGCAGCAGTGGCCTCGCTCCAAGAGAGCACAGTCGGCACAGACTCACTTCCTTGCACAGAATCACATGTCAAAATATAGGTAGCATCATATTCTGCTGCCTCATCAGCATTTAGGCCGCTGCACAGCTGTAGCGAGTCATTTTTCCACAGGCGAGATTTCTGGGCTTTACGGTGACTGCTGCCACGGTTCCTCAACCAGATGCTCTCCTGGAATCATCCTGCAACGTGTCATCCAATGTCAGTCTACCTGCCTGGGATCTTCTCCTCTCTATGTAGAGCCATCAGCAGTCGTCGTCGAGCTATGCCAAGACTTGGCCTCCACAGTGCACAATTCTGGGACTTGGGTATTTTAGCCCAAGGCAGTGTTTGTGGAATAAGAGACACTCAGATCCCTGTCAACCAGTACTTTGACTCTAGTAATTGTGATTCAGCTTTCAGTGAACAATAGTCGACTGGATTTACATAGCCTACCCACTTCAAAGACGGATATTTAATTGCGAACTATTTCTTGTGTTATGTAATTATGCTGTGAATAAGGAAAATTGAAGTTTTATGTTCAGTTCAGTAAGCTAACCTTTCATTGGTTACCTGTGTTTCTCTATGTTAAACCAGGTGTGGACCTCCTCAATTACCATCCTACAGATGGAATGCAAATGAATGAGCACCATAAAAGGCATGCATAAGTCGATGGAGAACGTCATCCATATACACTTCTGGAAATTGAAATAAGAACACCGTGAATTCATTGTCCCAGGAAGGGGAAACTTTATTGACACATTCCTGGGGTCAGATACATCACATGATCAGACTGACAGAACCACAGGCACATAGACACAGGCAACAGAGCATGCACAATGTCGGCACTAGTACAGTGTATATCCACCTTTCGCAGCAATGCAGGCTGCTATTCTCCCATGGAGACGATCGTAGAGATGCTGGATGTAGTCCTGTGGAACGGCTTGCCATGCCATTTCCACCTGGCGCCTCAGTTGGACCAGCGTTCGTGCTGGACGTGCAGACCGCGCGAGACGACGCTTCATCCAGTCCCAAACATGCTCAATGGGGGACAGATCCAGAGATCTTGCTGGCCAGGGTAGTTGACTTACACCTTCTAGAGCACGTTGGGTGGCACGGGATACATGCGGACGTGCATTGTCCTGTTGGAACAGCAAGTTCCCTTGCCGGTCTAGGAATGGTAGAACGATGAGTTCGATGACGGTTTGGATGTACCGTGCACTATTCAGTGTCCCCTCGACGATCACCAGTGGTGTACGGCCAGTGTAGGAGATCGCTCCCCACACCATGATGCCGGGTGTTGGCCCTGTGTGCCTCGGTCGTATGCAGTCCTGATTGTGGCGCTCACCTGCACGGCGCCAAACACGCATACGACCATCATTGGCACCAAGGCAGAAGCGACTCTCATCGCTGAAGACGACACGTCTCCATTCGTCCCTCCATTCACGCCTGTCGCGACACCACTGGAGGTGGGCTGCACTATGTTGGGGCGTGAGCGGAAGACGGCCTAACGGTGTGCGGGACCGTAGCCCAGCTTCATGGAGACGGTAACCCAGGAGCAACAGTGTCCCTAATTTGCTGGGAAGTGGCGGTGCGGTCCCCTACGGCACTGCGTAGGATCCTACGGTCTTGGCGTGCATCCGTGCGTCGCTGCGGTCCGGTCCCAGGTCGACGGGCACGTGCACCTTCCGCCGACCACTGGCGACAACATCGATGTACTGTGGAGACCTCACGCCCCACGTGTTGAGCAATTCGGCGGTACGTCCACCCGGCCTCCCGCATGCCCACTATACGCCCTCGCTCAAAGTCCGTCAACTGCACATACGGTTCACGTCCACGCTGTCGCGGCATGCTACCAGTGTTAAAGACTGCGATGGAGCTCCGTATGCCACGGCAAATTGGCTGACACTGACGGCGGCGGTGCACAAATGCTGCGCAGCTAGCGCCATTCGACGGCCAACACCGCGGTTCCTGGTGTGTCCGCTGTGCCGTGCGTGTGATCATTGCTTGTACAGCCCTCTCGCAGTGTCCGGAGCAAGTATGGTGGGTCTGACACACCGGTGTCAATGTGTTCTTTTTTCCATTTCCAGGAGTGTAGATCACAGCTGATGCATTACCCATAGGAAACTCCTACAGTTGCATACACATTGCAAAGATGATCGTGCCCCATTCCAGGACACTGTAACCACCTTATCGGCACTTTTCCACAACAGTGTCAGGGTTGTGGTAAGACACTAAATCCTTCAAAAATGGTGAATGTCTGTGTTAGGAGAGTGCATCTTGCGGGTTGTCTAGCGAACAGACACCTCTCAAAGCCAGCAACGCACTCTACAATGGAATATTATGAAGTGCAGATACGAAAAAAATGGGCACTAACTTGGGAAAAATGCATTTACAGACAAAGGGTCATTGGATCTTAGAAGTTATTCGTCTCTTATCGCCTCAGGTGTTATCAGTAGTAGTAATATGAGTGTATCTACCCACTTTTGATATCAAACTGACATGCAAATTAATTAAATTGATCAATTAATTACCTCCCCATGCCCACCCACAGATGACTTCATGTGTTTTTCTTAGCTGGCACATCACGCTGCCCCTCCCCATCCCGCCCCCTCCTGCTACACCTGTCCTGGGAATTTCGAATTTTGGAGGGAATTTCAAAAATGATCGGAATTTCTGTATCCCACAGCTGTCCTGACGTCCAACCCCACCCCCACCCGGGAACTGTCGAGAAATTCAAAATGGCAGTGACCTTTCTGGGACTCAAATCCTGATCCTTCTGGATGGAAAGCCAAAGTGCACTCCGCAACATACTGAAACAGTCCAGGTGCAGGAGAAGGAAGTTAGGTTAATGAATTTTATTCAATTTGGGTTGGGAAACTGAAGTATAAGTCGATACTAATTATGTAATTAATCATAAAGACCGGTCATAATTTCATAACTATACGTATAGCACGAAACAAGGAGTGCCTAAAATCACAAACGGACAATACCATACAATTGGTGTTATTCTGCTGGGAAAAATAATCCAAAATACCCCTGGAAACTAGTGGCAGATGCCACGAAAAAGGCTGTGGTGAAAGGGACTATTTTTATTTTGTATTCAATTGATGAGATTCTGGTGTTGGACAAAGGGGGGTTTAGTAAGTTTATTACCTGTAAGCGTACAGCTGAGTATTGTATCTATTGCTGCTTGACATGAGAGTTCACTACAGACGCCTCATTCTGCAGCCCAGGTAATCGAAGCCAAAACACGCTACCGCAACTGATGGAAAGTGCTTCACAGCTCTAATTATACATCGGAATTGTTGTGAAAAAACCAACACTCCTAATGAATGCATCATAATGCAACGCATGTACGGGAGAAAATCGTTATCCCAAAAGACTGCAGATGGGCAGCAGTTGAATGTGCGTTCTCCTCGATGTACAGGCGAAAATTAGTGGAATTAAAGGAACTCCTACTTTCCCTAGTCCCTCCCCCTATCTCCCTTCCTCAACGTATGATGCGAAAACACTGCATTGTAACAAGTGTATTTAACGTCAATGCACCACCTATGATGAAACGTGTATGAAAAAGGAAAATATAATTGCAATGACAATAAGCGTCTTCTTACCACGAAAATAGGAGTAATCCATTTTCTTTTAGTTTTATGACCAAAATCGCTATAGTTCTTACGTTCGACTGCACAATACAATTTACTTCTCATTATTTTGCGACATCCAATTAAGTGCTCCGCCGCCGATTCAGAAGTCGGGCTACACTCCTCCTATACAGATCCACTCTGTGTAAAACTGGGAAGAAAAACTTCCACTATTTTGCTGCGAAAACTACCAACCAACGCATAATGTCATCAGAGTAAAGAAAAAGCGAGGGGTAGAAACTTGGAGGGTGGCTGTATGTCTAATGTTGGACAAATATATCCAAGATTAGAGTATTATGAGCTTTGCATTCCGCATTACTAATACTTCGGAAACCAAACGGCTTTAACACTATAGCATTTTTAGTTGCAGAACCGTGTAGCCATAGGAGTGTGTGTTTATTCTCTACGATCATTTCTCCCATGCCTCTACCTTCCTGGTACTGACTCCACACAGTGAAATAATACTTCAGAATTGATAGCACAGTTGAGTTACACGAAATGTTTCACCATCCACCTGGAGCTCCATAGTGTGTAAGCACTCATTTGTTCTTAAATGTCTGTTATATCACTGAAACATTATCATGTCTGTTATACACCGGTAGGAACTGCTACCCTCCTCGACATGCATGCATATGGACAGATCTGGATGGGTTCCTTGGGTAAGATTGACGAAGAACAGTCTTCACTGAAGAGCAGTAATGGATGCAGTTTGCCCTGTTCCTTCACGAGACGTGGAATGTCGTGGGAGTAGGACCCTCATACTTCTGGTCAGTTGCAGGTTAAACTGGCGACTGTGTTGCAGGGAGGATTGGTCAAGGACAGTCTGGGAGGGATCTGTCAATTTCCGACTTTATCCTATGAATGTGAGTAAATTCTGTAACGCCCATCCACACGGGGGAAGATAATCAGTCATAATCATAAATTCTGCACTATGACTGACGTGCTAGAAATATGAAGATAACCCAATTGCATTGGTATAGGACGCTGTCTTGTGTACTTTGGTGTATATGATTAAATGGATGTACTGCACAGTCATCTATCTGCTTTCATAAACTAGTATATGGTATTCGCAAGCGAGTGGAGAGGTGATTTAGCAATGAACAGAAATTAGGAAGCAATCTTGTATGTCACTGGCTGGCATTGAAATTACAGAACGACTGGTAAAATTTCTCGAATTGATCACGCTATCAACTGCAGTGTGTATTACTGTGCATCACCCCATATCAATAGTGTCTTACACATTCCATCCATCCACTGATATGCTGTTGACTACCACGTAATGATTGACCACTTGGTTGAGATGGAGAGAGCCTTGTGGAACGCTCGGTATCAGCTACTTGTTACTGTTGTAGCAGCACCACCATTTGGGATAGGGAAAGGTAGTTTTGTGCGATATTCGGAGCACGAGTTACAGCCAGGTGCGCGCTGGATTGCATACCAGCAGTTGCGAAGGGAAATAGAGGTCACAGGGGCGTAGAACTGCCAGAGAGGGCGCACACAGCAGTTTGCATGGCGCAAGTCGCAGGCAGAAGGTGGCCACTGGCCAACGTAAGTGTTATGCGTATGTGACACAAAGTGGCTTGTTAGCAAAACGTGCACAGCCAAGTATAAATAGGTGCCGTTTTCTAACGATATTCATTCAAGTGTGGCAGCTCTCCTGGATGGCGGGGCGTGCCACACCTTTGGGCTACACGCAGCAACAGATGGGACGATAGCATGACAGTCCACGGCGGATGATTGGTTCGACCCTCTGAGGCTGACGCCGGGTCTGCAGTAACCAGGGCGGGCCACTCTTCAGCTCGCTACCACGGGCAGTCGTCTCAGTTCCCGACACACGAGGCGAGGGCCACAGATTCGAATGCCGGATCGAAGCTGGTCGTTGCAGCCGCGTTCTTAGCTATGCCAAGAAGCAGCAGCGAGGCCGGCCTATGGCTCCCAGCGGAGCATTGCGGAAACAACGAGGGTGGTGGCCGCTGAGTTGGCTGCTGGCGCAGCCATCCTGACACAATCTGAACTCTGGAGCTGGCGTACAAGATTGGCAGGACACAGCGTTGCGTTGCACAGGCCGCTGGGGTGCTTCCTCAGCATTGTGGGGTCTGTGACACAGACCGAGGTGAACGTAGCACTGTAGTTGATGCAAATAAATCGTTTGAAAAGCTCAGATGAGTTTCAATACGCCACATTTGGCGTCTGATACCACAATACTGTGGTGGATCATGGGATTAAATACAGAGGTCGTCACCTCCAGACAGTTCTTTGGAATCATGCCTCAATGCTGCAGACTCATCCAGTTGCCAGTTGTCTTGCAGCTTCACTCACACACTATGATGCACTTCTTATCAGAACTGTGTCTGCAGGAAATACAGAACATATGCTCTCTTTTGACAGAGGGCTACTATTGTCCCGCAGCATTCTTAAAAGTGGAACAACATGTGTAATTTACTTTCTGAAGTCCCTAGATACGAGCGCTTTTCGGTCAAAACAGATTTTTTTTTTTTTGCAACAGTCAGCTATGACTTTCAGCTAGTTATCTCCATAGTCGCCGATACGACTTAGACGTTTGTCGTAGCGTTGTACCAACTTTCCATACCCTCGTTATAGAAGGCAGCCGCCAGTGCTTTCCGCCAATTCTCTACGCTGGCCTACAGCTCGCTGTCTGTGCCAAAATGTTGTCTTCACAGCCAGCGGTTCATGTGAGCAGAGATGAAACTCAGAGGGAGACAATTACGGTCTGTATTGTGGGTAATCAAACCTTTCCAATTGAAAACGATGCAGGAGCATCTTCATTGCTCCTGCAGAATGTGGCTGAGAATTGTCTTGAAGAAGAAACTGCACAACAGTTATGTAATGTTGGCTGCATAGCTTCAAGCGAAATTTCCCACGAGTCCCTTGTACTTGGCTGGAGACACTGTTGTTCTAGGCATCTTTATGTGCTCCCTGTGTGCTCAGAACTTAAAAGAACGACGTAATGCGATCGATGGGCATACTAGAGACACTGCCCAACACACCTGTGCAAAGTTTCATCGGATTTTCACTATGGTTTCCATTTCGCTACCGATCGTTCCTTACTTTCGAATAACCCTTGTAATAGAACGTGGCGCAACTGACCGTAGTTTAATCCTATCATTCGGAGAATGATTGGTATGCTTTTCTCTTTCCTGAGGTTCTGCATTTAACACTCCAGGATGCGTCCCGTGGCGCATGGCACGAGGCCCTCCGGGGTTCTTGAACCTGCAGAAACACGGTGTTGCATGAGAGGCCCTTTTTACAACTAGTCAGTGTCCGCTTCGTGCTGGTGATCTCTCCCTATGTCAGTCGCTGACCAACAGTTATGTTTGGAGGTTGGATCATATGTAATACACCAGGTCCAGTTGCTTCTGATTCCACAGCATTAACTAGAAATGTAGCACATTGTGCAACAGCAAATAACGTTGAAGTCTACCAGGTGGTGACACAAACTGTGGAAATTACGATGGTTATTTGGAAAGTTAGGAACGATCGGTCGCGAAACGAAAACCACAGTGAAAATCCGATGAAACTTTGCACAGGTGTGCTGGGCAGTGTCTCTAGTATGCCCGTCGATCGCGTTACGTCGTTCTTTTTTGTCCTGGGCACACAGGGAACACAAAAGATACTTAGAGAAACAGTGTCTCCCACCAAGTACGAGGGGCTCGTGGGAAATTTCGCCTGAAGCTATGCAGCCAATATTACACAACTGTCATGCGTTTTCTTCAAGACAATTCTCACCGCATTCTGCAGGGGCAATGAAGATGCTCCTGCATCGTTTTCAGTTGGAAATGATTGATTACCCACAATACAGCCCGTAATTGTCTCCCTCTGAGTTTCATCTCTGCTCGCATGAACCGCTGGCTATGAAGACATTTTGGCACAGACAACGAGCTGTAGGCCAGCGTAAAGAATTGGCGGATAGAACTGGTGGCTGCCTTCTATAACGAGGGTATTGGAAAGTTGGTACAACGCTACGAGAAACGTCTAAGTCGGATCAGCGACTATGGAGATAACTAGCTGGAAGTTGTAGTTAAGTGTTGCAGATAAAACAGTTTTGATTTTCACTGTGGTTTCCATTTCGCAACCTATCTTTCCTTACTTTAGGAATAGCCCTCGTAGTTACAGCGTAATAAAGAAAGTAGCACATATTGGTAGTATATATAAAAGTATATTTTATCGAAGCTTCAGAGATCAAACAAAGAATAGTTAAACACATTAAAATTTTATTATACGGAGTGATTCAGCTGCCCCTATCTACGGGTTTTATGCAACCCACAAGACTTTCAAATACCACGATCAACATTTAAATATTCTCTCCATCGCTACGCACAAACTATTAGTACTACAGAAAAAAATGAACAGGACCTTTTTGTAGTACATTTAATGTATTGAATTTTATACACGGATACGTTTTCGCAAGGGGCCGCAGTTTTCGGAATAGTCAAGGAATATGTACAAAAGTTACCTTCAAACGTTTTTTCCTGAATAACTCGAGAACTGTGGCCTCCAGCAAAAACGTACCCCAGTAAAAATTTAATTACATTCAATTTCCTACGAAGAGGTCCCGATCATTTTTTTCTGTAGGCCTAGCAATTTGTGCGTAGAGAACGAGAGAATATAAATATCTCGCACGTGGTGTTAGAAGCCATTGCAGGTTGCATAAAACTCAAAGGTAGGGCCAGCTGAATCCCCTGTACGTCTAGAAGTCTAGACCGTTGCCGTAGCTGAATCATTAGCGACGTTGCCTCCGGTGGAGAAGCAAACGTCTTTGATTCCTGATACCTCCTCAGATTTTTCTAAGGTAGGGAGATCTGGAAGGGGGTCCACTCAGACTCGTAAGGCCAAATGAGAAGCTACATGACAGAAGAAGCAGCGCCATCACCAGAGTTCATATACTGGCAATAACGGGCTGCAGGGTAAAATAGGTAATTGCAATCACAATAAATGCAGAAGTATACGTAACTTCGATATGTAGGGTACAACTACGATACTGGGTAAAGCATGCTAGGAGCTGTGACGGTTGGAAATAAGTTAATACACCTTGTAATCGAAGGAATATTCGTCCTACGCTAACACATGTCGCGCAGTTCAGTGATAATAGCTGTAGAAGATGTACGAATTGCTGTAGACGCAGATGATGGCCGCGCGGAGTGGCCGCGCGGTTTGAGGCGTCATGTCACGGACTGCGCGACCCCTCCCGCCGGTGGTTCGAGTCCTCCCTCGGGTATGGGTGTATGTGTTGTTCTTAGTATAAGTTAGTTTAAGTAGTGTGTAAGTCTAGGGACCGATGACCAAAGCAGTTTGGTCCCTTAGGAATTCACACACATTTGAACACGTAGATGATGATTGCGTTAGGCGCACAGGAAACTACAGACATACCGGTCTTTGATGATGTTCAGTTACATGGTACGTTAAGCCCTAGTGTTCCATCATTTTGAGACATACCAAGGATGCTCCATACTGAAGGGCATATATAAAAAATCATATGGCAAACAGTAGTAACAGTAGAATATTTTTTTATTTATTTGTCGGTAACTTCTTATTGCCATTTCAGTGTCATTTACTGAACCATTTTATTTTTATTTTATTTATTTATTTTTTGTTGCTCTTTTTGTATTTCTTTATATTGTATAAAACTGTCATCTTTAGTATTACGCAATTAGACTTAAAAATAACAAATAAAGTAGTGTGTAAAGCATTTTTTGAGACAGTGCCTGTATTGAATAGACGCTTTGGACAAACAAATGCTCAGATTTTCAGCAAGCAAGCAAATAAATAAATAATACACCAGCCTGTGTTTACATCAGATAATTGGGCAGCAGTCTGAACACACACGAAATTCTGCACCGACGCGCAGCAGTAGTCCTGGATCCCGTTTAGCAGTGAGGCGTCAGCTTGCAGTTTAGTCAGGCTGGCTTTAGCTGTGCAAAACTGTGCAGGAAACGACACATGCACAGGCGAGCAGGCGTACGTACATTTAAACGCCACAGTACTGGCGTAATAAGCTTTCCAGTGTTGTTAAAGTGACGCGCCTCCATTAAAAAAAAAAGCATTCTGAAAACCCAGTAGTAGTTCTTCGTTTATCAAGTTGCCAATTCACGACAGCAGTACGAAGTTATATTAAATTCAGTATAATAACAGCATAGCTAAACACTTGTACAGTGTCTACTATAAACACTTTATATGAATGACAACAATAACATAGAATCAATAAAAATATTATATAACTATTTAAGTCTATAGTAGTGTCAACATAAAATAGCAGTAATAATGGCAAGCCTACAGAAAACATGTGATAAGAAACTTCACACTCCGTCTTACAATAATTACTCAGGTCCAGAACTACGTGACAATTTATAAAACGAAATACTATTTCAAATCAGCACATTGATATGTTAAAAATGCGAGTTAGAAAATTCAAATTAACACCAGAACGGTTGTTATCCCGCGTCGTTCTGTACGATTGAAAACGAATGAGCAATTTTAATCATAACACTGACATCAAAGATAAAACTGACGTGATTAACGCTTCCAAATTGTCTATTTCTATAAGTTTCAATGCTGGTTATCTTTCTGTCGTAATATGCTGATAATGGCAAGTGTGCCAATGTGATAAACAAGTCACTGTACCACAATGCAGTTTAACACCTCAAATAGCAAAACAATTCCGTCGACGCGAGCCAGCCGAGTATGCCTGCATATCACAAGAGCGTAACATAAAGTCTTTTCCTGTACAACTTTTGTAGTTCTCTCCTTCATACTTGTGCATAATATTACAGTTTGCTGATAATTATTAGGCCTCACTTGGGACAGTCTAATCACATCCGAATAAAACATAATGTATGTGCCATGCGCTTTTCGACATTATTCTTTGTACGATATATTCAGTGACCTGCAATTTGTGCTGTTTTGTCTATATTATCTACTTTATACTTAGAGCGTTATACATATTGTCAGAAATGTTTATGATCCTTTATGACCTATATACAGTGAGGTGACGAAAGTCGTGGGATGCCACCTACAATCGTGTCGGAGCTCCTTTTGCCCGGCGTAGTGCAGCCACTCGACGTGGCACGCACTCAACAACTGGCTGGACGCCCTTGCAGAAATACTAAGCCATGATACCCCTACAGCCGCCCACAGCCGCGAGAATGTTGCCGGTGCAAGATTTTGTACACGGATTGCCTCTCGATTATGTCCCATAAATTGTGTTTTGTCCAGTTGTGATAAGACGATCCCAAAGTAATAATTATCACCGTAGCGTAATTCAGACCTTTAAAGTGCTGATTCTTCCCGTGCAGAATGAGTCCGGATGGCACCATAGAAGCGACCTGATTTTCGCTCGGTCTTTTTCATTCATCAGGTTATTAGGCACTGTTCTCTTACCTCAGCCGTAGAACAGTACAGGACAAACCATTATTTAAATTAGCATGTAACATTACTTTTAGATGGACAGTTGAGTGATTTCTTTTACATATAGAATTGATTTGATAAGCATTACAATTATAAATTATTTGTTTTAGCAAATTGAAATCTGCAGATACTTTTGGGTAAGCGCATAATATCATTGTCTACATACAAATGCCAGGTGTCACCGGCTGTGCTCATAAAACGATAGTAAATTACACTTCAATACAAGTTTTTGCTATGCATTACCACAAGCTGAAAACCAAACTCATCTTGTCCGTGGCTACAAAGCTTCAGTCAAAACTTATTTTTTGTGTATTTTTGAGGCACTGTATGCGGTATTTTCAGTGCAGTGCAATATCTGTGGCAGTCGTTGTATGAGAGAAGTGCGATGAGGTAATTGAATTTCGAAATCTTGGACATGTGGTAAATTTTACTACAGTAGTACATTTAGGCTGCACATGAAAAAGTAATTATGGTTCGGGTAAAGATCTTGTGTGTAACAGAATGTTTAATATAACTTGGATAGCTTTAGACTGAGCGACAAGCTGTTTTGGGATAGAAGGATAGTCGCAATTACTTTAATGTGTTCCTCAGCGTGGAAGAGGTTGTTGTCTTTAGGCTGTGGTGAAGCCTGTAGTAATTTTTTACATCCTTTGCAGTACCGGTATATTTATTGGTAGCAGTGTAGTTGGTATGGAGATGGGTAAGATTTCCGTGTGATGTGACTGAACTTCCCGGTTGGAAATGAGCATTGAAACCAGTCGAGGTTGCGAAGCCGCTAACGGTGAATTGTTCGGTACCCGAGCACGTTTGCAAACTGATGTACGTCCTTTCGGCCCACCTACACTCAGAGGGAGTTGTGCCAATAGGACAGTTCCGCAGACTAGACACGTCCATTATGCTGAGGGCCGCAGATAAGATAGCATAACAGCGACTGGATGCTGCCACGCAACCGCTGCTAGCTACTCTCGGGTTGCGGTCCACTGCTAGCGGAAACGGTCGCGTTCTCAGCCCACAATTCAGATTTAGTCCGTGGAACGACGTATTTCACTACAGTTCTCTACACCGAAACATAACAGTATACCAAGAATCGTGTTTATTGTGCAACGCGTTCAAGGAAGCATCTGAGAGAGTGGGAGCATTCACTATTGCTGACTAATGAGTACAAGAAACATAAGGCTGCGTAAACATAAATCAGCCCACAATAATTCATTGAATAGTAGAAAATCTGTACCTACATCTACAGCTATACTCCGAAAACTGCTGCGAAGTGAATGACAGAGGGTACTTCTCAACGTACCACGAACTAAAGATTCGTACCGTTACATTGGCGAATGGATCGCAGGAAGAACGATTGCTTAAATGCCCCTTTACACGCTGACGTTAGTTAAAACCTGTCTATGGGAGCGAGATGTAGCATGTTGTAGCGTCTTCCTAGACTCCTGATTTCATACCGTTCCTCGGAACTTTGCACGCAGGCTTTGTCCGTGGGGCTTTTCCTGTATAGTATCCGTCTCTTTCATACTCATGTATTACAACTTTCGATTTTTTTGCTGACCCACAATGATTCTTTCTTTCTCTCTAATGGTGGCTCAGCTGTCTAACGACCGTCATCCTTGGCTTGAACAGTTAACAAGACCTTGGATCCACTCATTACTTGAACAGTTTGTTTCTATTACCCACATTCATCGTACTCCACAAGACAATCAGCTAAGAACAAACGCCAACGTAAACACAGAAATCTGACGTTTCAGTCGCTAGGCAAAAATCTGTACTGGTAATTCATCTGTTAAAAACTATTGCATACGTCTGTTTGCCTGCTTGAACACGACTCTCCAAAACCACCAGGCGAATTTTCTTGGGGTTTTCGCAGGTAACTTGGGCATAGCTTGGGGCGCCGTATACGCTTCATTTCATCGAAATACGATCACAGAAAAATATTTATCGTATCTGAAAGTTTTATTTATGCTAATATTATAAGTGCGGAACTAACTCTATCACGTCTTCACGACTAGCCTGAGGAGCCGATTTCGATAATATTTGGTATGAGGTTAGCTAGAACTCAGAACAAACACAGGCTACTTTAGAAAGTATACACCACACGATACTTATTAATTTGAGGAATATTACGCTAATTAGAGAAATATTTACTCTTTAGAAAAGCTACTGACTCTTGGCTTTGGTGTTCATCATATCTCTAAAAATACTCTTATTGGTTGTTATATATACAGGGTGATTCAAAAAGAATACCACAACTTTAAAAATGTGTATTTAATGAAAGAAACATAATATAACCTTCTGTTATACATCATTACAAAGAGTATTTAAAAAGGTTTTTTTCACTCAAAAACAAGTTCAGAGATGTTCAATATGGCCCCCTCCAGACACACGAGCAATATCAAAATACACACTCTCTGTAGCATATCAGGCATAACAGTTTGGATAGCTGCTGTTATTTCTCGTTTCAAATCATCAATGGTGGCTGGGAGAGGTGGCCGAAACACCATATCCTTAACATACCCCCATAAGAAAAAAATCGCAGGGGGTAAGATCAGGGCTTCTTGGAGGCCAGTGATGAAGTGCTCTGTCACGGGCTGCAGACAGTGCTTGAACAAATTTCAGAGGATAAGATTCCATAACTAACCTTTTTCGTAGGACTCTCCATACAGTTGATTGTGGAATTTGCAGCTCTCTGCTAGCTCTGCGAGTCGATTTTCCTGGGCTGCGAACAAATGCTTGCTGGATGCGTGCTACATTTTCATCACTCGTTCTCGGCCGTCCAGAACTTTTCCCTTTGCACAAACACCCATTCTCTGTAAACTGTTTATACCAACGTTTAATACACCACCTATCAGGAGGTTTAACACCATACTTCGTTCGAAATGCACGCTTAACAACTGTCGTCGATTCACTTCTGCCGTACTCAATAACACAAAAAACTTTCTGTTGAGCGGTCGCCATCTTAGCATCAACTGACGCTGACGCCTAGTCAACAGCGCCTCAAGCGAACAAATGTACAACTAAATGAAACTTTATAGCTCCCTTAATTCGCCGACATATAGTGCTTAGCTCTGCCTTTTGTCGTTGCAGAGTTTTAAATTCCTAAAGTTGTGGTATTCATTTCGAATCATCCTGTACTACGTGGAACGATTCAAGGTAATAAATACAATGCTTATACACTCTTCAATGTGTTTAATACACACTTTCACAAAGATGCACATTCCTGCCATGCCCTTCTCTATGCTTTGTTTTATTTGGCTTCCAGAGTTTGTACTCTAGTTAGACATCGAGAACACATGTTTACACAGAATACGTAATTGTAAAAAGAAAAAAAACAAAAATACATATTTACAGAATGCAAATCTCAAGCTTTTACCACAACAAATGTTTAACCAATAGACTGATAAGTAAACTAGAGGTATTTACATAATCAATTTACACTACTTCTTAAATTTAACTAATGCAGATGAATGAAAATATG
The DNA here is from genome assembly GCF_023864345.2 of Schistocerca serialis cubense. Classification (NCBI taxonomy): domain Eukaryota; kingdom Metazoa; phylum Arthropoda; class Insecta; order Orthoptera; family Acrididae; genus Schistocerca; species Schistocerca serialis. The sequence continues at coordinate 869,236,613 of NC_064638.1, read as the reverse complement.
AATCGTAGAGATTTTTCCCTGTACTCTTAAGAAAATTCACAGTCACTTTATACATACGAATGTCTTTAGAAACCAAAAGAGAAGACGCTAATTCAGGAAGGAGGTAACCCATACTCATCAAAGTCCTCACAAATTTCGATCATTGTCAAATATGGTTTACATCAGGATATGACTCGGAATTACACTCACCTGGGGGGAATCGTAAATATTGATTCTACACGGTTCAAAAATGGTTCAAATGGCTCTGAGCACTATGGGACTTAACTTCTGAGGTCATCAGTCCCCTAGAACTTAGAACTACTTAAATCTAACTAACCTAAGGACATCACGCACACCCATGCCCGAAGCAGGATTCGAACCTGCGACCGTAGAGGTCGCGCGGTTCCAGACTGTAGCGCTTAGAACCGCTCGGCCACACCGGCCGGCGATTCTACACGGATGTAAAGGAAATGGGGCATGGTTAAAGCGGAGTCGAATCATGGTGGAAATCGTAGATCGGTCAAAATGCGTAAACTACAGCCTTACAGCAATTTGAGGTTGTACTGCTGCATAATATCCACCTTCCGTTTTCTGGGACACACTCCACATCTCTTGCCACTGCTGTTTGCCGTGGCTCTTGACTTCACGTAAGTTGTCTGTGTAATTTCGAATCGAGAACAGTTCCTGTAGATGCAGCTTGCTTCGCTAAGACGTCAATGTCCTCATCGTAGCGGATGCCAGTGTGGGTCTGCACCGATGGCAGAATGGTTGTCTGTCCTCTCTGCTTACAGCGAATATATTCCAGTGCCACATCTTCAGAGTTAACACGGTTGGTATCGGGGCAAGATTAATATTTTCAAGAAGGAAGTAGAAGACACAAACTTAATTGCTTTCCAAATTGCCATAGTCTCCTCCGAAAAAATTGAAGCACTGTTGGCCAGTTTGTAGGCCTTACTCATTTGGATCTGAGATCGAAGAAAAGCGCATCAAGTATACTCCTGTTGTGGAATTTTGGCTCCATCAGTGTATATACAGATATAACCAGCCCACTGAGCTTCAGTGATACAATGAAATCTGAAATTTTGGTTCAATTCGGCTAGGTGTCATAATATAATAGCAGACGGAATATGGCAGCTGAGAGTGTCAAGATCATATTCAAATAAAGGCAAATGTGAAGAACATCGCATAGAAAGTATGAAAGGATACCAAGAGTCAAATTTTGTGCTGACGGCCGGAATTTTAGTTCTTCTGTTGGAGGCATTCCGTAATTGGTAAATTCGGTCTCTACTCTTATAGACAGGGCTTCCCATGAAGGCCACTCCTTGAATGAAAAATTTATCTGACAGTATCTGCCTCCAACAAAAGAGCATTTGTAGGCGTCGAACACATGGCACCAGGGCGGGTAAGATTGGCTCTGAACTGAAGACTAATTTGGAGAGATAAATCTTAGGCGCATTGTGATACAGCATAGAACCATAGTCCAATCTAGCTCGCATTCTTCTCTCGATACATCATGAGTAGAGTACTTTGATGCGCTCCCAACCATACGCGAGTAAACGAGCGAATTACATTTAATCCTGCCTCGCATTTACCAACAATAGATTGCATGCAGGGCGCCCAGCTGAGCCGAGAGTCATCACACCGAGAAATCAACCATAAGATTTTATTTGGAAAGTATATTTTCCGCATTTGGCGCTATCAACAATTCGATTTATAAAAAAGTACGATCGTCGATTTCTCAGCTGAGATCTGCAACCCATTATTAGCCATTCATCGCTATGTTCTACAGCAGTGAGTAACTCCGTTTTGGCCTGCCTATATGAGTCTGCAGTTGAATAAACACAAACTTCGTCTGAATATTGTATAAATTTTGCCGAGGGAGTGATTATTCTTGCTAAATCGTAAGTGCAGAAAGTAGACAAGAGGGGGCTTCGAATTGGACCCTGCGACAGGCCCTGGAAGACAATAAACGGACCAAGCATGTTTCCTTTAAATCTTTGTCTCACTGCATGCACAGTTCTGCAGCGATGCTGAGCATCCCAACGCATCGTGCGGGGGGGAGAGCGTGCGAGGAGGCGGAACGGGGAGCACATCACGAGCTATGCTTAACCGAACAGAGCAGATGCGAAAGGGCAACTAGTATTATTGCTAATATTATTGCTAATATTATTGCTAATATTATTGCTTACCTACTTACCATCGCTCATCATAACAAAACTACTGATCTGGGAATGCAGCCACGCGTAACAGCTAATAACTAATACGAGCATTTCGTATGGTACAAGCCACATTTTCTCTGTGGAAGCAAATAAGTTGCATTAAAGTGATAAAGGGGTAACTTCCCTAAGAAATATCATACGAAAAACAGGAACCTACATGCATAATATTGATTAAGTATTGAACAAGACGTTAAGATGAGTTGAAGGCATTCAGCCACATGTTTTATTTATATATGAAAAATAGGTTCATAGGCGTAAATTATATCAGAACAACAAATATAATAATTCCATTGAAAATTTAAAGAAGTGTGTATACATATGTCAGTGTCAACACATTTGTGAGTCTTGTGCATGTGACAGATAAAGTCTAAAATGACATTAAATCCAATTCATTACACTAGTGCAACAACACAGACTCACACAAATGAGAGTGATGTTACAACATAACGCTTGACCAATAATTATTCACTAACATTAAGAGATCATAAGATTATGACATATTTATAGATCAGTGATAGCAAATGACGTCGCAGAGTCATATGAATGGACATAGGAAAAGTAAGAGAGGTCATAATTGCAGAAAAATTTGCAATGATAGAAATCAGAACCGAAACTAGCACTAGTGACAGACTGATCCAACACAAATGGTTTTCCTCAATCAGATTAATAGTTGAAACAACACATCACGTAATGCACTACAAATCAACGATTCAGTGCGTTTAGTTTGTCACACGAGACTTATTCATTGCCCTCTCTTCTTTACTCCCACGAGAAACAATACTCAGTTATGGTTCATTGGGGCGGTGTGGCGCTCACGTAATGCAAATGAAGGACCTCCTGGGCCAGTAGTACTCTTGACAAGATTGGGACTGGTTCAAAGCCTACCACATCTACTTTCACTGGAGGCCACCACCTAGTCTCTGAATAACTGGTCGTTAGTCAGCAGTGCGCTGCAAAACCAGACCGTTGTAATGACAGTCTGTGCAACATTTGCGTCATTACAGTATCAAATTGTTGCTTGCTTCTAGGAACATCAGTAACATCAGTATGTACACTGAGTACACACACTTGCAGACAGTATTTGCTGGGTGTTGAAACATGGCTCCAGATAGCACACGAAGAACTTCAATAAGCATGAACCACTCAGGCTGCGCATAGCATCCTTTCAATCACCTTAGTGGTATACCATCGTTACCATAGTTCACAGTAAGATGCCTAATATTGTTCATGGAAAACTCCTCTCACTTGATAGTTCCTGATCACTATCTTTCCAAACATTGCAACTGTCTCAATCTCCAAATGCCCTGCAGTCTATCTTCCTACAACCACTGTTATGAGAGACATCCTTTTACGGTCTGTCGGAGACTCTGTGCTTGTTCATTATAAGAATAATGTAGGTTAATTCTTACAAAGAAGAAGACAGCAACCAGACACTATTAATACTGCTACTTATTTAGGTAAATACCACCGTTACCGGTTTCGAACTGGCAAGTTCATCATCAGACTGCTGTTCACATGATTTTCAAGATACGCTTTACATTATCGTCCGTTTTCGATTTTTATTCTTTCACTGTGGCGAAGTATTTTTGGTGTGTTGTTACCCTACGGTAGAAAACAGTGTTAGAAGTGCCCTATGTGAAAATAACTAACCTCCAAACGATGAAATACAGAGTAAATAAATATATGAGGTACCATAACCACTTATCCTCACATATTTATTTCCTCTGTATTTCATCGTTTGGAGGTTAGTTATTTTCACATAGGGCATTTCTAACACTGTTTTCTACCGTAGGGTAACAACACACCAAAAATACTTTGCCACAGTGAAAGAATAAAAATCTAAAAAGGACGATAATGTAAAGTGTATCTTGAAAATCATGTGAACAGGCGTCTGATGATGAACTTACCAGTTCGAAACCGGTAACGGCGCAATTTACTAAATAAATAGCAGTATTAATAGTGTCTGGTTGCTGTCTTCTTCTTTGTAAGAATTAACCTACATTTGTACACGCCACGGTCTCACCATTACAGTTTTAGACAAAATAGCGTTTTAAGAATGTTCACAAGGAAAAATGTTCCAGATCATTGTGCCACATGAGCAGAAAAATATTAAGTGTTCTGGTGCAGGCTCCACGTTTTAAAATAGTAAGTATAACCACAGCGCTGTTTAAGTGTGTTTGTTATGAGGTTGGTGAAATTTGCAAGACAGCAGACAGGTAGGTAGGCCGGTAGCAACAGGCAGTGGGCTGCTATAGTCAGACCTTGGGACAGGTTCCCGTCGAAGACTCCAAGTCTGTCTTAATTTGCTCAGGAAGCAGGGATCCCGTTGTGGAGTGCAATTCGGTGGCACACACCGTGCACTCGTAAGTTGCTGGATGGGTCGAAGGCGTGCCTGTTGCATGGTGTGAGTCATTCTGATGGAACGCAGGAATGCCGCTCATCTCGTCCAGCGGGAAGTGAATGGGACATGCCCTCTAGTTGACAGCTATTGGTACAGAGGGAGACCCACAGTTATCTTGGCTTGTCAGCATGTGCAGAGTGAAAGCGTATTCTCGGTCAGCTGATTCAGCTTGGTGAAGCTTCAATCGGCATGTCGCGCCCCAAGGGACTGCAAATGGCCGCAGGTGGCGGCATACGCTGGACACATAGCTCTCACGCACATCTCATCTCAAGGTCCACTGCCGTACGTCCTCAAACTGTGTGACAGAATAGGAGTAATTCGATTTTATCACTAACACATACATGCACATTAATTATTACATATACACTCCTGGAAATTGAAATAAGAACACCGTGAATTCATTGTCCCAGGAAGGAGAAACTTTATTGACACATTCCTGGGGTCAGTTACATCACATGATCACACTGGCAGAACCACAGGCACATAGACACAGGCAACAGAGCATGCACAATGTCGGCACTAGTACAGTGTATATCCACCTTTCGCAGCAATGCAGGCTGCTATTCTCCCATGGAGACGATCGTAGAGATGCTGGATGTAGTCCTGTGGAACGGCTTGCCATGCCATTTCCACCTGGCGCCTCAGTTGGACCAGCGTTCGTGCTGGACGTGCAGACCGCGTGAGGCGACGCTTCATCCGGTCCCAAACATGCTCAATGGGGGACAGATCCGGAGATCTTGCTGGCCAGGGTAGTTGACTTACACCTTCTAGAGCACGTTGGGTGGCACGGGATACATGCGGACGTGCATTGTCCTGTTGGAACAGCAAGTTCCCTTGCCGGTCTAGGAATGGTAGAACGATGGGTTCGATGACGGTTTGGATGTACCGTGCACTATTCAGTGTCCCCTCGACGATCACCAGTGGTGTACGGCCAGTGTAGGAGATCGCTCCCCACACCATGATGCCGGGTGTTGGCCCTGTGTGCCTCGGTCGTATGCAGTCCTGATTGTGGCGCTCACCTGCACGGCGCCAAACACGCATACGACCATCATTGGCACCAAGGCAGAAGCGACTCTCATCGCTGAAGACGACACGTCTCCATTCGTCCCTCCATTCACGCCTGTCGCGACACCACTGGAGGCGGGCTGCACGATGTTGGGGCGTAAGCGGAAGACGGCCTAACGGTGTGCGGGACCGTAGCCCAGCTTCATGGAGACGGTTGCTAATGGTCCTCGCCGATACCCCAGGAGCAACAGTGTCCCTAATTTGCTGGGAAGTGGCGGTGCGGTCCCCTACGGCACTGCGTAGGATCCTACGGTCTTGGCGTGCATCCGTGCGTCGCTGCGGTCCGGTCCCAGGTCGACGGGCACGTGCACCTTCCGCCGACCACTGGCGACAACATCGATGTACTGTGGAGACCTCACGCCCCACGTGTTGAGCAATTCGGCGGTACGTCCACCCGGCCTCCCGCATGCCCACTATACGCACTCGCTCAAAGTCCGTCAACTGCACATACGGTTCACGTCCACGCTGTCGCGGCATGCTACCAGTGTTAAAGACTGCGATGGAGCTCCGTATGCCACGGCAAACTGGCTGACACTGACGGCGGCGGTGCACAAATGCTGCGCAGCTAGCGCCATTCGACGGCCAACACCGCGGTTCCTGGTGTGTCCGCTGTGCCGTGCGTGTGATCATTGCTTGTACAGCCCTCTCGCAGTGTCCGGAGCAAGTATGGTGGGTCTGACACACCGGTGTCAATGTGTTCTTTTTTCCATTTCCAGGAGTGTACGTCCGCCAGCTTAGCTGAATGGTACCGTGCTCGCCTCCCATGCAGTGGACCCGGGTTCGATTCACGCCGGGTTGGAGATTTTCACCTCTGGTGGACTGGGTGTGTGTTGTCCTCATCATCATTTCATCCTCATCACCGGCAGGCGAGTCACCCAATGTGGCGTCGACTGAAATAAGACTCGCACTCGGCGGCCGAACTTCCCCGGGTTTGGCCTCCCGGCCAGCAATTCCATACGATCATCTCATTTCATTTCATATACAAAATTTACAACATGACCTAACTATACACAAAAAAAGTGATAGTAATTCGCAAAACTGGTGTAAATAACGACCAAAATTTGACTGATTGATACAAAAAAAGAGTGATTAAACTTAAAAATGTTAACTGCATCAACAAAAGATATGCGTCACTAACGTGAATAAATTTAGTGCTCACAAGCTCTTTGATAAATTGGTTAAGAATACTGATACTATTTTTAATAAAGAGGAACTTGATTTGTTTCAAGGGCAATAAATACGCAGTAGATAGAACATTGCATAGTAATGACCTAAAATCGTTGATTGTTGGCATAAAACAAATTGTGAACTACGTAAGGTCAGTAACTCCCAACAGGTTTGCTTGGTAACCATTTGGCTAAAGCAATTGCTTAACTTTGCAGAAAAAATAATATAAAAACAGAAAAAATGAAGAGTTAATTGTACACAATATGTATGAAAAACTCAGAAACCAAGAGGCAGTAGGTTAATAGGCTGATAAAGGGAATTCTCTTGTGGTGTTATCTATTAGTGAATGTGTGTGTAAAGTAAAGGAGTCTTTTGAGAATAATGGAATTTCAAGATTGGATCTAAGTTTTTTTCAAAACAGTTTTCTTTTCATTTGTTGACAAGATCTCAAAACATTACAAGTTATGAAGCCGCATGCATGTCAGTTAAATTGTATGTAACTGTGAGGCCAATTGACAGTTATATAGGTACCCCATCTTATATGCTAAGCGACAGACTGAATGAGATTCTGGTTAACAATTACATCTTTAAGAGTAATTTCTCGGTCGAGAATACCTATGACTTAGTGGCTAAAATCCTGAATGGGTGCAAGTCGGTATCTTTAGGTCTTACTAATTTATACGCTTATATGGCTGTTACGGAAACTGTTGACCTTATCAGGAAGAATTTCCTTAGGTATGAACGTTTGTTCTTATGAGAAAGATGAGTTTATACAATTAATTGAACTAGTTCTCTCATATAGCTACTTTTATTTAAATGGTAAAATGTTCCAAGAAAAAGACAGTCAGGAAATGGGCTGTTGTTTATCTGGGACATTGGCCAAAATTATTCTTAACTATCTCGAAGAATCCGTCTTTGCGCAGTACGCAGGATTGACTCACTTAGTTCTATACTACTATCGTTATGTGTATGACACTATTATGCTGTACAAAAAGGAGAATGATGGCCTTGGTAAAATATTAAGCATTTTTAACAACTTAGACCCCGTATGAACAACAGGTTGATAATAAAACGATTTCCTTGACATTTCTGTTACGAATAAGATTGGAGCCCATAGTTTTGCTATTTTCAGGAAGCCCACAACTTCAGATGCTATTATACCTTTGAGTCCACGCGTTTTAACAGGTAAAAAACCTAATTTTCTATAATCTTGTTAGCAGGTTAACAAAAATTTCAGTACTGGTGATAAATGTTGCCCAACTAATTATGTTCACAGTTTCAACATGCTCAGCAACTTTATGCCTGTTCGTTTCCAGCAAATTTAAATATTGCCGTGGAGGATGCATTTCTTTTTCTTTCTCACTACTTACTGTTCATGTTATGGGCTGTTTAACAGCAGTTTTTGTGTGCTCTTCAGCTAAGCGTTTCAGAGTATTCACAATAAGAATTCACAATTTGTTGTTAAAGTAAAAACATTACAGACCTGGATAAAACAACTGATAAGAATTCAGTTTCTCAGTAGGAGATGATTTTAGTAATAACTGAAAATTGAGTTCTGTGATTTTCACAATTATAACAGCGATTCTGAATTTTGCATAAGGCTCCTTAAAATAGTAGAGGAAGACACGGGACACAGTAAAAAGGCCTAATGGGTGGGTTTTATGTTAGAGTAGCGTAGTTTCGGTCAGGCTGCCAGACAAGTATGTGGAGAGCTGAAGTGTAAGCCAGGGTTGCAGCACTACTGAAAGACAAGTGTATTTTTTGGGTACTTATATTGGTGGGAAGAAAGAGTTAAGAGACAAGTAAGAAATGCTGTTGCAGTGCATAGCAACGTCCAATTGATTATGGTTCTTATACACTGAAACGCCAAATAAACTGGTACAGACATGCTTATTCAAATACGGAGATACATAAAGAGGCAGAATACGGTGCTGCGGTCGGCAACGCCTATATAAGACAACAAGTGTTAGGCGTAGTTCTTAGATCGGTTACTGCTGCTACAATGGCAGGTTATCAAGATTTAAGTGAGTTTGAACGTGGTGTTATAGTCGGGGCACGAGCGATGGGACACAGCATTTCCGAGGTAGCGATGAACTGGGAATTTTCCCGAACGGCCATTTCACGAGTGTACCGTGAATATCAGGAATCCGGAAAAATATCAAATTTCCGACATTGCTCCGGCCGGAAAAAAATCCTGCAACAACGGGAGCAACGACTACTGAAGAGAATCGTTCAACGTGACAGAAGTGCAACCCTTCCGTAAATTGATGCAGATTTCAGTGCTGGGCCATCAAAAAGTGTCAGCGTGCAAACTACTCAACGAAACATCATTGATACAGGCTTTCGGAGCCGAAGGTCCACTCGTGTATCCTTGACGATTGCACGACACAAAGCTTTACGCCTCGCCTGGGCCCGTCAACAACGACATTGGACTGTTGCTGACTAGAAACATGTTGCCTGGTCGGATGAGTCTCGTTTCAAATTGTATCGAGCAGACGGACTTCACAGATATGGAGATAACTTCATGAAGCCATGGACCCTGCATGTCAGCAGGAGACTGTTCAACGTGGTGTAAGTTTGTAATGATGTGGGGCGTGAGCAGTTGGAGTGATATGGGACCCCTAGCTACGACCCTGACAGGTGACACGTACGTAAGCATCCTGTCTGATCACCTGCATCCATTCATGCCCATTGTGCATTACGACAGACTTGGACAATTCCAGCAGGAGAATGCAACCCCGCCCCCCGTGTCCAGAGCTACTACAGAGTGGTTCCAGGAACACTCTTCTAAGTTTTAACATATCCTATGGCCGCCAAACTCTCCAGAAATGAACATCATTGAGCATATCTGGGATGCCTTGCAACGCGCTGTTGTGAAGAGATCTCCAGTCCCTTGTACTCTAATGGATTTATGGATAGTCCTGCAGGATTCGTAGAGTCAGTTCCCTACCGCACTACTTCAGACATTAGTCGAGCCCATGCCACGTTGTGTTGAGGAATTTCTGCGTGCTCGCGGGAGCCCTACGCGATATTAGGCAGGTGTACCAGTTTCTTTGTCTCTTCATTGTAGAACAGTCGGTAAAAGCCAAATCATCTCTTCCAAGGAAATCGTAGTAAATAAGGATTTATTAGGACGAATGAAACGTCGATTATCTGATTCGGACCGTGAATTTTGTTTTGCTGTGGCGTTTCTCGCCTTATACTAGAAGATGCAGTTTATCTGAAGCTCGTTACGTATGGTGAGGGTGGAGGAGAAGTTAGAACAGGTCGCGATTTGTATGGTAAGAACTAATGACACTGAGACAAGTGGGAATTCTTTGATATGTTTCCGTGGTCATTACGTTTAATAATTTTTTTTTCAATGAAAGGTTTATCATTAGTCTAGACCCATTGGACTGTCATTCTAAGAGGAAGTTATTTAATGATAGGAGATGAGTTACCATTTGAAATTACTTTTAGTTTACATAGTATTTGTTCCAACTTTTTTTAGGATAGCACTTTTGTAATTAAGGAAATGTTTCAGCTGCTTCACCTCGCTCCTCCTGGGCAACCTTATGAGAAAAGCTATCAGTGAAACGAAACTGAGATGCTAACGAAGAACTCGAGCGGGTCACGGCGATTCCTCGTCGTCGAGGAAGCGTGTTCCCGCTACCTCGGTATCGGTGCGGCGAGAACAGGTCCACTCTCTCCGAGGACGCGGTTTCTCCAGCCAGGCAGGCAAAAACCAGGCGCGCCCTTTGTTCAGCGGTCGGCTCTCACTGCTGCTTCCAGTGCTCGTCCGATCGGTTTACTCCCGCCATGTCTCTTACGGGATGAAAATCATACTTTCTAAAAGATATCTGATTTTTCGTTTTCACAGCTGTTGTTACTAGAAACTGCTTTAGGACACTGCTACAAACAAAATAAACGACATCATCAAAGCGCCAAAAGCTGTTATTTGTAGACAACTAGGTTCTGTCAAGACCGTCCTCTCGCTACCTACATGTGCATGATGATGTATAAAAAATACTACACGCAAAATAGTTAGGGTGAACCATTGTATGGAAATACTCAAGGATTAAACAGTGCCGGCCGGAGTGGCCGTACGGTTCTGGGCGCTACGGTCAGGAGCCGAGGGACCGCTTCGGTCGCAGGTTCGAATCCTGCCTCCGGCATGGATGTGTGTGATGTCCTTAGGTTAGTTAGGTTTAATTAGTTTTAAGTTCTAGGCGACTTATGACCTCCGAAGTTAAGTCGCATAGTGCTCAGAGCCATTTTGATTAAACAGTACAAGTTAAAGGAAAATTTCTTGGCGTCAAACACGTAATGGTTTTTTAGCTGCAAAATCTTCACGAAACAATTCAAAGCAAAAGATATTAAAATACATATGCTTTATACGCAGAGTATCTGATCAACAGTATTCGGACAGCACTTTTCAATGAGGAATTGGCCACTAGTTGTCAAGAGAGACGCAAAACATAACGAGCAATCGTGGCTCCAATTCAACTACTTAATTTGTGGATAGTCTACGACTTGACTGAGGTGTGTAACATCAGACTTGTTTCGTTTCTTCCATCTGACACAACATGTGTGTCCAATATCTACATTCAGGCGATTTTTGGAGAGTTAATCAAATAAATAACGTAGCCGAAGCAATCAAAATAATTTTGAAACATTTGTATTGCATCACAGTTGATAAAACTGACAAAAGGTTTTGTACCTAAAACATGAAGTACGACTGACGTACGGTATCACAACTACTGCCGCTGAGGACGCTCGAAAATTACCCTTACAAAGATGTAGGACTTTTAGAGGGGACTGAGTAGACAATATTTTTGAATAGGAACCTATGTCTGGGAAGGTACCTTCCCCGTGTTACAGCCGATTGAAAACACGTTTGTTTCTCTGATATGCAACAGGGTAGTCATGGTGAGGGGTACTTACGTCGGATAGGCTGATGTCATTTGACGTATATCCTACCTCTCTGACCTGGTTCGAGCCTCATTCATCCGTCTGCCAGCGTTCGAGCAACATGGTTCAGTACACATTTACAAAAATGGCTCCAAGCACTATGGGACTTAACTTAGAACTACTTAAACCTAAGTAACCTAAGGACATCACACACATCCATGCCCGAGGCAGGATTAGGACCTGCGACCGTAGCAGCAGCGCGGCTCCGGACACATTTACAGAATACACCAATATGATCCTATAGGCTGAAGCTCGCGGTAATTAAAGAGCTGCTTGTCACCTTTATCAAGATTCTTATTCACAACGTGAGACTCCGTCGCATACCCGTTTCGCCATAATTGCGAAACGGCTTCGAGAAAGGGGTACCCTCACGGTCAACAGTCGCACATCCGAATTGGAAGATGGCATACTGCATCACGTTGAAGAGAATCCGTCAACAATTGCACGAGCAGCGGAATTGCAAACCAAGTGATGTATTTGGTCACGGGTAAAAAATTACTTGTCAAAGTGGTCACGTTATGATCATATTTTCAAATGGTTGCAGCACGGAAACAGTACGTTTCAGGACATGGGTTCCAATTCAGAATTTTATCTACTCAGTTCCCTCTACAAGTCCTAGAAGCTTGTAACGGGAATTGTAAAGCAACCAGTATAGATATCAACAATTGCAAAGTTACATTACACACTGTTTCAGTCAAAGTAATTCGAATTTACAGCTAAGATTTCAGAGCTTTTACAAAACTAGTTATGGAATTTGACTTTACAGTTGATTGCGATGTTTCTGAAACAGTTATCACATCGAAATATTACAATTCTCGTATCAAAATTACGTGAAATGTGCATCAATAACAATATTTTAATTATACTTTAATTAGTTTACAAACACAATTTGGTTTTAGTTCTTTACACGTATCCTATATCTTTACAGTTGGTTGTATCGTAATTACTGCCATTTTCCTACATATGAATTTTATGAACAAAAAGTGGAGTTCTGTTTACATTACTTTTTACATTTTTTTAGTATGTACTTCAATATTTTCATAAATTGATTGCATTTGAACTGAAGTGACCATAATTGATCTTTAGTCGACTTATCCTCATCACTACAGTACAACAATGACGTTATACATTTCAAGCTCCGCGTTTACGTAACTTCGCCTAAACTCCACGTTGTAGTATCGCATTCTTAGTTATGTCTGAATCGTAATTATCGTTAAATGTAGACAAGCAGTAACAGCAGACTGGATCGGTCAGGAGTGCTCAGTGATAGATGTCGAGCGTGGACTAGGCATTGGATCTCAACTGAGTAAAAAATCCATCAAGGAGGATTCAGTTCTTCTAAAGCTGCCCAGGTCGACTGTTTGTGATGTGACTGTGAAGTGGAAACACGAAGCAACAAGCACAGCTGTACTAAGACCGGACACACCTCATGTTATGACAGACAGGGATCGTCGACCACTGCGGAAGGCGGTTGTAAAAACTCACGTGCCGCCAGAAGGAGAAATCACTCGTAAGTCGAAAAGTCATACTAGCAGTCTAGCCAGCACAATTACTGTGCACATTGAGTTGGAAATGTCACGTGACCAGGGCCTCCCGTCGGGTAGACCGTCTTTCGATTTGACGCCACTTCGGCGACTTGCGCTTCGATGGGAATGAAACGACGATGAGTAGGACAACAGAACACCCAGTCCCCGAGCGGAGAAAATCTCCGACCCAGCCGGGAATCGAACCCGGGCCCTTAGGATCGACATTCTGTCGCGCCGACCACTCAGCTACCAGGGGCGGACCTCATTGAGTAAAAAAGAACGAGGGACAATGGTCGAACAGCTCTTCATAAGTCACGTAACTCTGCAGTCACTACCAACCGGCGCTAGAGGTGGTGCAACGAGCAGTGCCATTGGATGACCGGAAACGAGTGATTTGGAATAATGAATCACCCTATACCCACCAGCAATCCGATGGAAGGGTTTCGCTTTGGTGAACGCACAAAGAACGTTAGTGTCGCTATGTTTACCGCCAAAACTGAAGTACGAAGGAGATGGCGTTACTCTACAGGGTTGTTTTTCGTGGTTAAGGTGTCGTTCCCATATAGCACGTAAGAAAACGCTAAATGCGGGAGAAAATGAACATTACAGCTATATATTACAGATATTCTGACCAGGGGGCGATGAGCAGATTGAAACTGGTCTCAATTGAAAATAAATATTTAAATGCGATCTTGGTTCTGAAGTAGTTCATCAAATTTTACATTTTACAACACCGTTTACAGTCAAGGCACAGTTCAGAGAAGATGACTATATTAGCAGACACCACAGCTTTTCATAAAGCAGCACCTCTGAGGTAATTGTTTGTTGACAATAAGGTTCCTGAAATAGTCCTACCCAGACTCACGAACTCAACACAACGGAACATGTAGAACGTCGTCATCGCCCCAGACCCCAGCGCCCATCTTCACCCTTTTATGTGGTGTCGGCTCTTGGGGAAGAACGGGCTGCCATTCCTCAGTACTCATTTCGACACCTGTGATCTCTCAGGTTTCCTCAGCGCGACTGATTAATAGTGAGCTTCCGTGTGTTCTGCCGAGTTGTTCCCATTTACCGCACAATATTTCGACGACCGACCCAGCCGTCTGCTTCAGGTGCAGCGAGTTTTGCTCTCACGTGTATTCGCTGCCGGGATTCCAACCAGACTGTGAACTGTTGTGTGTCTCGGGCCGCTGTTTATAGTCGAGTTTGATGCTCGACGAATACTGCGCTCTTTGAGGATTTTTTTGTTTTTCGGAGCTTCCTCTGATATTGCGTGAAACGCAAATTCTCTATAAGAGTTTTCCAACTCTGGTTGACGTGATGGCAGGCAAGATTTTAATAAATTGGTTGCCGGACACCAGGCGTTATTCAATCTGAAACCTCTGGCCCTGTGATTTGGTTTCCTGAAGCGATGCAGTCCTTCAATAAAGGAAATTGCTTACAATACGTTAGTTCGTCCAGTCTTAGAGTATTGTTCGTCTGTATGGGACCTTTATCAGATGGGTCCGATTGAAGAGATTGAGAAGGTCCAAAGAAGAGCGGCAAGATTCGTGATTGGTACATATAGCCATCGCGAGAGCGTTACAAATCTCATAGAAGGTTTGAAGTGGGACACACTTGCAGATAGACGGCGCTCTAAACGGAAGGGGCTGCTCACTAAATTCCGACATCCGATCTTCGCCGAGGATGTGGAACATATATTACTCGTACTACTACCAACTTTCAAATCGCGCAATGATCGTCATTCAAAGACAAGAGAGATTAAGAGCTCGTACTGAAGCGTTCAGACATTCGTTTTTCCCCAGCACGATCCGCGAATGGAGCGTAGGGAGGGGGGAATATGACTTTGGTGCGAATTGTGCCCTCCACCACACACCTCTTGGTGGCTAGCGGAGTATATAAGTAGATGTAGATGTAGCTTTTTTTCTTTTTCTTCGATAGACTCCTAAATCGTGGTGTGGCAGAAACTTGTCGTTTGCATTACGATACTAGTCTCATTCCGTGTCCCAAAAGTCGAGATCGTGCTTAATGTCGTGAGAATGGTGAGAGGCAGGGACGGGGAGGATATAGGTGTAAACAAAGGCGGTGTGGAAAACTTATTGGGTGAAATGCGAGACCCGTTCGCCACCTTGTACCACCAACTTTCAAATTGCGCAATGATCACCACGGTGAAGAGCGTTTTCCAATAGGTTTGGTGGGTAAAAAGTTATGCATCATTTGTTATAACATGTGTAATACATCAAGTAATTGCTCGGATCGAGATCATCCTGCTAGCTGGTGACAAGAGTTCCACAGCAATTATCAGGACTTCAACCAGCGACACCTTGGCTGGGAACCCGTCATGTATAGTCATCATCATCATCATCATCTTGGACAGTTTCCAGCCACTGGCTGGGTCTGTCGGGAACACAAGCCTCTCCATCGTGTTCTGTCTTTCCACCATTCCCCCTCTTCCACCTTCGTCCAGTTCTCTCCTCTTCTCGTCACACATTCCTTCACTCCCTTCACCCATCTATCTCTTGGTCTTCCTCTGGGCCTCTTCCCCTCCAGTTGCAGGTCAAACATCCTCTTTGGAATTCTTCCCTCATCCATTCTCTTCATGTGTCCATTCCCGCTGCAGTCTTGATTTTTCTATCCTGTCCTGTACTGGTTCCTCCTTTAGTGTTTCCCTCACATACACATTTCGCAATCTGTGTATGTGCCGTCAGGAAATTGATCAGAAAGTTTCAAGAGACGGGATCGGTGGCATATACGGTAAGCCCCGTACCGCTCGTCCCCCACAGCAACTGATGAAGCTACGACCACAGTAGTGTTAGTTAACAGCAGTGACCCCAAGTCCCGTCCGAGGTATCAGGCGACTCGCCCAACGGCATGGCGTTCCTCAGACTATAGTATCCACCGAATCCTACAGTAACGGAAATGACATCCATTCAAAATGCAATTCCACCAAAATCTGGCGGAAAACGGCCCTAATCGAAGGATGCAGTTTTGTGAGTGAGAGTTAGCACAACACGCCATCGAGCACGATATTGCTTACAACATACTCTTCAGTGACGATGCGAATTTTTGCGTCAATGGGCAGGTCAACAAGCACAACCATTAGACAACCCAAGATGGAAAGCTCCCTGTAGGGTTCAAGGACGTGGCAGAGTGGTGGTTTGGTGCAGTATTTGGGGAATCCGTCTCGTTGGACCTATCTTTCTGACGGAAACCCTCAATGCTACGACCTATCTGCAGATGCTGGGTGAGGTGGTCATGTCTATGGTTCTCAACGAAGATGGAACACTTCTTTCGTACTTTCAGCAGGATGGGGCACCACCTCATTATTGTACCTGTTTACAGGAGTGGCTCTGTATGCTGTTCCCTGGTTGTTGGATTGGGCGTCGGGGTCCCGTGGAGTGGCCACTACATTCACCTGATCTGACCCCTCTAGATTACTACCTGAAGTCCATGGTATATGTAGTGCTGACAGATTGCCAACACTACGCACATTATTTAAGGGAGGCGGCCATTAAGCAAGCAGGCGGACTTGATGGTCTGAAACAGGATACTTATGAATGCTATAAAGAAAAGTACGTAGCTACTGGAATACTTAACTTTAATCCACTATTTGTGTACAGCGTTCTTGATGAGACATTTCATACGATAACTATCAAACTATCAATTGCTATGGCGCCTTGCTAGGTCTTAGCCATGGACTTAGCTGAAGGCTATTCTAACTATCTGCTCGGCTAATGAGCGATGCTTCGTCAGTAGTCGCTAGCAAAGTCGTCCGTACAACTGGGGCGAGTGCTAGTCCGTATCTCGAGACCTGCCTTGTGGTGGCGTTCGGTCTGCGATCACACAGTGGCGACACGCGGGTCCGACATGTACTAGTGGACCGCGGCCGATTTAAAGCTACCACCTAGCAAGTGTGGTGTCTGGCGGTGACACAACAGTATATTCCGTGTAGATTCACGATGTGCAGCACCTGGAACAGAAGGTTTATCGAGGCCTGTGATACTTTCACACTTGCTGTGTTGTGTCTTGTCCATGCAGATACGGAAACGTCTTCAAATAAACGGACAGCATGTGGAAAACGTTGCGCAAGGTGCAATTTGTTTTACAAACTGTTACGTGTCATTTGTGTCATGTTACATCATGAATTATTCATGTCATGATAAATGATGCATCACTTTTTACCTACGAAAGATATTGCAAAAAGGACTTCACCACTGCGTTTCTCGTCAAATTCTACCCTTAAAACGTGTATGCCGCAACCCTCCTCCTATTCAGGAAAAGTGAGCTGAATCCAGTATGATGGATACCAAGATGGCGGACGGCTCTTGCAGGTAACCCGAAAGCCCCCCCCCCCCCCCCAAGCCCCTTTGCTTATATCCATATCCACTCCGTCCCTGTCTCTTACCATTTTCGCGACATTTAGGCCGGTCTCAAATTTTGGGACACCCTGTATAGGAGGCAGTGCTCGGCCAGCTGCTTTGCTTTGTTCTTCTAGTCGGTTGTGTTGCTAACGTTCCTTGGATCGCTCCTCATCTGTTCTGATAGTCTGCCCAGCATAAAACATGTCACATTCGCATGGAATGCGATATACACCCTGCCTTTGGAGGCCTAGGTTGTCTCTAACATCACAATGAACACTATTACTGTAGCCGAAGGGAGCGAAATACACTGGATGACATTTTTCCCTAGGAGTCTACCGATCTTTCCTAGTGATTAGCCACCACAACGTAGTTAAGCGACTGTTGGTTTCTGATCTTTGGTGTCGGGCTCAATCTCTTTCTCCGCCTTCTTGATTTTGACTGCCTCGCCGGTTCAATTTGATGGTCTGAGTACTAATTCCTTCGGAACACTTCCTAAGGTACACAAGGTAATAAATTTCTAGTTGGTGTGATGAATTACAGCTAGTTCTAAAGGTAGAAAAATGTAAGCTAATCCAGATCAATAGGAATAACAAACTCGTAATGTTAAAACACAGTATTAGCAGTGTGCTGTTTGACACGGTCATGTCGAGTTTAGTATTTTAACCATCCTCAACAATTGTAGTCGCACATAACGAAATAATAAGCAACCAGTTGCGCGAAAAAATTTTATTTTCTTTACGGGTTTCGGGCACTTCTTCAGAAGATTATACGTGTAGCATTACTTGCGAGTGTCAACAATAATATGTGTACATTTTGTTGATACTCGCAAATAATGCGATGATATAACCTTCCGAAGAAGAGCAGCAAGTGCCCGAAACCGGTAAAGAAATTAAATTTCTTTTATACAACTGGTTACTTACTACTTCTTTATGCAGTCACGTCGATTAAACATCTAGGCATAACGTTGCAAAGCAGTATGAAATAGAATGAGCATGTAAGGACTATAGTAGGCAAGACCAATGGTCGACTTTGGTTTCTTGCGAGAAGTTTAGGAAAGTATAGTTCATCTGCAAAGGAGACTACAGGACACGAGTACGACCCATTGTTGAGTACTGTTCCAGTGCTTGCAGTCCGCACTATATCGGATTAAAGGAAAACATCAAAAGATTTTAAACATGGCTGCAGCAGCAACTGTTAAAATTCTTCACAATAAAGGATGGCAGCCAAAAACAGTTGCAGGATAGAATTTTTTTTATTAAAATTCTTGACCAAGGTTTCGGTACATATAAATATACCTTCATCAGAAGTAAAACTTCCTGAACAGAAAGACACATTCATTAGAAAAGCCATATCAACGGAAGTGAGAAACAGAAGCTTAAATAACGGTGAAATTGCTAAAGTAATACAGGCACAAAATCTTTAGTACTTACTAAAATTACATCATGCACTGGAGAATAATAAAACAATTATGCCAAAAGGCGTCGTCAGTAATTAAAATATCATCTCCATTTGTACAACATGTGTAATGGACACAGGATCAAAGCGAACAGTTTAACACTGTTACTTCGCCTATGAACTATTGAGACACGAGTGTGAAGGCACTAAGGCAGATTGTTTCGCCGAGAGAGGGCACTTGCATGTGTTTTGGAAACAATTACTCTGTTAAAAATAGTGCTGAGGTAATAAACAAGTTAAAATCAATAGAGATCACTTCTTTTTGGTTTCTTTTGACGTCATAAGTTTATACACTAATGTTCCAGTGGATATCACTCTTAAGATTATTGAAGGTAACATTCGACAACATAAAACTTTAAGTGAGCTACAGTTGTCGGAACTTATGTCACTACTGCAGGTTGTACTAGATTACAATTACTTTCAGTTTAATGGTAAAATGTATGAGCAACCATTCGGATTAGCCATGGGTTGCCCGTTAGCTGGCATCTTTGCTGACATCTTTGTGAATGCACTAGAAGAAAATTTCTTCAAAAACAACCCTACGTTAGGCAATAAGATTTCTTTTTATGCTCGTTATGTTGATGATATACTCATACTATTTCAAGGGTGTGACCAAGATCTACAACAACTGTTTCATGTTTTCAACAGTTTCCACGAGAAAATGAAATTTACAAAAGAGATACAAAATAACGAGAGAGAACTCAATTTTCTTGATTTGAAACTTAAGTTATCGGGTAACACTATTAGCTTCGACATTTTCCGTAAAGAAACTTTTTCTGATAATATTATTCCAGCAGATTCCTGTCATCCTCAAACTCACAAGATCGCCTTTTTTCATTCTGCAGTTCATCGCGCTGTGAGCACACCTTTAGCACAGAATTGTTTTGAAAATGAAATATCTTTATTAAAATCAATAGCTACTAACAATGGATACGACCCTAAATTAATTGACCAAATTGCTAAGAAAAAACAGCTGTAAAATTTTCTACTTTAGGAGATAACAGGGCAAAAAACTATGAGAGTAATAACTTTATTTCTATTCCATTTTTAGGGAACGTTTCATATAAGATTAAAAGACTTTTACAGAAACAATACGGTTATAGAGTTGCTTTTTCCGTAAATAATAGCCTCAAACGTAAAGTAATTCATAATATTGGAGCACGAGAAGAACTCAGCACTAAGTCCGGTGTATACAAAATTACTTGTAACGACTGCCCAAACTATTACATAGGGCAGACAGGTAGACTCATTAAAGTTAGGTATAAAGAACACAGGTTAGGTAAAAATGGGGAAAACGTATATAATTCCACCTTTGCTAAACATCTATGGCTCTTACAGCACACGCCAAGTGAACTGGACGACGTAGAGCTGCTTCATGAAGCTAATAAAGGTCACAAACTAGACTTGCTCGAAGAATTAGAGATTTTCAAGCATCTGTCTCTAAAAGATGGTTTTGTTCTTAATGAACAGGTGCAGCTTCGAAACAAAAATTTTTTAGACAGTTTCAAACCCCTCATTGGCTTAATGTAATATAGTCTGGCTGACTAGGAGTTATTTTCTTGCTTGTTGATGCCGGTGAAATGCGCTTTTCCTGTCTTGTTGGGATTCTACATATTGTGATGTTTGTTAGTTATGAATTTCAATGTGTATGTGTGGTTAAATGACTACTATGTTTTATTCATAATGACAGATGGTTTCGTTTTATTATAACATTTTGGTTGTTTCGCTAGTATGTATTTCACTGCCTACGTTACGCGAGACTCTCGCGCATTACACTAGTGCCCTCTCTCGTTAGATGTTCCAAGCGCAAGCTTTATTCGTTTGACACTAGGACACAGGTAAATTTGGTTCTATATTTCTAGTTTACATAAATGTCTTTAATTGGCGTGATACACTTTATTTATTAAGACAAAGTTTGAATTAACACAACCTTTAATAATTTTTGATGCGCTTATGTATGTATTTATGGATTGTAATATGAGCGAGTCTGTCACATGCAAGTGCCCTCTCTCGGCGAAACAATCTGCCTTAGTGCCTTCACACTCGTGTCTCAATAGTTCATAGGCGAAGTAACAGTGTTAAACTGTTCGCTTTGATCCTGTGTCCATTACACATGTTGTACAAATGGAGATGATATTTTAATTACTGACGACGCCTCTTGGCATAATTGTTTTATTATTCTCCAGTGCATGATGTAATTTTAGTAAGTACTAAAGATTTTGTGCCTGTATTACTTTAGCAATTTCACCGTTATTTAAGCTTCTGTTTCTCACTTTCGTTGATATGGCTTTTCTAATGAATGTGTCTTTCTGTTCAGGAAGTTTTACTTCTGATGAAGGTATATTTATATGTACCGAAACCTTGGTCAAGAATTTTAAAAAAAAAAATTCTATCCTGCAACTGTTTTTGGCTGCCATCCTTTATTGTGAAAACATCAAACAAATTCAGAGGTGGGCTGGTAGGTTCTAGCAACATGCATTTATTACGGATGGGAATCACTGGCGGGAATATCACGTACTTTTCGAGGACCACTATTCAGAAAATTTAGAGAACTGGCATTTGAGGCCAACTGCAGAACGATTCTATAGCCATCAACGTACATTTCGGCCGGCATTGTTGGTGATTGTTTGGTGGGGCCTCACTTTCTTCCACCCAGGCTCAACGAACGAAGTTATCACAATTTCTGAAAGAATGTTCTACCTGACCTGTTAATAGATGTGCCTTTAGCTGTGCGACAAAACATGTACTTAATGTATGATGGAGCACCTTCTTATTTTAGTGTTAATGTCTGTCGGTTTCTAAATAACAGGTTGGGTGACAGATGGATAGGTAGAACTGGATCAGTTGCCTGGCCCTACGCTCTCTGGACCAAAATCCACTGGGTTTTAATTTGTGGGGGCATTTGAAAGCTCTTGTGTATCGAACTCCAGTACAAGATGTTCACAGTCTCCGTGCTCATATTATGAAAGGCTTCGAAACCATATGCAATACTCTAGGGATACATCAGCGCATCCGAGATTCACTATGACGGAGGGGTGACGCATGTATCAGTGCCCACGGAGTGCATATTGAACATCTTATGTGAGAAAGAGTCGCTGGTGCGTTGTGTTTTTATGTTTCCCATGATTAATGAATTGGAAGAAATGAGTTGTAAAACGGAAACGAAGCGTTTCCAGACCAATGTTCACAATTTCTTCGTTTACGTGTGAGGAATGTGTCTTGCAATTTGTTCCGTACAATTTGTTACACACTGTATAAAAGGCAATGTCCTGACTGACTGGTTGACTGAGTGACTCATCACCGGCCGGCCCAAACCGCTAAGGATAGAATCTTGAAATTTGGAGAAGTTGTGTAACTTATTCTGTAGGCATCTTCTAAGAACGGATTTTTCGAAATTCCGACCCTAAGGGGATGAAACAGGGGACGAAGAGTTTTTTGAAGCTAGACTCACGAAAACTGGCATTTGGTTTCTCGGTCAGAAATAAAGGAATCCCTGTTTCACCGATTCTGAAAATTCAACCCCTATGGGTGTGAAACGGGGGACGAAAATTTTTATCGAAATATTTCATTGTGCAAGCATTTTTGACGCTAAAATCCATGGAGAAGAAATAAAAACTTTGAGGTTCGCCGATGACATTGTAATTCTGTCAGAGACAGCAAAGGACTTGGAAGAGCAGTTGAATGGAATGGACAGTGTCTTGAGAGGAATATATAAGATGAGCATCAACAAAAGCAAAACGAGGATAATGGAATGCAGTAGAATTAAGTCGGGTGATGCTGAGGGAATTAGATTAGGAAATGAGACACTTAAAGTAGTAAAGGAGTTTTGCTATTTGGGGAGCAAAATAACTGATGATGGTCGAAGTAGAGAGGATATAAAATGTAGACTGGCAATGGCAAGGAAAGCGTTTCTGAAGAAGAGAAATTTGTTAACATCGAGTATAGATTTAAGTGTCAGGAAGTCTTTTCTGAAAGTATTTGTGTGGAGTGTAGCCATGTATGGAAGTGAAACATGGACGATAAATAGTTTGGACAAGAAGAGAATAGAAGCTTTCGAAATGTGGTGCTACAGAAGAATGCTGAAGATTAGTTGGGTAGATCACATAACTAATGAGGAAGTATTGAATAGGATTGGGGAGAAGAGAAGTTTGTGGAACAACTTGACCAGAAGAAGGGATCGGTTGGAAGGACATGTTCTGAGGCATCAAGGGATCACCAATTTAGTATTGGAGGGCCGCGTGGAGGGTAAAAATCGTAGAGGGAGACCAAGAGATGAATACACTAAGGAGATTCAGAAGGATGTAGGTTGCAGTAGGTACTGGGAGATGAAGAACCTTGCACAGGATAGAGTAACATGGAGAGCTGCATCAAACCAGTCTCAAGACTGAAGACCACAACAACAACATCTATGAAAATTTGTATTAGACTTCTCTGTTAGAAATAAAACATGTAGGGTCACACTGATTCATTGATTCATCACCGCTCAGCCCAAACCGCTAAGGATAGAAACTTGAAGTTTGGAGAGGCTGTGGATATTATACTGTAGGTATCGTTTACGAAGGGATTGTCCGAAATTACGCTCATAAGGGGTTGATACAGGGGATGAAAGGAATTTTGAAAGTACGGCGCTGTTAATGGAATTTCGAAGCTAGAACTACGAAAACTGGTATTTGGTTACTCAGAAAATAAAAAATACGTGTTTCAGCATTTCTGGAAGTTCAACCACTAAGGGGGCAAAATAGTGAAAATAAAGAATTTCTAAAGAACCACAAAAGAATTTTTAAGGTTACATTGGTGGCAATTGGTATTTGACTTCTTGGTTAGAAATAAAAGAATCCATGTTTAGTGTTTCCGGAAACTGAACCCCGAAGGGGATGAAAATTTTCAGGAAAATATTTCGTTAGATTAAAAAAATTTTGAAGCTAAATTTATGAAAACTGTTGTTTCGCTCCTCGGTTAGATATAAAGGAATATTTGTTACGCGATGAAAGTTGTTATGGAAATATCTCCACAATAACGCAAAGGGCATGATTACAAAAACTTCGGACTCCAGCTACCAGAATCGCTTTTTGGTCAGAAGTACATTCGGAGAAGACGATGCTTGTATTGCCTTAATTAGCGTGACAAGTTTAGAAGGTGTTGCAATTCGATTACATAAAACAAAAAAAAATCTCTGCAGACCGTACAGTCCATGCGAACGAAGCAATCGGCGCTAAGCTAGTACTTCACTAAATGTGGAACACGAAGGTCTATTATAGTATTAAGAATACTGCCTGGGCGAAGTCGTACTTTAAACTGACGACTGGATCATTTGATGTATGTAAGTGATGTTGCTTACAGATCAGCAAATAGCTACAATGGTTCACAATAACTTTTTTGACATGTTGTATTTCTTACACATATTTATGCAAATGTATGCGACTTGCCGGCCGAAGTGGCCGTGCGGTTAAAGGCGCTGCAGTCTGGAACCGCAAGACCGCTACGGTCGCAGGTTCGAATCCTGCCTCGGGCATGGATATTTGTGATGTCCTTAGGTTAGTTAGGTTTAACTAGTTCTAAGTTCTAAGGGACTAATGACCTCAGCAGTTGAGTCCCATAGTGCTCAGAGCCATTTGAACCATTTTGTATGCGACTTGAACATGGTCGCCTGACCGACACAAGTTGTATGGAAATAAATATATTAAAACAGCCTTTGGTAAGTCCACGATGTCGTTCCTTACTGATGGTGTGCAGCATTATCAACAGATGTATACAAGAAAGGAAAACACCCAGAGGAACTGAATCTGCACATCGGGTGATGAGACAGCGCATACATGTATAAGTTACAAGGGAAATAAATTTTCAGAAAGGTCAATAACTACGATGATCGCATACAGACGACTGGCAGGACTACCAACCAAGCAACTAGCAAGCGGAAGTTTAAGCTTGGAAATGCCGTTAGTAAAATAATGAAAAAGAGTGTGCAATTTCTCCTGGACAAAAAGGCGTTCACTGAATTGTCTCGATGTGAAAACATTTCACAGAAAGAATAGAGATCAATCGAAAACTTGTTTGTGGACGGTCGTAAGAGACATTTAAGGTAAGTGAAAATGAGCAGCATCTTTCTCGCTCTGCTTCTCTTTCTCTCTCTCTCTCTCTCTCTCTCTCTCTCTCCCTCTCCCTCTCCCCCTCCCTCCCTCCCTCCCTCCCTCCCTCCCTCCCTCCCTCTCTTTCGGCGTCTTAAGTTCTACGAATGCATATGCATATTACGTAGAAATGGTTGTAAGGAACATTTCGAGGGACATTATAAGAGAAAAATAGTTAGTGTTAGCATGGCCTTACAGTTGATCGCCATCAGCGATCGGCTAGTTTATCTTTTCTGTTTACGACTGGTGATCTTTGTCAGAAAGGTTAGTGAGCGGGTGTGCAGTAGAGAGTCGCGCCTTGGCTGTCAATGCGAACAATCTGCAGTGAGTACTGGATTGGCTTGGCACGTGATAGCGTGTAGGTTGCTCGGTGTGTGCTTTTAGCGGGAAGTAGTGGCCTGTATGAGGAAGTAAACGCGCCCGGGCTTGCTTAAGAGGAAAAACCGGTAAGGAATTAAGGAATGACGGCCTCAGTGTTTGTGTCAGACGCACAGCCAGGATTCGCTAGAGGCTGTCTATTCCGGTTTTGCTAGATCAGCATTGAAATCAGCAGCCAGCCATTACGGTGAGCATAATTATTAATTGCTTCTGCAGACTACTACGAAAGTGTTGCCATCTGTTCAAGATTCTTCCGCTATGGCCAGCCGTTCCATTTAGTCGTTACGCAATTTGAACTGCCAGACTATACTTAATGATCAGATCTCTCTGTCGGCTCAATCTGCCCCTCCTTATATTAAGATATTTGTATGCTCTGTTTCTTTAACAACTTCACAGAGAGAGTGCTTATTGTGTACGAATTGTCTGGCGTGTTGGTATCTCACGTGTGTTTGTTTAATTGGCGGCTGGGGCGGCGAACTTGTATTTCAGTAACAAAATGTTTCCTTGGGGGCACCAACTTATTAACGTGGGTTCAAATGGTTCATATGGCTCTGAGCACTATGGGACTTAACTTCTAAGGTCATCAGTCCCCTAGAACTTAGAACTACTTAAACCTAACTAACCTAAGGACATCACACACATCAATGCCCAAGGCAGGATTCAAACCTGCGACCGTAGCGGTCGAGCGGTTCCAGACTGTAGCGCCTAGAACCGCTCGGCCACCTCGGCAGGCCTATTAACGTGGGGGCCAGCATAATTCAGTTTAGGTTCTCGTTTCTGTTATTATTTAATTTAATTGTCAGTATCGGCTGGTATTTGAATGTTTTAGTGTGTTTCAGACTTGTGGACAATTCCACGCTAAACTGATAGTGTACCGGCCAGGTCATGTATGAGCGCAATGTGAAGCAGCTCGCACTAATTTAGAGTTGAGAACCAAATCTTCAGTTACTTTATTGGCGATTGTAATTATTATCTGTGGAAATTTTAAAGTCTGTGATTCCTTTGTAAAGCTTTTGCTTCTGTTTAAAGTGTCTTGTTAATTATTCACTCAAATATCTTGTCAAGTAGCGTGTGTTTAAGATATTCCTTCAGTCCTGTTTCAAAATTAACTTTTCAAGTACTAGTTAATAATTGAGTTTTTAATTGCATTTCCTCCCATGAACCATGGACCTTGCCGTTGGTGGGGAGGCTTGCGTGCCTCAGCGATACAGAGGGCCGTACCGTAGGTGCAACCACAACGGAGGGGTATCTGTTGAGAGGCCAGACAAACATGTTGTTCCTGAAGAGGGGCAGCAGCCTTTTCAGTAGTTGCAGGGGCAACAGTCTGGATGATTGACTGATCTGGCCTTGTAACATTAACCAAAACGGCCTTGCTGTGCTGGTACTGCGAACGGCTGAAGCTAGGGGAAACTACAGCCGTAATTTTTCCCGAGGACATGCAGCTTTACTGTATGATTAAATGATGATGGCGTCCTCTTGGGTAAAATATTCCGGAGGTAAAATAGTCCCCCATTCGGATCTCCGGGCGGGGACTACTCAAGAGGACGTCGTTATCAGGAGAAAGAAAACTGGCATTCTACGGATCGGAGCGTGGAATGTCAGATCCCTTAATCGGGCAGGTAGGTTAGAAAATTTAAAAAGGGAAATGGATATGTTAAAGTTAGATATAGTGGGAATTAGTGAAGTTCGGTGGCAGGAGGAACAAGACTTTTGGTCAGGTGATTACAGGGTTATAAATACAAAATCAAATAGGGGTAATGCAGGAGCAGGTTTAATAATGAATAAAAAAATAGGAGTGCGGGTTAGCTACTACAAACAGCATAGTGAACGCATTATTGTGGCCAAGATAGACACAAAGCCCATGCCTACTACAGTAGTACAAGTTTATATGCCAACTAGCTCTGCAGATGATGAAGAAATTGATGAAATGTATGACGAGATAAAAGAAATTATTCAGGTAGTGAAGGGAGACGAAAATTTAATAGTCATGGGTGACTGGAATTCGTCAGTAGGAAAAGGCAGAGAAGGAAACATAGTAGGTGGATATGGATTGGGGCTAAGAAATGAAAGAGGAAGCCGCCTCGTAGAATTTTGCACAGAGCATAACTTAATCATAGCTAACACTTGGTTCAAGAATCATGAAAGAACGTTGTATATCTGGAAGAATCCTGGAGATACTAAAAGGTATCAGATGGATTACATAATGGTAAGACAGAGATTTAGGAACCAGGTTTTAAATTGTAAGACATTTCCAAGGGCAGATGTGGATCCTGACCACAATCTATTGGTTATGAACTGCAGATTGAAACTGAAGAAACTGCAAAAAGGCGGGAATTTAAGGAGAAGGGACCTGGATAAACTGAAAGAACCAGAGGTTGTACAGAGTTTCAGGGAGAGCATAAGAGAACAATTGACAGGTATATGGGAAAGAAATACAGTAGAAGAAGAATGGGTAGCTCTGAGGGATGAAGTAGTGAACGCAGCGGAGGATCAAGTAGGTAAAAAGACGAGGGCTAATAGAAATCCTTGGGTAACAGAAGAAATATTGAATTTAATTGATGAAAGGAGAAAATATAAAAATGCAGTAAATGAAGCAGGCAAAAAGGAATACAAACGTCTCAAAAATGAGATCGACAGGAAGTGCAAAATGGCTAAGCAGGGATGGCTAGAGGACAAATCTAAGGATGTAGAGGCTTGTCTCACTAGGGGTAAGATAGATACTGCCTACAGGAAAATTAAAGAGACCTTTGGAGAGAAGAGAACCACTTGTATGAATATCAAGAGCTCAGATGGCAACCCAGTTCTAAGCAAAGAAGGGAAGGCAGAAAGGTGGAAGGAGTATATAGAGGGTTTATACAAGGGCGATGTACTTGAGGACAATATTATGGAAATGGAAGAGGATGTAGATGAAGATGAAATGGGAGATAAGATACTGCGCGAAGAGTTTGACAGAGCACTGAAAGACCTGAGTCGAAACAAGGCCCCGGGAGTAGACAACATTCCATTAGAACTACTGATGGCCTCGAACTATCAGTTTAATAAGTCACAGCTGCAAAATACTAACGCGAATTCTTTACAGACGAATGGAAAAACTGGTAGAAGCGGACCTCGGGGAAGATCAGTTTGGATTCCGTAGAAATGTTGGAACACGTGAGGCAATACTAACCTTACGACTAATCTTAGAAGAAAGATTAAGAAAAGGCAAACCCACGTTTCTAGCATTTGTAGACTTAGAGAAAGCTTTTGACAACGTTAACTGGAATACTCTCCTTCAAATTCTGAAGGTGGCAGGGGTAAAATACAGGGAGCGAAAAGCTGTTTACAATTTGTACAGAAACCAGACGGCAGTTATAAGAGTCGAGGGGCATGAAAGAGAAGCAGTGGTTGGGAAGGGAGTGAGACAAGGTTGTAGCCTCTCCCCGATGTTATTCAATCTGTATATTGAGCAAGCAGTAAAGGAAACAAAAGAAAAATTCGGAGTAGGTATTAAAATTCATGGAGAAGAAGTAAAAACTTTGTGGTTCGCCGATGACATTGTAATTCTGTCAGAGACAGCAAAGGACTTGGAAGAGCAGTTGAACGGAATGGACAGTGTCTTGAAAGGAGGATATAAGATGAACATCAACAAAAGCAAAACGAGGATAATGGAATGTAGTCGAATTAAGTCGGGTGATGCTGAGGGAATTAGATTAGGAAATGAGACACTTAAAATAGTAAAGGAGTTTTGCCATTTTGGGAGCAAAATAACTGATGATGGTCGAAGTAGAGTGGATATCAAATGTAGACTGGCAATGGCAAGGAAATCGTTTCTGAAGAAGAGAAATTTGTTATCATCGAGTATAGATTTAATTGTCAGGAAGTCGTTTCTGAAAGTATTTGTATGGAGTGCAGCCATGTATGGAAGTGAAACATGGACGATAACCAGTTTGGACAAGAAGGGAATAGAAGCTTTCGAAATGTGGTGCTACAGAAGAATGCTGAAGATAAGGTGGGTAGATCACGTAACTAATGAGGAGGTATTGAATAGGATTGGGGAGAAGAGAAGTTTGTGGCACAAATTGACTAGAAGAAGGGATCGGTTGGTAGGACACGTTTTGAGGCATCAAGGGATCACAAATTTAGCATTGGAGGGCAGCGTGGAGGCAAAAATCGTAGAGGGAGACCAAGAGATCAATACACTAAGCAGATTCAGAAGGATGTAGGTTGCAGTAGGTACTGGGAGATGAAGAAGCTTGCACAGGATAGAGTAGCATGGAGAGCTGCATCAAACCAGTCTCAGGACTGAAGACCACAACAACAACAACAACAATTGCATTTCTTTAATTAGCCCTTCAGGTATCATTGATGCACTTGTTATTTCTTAAAATCAGCCCTTCAGTTGTTAGTGGTTGCAGTTTGCTATTTGTTGCTGGAATCAGCCCTTCAGGAGTTATTGGTTGTGGTAGTAGCAATTTCTTTACATCAGCCCTTCAGGCGGTATTTCTTGTTGTTTGCTGTTCCTTAAAATCAGCCCTTCTGGCGTTTTACTTGGGCATTTATTGTATTTCCGTCTTAGTTTGTTTTTTCATATTAGCCCTTCATGCGGTGTGTGAAAATTGTATCTGCCTAGCTTGTTACCAGGTTTTTTTTTTAAATAACTCATAAATTGTTAAAGATCACTAGCTTGTACTGACAAGGCTAACTTAATGTTAAATAAAGTCTGTGTTATCTACCCATCAACTGTGTGCAAATGAACAAAAACGGGCCCAGTACTTCCTTTGGTTATTTGGTCGCGTGGCACCGGGTTGGATACCCGTCCGCGTCTATCATAGATAAATCATTCTCGTGAATCTCAGTGACACTACAAATCGGTGACATAAACTACACTGTGCACCCAAAATCCATACTACTTACAAGCAGAACCGGAACAGAATCAGTGAAGCTAAGAAATGCTGAACTCAAGCAGGTCCATACATTAATCGATAACAGACATAGACCAGCTATTTTGTGGAAAAACCTACGTGGTCTTGGTATAGGGAAAGTAAAAGCTGCAGCTGATCCCATTGTCCCAGCCGAATAATTGAAGCGGTACTTCACGGTGCGTTCACTAACATTCTGCTACAAACTAAACTGAGACTTATTGATATCTTCAAGGGAAGAAACGGTTGTGGCTATGTAAAACTCTGTCTAAATAAAGTTGCAATACCGCGAAAAAACCATCATAGGTATCAGATCAGCCGCTACTGGATATGATGGCTTCACAGACCAAATGATGGGGCTTATTATTGACCCACTACTATCCGCTATAACAGCTATCTTCAACCACTCCTTAACCAGAAATATTTTCCCTGAGGCCTTGAAAGAGTTACTCCATAACACACTAGTCAAAAAGAATATAGGCACACCATCCTCTGATTACTGACCTATTTGCAATCTTTTGGCACAGAATAAGGCTGTACAGTATATAGTCCACGACCAGCTTACCAACTAGTTAACTACAAGTAACCTATTAGATGAATACCAATCAGGTTTCTGTAGCCGGCCGCAGTGGCCGAGCGGTTCTAGGCGCTTCAGTCTGGAACCGCGCGACCGCTACGGTCGCAGGTTCTAATCCTGCCTCGGATATGGGTGTGTGTGATATCCGTAGGTTAGTTAGGTTTAAGTAGGTCTAAGCTCTAGGGGACCGATGACCTCAGATGTTAAAATCCATAGTGCTCAGAGCCATTTGAACCAAGGTTCCTGTAAAAATCGCTGCACAACATCCACCTTAGTGAAAGTAACAGACGGCCGGAAGCTTACTATGGATAGACAAGGCTGTAAAAATTACATTAAATCGATATCAGTGAACTTTTAATATGGTGTGGCACATAAAATCTGGGCAGAAGACAACGCTGGTGTCTGAGTGTCAACATTACGGCCTCACAACTCGCCTGGAAATAGTGTCCTCCCTTGCTGTTGGCCAAGGAAGGCTCGATCTTATAGTGTAGCACGAAATTTTCTTTGCTACGATTGGCTAAAACGGTCGAGCCAGAAGCTCTCTTGTGTTGGTAGCCGAGTTGGGTGACGACGCCCGAGGTGGACGCTCTCGTTGATGGCTCTGGCCGATTGTTACGAAATATTGTTTCATGAACGGGTCTGGTGGCGGCACTGACTGTCGCACAGTTCGTGTCACTGTTCACAAGTTGTGATTCGGTTTAATAACTGGATTCAGATGTGGGTCGGATCTGAGGCCGGTCGCATAGATGCTCAATTGTATGTAATCAGTTCGATATCGTCATGATTTCGGGTGTGCTATACTGATTAACATAAAAGTCATGTTGTAAAATACGTAATTGTGTAATTTTGAATGTGTTGACAATGCAGCTCTTAATGAAATGTATTCCTTTGAACTCTTTACTGAAAAGTAGTTACGGATTTTACTAGGATTCTCACCATTACAGAGCCAGAGTTAAACGAGGTCATAACCAATGATATCCATAACAGCGAGAGGAATACCTTTAAAATACACGAAGTGAGTGCTCTACGGAGAAATACCGCGAGATGGGCCTGAAGTTGTTCATTTCCAACAGTAGCCCTTGTGTGCACACCTAATTTGTTAAAACCAAATACCGGGGCCCGTTACTCTGCTTCTTAGACTTCAGCTTGATGAAAGCCTTCGATATTTTACTTGCCAACATTAGCAGCCTAAATTTCTCGCCAAGTGCTATGTAATGATGTCGCTGACACCAGGCGTGTCGCCACCAAAGGCCATCTTCGGCACCATAAAACCACAATGGAGACAAGTAGTATGAGTCATCCTCCCGGTTGGACTGTGAAGCTGGTCCTGGCGGATGTTCGAGTTCTCCCTCGGGCATGGGTGTGTGTGTTTCTCCTTAGGATAATTTAGGTTAAGTAGTGTGTAAGCTTAGGGGCTGATGACCTTAGCAGTTAAGTCCCATAAGATTTCAAACATATTTGAACATCCTCCCGGTTTTGGTATTAGATCCTACACTCTTTTCGTTGTATGTAAATTATGTGTTATCAGTTTTGTTCTGCTGACCATAGCACATGTATGCTGATGACCTCCAGTATTATCCAAGTGGAAAACAAATACACCTGAAGACTGCTATCGAGAAGTTCAGTACTGCCCGCATCTCATGGTCGTGCGGTAGCGTTCTCGCTTCCCACGCCCGGGTTCCCGGGTTTGATTCCCGGCGGGGTCAGGGATTTTCTCTGCCTCGTGATGGCTGGGTGTTGTGTGATGTCCTTAGGTTAGTTAGGTTTAAGTAGATCTAAGTTCTAGGGGACTGATGACCTAAGATGTTAAGTCCCATAGTGCTCAGAGCCATTTGAACCATTTTGAAGTTCAGTACTGACTTGGATCAGCTATCAAAAGGGGTACAGAATGAAGGTTAAAACTCAACCCGTACCACACCCAAGCGGCTCTAGTTGGTTACTTTAGGCTCATTATCCCGAAATATGGGGAATTCCTGCCGTCTTTAACATTAAATAGAACAAACATCATCTTTTCTCCATCAGCAAAGAGCCTAGTAATAATAATACACTGCTCTGCAAAACTTACGGACGAGATAAAAAAGTAACACTGCATATTAACTACTCGGTGGAAATGAATGAAAGTGCAGGAGCACGTTGCCAGAGATCTCAAATTGTGCACAGAATGTTGGAGTCACATGGCGTGAGGTCATCGTGACCGAAGCAAAAAATCGGGGTCACCCCACAACACGAGGCAGTTGAAGGAACCGCAAAAAGACAGCCTGTCTATGTGTCTATGTGTGTGTGTGTGTGTGTGTGTGTGTGTGTGTGTGTGTGTATGTGTTCAA
The DNA here is from genome assembly GCF_023864345.2 of Schistocerca serialis cubense. Lineage (NCBI taxonomy): Eukaryota > Metazoa > Arthropoda > Insecta > Orthoptera > Acrididae > Schistocerca > Schistocerca serialis. The sequence goes on along the minus strand of NC_064638.1, from coordinate 869,203,188 downwards.
ATGGTTCAAATGGCTCTGAGCACTATGGGACTCAACTACTGAGGTCATTAGTCCCCTAGAACTTAGAACTAGTTAAACCTAACTAACCTAAGCACATCACAAACATCCATGCCCGAGGCAGGATTCGAACCTGCGACCGTAGCGGTCTTGCGGTTCCAGACTGCAGCGCCTTTAACCGCACGGCCACTTCGGCCGGCTGTGTGTATGTGTGTGTGTGTGTGTGTGTGTCTATCAGCAAACAATTACCGTGCACTTTGGTGGTGGTGTTCATCACATCATGGCCTGGAGACAACATTTGAATGACTTCACATGGGAAAGAATCATTGGGAAGCTGGAAGAAGAAAAAGTGTGACTAGTGTCCCCTTGCAGTTTGGTAGTGCTAACAACATTTTTTCGCGTGCAAGTGGAGCTTCCCGAACCACACGCACTATTGCCGGTGAAGTGGAGGTCGTCTACTTTGGTCAACTACAGCATCAGATAACCATTACATAATGCAACACGCAAGAAAGGACTCACGTGAGACAGCGGTTTAACAGGACTGCGAAACATGCAATCTCGCGCTCCACAGTGGCTCGGCGACTGCATGGGATTGGCCTCTTTGGCCAACGACCAGTACGTTATGTTCCGTTGACTCCTGTATGTAAGTGGCTCCGCTTGCAATGGTGGCAAGAGCACAGAGACTGGAACAACGAGGTGTGATGTCAGATGCTCTTCTGAACAGTCAACGTTACTCTACCAGTACTGCTTCCCCAAGTGCTTCTTTTCAGGGCTGCATTCGGCCCTCGCTTCATTTTTATGGATAATGTTGCGCGACCGAAGCAGCTGAAATCGCTTAATAAAGGCAAGGCCTCCGCTCCAGATTGTATACCAGTCAGGTTAATCTCAGAGTATTCTGATAAAATAGCTCCATATTTAGCAATTATATACATCACTCGCTCACAGAAAGTTCCTTACCTAAAGACTGGAAAATTACTCGAGTCACACCAATACCCAAAAAGGGAAGTAGGAGTAATCCGCTGAATTACAGGCCTATATCACTAACGTTGATTTGCAGTAGGGTTTTGGAACGTAAACTGTATTCGAACGTTATGAAGTACCTCGAAGAAAACGATTTATTGACTCATATTCAGCACTGTTTTGGAAAATATCGTTCTTGCGAAACACAACTAGCTCTTTATACTCATGAAGTAATAAGTGCTATCGACAGGGGATGTCAAATTGATTCCATATTTATATATTTCCAGAAGGCTTTCGACACCGTTCCTCACAAGCGTCTTCTAACCAAACTGCGTGCCTACGGAGTATCGCCTCAGTAGTGCGACTGGATTCGTGATTTCCTGTCAGAAAGGTCACAGTTCGTAGTAATAGACGGAAAGTCATCGACTAAAAAAGAATTAATATCGGGCGCTCCCTAAGGAAGTCTTATAGGCCCTCTATAGTTCCTGATCTATATTAACGACTTACGAGACAATCTGAGTAGCCGTCTTAGATTGTGTAGGGAAGCAGCCTACTCACACTGTAGTAAATTCACATCAGTTTCCATTGTGTGCCAGCCAGTCTGCTGTAACTAGCTCTGACGTCATAAATGTTGCGCAATACCTTAAAAATCAAGCAAATGAACTAAAACTTTTCTAGCATGTCAGGAATAATACTAAATTAATGTGTGTTGAATATCAGTTCGATAACTTCAGCCATTTTCGAAATTTGGACGTTTTTCTGGAAAAATCATTGGCGCAACAGAAAAGAGCTAGAGACTTCAAAATTTATATTTAGATTCATCTTTCATAATGATTTAATAAAAACAGTACTTTGGATTTCACATATTAAGATTTTAGTGGAAATTCATGATTTTGTGGTTTTCGTCTCAAAACTGAAGGAAGCAAGATAGATTAAGTAGGCTAGTAAATAAGGCTAGGATGTTTAGATTTAAATAGGTTGGAGGTCCGCTATGACTATGAAGATGTGAAAAGTTTCTTTTGAATACCTATAAAATTATAGCGATAGCGGATCTCAAAAGGGCCAGTTCAGAGCTCATCTACTGCGTACAGTGTAATTTAATTAATTCTCTCGCCCAGAATATTTAACTTAGCCACGGCAAAATTTTATTATCAATACTTACCTGCGTGCTGAATGCACGTTTAAATTAAGAGCTTCATCGGCCATCAGCCAAAGAAGCTATAAATTATTATGTAACTTGAAGTGGTGCGTTACTAGCCCAGCGGCTAGTCGAGAGAGCCGAAAAGATCAGGCGTTCCCTTCGCCGTCCGCACCGCGGGTTTATATATAAGGACGCTGCGCGAGGAAGGAAGGCCCCAGTTCTCTCCAGACGCTGAATGACACGCCATCTGTGTCGGGAGCCGCGTCGCATGAGTGTCACTGCTACAAACAGCCTCGGGTGCCGTATTAAGTTACTAGAGATACGCGGAACCATGAAAACATTTTATGTGAAGTGTTAATTCTGGAATGATTTTCATTATCTAGCTTCAGTTTGCGTATTGTCGTATTTTCACGTGCCGTCGCGGGACAGACATTCTCTCCAGACGCTGAATGACACGCCATCTGTGTCGGGAGCCGCGTCGCATCAGTGTCACTGCTACAAACAGCCTAGGGTGCCGTATTAAGTTACTAGAGATACGCGGAACCATGAAAACATTTTATGTGAAGTGTTAATTCTGGAATGATTTTCATTATCTAGCTTCAGTTTGCGTATTGTCGTATTTTCACGTGCCGTCGCGGGACCGACATTCTACCAATTATTTAGCGTGGCGTTTGATGAAATATTTTCATCAAATTATGGCGAGCATTCTTTTAACATTTAATTCGGACATTTATAGTTGCATCAGCGCATTAGACTCTGAACTGCTCTGTTAGTTAGGTTGTAGGGATACTTGTGTTTTTTATCAGTGAATTTCAGAATATACTCAACTATTTTGGAAAACCGTTTTTGATTAGAAATCCCGGACAATCTCCTAATTCCTCAGAGCTATAAGCTGCAGCTATAATGGTATCTCAATTGAAGTGGGCACTAGGATCTCTAATTACTGGCTCCATGTTTTATTAAATCACTTTCTGGGTGCCAAGAAGTAAATAGAGAGCCAGTGTTGAGAACGGCGAAAGACAGCATTAACAACATTCTAAAAGCCAGAAACTGATTCAACTTGCAAGTGTTTATCCAGCAATCAGATTAGTTTATTTTTCTACAAACTCATCCGCCGCCCCACAATTGTTTTCAGATGATGCTGTCATTTACCGTCTTGTAAAGTCATCATATGATCAAAACGACTTGCAAAATGATTTAGATATCTGTGTGGTGCGGTAAGTGAGAGTTTACCCTGAATAAGGAAAAGTGTGAAATTATTCACATGAGTACTAAAAGAAATCAGCTAAATTTCCAGTACGCAATAAGTCACACAAATCTGAAGGCTTAAATTCAACTAAATACTTAGGGATTACAATTACAAATAAACTAAATTGGAACGATCACCTAGATAATATTGTGGGTTGAGCAAGCCAAAGACTGCGATTCATTGGCAGAACGCTTAGAAGGTCTACTAAAGAGACTGCTTACACCACGCTTGTCCGCCCTATTCTGGAGTACTGCTGTGCGGTGTGGGATCCGCATCAGGTGGTGCTGATGGATGACATCGAAAAAGTACAGAGAAGGCTAGCTCGTTTTGTATTATTGCGAAATAGGAGAGATAGTGTCACAGACATCATACGTGAATTGGAGTGGCAATCATTAAAACAAAGGCGTTTTTCGTTGCGACGGAATCTTCTCATGAAATTTCAATCACCAGATTTCTCCTCCGATTGAGAAAACATTCTGTTGGTACTCACTTACATAGGGAGACATGATCATCACGATAAAATAAATCAGGGCTCGCACACCAAAATTTAAGTATTCGTTTTTCCCGCGTGCCGTTCGAGAGTGGAACAGTAGAGACAGCTTGAAGGTGGTTCATTGAATAGCAGAGTAATCACGTGGCTGTAGATGTAGACCTCATCGAACTGCGAAGGTGGGGGACTCTTGGAACGGAAGGATATCCGGTGGATAGAACAGCCTGCCCCTTCCCTGCGGTGGGAAGACGTGTGGCAGCACGCCCACATGCACCACACCCAGGAGTTGTCAACCACCCTGGTGGACGATTGGAACGCCCTGTCACAAAACATTCTTCCCAACCACGGGGCGAGCATGAGAGCAGGTTGCAGAGCATGCATTGGTGTTGTTGGTGACAATCATAAATTGAGTTTAATTCAGCGTAATAATGGTCTTTGAATAAAAGTTTCATTTCTGTTCATCTCATCGCGTATTTTTCAGTAACCTTCTATACTACACTACACTAAACTGCGGAAGTTCTTTCTGTGTATGGTCAAAGTTTCAAGGAGCTATGCTACTTGGCAGTGACACATCATGCGAAAGTTACTTTTGTCCTTAAAGTTTCCACGCGAGTGTAGATGAAAATCTAAATTCGACTGAGCACGTAGCTGCAGTATGGCTTCAAATGGCTCTGAGCACTACGGGACTTAACTTCTGAGGTCATCAGTCCCCTATAACTTAGAACTACTTAAACCTAACTAACCTAAGGACATCACACACATTCATGCCCGAGGCAGGATTCGAACCTGCGACAGTAGCGGTCGCGCGGTTCCAGACTGTAGCACCTAACTGCAGTATGCATTAAGGCATCAGCATATCTCTGTGTCCTACAAAAATATAAAAAGCTTCCAGAATAAGATTTTCATTCTGCAGTGGAGTGTGCGCTGATATGAAACTTCCTGGCAGATTAAAACTGTTGCCAGACCGAGGCTCGAACTCGGGACCTTTGCCTTTTGCGTGCTTCGTAGAGAACTTGCCCGCGAAAGACGAAGTCGCGAGTTCGAGTATCGGTCCGGCACACATTTTTAATCTGCCAGAATGTTTCATATAAAAAGCTGTTAACTTTTGACCTGAAAAAGAAACGTGTACAAACGCTTATACTTCCAACTGTTGATTGCAGCGATGTTATCCTGCGAAGTCTTTCCCAATAAAGCTTGCGGCACCTGGAACTGATTACAGACGCCTGTGTTCGATATGTCTGTGACGTTCGACTCTTTTATCTTGTTTCACCATTACATGCACAGCTGTCCTGGCTGCGTGCAAACAAGAGCAAAGATTTCCTTACACATTGCCTCCTCTGCTGTCTTATCAGTGTACCCTGTTCCTCACATCTCCCCTCGACTTCGACGCTTCTGCCTGAATAACACGGCAGAAACCCCCGTTCTAATCAGAGCAAAATGCTTTCTGTCCCACTTCGTCACTCAGCCACTTCTTCGAAGTCCTTTTCGGTACGCACTTCTTGCCCCTTTACATTCTTCTTTCAGACCAGATGGTCCTCATTTCCCATTGCTCTTAACTAGTACAGTCTACCTAATTTCTCATCTTCAGAACTGGCTACATAACAAAATATCAGTTTTGTATACCTATAAATACTCTTTGTGCATGCCACTATATCTATTGCTGTTACTATTATTATTATTATTATTATTATTTTATGTATGAGCCACTGTGGATTTCGGTCATTTGAACTGTTTATCCTTTCCTGTCGTCCACGTTTCTCTCGTAATTTCTCAATATCTGTCTCTTCTTTCTTCTGTTTAAGTGGCTCCAGCCTTCTTATTAGGTTTTCCACGGAAACCTTCGGAGTCTTGTACTTCCTTTCTGATGGTGACCATTTCTCATTGACTTGTGGAGTAACTCAGAATTCGGCCATGTCTCTTCCACCTTCTTTGGACCACGTTTTATCCATTTTTATTTTACCGAAGTAAGCGAACAATCTTGTTATCGCCGGCCAGTGTGGCCGTGCGGTTCTAGGCGCTTCAGTCTGGAACCGCGTGACCGCTATGGTCGCAGGTTCAAATCCTGCCTCGGGCATGAATGTGTGTGATGTCCTTAGGTTAGTTAGGTTTAAGTAGTTCTAAGTTCTAGGGGGCTGATGACCGCAGATGTTAAGTCCCATAGTGCTCAGAGCCATTTGAACCATTTGAATCTTTTTATCATTCTGTTAGGAATGAACATTTGGATGTGGTTATATTCTTCTTTTCCTAATCATCTCTGTAATTTTTTCGATATATGTATGAAGTTCACTATTATGACGTTCCCTGTATTGTTTTGCTCTTTAACTGGCCGCAAAAGTTTCCTTTGTACTTCCATTTTTGTGACTTCCTATGCTTCCATCATCGCCTTTTTGTTTAGATTTAAACATTCAGTTGTATAAAGTGTTTAACTTTAGCATTGAGAGATATGATTTCTTATTCTATACATTCATAGGTATTGCGCTGTTTTCATCTTATTAACTCTTGCTTTAATGACTTCTTCCTCCGAAATGTCATGTCCAGCTACTTCTTCTAGATACTATTAGTTCTTTCAAATTTTCCATTGTTAGTTTTCACTACCCTGTAGGCTGACAATATTTGTCACGAATTTGATTTTCTCAAAGGGCATATTATTATTGTTATTTCTCTCCCCTCTCAGACGCCACGTCTGGTCAAAATGGAAAGTGACGCAGACCTTGATCAAGCGTGACTTCCTTTTAACTGTACGGTATATGTTACATTGCATTTAGGAACTTTCGGGTAATTGAACATGTATCAATAATTACAGATTTCTGTAGTTGTATACATATATGTTTGGATGTAGCTGTATTGCGTTGATGTACTGGTGGATATTGTGTGGTATGACTCCTGTAGTTGATAGTATAATAGGTATAATGTCAACTTTATCCTGATGCCACATGTCCCTGACTTCCTCAGCCAGTTGGATGTATTTTTCAATTTTTTCTCCTGTTTTCTTCTGTATATTTGTTGTATTGGGTATGGATACTTCGATTAGTTGTGTTAATTTCTTCTTTTTATTGGTGAGTATGATGTCAGGTTTGCTATGTGGTGTTGTTTTATCTGTTATAATGGTTCTGTTCCAGTATAATTTGTATTCATCATTCTCCAGTACGTTTTGTGGTGCATACTTGTATGTGGGAACGTGTTGTTTTATTAGTTTATTTTGTATGGCAAGTTGTTGATGTATTATTTTTGCTACATTGTCATGTCTTCTGGTGTATTCTGTATTTGCTAGTGTTATACATCCGCTTGTGATGTGATCTACTGTTTCTATTTGTTGTTTGCAAAGTCTGCATTTATCTGTTGTGGTATTGGGATCTTTAATAATATGTTTGCTGTAATATCTGGTGTTTATTGTTTGACCCTGTATTGCAATCATGAATCCTTCCGTCTCACTGTATATATTGCCTTTTCTTAGCCATGTGTTGGATGCATCTTGATCGATGTGTGGCTGTGTTAGATGATACGGGTGCTTGCCACGCAGTGTTTTCTTTTTCCAATTCACTTTCTTCGTATCTGTTGAGGTTATGTTATCTAAAGAGTTGTAGAAGTGGTTATGAAATTGCAATGATGTAGCCGATGTATTTATATGAGTGATTGCTTTGTGTATTTTGCTAGTTTCTGCTCGTTCTATAAAGAATTTTCTTAAATTGTCTACCTGTCCATAATGTAGGTTTTTTATGTCGATAAATCCCCTTCCTCCTTCCTTTCTGCTTAATGTGAATCTTTCTGTTGCTGAATGTTTGTGATGTATTCTATATTTGTGGCATTGTGATCGTGTAAGTGTATTGAGTGATGCTAGGTCTTTGTTACTCCATTTCACTACTACAAATAAGTAGGTGAATATTGGTATAGCATAAGTATTTATAACTTTTGTCTTGTTTCTTGCTGTCAATTCTGTTTTCAGTATTTTTGTTAGTCTTTGTCTATATTTTTCTTTTAGTTCTTCTTTAATATTTGTATTATCTATTCCTATTTTTTGTCTGTATCCTAGATATTTGTAGGCATCTGTTTTTTCCATCACTTCTATGCAGTTGCTGTGGTTATCCAATATGTAATCTTCTTGTTTAGTGTGTTTTCCCTTGACTATGCTATTTTTCTTACATTTGTCTGTTCCTAAAACCGTATTTATATCATTGATGAATACTTCTGTTATCTTTAGTAATTGGCTGAGTTGTTGATTTGCTGCTGCCAGTAGTTTTAGATCATCCACGTATAACAAATGTGTTATTTTGTGTGGGTATGTTCCAGTAATATTATATCCATAATTTGTATTATTTAGCATGTTGGATTGTGGGTTCAGAGCAAGGCAGAACCAGAAAGGACTTAATGAGTCTCCTTGGTATGTTCCATGCTTAATCTGTATTGGCTGTGATATGATATTATTTGAATGTGTTTGGATATTGAGTGTGGTTTTCCAATTTTTCATTACTATGTTTAGGAACTGTATTAATTTCGGATCTACTTTGTATATTTCCAATATCTGCAGTAACCATGAGTGGGGTACACTATCAAAAGCTTTTTGGTAATCAATGTATGCGTAATGCAGCGACCTTTGTTTAGTTTTAGCTTGATATGTCACCTCTTTATCTATTATCAGTTGCTCTTTACATCCTTGTGCTCCTTTGCAGCAGCCTTTTTGCTCTTCATTTATAATTTTGTTCTGTGTTGTATGTGTCATTAATTTCTGTGTAATGACTGAAGTTAATATTTTGTATATTGTTGGTAGGCATGTTATGGGGCGATATTTTGCTGGGTTTGCTGTGTCTGCTTGATCTTTAGGTTTCAGACAAGTTATTCCTTGTGTAAGTGTATCAGGGACTGTGTATGGGTCTGCAACGTAATTGTTAAATAATTTAGTTGGATGTGAATCATTTCCAGGGGCGTTCCAATTGTGAGTAGAATTAATTGCTCGGGTAACTTCATGTTGCAAAATTATCACTTCAGGCATTTGGGTATCATCTTGTATGAGTCTGTTTCTGCTTGTGTCCACTGCGCATGTCTGTTATGTTGTACTGGGTTTGACCATATGTTGCTCCAGAAGTGTTCCATGTCTGTTATGTTTGGTGGATTGTCTATTTTAATGTGTGTCTTATCTATTGTCTGGTAAAATTTCTTTTGGTTTGTGTTGAATGTTTGATTTTGTTTCCTTCTATTTTCACTTTTTTTGTATCTTCCAAGTCGTTTGGCCAATGCTTGTAATTTCTGCTTCTTTTCATCTAATTGCTCTATCGCTTCTTCTTGTGAGATTTTACCTAACCTTTTTCGTTTTTTGTCTGATATTTCATTTCTTATAAATTGTGTTAGCTGTCCAATGTCTCTTCTCAGTTTTTCGATTCTGATCTGTAGCCTGTGTTGCCATGCTGGTTTTGTGGGTTTCTTCTGTGTGTTGGTTGGTTCTGATCCCTGCCTAGTGTGTATATTTAGTGTAGTGAGTGCTCCTATATAAACCAGTAGTTGTAACTCTTCCATAGTTGTATTTTCATTTATTTTGTTCTGTATGATTGTGTTGGTAGTTGTTATTGTTGTTTCGACTTGTGGGTTATTTAGTGGTCTATGCAAGAATGGTCTAATGTCTGTATTTGTGTCTTTGTATTCTATATATGTCAACTGAAATTTTTCTTCTATATCTAACACGTGTGTCACTTCGTGTTCTATTTGTGCTTGTTCTGGTGGCTGTCTGAAGATTTCGTTTTCCTCTGATTGTTTAACTGATGCGTGATGTTCTTTGTTTGTTTGTTCTGGGATGTTTGAGTCGATTACTGTATTATTGTTATTATTATTATTGTTATTATTATTGTTAGTGGCAGTGGCAGAAGTAGTAGCAGTAGTGAAAGTACAGTAAGTATTAACTTTGTTAACTTGTAGTTAGTACTGTTTATACACATTGCTCCTACATACATCCAAATAATTTTTAATTCTTTTACTGTTATTTTATTACTGTGGTCATATTAAAATTGTTATTTCTTATGTAGCTGTGAAAATACTGTAGGTGTGAAACCATGCTCTGATGAGAGGGAGGGCTTCGAGATCCTAATATGATCAGGTTAAATAAGTAAATAGTGTACTGCAGTGAGGGCATGTGAGTCCTAGTCCGATGCAGAGACGTCCATTTGTTTCCGTTTGGTTCTTCAGGTATTGTTCTATTTGTGTTTTTCTCCTTGATTTGTAAAAATCGGTGAATACCCGTAGACTCTGTCTGAAGGGTGATTTCGCAGAATTATAAGGACGATAGTTTATCGAGATGTGGAGATTGTTGACATGCCAATTATACGTTGACTAAACAAACTCGCAATGTTGTTCGGTCGTTCTTTGAACTTGTTGGACACAGGAGCAATATTCAGGAGTGGGTGGTAGTAGAGTTGTATATGTTGCATTCTTCGCATCAAGGTAGGCTTTCTAAATGTTGCTCTACTACATCTGGTATCCGACAACTATGTAGGCTTGACCGTTCGATCTCAAGTGGTGCCCAGAAGTGAGACAATACATTCGCATCCGGAGCCGCGGAATTCAAGTAGAGCATACAGAATTAAGGTTTCGTTGGTTTCCCTACATCGCTAAAGGCAAATACCGGAATGGTTCCTTTGAAAGCAATTAAAATGATTTTCTTCAGCCTCCTCCCTCAATCTGAATTTATGCTCCATTTCTAAGTTCAAGCGTCAAATTAATCAGCGTTCTCTAAACACTTCGTTTCTATCGCCCATTCCATTGTTTTATAATCAACTATTATTAACCATTTGCGTATATTTTTAATGTATTTTTTTCTGAACATAGACTAATCGTTTGGATGAAGGTGTTTCCGTTCTGGACTTTGTTTCATATACGGAACATACAAGTATTTTGCAAGTTAAAATGGCACTCCCTCCATTTCTAGCCGCCGAATTTTCAGAACTTGTAAACGACGTGTATTACACAGGCTCTATGCGATGCAATGGTGTTTTATGTGGTGATAAGTTCCTATGGTACCAAACTGCTGAGGTCGTCGGTCCCTATGCCCCTGTGGGTCCGGGGGTTAGAATAGGCCCGACGTATTCCTGCCTGCCGTAAGAGGTGACTAAAAGGAGTCTCACACTTTTCGGCCCTATGACTTCAGGTCCCATTCTATGATTTGCCCTACCACTTTACAAATTCTACAGAAGTGCGGGCCATATGGGGAAGGACGGCTTGTGTGGTGCACGAATTATCCATAGTGCCCTCAGATTCTATCTCCTGAATCTCTTGTCATGTCTTTGCATCTCCATCTGCGATTCAAACTATTTGGGCGACGACACTTTCCGGGGTATGTCATCTTTTTCTTTTATCTCCTGTCCTCTTTCGTCCCCATGACAATATTGGATTTCTCTGCGCCCAATACCCAGCACGATAGCCAGTCCGTTTTGGTGGGGCCGTCATGTACCCACTTGGTGGTGGCCCCCTGACAACACAGTGATTGCACTGTTATGCCTGAGCTGTAAACTCCCCATGTATGCCAAGGAGTAGATTCCTGCCTTCCTGGGGTATCAGGACTCCCAGCAACGGTCATAATGCCAGTTTGCCTTTGCTGTGGCTGGATGGCGCCCATGGGGAGAGCCCCTGATCAGAGTGGGTAGCATCAGGGTGGATTACCCGCAGTGAAGCGGACTAAGTCATCTCTTGCTGGTGACCGTATGGCACCAGCAGTCTCTAAGAAGGCCAAGATCGAATACAATGCCGACAGATATGACCCTAAATCGTTTCTCTCCCTCGCTATACCATGGGAGGAACATAGGGCTACAGAACGGAGAGAGCCATATTCACCTCGGTTTTTAGTTTGTAGCAGTACTGATGGGGACTCTTTTCTATCTACGAAGCCTCAATTTTTCGTTGAACACCTTCAGGATAAGTTTGGAGAAGTGACAGCGCTGTCCAAATTGCGAAACGGCGAAGTCTTGATTCAGACAGCATCCCCAGCCCAATACCGAGAGTTAATCGCCTGTGACAAGCTGGGTGATATTCCTGTTTTCGTCACTCCCCATAAATGCCTCAACATGGTCCTGGGGATCATTTTCCATCGCGATCTCCTCTTGCAGTCTGACGACGAGCTCCGTGACATTTCATCCGGCGCGTTTACAGGGGACCCAAAGACAATAGGGTGATTCATTGCCTAAAAAGGTCATGGTGATGGTTTACGCTGTGACGTTAAACCGTACATCCCGCCCTCTATGCGGTGCTTTAAGTGCTGGAAGTTCAGGCACATGTCTTCCTGCTGCATTTCCAGTGCCACATATCGAGACGGCGGACGTCCACTGCACCCAGATACTCCATGTGCGCCCTTCCCACTTGCATCAACTGTGGAGAGCACCATTCCTCCTGCTCGCCAGACTGCCCAGTACTCCAAAAGGAGTGGAAAATCATGGAGTACAAGACCCTGGACCGATTGACTCACACAGAGGATAAACGTAAATTTGAAAGATTACACCCCATTCGGTTGACGTCGACATATGCCGCAGCTACGTCACCATCTTCATCCCAAGTGTAAGTGGTTTCTCACTGTGTGCCACCAACAGTAGGCCCTCTGAGCCACCAGAATACATCCACCCACTTGGTGGTAGGTGGCAAACCTTCCTCTGTTGCTCCCAAAGCACCTACATCGGGAGCAAGGTCCCCCAAATGCATGGCGTCCCGTCCCCCCTGCTGGAGAAGCAACAGCCTCCTCCAGCTCCTCTCATGTGGAAGGGGTCAATTAGGGCCCTCTCTCCCAAGTTCTCCACTAATGCCACGGCGGACACTCGCTAGTGGCTCAAGGAGCCAAAAGCTGCTGGACGAAGAGCTTCATGATCTTCCTCCATGCCTGAAGCTGCTTCGGAGAAATGTTCCCAGCAAATCGCTAAAGAGAAACGAGAGCGCAAGCAAACTAAGAAGTAGTCTGCTAAGAAACAGGACACTCTGGTGGCCCCAACACTACCACTCCCTATCAAGTCTCCATCTGGATCTCACTGATGCCTCATCCATCATAGAAATGGCTACAAATAATCGATGCTTCATGCCTTCCCAGACTCATGATAACGTCATTCTCCACTGGAATTGCGGCGGGATTCTCCACCACCTGGATGAGCTATGGCAGATCTTAAGCTTTACACCTGCTTTCTGCATTGCCCTTCAGCAAATCTGGTTCCCAGAAATGTGGACACCTGCCCTCCACGGTTATAGGGGGTAGTGCAAGAACCATATTGACTATGATAGAGTGACTGGTGGAGTTTGTGCCTATGTCGTGAATTCTGTATGCAGTGAACATGTGCCCCTTCAAACCCCTCATGAAGCTGTGGCTGTCAGGATAAGGACGACGCAGGAAATACCTGTCTGCAATGTGCATCTTCCTCCAGATGGTTCAGTACCCCTAAACGCATTGGCTGCACTGATTGATCAACTCCCTAAACCTTTCCCACTTTTGGGGTATTGTAACGCTCATAACCCTTTGTGGGGTAGCACCGTGCTTACTGTCCGAGGTAGAGGTGTCGAAAATTTATTGGCACAACTCGACTTCCGCCTCTTAGATACAGGAGCCCACACACATTTCAGTGTGGCACATGGCACATATTCGGCCTTAGATCTCTCTGTTTTTTCTCTGCCCTTAACAGTCTTCTCATAAACATGTAACATAATTGACTACCTGATATTTTCTGCATAGTCACAACTACACTTCTAAGTAGACTACCCCCGTCAGTAGAGGCTAACCATTTTACGTCCACACGTACACACTTCAACATCTGACTGCTACTCAGGGGAAAATAAACACTAATGGCTTAGTATTGCCATATGTACTTGGAGGTACTACCCACCCTAAAAATATGCGACTTGTAATAGTTATAATTATTAGTCTGCAAATTACGCATATACTGACGTAATGTTGTTCAATATACTGTCGTCAGTCAGCAATAGAACTTCCTGCACTTATACCCAATTACACCCTGCCTGGATTGCTGTCGGCTAATGCTATGAATTTTATGTTAACATGTAAGAGACGTTTTGGAGAACAAAACGAAATTTACGAAAGGCCATATGAAGAATATTTTAAGACCTCAGGTAGGAAAAACTTCCTTATTCGGAGATGTAGCTCCGAAACTGGATTTTGGAAATTTGACAGTAATGGAGTCACAAGTTTATGGAAGACTTCTTTTAGTTGCTTGTGAGGATTAATATAGTTTTGTTAAGGAACTACGGCGCATCAAGCACATCTACACTGGTCATGCTGCGCCGCTTCTCTCTTTTTGAAATGAACACTGGAGGAAGCATGTGTTTGAACATGCGTCTGCACTGAGGTCATTAGGCAGACCGTTATCTCAGCCATACGTGGAACTTCGTTGTGATGTCCGAGAAGAAATTATTTATGAATTTAATCACAAAAAATCCTAAATCATGGTGGGGGATTTAAAATTCGGCTCTCCAGAATATCATTACAGTGTTTTACCATCGTGTCATCTCAATTGAATAAATCGAATACCAGAGGATATCAATGCGTAATTTGCAATTTCTTGTTCCGAAACTGGAAATACGACTGGTGTGAGCATTTGCCTGGCACCGGACGTACGTCTCCCGACGGTGATAATGTTATGCTGTCCACATACTGGATAAGGCCTTTACATAGAGGTTAAACGTTAATGCAGCTTTGGAATTACCGTTACGAGCTGGTGATAACCTGCGAAGGTGCGTTGCCAAATTGTAACGTCCGACACTCTGTAGAGAGTTTACAACGGAATTAAACTTGAATGGATGGCAAAAAAGATGGGTATTAAATACCAAAGTCTGGAAATAAACAGTTAATGTTTATGCTGCATCTATTTCAGAACGTGATTTCGGTACATAAAGAGACTAGTAGTTGTCGGCCTCGTGGGACAATGGGAGTGTAGAGTGACGAATGACGAACTGCTCAGAAGAGAAAATAGAAGAGTGTGTGGAATTTGTGGACTGAAAAGGACGCGAACACTCCAAAGTCCAATAGTGGTTCACGACATGACGTGAACTCAGCCATGTCCGTGACTCACTAGACAGCTGATTATCGAGTATTAACACCACTCTGGTGCGCCGCTACAGGAAGGACATTTTCCACTTCCGACATTTGCTGGTATCTCCTTAGGAGAGGACTGCAGTGAACATTTTCTTTGTTTTTCCCTCGACAGAGAACAACTGACGCCCAGCCTTCAAAATGTACACGGGGCAAGACGTGAACGGGTAACAGATCTTGTTTCATAAAGATTATAGTTCACCTTGCAATCCAACGACCTGCAGTTATGCGAAACACGACTTTTTGTTTCCATTGTGTTCGAGTATGTAGAATGGATTGACGCATTGAGTAAGTTTAAGTGTGCCACTATGCCGCCACGGGCTATCGACAGCTTTTCTCTGCTGTTGTGAATAATTCGGAATAAACTTGTCGCTAGTAGTGTTCCAGCAAAGATGCAGAGCCTGAGACAGAACTTAGCGCCAGCACACTCCTGGTGCCATGCTCCAACAACCCGAGGCCCGGAATTTCCAGTTCTGCTAGCTACCGCACAGCCAAAGATACTGTTCAGGGCCGCCCACTCCGCAGAATCCTCGCCTGGCCCGTTGAACACACATGATACGCGGTCATGTGACAACTGGGCAAACAGCGGCCTTCACCACCCAATGCCAGTGAACCCTGCACTCGGAGGAGCAAAGCAGTGCTTCAAGCAATATTCAGAGGACACTTGGTACCAGCTTAAGAATTATTTTTTAAGTAAGGGATATATATCCTTACATATTATAAAAGTGCGTGTGTGTGTGTGTGTGTGTGTGTGTGTGTGTGTGTGTGTGTGTGTGCGAGCCACATCTCCTCCTAAATCACTGTAGCGATTTCAAACAAACTTGGTACAACTATCCTTTACAGTCAGGCAACAGTTGCTGGGGGAGCTGAGAACCACCTACCTAAAATAATACAGGACAAACGACGTCATAAACAATGAGATGTATGAAAAATTGCCGCGTCATGCATGACGTTTCCATTCATTACTTCTACACTATTGTCACGACATTTAGCAGAGAGTAACCACATATGCCTCCGAATGCACCTACCAAATTACATCATTGTACCAGACAGAGGTCAATAGATATGACGTAATAAACATCAGATGGGTGAAAAATTGCCGCATCGTGTATGAAGTCTTAATACACATTTATTATTTACTACTAAGCCATTCGTAAAGTCGACTCATATTAAGTAAGCCCGTAACACGCGGCAGCGCTTTTGGTTCAAAATGGTTCAAATGGCTCTGAGCACTATGGGACTTAACTTCTGAGGTCATCAGTCCCCTAGAACTTAGAACTAGTTAAACCTAGCTAACCTAAGGACATCACACACACCCATTCCCGAGGCAGGATTCGAACCTGCGACCGTAGCGGTCGCGTGGTTCTAGACTGAAGCGCCTAGAGCCGGTCGGCCACCCCGGTCGGCGCAGCGCTTTTGACCGCTTTCGACTGCGAAGAGCAAACGGATGTAGGCGAAAGCGGATACTTCACTACAGACTCAGTATATTTGTTGTTTTCGTTTCCAACAGAAAACTGGCAAAATGAATACCCAGGCAATGCGAGGATACGCGCCGGTACGCCGTTCCGGTACTTCTGAAAACGAAAGCGGTATAATAACGTTTTAAGACGTCTAAATTTCCAAACACCCGCGGAAGGTCACTATATGGAAAGCAAAAAAAAAAAAAGCGTCTTTTGCCTGCTCCACGTTAAGTTTCTTAATCTAACTTGTGCACCCATACACGTTTTGAAGTAGTGTAATTTACTTACGGTTGCTGCGAAAGTGGCCATGACAAGATGCTTTTTACGTGTGTGTGTGTGTGTGTGTGTGTGTGTGTGTGTGTGTGTATGAGGGAGGGAGAGTGTACAGGGTGTGTCCTAGTCTCAAGATCAAACGTCGATGATGCTTGGCAGCGGTGCTGGGCGTCTTACTATGGGTTTTGCCCCTGAGAGGCGACAGGGTGAAGCCACTCTACAGCGTCCGGATGCAATGTTTGTTGCCTGGAATCCAGCCATCTGCTCCGCGTGAAGGAGCAAAATTACAGTTTCTGGTTCGCTTCTAAAGTACCTTTCTCTGCTTAGAGACACTCGTTCTTCAGGTTTCGAAATCAATCTATCAATTTGCTCGAGTAGGTAATTCGCAGAGGCAATACGCCTGATTAATAGACGCAGCTAGTTTTGTGAGATACCGTCGCCAAGGGCCGGCGAATGCAATAAAAAGACGGCTAGCATCAGTGGGTAGCGTGAGTGAACATTTTATCTCTAAAGAAAGTTTTTCCTCATCATGTTATCTATCACCCCTAGGCTTTGAATGCAAAGGCTTCGAAACGACCAGCTGGGCCAAATATTTCAATCAGAACGCAATGAGCGTTGTTGGATGTGAGGTCCGCCAGTTATGCAAACCACCGTTTTTCTCAGTATCCAGGCATGTTTCGGCACCACTATGCCATCATCAGTGGGTTTTAGTTTTTATTTTTTCTTTACATTTGGTATGCATGAAATTTCTGGATCACACCAAATGTAAAGAATAAATAAAAACGAAAACCCACAGTGGTGCCGAAACATGTTTGGGTACTGAGAAAAACGGTGTTTTGCATAACTGTCGGACCTCACATCCAACAATTTTAACTGCAAACACGGCCAATACAAAAGGAGCTGCGCCGGCCGGAGTGGCTACCGCTACAGTCGCAGGTTCGAATCCTGCCTCGGGCATGGATGTGTGTGATGTCCTTAGGTTAGTTAGGTTTAAGTAGTTCTAAGTTCTAGGGGACTGATGACCTCAGAAGTTAAGTGCCATTGCGCTCAGAGCCATTAGAACCAAGGAGCTGGAAAACAAAATGATGAGCAATGACCCTTGTTTTATGGACAGCAATAGTATCGTGCTGTTACATTTGTCGTTTGTTGCTTCTCGTACAACATCGTCCGCAACCTAGCATCTAAAACAAGCAGTGAAGTTGCTGTGATTACATAGAGTAACTTTTTACAAGATGAGGTACTACATTTACTATATTTATTTCTATTCTGTATCTATATATCACTGAGCGCTTTGCCCAGCAATAGACAGATTTTCGATTCTGACCCGGGGGACCTCTCCTATTAGTTAGTAGTGGTACATATCGTCCACAGAATTATCTAACCTAATAAGCCCCAGAATCTTCAACTTATTGCTCCACAAATTCCCGTAGTCTCCGTCGCATCAACGTAAGCCATTGAGAAGCGTGTGGCCAGTTCCAACCTACTATTGTATCACCCTCTGGCGGCCTCACGTTGTCAATGGACGACCTGCCATTCGTGCATTCTTGCAACAGGTGCTACAGGGGGGCGGGGGAGGGGGGGGGGGGGTTATGGGCGCTCAACATCGAGGTCATCAGCGAACAGAGGTGTTACATGCTCGGTGGATGATGTGTATCTACCATACAATATCCTACAAGTCTCAGTCGCTTCTACGTACACTCCATGCCTAGAGAAGTCTTTCTGGAGTGTATTTCACACTGTATCTCCTAGACCTCATTTTAAGCACAGACCATTTATCTGTAACTATTTATCGCGAATTCTCATTCAAAGCAAAGTCTTAAGTGACTGGTAAAATGCGCCCGTGACCCCTGTATATAAGAAGGGTAAAAGAATGGACGTGCAAAATTACAGACCAACATCCTTAACATTGCTGCAGAATATCTGAATATCTTATTTCAAATATAATCAATTTCCTTGAGAGGGAAAAGCTTCTGTCCACAAATCATCACGGTTTTCAGAAGGTGTCGCTCGTGCGAAACTCAGCTTGCTCTTTTCTCACATGATACTCTACGAACAATGGATAAAGTTCAACAGGTGGATTTCACATTCCTAGATTTCCGTAAAACATTTGACACAGTGCCAAACTGCCGACTGTTAACGAAGGTACAGGCATACGAAATAAGTTCCCAGAAATGTGTATAGTGTACCGCCATGAGTGCCCCAGGGAAGTGTGGTATAGAACCGATGTTATTTTCTGTATACATAAATGATCAGGCGGACGGATTGAGCAACAGTCTGCAGCTGTTTGCTGATGATGCTGTGGTGTTTGGCAAGGTACCGTCGAGTGACTATAGGAGGATGCAAGATAAGTTAGACAAAATCTGTAGTTAGTGTGATAAATGGCAGCTAGTTCTAAATGTAGAAAAATCTAAGTCATTGCAGATGAGTAGGAAAAACAGACCCATAATGTTAGAGTACAGCATTAGTAGTGTACTTCTTGATGCAACCACACCTATTAAATATCTAGGAGTAGCCTTGCAAACCAATATGAAATGGTATGAACGTGTAAGAATTGTAGTAGGGAAGCCGAATGGTCGAGTTCGGTTTGTTGGGAGAATTTTAGGAAAGCGTGGTTCATCTGTAAAGGGCACCGCATACAGGACACTAGTGCGTCCCATTGGTGAGTACTGTTAGAGAGTTTGGGATCCGCACCATATCGGGTTACACGAAGGCATCGAAGCAATTAAGAGGCGGACTGCCGGATTTGTGACCGGTAGGTTGGAACAACACGCAGTTATTACGGTGGTGCTTCGGAAACTCGAATGGAAACCCCTGCAAGGAAGGCAAAGTTTTTTTTTCGAGAAGCACTACTGAGAAAATTTAAAGAACCACCATTTGAAGCTGACTGCAGAATGCTCCTACTAACGCCAACATACATTGCGCGTAAGGACCATGAAGATAAGATTAGAGAGATTAGGGTTCGTACAGAAGCTTATATATACATTCACTTTTCATTCACTCTCTTTACAAGAGTAACAGGAAAGGAAATGGCTAGTATTAGTATAAGGTACCTTCCGCCACGGACCATGCGTGGCTTGTGGAGTGTGTATGTAGATATAGATGTACATATAAAGTTATTAAGGACATAAAACCAATTTATTTCGTAAGTGTTTATTAAAGCTCTCTCTCTCTCTCTCTCTCTCTCTCTACTGTTTTTCTGGTGTGTACTCTTTTTGTTACTGATCGTCGAAGACTTCAGATGTATAGCTCCATGTCCGTTTTCTAATCATCTTTCCCTGGAAGGCCTGGTTCTTTGTCTTGCTACTTCTTACAGTGTAACCCAGCAATGTAGTAAGAACATCTTCCACTTACTTTCTGTATTCTTAACCATTCCCGTTCAAACGGCTTTTAAGTCTCTCTGAAGTCCTAATCTTCGCTCTCGTTCCTTTATAGCGAACTCTGCCGCACACCCACCTGATTTTTGGACAGCTCTAACCATTCCATGGAACGTCCCGACTATAGCTTAGGATACTATCCGAGGGTCCTCTTCATTGGCATAGCTATACTGATAATATTTTAAACCTGCTCCACTACCACTTAGGCGATATCATCTATGTACTGTAAATCTCCAAAGAGTTTCTACAATTCTCTAATCATCTGACCAAAAAGATATGTCACTGCCTACAGGAACAACATCAATGTTTTATTTTAGCACCTATCCAACTACTAAATGTTAGAAGTTCATAACTTAGTACATCAAACTGCGGTTCTGCATTTTGTTGTCCACTGTGGTTCCTACCTCATCCCCTGAACTGGGTAAATTTCGTGGTGTTCATTTTCTTATTAAATACTGTGACAGTAGATACCGGATTTAGCCCATGTGCTTTCATTTGTACAGTTAAGGAGAGATATATGAGGTGTGTGAGAAAAGTAATGGGACTTATTGTTTACCTGTCAAAGTTTTTATTTTTTTCAAGCAACAACATTGTCAAATGGTTCAAATGGCTGAGCACTATGGGACTTAACAGCTATGGTCATCAGTCCCCTAGAACTTAGAACTACTTTAACCTATCTAACCTAAGGACGTCACACAACACCCAGTCATCACGAGGCAGAGAAAATCCCTGGCCCCGCCGGGAATCGAACCCGGGAACCCGGGCGCGGGAAGCGAGAACGCTACCGCACGAACAACATTGTCCCTTACAAAGTAGTTCCCTTCGGCAGCTACACACCGGCGGAGTCGTTCCCATTCTTGGTAGCAGCGCTGGAAGCCTTCAACTGGTAGGGCCTTTAACATGTCGGTCACATTCCTCTGAATGTTCTCCAGAGTCCGAAAATGTCATCCTTTTCAGACAGTTTCAATTTCTGGAAAAAAAGTCAAGAATTCAAACCAGGTGAATAGGGGGGCTGTGGAAAAACAGGAATGCTGTTTGGAGTCAAAAATTCAATAACGAAAGTGGCCGTGTGACATGGGTGTTGTCATGATGCAACACCCACTTGCCTGTAGTGTGCAAAATCGTGCAATTGTTTGACAGGTCACCCATCGTCCTTATTGTTAAATGTCGTCCTGATTTCGGAAGAGCACGCGCGTGTTCGACAGTTTCTTCGGTTTTGGAAGTTGGTCTCCCTGAGCGAGGTTCATCTTCATCGTGTTCTAGGCTCTCCAAAAACTTGCCAGCGAAAAACTTGTGCCCTTAACAAGGAATGTTCTCCACAGCCCTCTTTCAACTTTTCAAAGTTTTTAACACAAAACTTGATGGCATAACGTTGGTCTGAATTCCATTGTTCCATTTTCGTAACAGACACCAAAAACACAACTTCACTGATGGCTGCCCGGAGCTGAAATTCGGACTGAGCTTCTGGAAGGGATGAACACGCCGGACTACATAAGTACAACAACACAGCGTTGCCGGATCGCTCGCAATGTTGTCAGTATCATTACTTTTCTCACACACATTCCTACACAGAAGTTTGGTGCCTTTATTTTTTCTTCTCATTTCATGAACCAGTGTGATATCGTACGCGGAAAATTTGACGCTCGTGTCAGTCAAGAATGGCACGTAGGTATGTGAGACTGTGGGTATCGTTTACAGTGACTGACTACATTATAACATTCTGCATGAACTTACGTTACTTAAGCAAGTCAACAAAAATCGTGACTGTTGGCGGTCTCTGAAAATCCTTATTATATTTTTGAATCAGTCACTTTCGATTAACTGCCATTATGGATTTAAAACGTTTCTATTAGTTTTCTATACTTAAAATTTCACCACTCAGTAAAGCATTTTTGTAGCAATGCTAGAAGTTCGTCTAAATTCACTGGGAATTAGCTGATTTTATTTCTTGTTTACAAAAATGGGGAGTTTTGATTTTAATATCGCACATGCACACGCTTATTACACGCGAAGTTTCAGAAAATGCTCGGTTCTAAACGCTTGTTACAATGCGAAACTTACTATTGTTCATATGTTCCTCATGAATTCTTGATCATTTTAATGAGGGGGCAGAGATAACCGCTACCTATCGTGTCAAATAAAGCTTATCTACTGCTCTCTCGTGACAGATCACTTCGAGATGACTGAAAACCTGAAGATCGAAATCGGATCTTTTAACTGACGTATAACAGTGACAGCAAATAAACATTTATGAATTTTAGACCGGTTACAGTGAGTAAATAGATGAAGTGCGTCATCACATCGTCACAAAAGATGACACATGAGTTTAACTTGTGACTCAGAGTGAGAACGATTCGCGTAGCTTTCCTAACAGGCGACGAAATGCCACGACTGACGAGTACAAAAATTCGCATGTAGTTAGTATGAACTATGAAACAAACATCAGAACTAGGTTGAAAACAGACATGTCGGCCTATACAGAATGTATTAAAAGAAATCGTTTTCATACATTTAATATTTTATCGTTAAATGGACCCTACTTTGAAACAGTCTCATAGTAACCCTCCTATTCATTATTTTGGAGTGCATGACATGTCTCTAAATTAGAGGCATCAAGCAGCGCAATTAATGTTGTAAGAAGCTCACAATCGTTTCATGTAAATACGTGTCAGTTTTGTGAAGTTGTTGGATGTACGTAATTTAATACATGTTAAGATACCTATTGATAAATTATCCTTTGTAATAGTTCCAAGAATATTTTCATGAAATGGTAAATTGCTATATGTGTAATTTGTTGTTTTGAAACAATCGAGCACTCGAACAAATACTACATCGAATAAGTTTCACATTCGCTCAAAAGTAACATACAGTCGCATTACTGCTTAAGCTAAGGATTGCTACTCATCGCATCTGAATCTAAGGGATAACGTTTAAGAATGAAATTTGTCTTGAGAAAATGTGAAGACACATTCTAGCGCACCGACTATGCACATGAATCAAAGTCTGAATGGTACAATGTGAAACACACAATGTACACATTATTGGCGTGGGTAGTGTCTGGAGCTTCGACTACAGATACACAGTTTTTAATTTAATACAAAAACACGAGATACTAATAGTGTAGTAATAGTGAGGTCTCTGTACTGGCCTGTTAAAGTATTCAGTATACAGCTTATATGAAACTTAAGGATGTTAGAGGGAATCTTCATCATACAATGATTTTAACCTTAAAACACGTCTATAGTGAGTTTGTTATTTGCATTTCTCCAATTTGTACATACTTTGGTTGTCTTAAACGCTAAGCGACAATTTTGAATCGCTTCTTACTCGTACGCAGTCTTTGGTCAGAACAGTGTGTCGCTGGAAGATGTGTTTGTTTTGTCATCGCTGCTTGGCAGCGAGAAGCGCGGGAGTAATAGTGAAAGACGCCGAGCAGAGGTCTCGTGGCAATGTAGACATAAAGTGTATCTGTGTTTAAGTAAAATGATTTGTTTTTGTATATTGTGAAACAGAGGAGAAAGATTTGATTAGTGATTTAGAATGAAATGAGATGTAAGGATATTAAAAAAGAATATGAAGAAGAATGAAGGTAATATTTTTTATTTAGTGGCAATGCAATCGCGCGTAGTTAGGATTCATTTTTGAATGAGACGCCCACATCAAGGAACTTTAGATTTTTCGTTAAAGATAGTGTAATTTTCACTGTAAGGTATTTTTTATGTTTATCAATTATTTGTCTGACTTCTGTGAGAGTAGGAGTTTGATATCTGTGTTGCCCTTTGTCAATGTTAATGAGTGTAGTTACATGCATGTCATACAATTAATAATATATAAGGTAGTTTAAAAACATTTTGTTGAAGGAATATTTCAGATAAGAGCATTGTCCACAGTTTTATTTAATGGAGTGTCTCACTCAGTGATGTGTATAAAACAGTTTACTTGTTGTCTGGAGCATTGCACTAACTCTCAGTAACTGCTGTTAGCAATTTCCAACTGGTGCGCAGAGCGGGAAGCACCGCGTTTCGAAGCAATTACATCACGAGGTAAGATATTTTCATTTCAGGAACAGTTTGCTACGAAAATTATCATCGCATAGAGACCATTTCGTGAACAGCATTATTTTATTAAAGAGATTAGTAATAAGGTTCATGATTTAATCAGTTTGCATATTCTTTTTAGTTAGATTATAAAACAGGGCCAAATTCATGTTGTATTCTTGCAGGCAGATGTATTTGGTTTCGCTCGCAGTTGGAAATGCACAAAATCACCCAAAGCTAAATAACAGCAAAGTTACAACAAACCAACCAAGCCATTGCGAAATCTCAAATCAAATGAAAAGAATCATTAAAAGAAACTTTCAACCTGACTGACGCTCCACTTTTCACGGTATTGTAAATTAAATTTAATGCTTCAGAAGGGACAAAAACCATTTAAAAAGTTTTAAAATCGAATAACACTCCCATCAGTGTTCAACGTTTATTGAAACTGAAGAATAGTGTAATCCTTCCGCTATGTGCCAGATACAATTATTTAATTTTATTTTAGCTGGACATTTTTCAGCTTTTTCTGTATTATCTTTAGCGAGTCACTGTTTATAGTCTGTAACATGGTAAAAAAAACCATGTGTCACAACCGTAAAACTGCAAACATAGTAATACGTCTTGCAATTTACCCGTAAAGAATTCTATGACTGATTGCGTTAAACTATGCTTTGTTACTGACTGTTTGTAGTACGTTTTTAAAAAATATAGCAACTGCCAACTGCTGGTACTGACAGCAGAAAGTGCAGCGGATGATTATTTGGTATATTTTTAGTAAATGTTTGAAGATGATGAATTTGTAGTTGGCTTGGGGGTTCAGTTTTTGAAGTGACATATTAACTGATTTCCTACAAAATAATATAGTTCCTACGGCAACAGGGCAGTATGCCAATATACCAACCACAGTGTTTCTTCATAACGTCAAATTACAGATAAGTGAACAGTGGAAATTTTGTTCCATAAGTGACAGTACAGCCACAGGCCTTTCGAAATCTGGAAATGTGGCAAATGTTTTAGACATTACAATGAGTTGCGTGTCAAGAGATAAATGCAGAGGTTTGTAGAGTAAACAAAGTACTTGATCGACGTCATTGGTCACTGAATGACTAATAACCTGATAATATTGCACCCTCATAGTCTTTCTTTTTCTTCATCGTCAGTGACAGGTGTTCGAAAGCTCTAACCTCGAAAATGGAAACTTCTAGTCGTTGATAGCGAAAGTCAACGAACAGCTGATTCGACGAGTCAGCCAAGT
Organism: Schistocerca serialis cubense; assembly: GCF_023864345.2. Lineage (NCBI taxonomy): Eukaryota > Metazoa > Arthropoda > Insecta > Orthoptera > Acrididae > Schistocerca > Schistocerca serialis. Next base: position 869,177,893 of record NC_064638.1, on the reverse strand, counting down.
AGTCTTCTGAGATAACATAGTCACGTAGAGGGAATATCTCTTCCGTGCCCTAGAAAACAAAATACGTGACAGGTACGCTGTACAATGTAACAGATAAAATATCGACTGCGGAAAAATGTCTTTTAGGTAATGGAAACCATTGACTTTCATTGCCCCACATTTGGTGACATACCCCCTCCCCCCCCCCCCTCTCTCTCTCTCTCTCTCTCTCTCTCTCTCTCTCTCTACGCTCTACGTATCTATTTATCGGCCTTACACAGCATGTCTGTTTGTGCGCATATATTTACTGAAAAGAACCCATCTCATGTAATGCAGGAATTGTTTTCGTAGCCGTGGAACGCCTAATAATCACTATGGCCTCTACATGGAGTTGATAAGTAAGGTAAGTCCTTTTCAACTTCCACAGCAGTAAATGCTTCATTATATGGCATCAATATTTCATTAATAAAAGATGACGCTGAGTAGATCATTTTGGATTCTGAAAAAACAAAAATAATTCGTTTAGCCAACAAACAAATAAAAAATATTGGTCAAACATTTATGAGATGATCAAGATCCAAATGTTTTAAGTATCATGTCATACACTGTGTAATCATTTCCAGAACTGCACACCAGTATGTAGTAATGAAATTTGTCGCTCAGTATACCAACAGATATTTTCTTCACCCGACTCACATATACCTAAGCCTGCCATCACTTCAATTGATGACCCCCTTCGAAGTATTAGTTAACGCTGGACATTTAGGTCAAATCGAATTACTTTTCCGGACACGTATTCTGTCAATGAGTCTAACTTTCATTGAAAGGAAGAGACATAGTGTATTCAAATGTTTTTCTTTCAAGAAAACGATTTAAAAGTCAGCATTACACAGGTTTTTAACAAGATCGAAACTGGAAATTTTTTGGCTTCTTGCACTTTCCATTCGTATTCCATTAAAATTGTACCTTACCCAAAGGTCTAGCCCCCTCCCCCTCTCCCCCACCCCTCCTACAAACTATCGTATGGGCGACCTTGAAAAGGAGACAAATGCGCAAGAAGTCAACGTACCCTCTAAATTCCCTATGAAGTGCAGTTTGTAATTTTTTTCTGAAGATGGAAAGCGTTCCATTGCTAACTTCACTGTTACCTCATTCAGCCTTGTTAATATTTATGGCTTACTCAGTTTGAAATAGCATTAATATAATGATAACAAATGAACGACAGATTATCAGTTATTTAATTATATTTCGTGCAAACCCGACGAACTATTCTGCTGTGGTTCAGCACAACTACCTCCTGCAGTTTCCGGAAAAGCGAGGGATGCAGTTCTAGGTACTGTATGCTCTGTGAAGTTTGCTGTGGGATAATGCCAGCCCTTGTTATTTCAGCTGTCCTCACACGGCATTTACGCGTCTACCAGATCCCTGTATTTGGAAATTTTCTCATAGCAAATGGTTTGCAAATTACGGGTGTCCGGGGCAGTGATATATATGGGGGAAGTGACTTTCTCAGTTTTATTGACGGTTTTTGTGTCATGTTTACTATATCGGACTGTTGTATCGATTACTATGCTGCGTTTCCAGTAAATTCCATTTTGTATTTTTCACTTTCTACGACACCGTAGTATGAATAAAAATCTTTAATTCATTGATTCTGCTGTCGACGCCTTTGGTTCATTGTTTCGGCGGTCTCATTAATTCATTCGCAAGTATTCCAAGTTGACGGGCGGGCGATATAGTCCCCCTCTGGACGCAATACTTCCTGCAACTATCATCTGTTCCTTGCACCTTCAATAAAAATTTCCGGCAGTTCCTCGTCACAGTAGCTTGATCTTCTATAGTTGTGAGAAATTTTTTGGTCTCTGTATTCAAACTTGCTAACGCCAACCGTTATTCAATGCTTGCAGATCGTTCGCATGTTTCCCTTGCAATTTCTTTTTAATCCAAACGATCGTCTTGGTGTCAATTATATTTTCCTAAGGCAGATGTTTCTGCTAGATTTATGATAAAATGTGTGTGAAATAATTTTACGTTCATAGAGTGACAAGTAGCTCTTGTGAAAATATTGTCTGAGATTCTAGAGTTGCTATCTCTGCAGTTCCACAGTACTTGTTATCTTCCCACCCCATTTCTCACGTGGAGTGATGAGCCCTTAAAGAGCCGACGTAGGATAATGAAAGGCATACTTCGTGAAAATTTCTCTTGTTTTCCTCTGAATTTTTCCATGTCTTTTTGTATTGTTAATGAGGCCAAAAATCTAGCCAGCACTGAATCTGCATAGGTATTAATGGCATTGAATATATCTGCCGATATATGTAGGATGGTGTACATGGTAACTTACCATATTTTTTGGTCGGTACTTCAGTCTAGTGACTGATTTTACTATCGCGTAAGGGTATGTGCAGTAGAGACGGCCATAAGCAGTTTCTGCCATCTTCTACAGTTTTTGTCGTTGTTAGACATGAGGTTGTCCTTTGCGCAGTATTTGTAAATATTTAGTGGTCTACACATTTAAGTGCTGTGTAATGTATTAAAACTGTTTGGAAAATATTGTCAATTCTCCAGGTACAAAATTTCATCACGAGTTAAATGGTGTACATTTTCATAACTATCTGTATAACATTTCTTCGGTCATGTGCCATCTTATACATTGAAACAAAACAAGGTCTTTTATCGTGGAATCTGAGATACTTGCAAATGAACTGAGTTTACTTACTGTCTTAACAATTTTACCTGGAAATTTGTGTTAGTTTCCAACAGCTTCTATTTCAAAACGCATTTGACTTGTAATTGGTTTTTAAGAATACTTCTGCGTAGTTTGTTTCGACTTGTTGGTTGCTGGTGCGATGCAGAGTAATAATGTTAGACTATAAAATAAAGTGCTGACAAGATTTTCTCGATAGCAACCCTTTTAAATTTCAGTTGAATATTTGTTCCCAGGTACTTGATGACTTTGTACCTTAGAACATGTTTCCACATTTGCATAAAACCTGAACTTCCGGAGTAAGTCCCGGAAAAGATTGGAGCACATAAAAAGTAAATGCAGTTATTTAAAAATTGAATAAGAAATTCTATTAAACTTCTATTACAGGGCTGTCTAAAGTCTAAAATTGTAAAAGTGCAGCAAGGTCCGATACTTTCCCTTACTCCTGCCTCGTGGTTTTATGGATCATTCGCCTTTCTTGTAGGTATCGTGTTCATTCATGTGTTCTGTCATGTTTCCATCACTCATCTGAAACGCAGTACTTTGGATCTTGCCGTTTCTTATATTCATTCTCCTGCATTCATCCAGACCATATGACACGCTTATAAATTCAGAAAATATATCCACTGTTTTAGATAGTGGGTTATTTTTGTTTCTCTTAAGGCACGTAGTTTAATTTTTTCACCAATTTAAGCAGCAACTTTGGTGTTGCCGCTTATGATGATAAACTCAAGTCCGGTACAGCTGATTCCTGACGAAGGTGCTTAATAGAACCACAATGGGCTTAGCGAGTCTCCTTGAAATACGCGTCTTTTGTTTCTGATTTGCTGTATTATTATCGTTTCACTATGTGTCAATGTATCTTCAAGTGCTTCATCATATTCTCACTTGAGGAGCGTGTTGAAGATTGGGGTGCTTATTTTATAGATCCGCAACCTTTAATAAGCCTTACGTGGAACAGAATGAAATGTTTTTAATATATAATCAATGTGCGGTGTAATTACGTTACGGATTTTTAGCTGCTTCTGCTCTGGTACCAGCTGAGTACCCGAGTTGTTCGGGTATGTACTCCAAACGTGTTAGTTCACTTCCTCTTTCCCCTTTAGTCCATCTCCTCATCCACCGTCTCCCTGTCCATCTACACCTCCCTAGTCTCTGTTCATCTCCTCCTCCTCCTCCTCACTCCTTCCATCTCATCCTCATCCCTTTCTCTTCACACCTACTCATCCCCCTACCTGGGCTCAGCTCCTCCTTCTCCCTTTTTGTTCACTCCTTCTCCCCACCTCCTTTCACCAAGTTACCACCCCTTCCCCCACCAAAAGCAGGCTGGTAGTTTGGTGGTTCGTACATCCACAATATTTCTATCCAGATAGTAAGTAATAAATCAGTAAATAAGTAAGTAAGTAAGGAGGTAGTAACTACACTACTGCACATTAAAATTGCTACACCACGAAGATGACTTGCTACAGACGCGAAATTTAACCGACAGGAAGAAGATGCTGTGATATGCAAATGATTAGCTTTTCAGAGCATTCACACAAGGTTGGTGTCGTTGGCGACACCTACAACGTGCTGACATGAGGAAAGTTTCCAACCGATTTGTCATACACAAACAGCGGTTGACCGGCGGTGCCTGGTGAAACGTTGTTGTCATGCCTCGTGTAAGGAGGAGAAATGCGTACCATCACGTTTCCGACTTTGATAAAGGTCCGATTGTAGCCTATCGCGATTGCGGTTTATCGTATCGCGACATTGCTGCTCGCGTTGGTCGAGATCCAATGACTGTTAGCAGAATATGGAATCGGTGGGCTCAGGAGGGTAATACGGAACGCCGTACTGGATCCCAACGGCCTCGTATCACTAGCGGTCGAGATGACAGGCATCTAATCCGCATGGCTGTAACGGATAGTGCAGCCACAACTCGAGCCCTGAGTCAACAGATGGGGACGTTTGCAAGACAACAACCATCTTCACGAACAGTTCGACGACGTTTGCAGCAGCATGGACTATCATCTCGGAGACCGTGGCTGCGGTTACCCTTGACGCTGCATCACAGACAGGAGCGCCTGCGATGGTGTACTCAATGACGAACCTGGGTGCACGAATGGCAAAACGCCATTTTTTCGGATGAATCCAGGTTCAGTTTACAGCATCATGATGGTCGCATCCGCGTTTGGCGACATCGCGGTGAACGCACGTTGGAAGCGTGTATTCGTTATCGCCATACTGGCGTATCACCCGGCGTGATGGTATGGGGTGACATTGGTTACACGTCTCGGTCACCTCTTGTTCGCATTGACGGCAATTTGAACAGTGGACGTTACATTTCAGATGTGTTACGACCCGTGGCTCTATCCTTCATTCGATCCCTGCGAAACCCTACATTTCATCAGGATAACGCACGACCGCATGTTGCAGGTCCTGTACGGGCCTTTCTGGATACAGGAAATGTTCGACTGCTGCCCTGGCTAGCACATTCTCCAAATCTCTCACCAATTGAAAACGTCTGGTCAATGGTGGCCGAGCAACTGGCTCGTCACGGTACGCCAGTGACTACTCTTGATGAACCGTGTTGAAGATGCATGGGCAGCTGTACCTGTACACGCCATCGAAGTTCTGTTTGACTCAATGCCCTGGCGTATCAAGGCCGTTATTACGGCCAGAGGTGGTTGTTCTGGGTACTAATTTCTCAGGATCTATGCACCCAAATTGGGTGAAAATGTAATCACATGTCATTTCTAGTATAATATATTTGTCCATTGAATACCCGTTTATCATCTGCATTTCTTCTTGGTGTAGCAATTGTAATGGCCAGTAGTGTAGTAAGTAATCGTGTATATACGAAATTCGGTTGAAATCGATTAATTGGCTTAGGAGGAGACTTTTATCAACGGCTTCGCCAGAATACGTCCATATACTTCACATATATTTAGCACATTTACGCACATTTGTACACATATTTCATTTGTATCTTAGTGAATTTCACCCTGCATTTTGGTTTTCACGTTTCTCAAATTTTTGGTGTCATATCTTTGAAAAGTGTCTCGTACAAAGATGTTTTGCAGGTATATTCAGTGGTATATTTGTATATTGTCTGAGAAATATGTTGCAAATAGTGTTAGTAACAAAGGAGTAATAAATTTAAATGTCATGCATGATGCGGCAGTTTTTCAAGCATCTAATTATTTGTGTCGCCAGATCCCGTGAACTATGATAAGTAGGATGCTCTTACTCCCACGGCGATTGTTGTCTGAGAGTAAGGGATATGTGTACCAAGTTTGCTTGAAATCGGTCCAGTGGTTTAGGAGGAGGTATGGAATATACACACATTCACACAAACATATATCCATTTTTATAATATGTGTTGACACATTTAGTCTCTAGCTGTCCAGCTATTTAACTAGTCCCATTGTTGTTTAATATATTTACAACTTACATATTCATTTGTTATGGCTGCAGTGCAGTTTCGATACCTCTCACTCTTTCTTAATTACGTCTTATCATCCAAATAACACAAACATATAAATTTTCCTGTTTTTATTATTACTTTTTTCTTCATTATGCTACGTAAGTCTCATGCTAAGAATGTTTATAACTGGCAGTCCTAGTCTACTCATACCATGTGGCACTGCATTCATTATTGGAGATAAATAACTGTTAGGGCTAAGAATTAACATTGTGCATAAGTAACCATTTATAAAAACGAATGTATATGATTTAGTCTTCTGGAAGGTTCCCAACAGTGGAGCAAATCAAGTAATGCGGTTTCTGTTGCTCGGTGTCTTTCCGCATTAGAATTTTTTCTTTTGTTGAAAATGTCTTGCTATATGAACGTAGATTTTCGGTTGTCGGGTAAGGTTCCTGACACTCCTGGATAGTGGAGTTCCAAGTTTGACGATTGCCTTATAGTCTGGCCTGACTTCGCTTTATTTTAAGTCAAATGTCTGTACATCATCTTGCTTACATATGCTGTCAACACTTCAAGTATTGTGCACAAGGATTTCATAGGGTGATATTTGGAGGGGTCTATTCTACCTCTTTCTTTTTGGTAAAAGGTATATTTTTGCCCTGCATTAGTTTTTTGGTATAATAACTGGCTATTCAATAAAGTTTTTGAAACAATGAGAGAGGTTGGATAATGCATCCGTAGTCTAAGGGTACAGTCTTTGACTGGTAACCAGACGTCCTTGGCCCCAGGTTCAAACTTCACCGCTGCTTAAATCCATACAAATTATAGCACTGGATGTACGTGCGTATGTATGTATGTATGCATGTACGTTCCACATCTCATCCTAAACCACTCGATCGATTTCAACCAAACTTGGTACGCATATCGTTTACTGAAAAGAATCACTGCGGGAGTAAGAACTACCCACCTCTCAAAGGAGTGGGAATGAAAAAGCAGTGTAGCCCACGACGCAAGAATATCCATACTTTATTTGTGCAGTATTTGAGACAGAGCATTTAGAGACTTACAATAAACGTAACTAATAATTTCAAACCTTTGCGAAACTTCTTCTCGCTGACGATCCCCACCAAATGATGAATAGAATAAAGTTCGTCGTTTACTAAATTTTCGCTGTTTAAAACTGCCACATGAAACATGACGTTTTAATTTATTACTTCTTTGCTGCTAACTCTTTTCGCAACACATTTCGCAGAAAGCAGCCACATACGCCGCTGATTGTACCTAGAAAGATATATCATTGTACGACCTACAGTTCAGCAGATACGACGTCATAAACGTCCGATGCGTGAGAAACTGCCGCATCATGATGATTTATTTTATTACTTCTTTACTGCTAAGTCTATTCGCAACACACAAAGATTGAGGTGCATGAAAACAAATCTGCAGGGCAAAATTCGCTAGACATACGGATGAAATACGTGTACAAATATGGGTGAAATATGTTAAATACGAGTCAAACATATTTGACATGCGCGTATCTAAGCAAGGTCACAGGTAAAAAGCTCATCCTAAACCCTTGAAACTATTTCAATCAAATTTGGTACACATATTAGTTACAGTTTGGAAAGAAATAACGTAGGGCTAAGAACGACCTCTGTTGGGGTGAGTGTGACAAGGTGGAGAGAGAAAGGACGAATAGATGGACAGACAGTGGCGGAGGGGTGGAGGAGGAGATAGGCACAGACAGGAAGAGGAGGAGATAGACAGAGATATGGGAGAGGGAAATGGGCCAATGAACAGATGGAGTGGGAGGAGCAAATAGACAGGGAAGAGGAGAAGATGGACAGAGAGAGGGGAGAGGAGGACACAGAAAGGATAGGGGAGTAGATGCACAGAGAGAGTGGGCAGGGGGGGGGGAGATGGACAGAAGTGAGAGGGGGAGAGGAGATAGAGAGAGGAGGAGGAGGTTGACAATGTGAGAGGGAGGACAAGATGGAAACAGGAGGGGGAGATGGGAGCAGACTGATGGAGGGGAGGAGGAAATGGACAGAGAAAGGGGCAGGAGGAGAGGACAGAGAATGGGGAGTGGAGATTGTGGACAGGAAGAGGGGGAGGTAGAGATGAACAAAGAGTGGGAGTGGTAGAAGCGATTGACAAGGACAGGTAGGATAGAGAGAGAGAAGGGAGGAGAGGTGGATAAAAAATGAGGGGATGGCTACAGAGAGGGAAGAGGATGGTGTGGACAGTGAGAGGGGGAAGGAGAAGATAGACAGATGGAGGGGGAGGGAGGAGAGAGGAGATGGATAGAGAGAGGAGGGAGGACGAGATTGACCAATAGAAGATTGTAACAATACCCAGTCAACGCTGCATTTCTCAGCTAGATTTGAATAAAAATCATCAGCAATGAGAGTGGATCGGGGCGTGGAAAGACTAAACTTTTAACGTGATAGGAAAGCTAGTAAATCTGAAAAGGGAAACGCTAAGACTCAATCTTGAAATGGAAAGAAGACAAGGGTTTATGATCAGACGAGTATAGAGTAATATCAAGTGCAGGAGAAAATGGTATAGCAGTAGTGGGATTCGTTGTGAATAAGAAGGTAGGGTAGATGGGGAGATATTGTGAAGAGTTCAGTGACAGGGTAGTTCTCATCGGAATCGACAGGAAACCAACAACGGATAACAATAGTTCAAGTATATATACCAATGTCGCAAATAGAAGATGAAGTGATAGAGAAAGTATATGAGGATAATCAACGAGTATTCAGCATGTAAAGGGAGATGCAAATCTAATAGTCATAGGAGACTGGAATGCAGTTGTAAGGGAAGGAGTAGAAGAAAGGATTATTGGAAAATATCGGCTTGATGGTAGGAATGATGGACTAATGGAGTTCTTCAACTAATTTCAGCTAGTAACAGCGAATTCTCTGTTCAACAATCGGAAGAGGAGGAGGTATACTTGGAAAAGGCCGGGAGATACCGGAAAATTTCAATTAGGTTACATTATAGTCAGGCTGGAATTCTGAAATGAGATATTGGATTGTAAGGAGTTCCCAAGAGCAGGTATAGACTACGATTTAGTAGTGATGAAGTTTAGACTGAAGTGTAAGAGATTAGTCAGGAAGAATTAATGCGCAAAGAAGTGGGATACAGAGGTACTAAGGAATGAAGAGAGACGCTTGAAGTTCTGAGGTTGTAGATACTGATATACTGAATAGTTTAGTAGACACGTCAATTGAAGAGGAATCGACACCTCTAAAAAGGATAATCGAGGAAGTTCGAAGGAAAAAAATAGTTACAAGGAAGGTAACTGCGAGGATACCATGGATAACGTAAGATACGTCGCCTGCGCAGTGTCATCCTCAGTCCACAGGCGTCACCAGATGCGGATATGGAGGAACATGTGGTCAGCACACCGCTCTCCCGGAGCCGCAACTTCTCAATCAAGTAGCTCCTCCGTTTGCCTCACAAGGGCTGAGTGCACCCCGCTTGCCAACAGCGCTCGGCAGACCGGATGGTCACCCATCCAAGCGCCCGACTGCGCTGAACTTCGGTGATCTGACGGGAACCAGTGTTACCACTTCCGCAAGGCCGTTGGCGACTCAGCACATAGAAAAGTCGAAAAACCTTCGGTGAAATTAAAAGCTGGGCGGCAATATTTCAGAGTGCAATGGGAATTCCGCTGTTAAATGTAGAGGACAGAATGGATAGATGGAGAGAATACATTGAAGGCCATTGTGAGGGGGAAGACGTGTCTGAATACGTGACAGAAACAGGAACAGGAGTCGAAACAAAAAAGAGAGGGATCCAGTATTATAATCAGAATTTCAGAGAGCTTTCGAATACTTGAGATCGAATAAGGGAGGAGGGATAGATAACATTCCTTTGGAATTTCTAAAATCACTGGAGTATTTGGTAACAAAATGACTATTCATGTCGGAGTGTAGAATGTATGGAACTGGTGTTGTACTATCAGACACTCGGAAAAACATCGTCCACACAGTTCTAGGGATAGGAAGAGTCGACAAGTGTGAAAATTATTGCACAGTCAGCTTAACAGCTCACGCATCTAAGTTGCCGACCAGGATAATACATAGAAGAATGGAAAACTGAAGATCTCTTAGAGGACGATCAGTTTCTCTTTAAGAACGATTAATGTACCAGAGAGAGAGTTCTGAAGTTGCGACTGGTAAAGGAAGCAAGACTGAAGAATAATCAAGGCACGTCCATAGATTTGTCGACCTGGAAAATGCGTTCGACAGTGGCAAACGGTGAAAGATGTTTATAATTCTGAGAAAAGTGTAAGGATTCCCGAACGGGAAGGCGTGTCGGTCCCCGGCACGAATCCGCCCGCCGGTTTAGTGTCGAGGTCCGGTGTGCCGGCCAGTCTGTGGATGGTTTTTAAGGCGGTTTTCCATCTGCCTCGGCGAATGCGGTTTGGTTCCCCTTATTCCGCCTCAGTTACACTATGTCGGCGATTGCTGCGCAAATACTGTCTCCACGTACGCGTACACCATAATTACTCTACCACGCAAACATTGGGGTTACACTCGTCTGGTATGAGACGTTCCAGGCGGTGGTGCACGAGGAAGGGGGGGGGGGGGGGGGGAGGAGCGAACCGCACAATAACCCTGGGTTCTATGTGGGGCGGCAGTGGGGTGTGGCCTGTTGTGGGGTTGTGAACCACTGTGGGCTGTGGCGGGACGAAGCCTCTCTTTCTTTTCTAGGTCTCCGGTTTAAATACACAATACACAGTACAAGTTATAAGAGAAGACAAGTAATACAGGGTGAACATTAATAAAACCGACGAACTGCAGCGAAGGATTCCTGGCTGAAAATGGAGGAAGATGGTCCTATGAATATGTGTCGGAAAATAAATCAGTGCCTCGGTAGATGGTGCTAGCGAATGAAAATCCCTCGAGCATGTGCCGTGTTTTACTTGTGTGTTGCAGGCTGTCTGACTGACGCAGCGTAATGTAAGTAGCAGATTGGTTCGGTATTCATGTCGGGAAAAATTCGAGATGGTGTTTGCGTACGGAAAACCAGACGGAAAGTACCCTCACTGACGCCAACCACATCACGCAACATGTCAAGCCCTTTTTGGGCGTTTGTGTGATCATGGCTCCTTCCAGACAGACGAACGTGCAGGGAGGCGGCGGAATGTGCGTACACCAGGTTTGGAAGACCTGGTTCTACAGGGAATATATGTAGTCTAAAGAAAACTTATGTTAAACTGACTCCTTCCACGTCATTTCCAAATGACGTATTCATAATCTCTGAAACAAGTATTAATGTAATATAATGTTTAGTTCATTTAAGTGTACGAGAATATAGGAAAATATGCCAACTTGGAGACCGATACATCATCTGCAAATAAATCCGCGCACTCATGCCTCTTAATACTAAAAAATGCAAGTACTTCATTTCCAAGTTCAAACATTCGCGTTAACACTTCGTCTCGAGATAACCATTGTACTCTCGTATTTAGAAGAAATTTTCCGAAATTCCTTCGCCAGGGAAGACGAATGGAATATTCCAGAATTTGAAACACGAACAGCTGCTAGCATGAGTTTCTTAGAAGTAGATACCTTAGGGGTTGCGAAGCAACTCAAATCGCTTGATACGGGCAAGTCTTCAGGTCCAGATTGTATACCGATTAGGTTCCTTTCAGATTACGCTGATACAATAGCTCCCTATTTAGCAATCATATACAACCGCTCACTCACCGATAGATCTGTGCCTACAGTTTGGAAAATTGCGCAGGTCGCACCATTGTTTAAGAAGGGTAGTAGGAGTAATCCATCGAACTACAGACCTGTATCATTGACGTCTGTTAGCAGTAGGGTTTTGGAGCATATACTGTATTCAAACATTATGAATCACCTCGAAGGGAACGATCTATTGGTACGTAATCAGCATGGTTTCAGAAAACATCGTTCTTGTGCAACGCAGCTAGCTCTTTATTCACACGAAGTAATGGCCGCTATCGACAGGTGATCTCAAGTTGATTCCGTATTTCTACATTTCCGGAAAGCTTTTGACATCGTTCCTCACAAGCGACTTCTAATGAAGCTGCGGGCCTGTGGGGTATCGTCTCAGTTGTGCGACTGGATTCGTGATTTCTGTCAGGAAGGTCGCAGTTCGTAGTAATAGACGGCAAATTATCGAGTAAAACTGAAGTGATATCAGGTGTTCCCCAGGGAAGAGTCCTGGGAGCTCTGCTGTTCCTGATCTATATAAATGACCTGGGTGACAATCTGAGCAGTTCTCTTAGGTTGTTCGCACATGATGCTGTAATTTACCGTCTAGTAAGGTCATTTTACCCGCGCGCTGTTCGGGAGTGGAATGGTAGAGAGATTGTATGCCAAGCACTTAAATGTGAATTGCAGAGTAATCATGTAGATGTAGATGTATTGTGTGCTGTGCTCTCGTTTCTTGCCACAGAACGTTAAAATGCCGCATATATAGGGGGCCCCGATTGGATGAAGTTCAGACCTTTTACTATATCGTCCACCACAATTTTCAGAGGAGATGGTAAAGACTTAACAACAATGACTTCGATCTGAATGGGATAATGGTCGGTCAGTCTGTTACTATTTACTTTGTACACTCTACCAGCGAATCGTTTCACTCGGCCTGTCATAGAAGTGGCTCCGGCTGTACAAACACCAACGTAATCCACCCACGATAATTCATTAGCGACAAAATACTCATCAGTCACACGAAAACTTTTCTTCAGCAGTACTTGACTCAGATAGTTCTTTGTAAAAAAAATTAAAATAAAATAAAAATAAAAATACTTGTAATTACGTGCTCATCAACAGATCTTATGTAGGAAAGAAGTTGTACGTGACCATCAGTATCGGTGGAATCGTCGACTGAAGTAATAACTTACGACTGCTCTTTCTCTTTCCCTCAGCATGTCTTAGATGTCACTGGACATACCACTACCTCGGCGGCTGACTGTGTCAACAGAGAGAGGACTTTTGGAAATTTCAGTAGCAGCTTCTGAACCAAGGACTATTTTTACCATTCCTTTACACGAGTGCATGAACAACGTTTCTGCTATTGTCTATGGTTTTTTGGCCTTTACGATAAGCTCATCTACCTTGTAGCTAGCCTCCTATACTTTTTTCAAACATGTAACGACATAGTCATGAGCTTTACTTGTTTTTTTGTTTTGTTCCTACAACCGACGATAATAATTCACATCTTTACTTAACACAGTGGAATGATTTGTTGACAAACGTCATTTAAATTTACTGGGAATCATAGTAGCATTGCTGAGTTTTGCACCACACACAACACACTCGCGGATCGAGCATGTTTTCTCACCACACCAAAAGAAAACGTAAGATAATTATCACTATATTCCTTTTGAACTATGTTCTGTTTCTTCTTTTCGGGCTCGATGGTTTCACTATTTAAATCGAGGACGGAGCGCTCTGTAGAATCAACTTAGTCATACTGAAAAAAAATGGTTTATGGTTCACTATGGGACTCAACATCTGAGGTCATCAGTCCCCTAGAACTTAGAACTATTTCAACCCAACTAACCTAAGGATAGCACACACATCCATGCCCGAGGCAGGATTCGAACCTGCGACCGTAGCGGTCGCGTGGTTCCAGACTGAAGCGCCTAGAACCGCTCAGCCACACCGCCCGACTTAAAAATGGTTTAATAACAACACTGTAGTAGAAAATACCAATGCAGCAATCACATTTGGACTACTGCAGAGCACAGCTATGATAAAACTGAACTGAAATACTCAAGCATTAGAAAGTCCAAGATGGAATAACAACAATATCGTTGAACTGAAATACTGCAGTTTTGTCATTATGTGGGTTCTTATGGTTGGTTCAAATGGCTCTGAGCACTATGGGACTCAACTGCTGAGGTCATTAGTCTCCTAGAGCTTAGAACTGGTTAAACCTAACCTAAGGACATCACAAACATCCATGCCCGAGGCAGGATTCGAACCTGCGACCGTAGCGGTCTTGCGGTTCCAGACTGCAGCGCCTTTAACCGCACGGCCACTTCGGCCGGCATATGTGGGTTCTTAGATGGCGAACGAAAACAGCAATAAAATTTAAGAAGCGGCAACGGACACGATCAAATATAAAAGATAGGCAATAAAAAATAATAGAGGGACATTTTTGCTAATCCGGAATTTTAGAGAAAAGCACGTACAGCTAGCTGTACGCAAAAATGCAGCGTAATCTCGACCTAGCGTAGTCCGTGCAGTTGTAAGGCGAGAATACAATTATCTCAAGATAAGCAAAATACACGGTGTTTCAAAATTAATATACGGGTTTTAAGGGTTTGTAGCACATATAACATTCACCTTAGAATTATAAATAATACACCAAATGGGAGAGAAACACAGTTTATCTTACAATTATTCAGTGTGAACACCGAGTCGACAGGCGTGTTGTTCCGAAACCTTGATCAATGTGTCAGGAGTAACTGTTGATATAACACTGTTTCCAAAGTCGGATAGATCAGCTGGTATCGGAGGCAGATACACACGGTCGCGTCAGATCGTGTGTGAACATGGAGGTCATGCATAAGACGCTGTGTCAACCGGCCCCTTGCGCCCAATCCACGGTCGGGCACAACGTCGTTTTACATGTCGCGTACTGAGTTATGGCGGTGAGGCGGCGCACCATCTTACTCCCAAATAAAGATGTGTTGTTCATCTTCTTCCCATTGAGGCACGGGCCATAGCGGAAGCACATCAAGATAAGAAACGTCAGTTAGAGCTGATTCACCGAAAAAGGAAGGCGCATAAACATTCCGCGGGGACATTTCTTGGGGCTAGGCGTGGAAGACTCGCACTCGTTCAACACGTTTTTCAGGCACTGTTCGTCATTCCATACTCTTTCCACTGCGCACAGCAATGAAAACGAAACTGTTTGAGTTGCTCTTTCGTTTGGTGTATTATTTACAATTGTAAGTTGAACGTAGTAAATGCTACAAGGCCTTAAAACCGTTATGTTCATTTTGAAACACCCTGTATAATAATAATAATATTGAGAAAATAAATTACATTTAATTTCTGTGAAAATATAACAGTTTTCAGCAAGTATTAAATAATGAATAAACAAGCACCTTCTTACTTAAAATCGAAGGAAATAAATTACATTAACGATCTTTAAAAAACACTAATTCGCATTATGTCTAAATTCGATATTCCTTAATTTCTTACAATAGCATGGACACGTTCGCATCGTGGCGGCACATCAGTGCGCTGCGGCACACCGGTTGCGGAGCACTGCTGCAGGCCGTCACTGTTGGCACCGGTTTAGTTCCACTCCCAGGAAGACTCGACGAGGTCCTTGCAGCCCATCCCAGCCACTATTTGATGAACGTCTGCTGTTCCTACTATTCACTCTATAACAGATACTGTTAGTGTGATTTAGCTTTCGCCGTATGAAGCTGTTGCTAGATACGGAAGGTGCTGCACTGGACTGAATCCTACGTCTTCATAGGACGTAAAGTACGAAGGCTACAAATATTACATCCCATCGTCAGTGACAAAAGAAGATAGACATTTTGTTTCCCTTGAGGCGGAATCCTCAAAATAGTTTAATTCTTAGGAATGTTGGCTCAAATGGCTCTGAGCACTATGCGACTTAACTTCTGAGGTCATCAGTCACCTAGAACTTAGAACTAATTAAACCTACCTAACCTAAGGACTTCACACACATCCATGCCCGAGGCAGGATTCAAACCTGCGACCGTAGTGGTCGCTTGGTTCCAGACTGCAGCGCCTAGAACCGCACGCCGACTCCGGCGTTACGTTTAAGTAGTTCTAAGTTCTAGGGGACTGATGACCTCAGGTGTTACGTCCCATAGGGCTCAGAGCCATTTGAACCATTTTTTTCGATAACGAAGCCATTGAAAACGAAGCGCAAGCTCCAAATACACTACTGGCCATTAAAATTGCTACACTACGAAGTTAATGAGCTACAAACGCGAAATTTAACCGACAGAAAGAAGATGCTGTGATATGCAAATGATTAGCTTTTCAGAGCATTCGCACAAGGTTGGCGCCGGTGGCGACACCTACAACGTGCTGACATGAGGAAAGTTACCAAACGGTTTCTCATACACAAACAGCAGTTGACCGGCGTTGCCTGGTGAAACGTTGTTGTGACGCCTCGTGTAAGGAGCAGAAATGCGTACCATCACGTTTCCGACTTTGATAAAGGTCGGAAATTGGCCTATCACGATTGCGGTTTATCGTACGCGACATTGCTGCTCGCGTTGGTCGTATCCGCGTGGCTGTAAAGGATCGTGCAGCCACGTCTCGATCCCTGAGTCAACAGATGACGTTTGCAAGACAACAACCATCTGCACGAACAGTTCGACGACGTTTGCAGCAGAATAGACTATCAGCTCGGATACCATGGCTGCGGTTACCCTTGACGCTGCATCACAGACAGGAGCGTCTGCGATGGTGTACTCAACGACGAACCTGGGTGCAGCAATGGCAAAACGCCACTTTTTCGGATGAATCCAGCTTCTGTTTACAGCGTCATGATGGTCACATCCGTGTATGGCGACATCGCGGTGAACGCACATTGGAAACGTGTATTCGTCATCGCCATACTCGCGTATCACCCGGCGTGATGCTATGGAGTGCCTCTGATTACACGTCTCTGTCACCTCTTGTTCGCATTGACGGTACTTTGAACAGTGGACGTTACATTTCAGATGTGTTACGACCCGTGGCTTTACACTTCATTCGATCCCTGCGAAACCTTACATTTCAGCAGGATAATGCACGACCGCGTGTTGCAGATCCTGTACGGGACTTTCTGGATACAGAAAATGTTCGACTGCTGCCCTGGCCAGCACATTCTCCAGATCTCTCACCAATTGAAAACTTCTGGTCAATGGTGGCCGAGCAACTGGCTCGTCACAATACGCCAGTCACTACTATTGATGAAGTGTGGTATTGTGTTGAAGCTGCATGGGCAGCTGTACCTGTACACGCCATCCAAGCTCTGTTTGACTCAATGCCGAGGCGTATCAAGGCCGTTATTACGGCCAGAGGTGGTTGTTCTGGGTACTGATTTCTCAGAATCTGTGCACCCAAATTGCATGAAAATGTAATCACATGTCAGTTCTAGTATAATATATTTGTCCACTGAATACCCGTTTATCATCTGCATTTCTTCTTGGAGTAGCAATGTTAATGGCCAGTAGTGTAGGTGTGATACCGGTAGAGATTTTTTTTGAAGCGACAATCGTGATATACTCTTTAAGTACTGCAGGGAAACCACAGAAAAGATAAATCTGTATGAGCGGACGGGAATTCTATCACCGTTCATCCCAAACGAGATTCGCTAGCCAAAACGACCCCTTCCCTCCTTCGACATCAGGAACGGAGCACCAGAAAGAGGAAAGAAATCGAAAAATGTTTGAAGGACGGGGAAGGGACTGGATGGGAGGGGAAATGGGGAGGGGAGGGATGGAGTATGCAGTTTTTGAAACACAGAAGTATTCCTATCTCAAAGATTGTTTGCCTACATATAAAACTATTCCCAACTACAGAGGTACGGCCGTGACTTAGATTTCGTGAATACCAAAAATGAGAATCGTTGAACAGGGTCTGTAATAATGAAATGTTCTCCAGATGAAACGGAAATTAGGTGGCTGTATCAGTAGAAACTGAAAAACTCTGGTAAATGCGGAGTACATCCTGATTAAGGCACTGGGTGTAACAGAGCCATACAAAATATTTGATCAGGTGAACATCCAGAACTGAAGAAAATATTCATAGAATAATAATCTGTTTCAGTTCCTAGTAATCTTCTTAATTTATTCCACGAGCGGTTCATCTTCAGATGTCACCAAATAATATGTAAACGTAATTTTTTGGTGATATTTGAAGATGAAGTTTCAAACTTCTAAACCGCTCTTCGAATAAAATAAGATAATCACTACCAGCTGAAACGGACTTTTATTACATAAACAGATACACAGTCTAATCAAGGAAAGAAGAAAAAGGAAAGAACCCTTTTATTAATCACATCAAATGAATTCGCATTTGCGAATAAAGGCAAACATCAGCTGTAGAATGGAATGACGACAATGAAAATTAGCGCCGAACCTGGACTCGAACCCGGATTTCCCGCTTATCGCGAGCGGTCGCCTTACCATTTGACTATCCGTGCACGACTCACGGCCAGATCCAAACTACCATATGTTGTCAACCATGCGTCTACGACCTGCACTCGTACATTCATTATGTATCTTCCCATATTCATTTGATGTGTTACGCGACGGCAGTGGTTGCCGCAGTGCCTGTTCCTTGGACATGCGTGTATGTCCAAAAGAACTTTGCGTCGTAATCAAAATAACACAGGCGCTGCAATACCCCTTTTATTAATGTTCTGTTGACCAAAATCCGAAGAAATTCTCGTGCTATGTAAAATCACTAGGTTTCCATCCAGTCACTCGTTGACCAGTCTGTTGCAGTAGAGCGTAGCACAACGAAAGCCGAAGTTTTAAATCTGGGCGCTCTCACCACGAGCTATTTCACTTGGAATGGGAATTTCTACGAACAGCTGGAGGGCGTCGCCATGGGTAGTCCTCTGAGTCCAGTGGTGATCAACTTCTTCATGGAACATTTCGAAGCACAGGCACTCGACTCGGCGACTTGTAAACCTAAGGTGTGATACAGGTACATCGATGATACTTTCGTTGTGTGGAGCCATGCCGAAGAACATCTCGGTGACTTCCTAAGACACTTGAACAGCGTCCACACCAACATAAAATTTACCATGGAAGCAGAAAAGGACAAAAAACTACCATTTCTAGAGGTGCTGGTCACAAGAGACGGCGAAAACCTGGGACATAGCGTGTACCGAAAACCGACACACACGGACCGATACCTGCACAAACTATCAAACCACCACCCGAGCCAGAAAAGAGGCATGATTCATACGCTCATACCGTCGCAGGTAGCAAGAGGAGAACCGCACCGGAAATGACCGCGGAGAAGCCCTCGGACGTTGGCGCGCCAGGTACATATAGTCTGCGGCCGCGAACTCGGCTCTAGTTCACCACCGGCAATGGAAGGTGAAGCTTTGTCAATGCCAGCCACTCGTGCTGCCGAAACGTCAGTAAAATCATCAAACGAACGTCGGCCGAAGAACCCGGGACAGAAGCAAATAGGCAGTTTTAAATTTGGCTATTAACAAATCGTTCAGGCTGGAGAACTGTTCAAACATACCATCGTTTGACCATCTCACAGAGTCCCGTATGGACGACATAGCGATACGACCCTGGATTAGAGAAACAACTGAAAGAGCTGAAAATAAATAAGTCGGCACATCCGGATGGAATCTCAGTTCGGTTTTGCGTAGAGTACTCTACGGCACGGGCCCCTCACTTATCTTGCATTTATTACGTAATTCTCGCCCAGCGAAAAGCCCCAAGCGATTGGGAAAAGCGCAGGTGGCTCTTGCATATAAGAAGATAAAAGAGCGGACCCGAAAAATTACAGACCAATATCCTTAACATCGGTTTGCTGAAGAATTCTTGAACATACCTGAGTTCGAATACAATAAATTTCCTCGAGGCTGAAAGCCTATGTCCGCTTATCAGCGCGGTTTTAGAAAGCATCGCTCGTGTGAAAATCAGCTTGCCCTTTTCTCACGTGATATACTGTGAGCTGTGGATGAACGGCAACAGGCAGATTCCATATTTCTAGATTTCCGAAAAGCGTTTGACACGGTGCCCCACTGCAGACTGTTAACGAAGATACGAGAATATAGAATAGGCTTCTAGATATGTGAGTGGCTCGAAGACTTCTTAGGTAACAGAACCGAGCAGGTTGTCCTCAACGGTGAGTGTTCATCAGAAAGAAGGGTAGCGTCAGGTGTGGCCCAGGGAAGTATGACAAGACCGATTTTGCAGTGAACACATAGTGTGTTGTGGGGCGTTCACTCCGTTATATAAATGATTCAAAAGCCAAGGTCGCTTAAACGCTGTTTACTAGATGACCGGTTTCAACACACTGAAGGTGCCAACAATGGATCTAAATGTAGCTTAACATGCATAAATCACTTGGATATAACGATAAATAAGGCAGACCAGCAATGATTTTATATCAGCTGGTCTGCCTCATGTATCGTTGTATCCAAATGATTTATGCATGTTAGCCGGCCGCGGTGGCCGTGCGGTTCTAGGCACTCCAGTCCGGAGCCGCGCTGCTGCTACGGTCGCAGGTTCGAATCCTGCCTCGGGCATGGGTGTGTGTGATGTCCTTAGGTTAGTTACGTTTAAGTAGTTCTAGGGGTAGCGTCTTTGATTCATAATCAAAAACGTCTTCGGTCCCGGGTGCAATCCCCGCCACTGCCTAAATTTTGACAAATAATCAGCATTGGCGGCCGAAGACTTCCGGCATAAGAAGTCAGCCTCATTCTGCCAACGGCCTTGTCGAAGAGGGCGGAGGAGCGGATATAGGTTCAGGGCACTCTCTTGTCCTAGGGGTGGGAAATTGCCCCTAAAGGCGGAAGAATCAGCAATGATCAACGAGGATGCAGAAGGCAATGGAAACCACTGCATTAAAGACACGTAACGTGTATCCACAGGACATGTGGCCTGTAATTGAAGAAGTGTCATGATGATCTCTCCATCATTGGCAAAAGATTCCGGAATAGTCCCCCATTCGGATCTCCGGGAGGGGACTGCCAAGGGGGAGGTTACCATGAGAAAAAGATTGAATAATCAACGAAAGGATAATGTTCTATGAGTCGGGGCGTAGAATGTCAGAAGCTTGAACGTGGTAGGGAAACTAGAAAATCTGAAAAGAGAAATGCAAAGGCTCAATCTAGATATAGTAGGGGTCAGTGAAGTGAAGTGGAAGGAAGACAAGGATTTCTGGTCAGATGAGTATCGGGTAATATCAACAGCAGCAGAAAATGGTATAACAGGTGTAGGATTCGTTATGAATAGGAAGGTAGGGCAGAGGGTGTGTTACTGTGAACAGTTCAGTGACCGGGTTGTTCTAATCAGAATCGACAGCAGACCAACACCGACAACGATAGTCCAGGTATACATGCCGACGTCGCAAGGTGAAGATGAACACATAGAGAAAGTGTATGAGGATATTAAAAGGGTAATGCAGTATATAAGGGGGACGAAAATCTAATAGTCATGGGCGACTGGAATGCAGTTGTAGGGGAAGGAGTAGAAGAAAAGGTTACAGGAGAATATGGGCTTGGGACAAGGAATGAAAGAGGAGAAAGATTAATTGAGTTCTGTAACAAGTTTCAGCTAGTAATAGCGAATACCCAGTTCAAGAATCACAAGAGGAGGAGGTATACTTGGAAAAGGCCGGGAGATACGGGAAGATTTCAATTAGATTACATCATGGTCAGACAGAGATTCCGAAATCAGATACTGGATTGTAAGGCGTACCCAGGAGCAGATATAGACTCAGATCACAGTATAATAGTGATGAAGAGTAGGCTGACATTAGTCAGGAAGAATCAATACGCAAAGAAGTGGGATACGGAAGTACTAAGGAATGACGAGATACGTTTGAAGTTCTCTAACGCTATAGATACAGCAATAAGGAATAGCGCTGTAGGCAGTACAGTTGAAGAGGAATGGACATCTCTGAAAAGGGCCATCACAGAAGTTGGGAAGGAAAACATAGGTACAAAGAAGGTAGCTGCGAAGAAACCATGGGTAACACAAGAAATACTTCAGTTGATTGATGAAAGGAGGAAGTACAAACATGTTCCGGGAAAATCAGGAATACAGAAATACAAGTCGCTGAGGAATGAAATAAATAGGAAGTGCAGGGAAGCTAAGACGAAATGGCTGCAGGAAAAATGTGAAGACATCGAAAAAGATATGATTGTCGGAAGGACAGACTCAGCATACAGGAAAGTCAAAACAGCCTTTGGTGACATTAAAAGCAACGGTGGTAACATTAAGAGTGCAACGGGAATCCCACTGTTAAATGCAGAGGAGAGAGCAGATAGGTGGAAAGAATACATTGAAAGCCTCTATGAGGGTGAAGATTTGTCTGATGTGATAGAAGAAGAAACATGAGTCGATTTAGAAAAGATAGGGGATTCAGTATTAGAATCGGAATTTAAAAGAGCTTTGGAGGACTCACGGTCAAATAAGGCAGAAGGGATAGATAACATTCCATCAGAATTTCGAAAATCATTGGGGGAAGTGGCAACAAAACGACTATTCTCGTTGGTGTGTAGAATATATGAGTCTGGCGACATACCATCTGACTTTCGGAAAAGTCCACACAATTCCGAAGACGGCAATAGCTGACAAGTCCGAGAATTATCGCACAATCAGCTTAACAGCTCATGTATCGAAGCTGCTTGCAAGAATAATATACAGAAGAATGGAAAAGAAAATTGAGAATGCGCTAGGTGACGATCAGTTTGGCTTTAGGAAAAGTAAAGGGACGAGAGAGACAATTCTGACGTTATGGTTAATTATGGAAGCAAGGCTAAAGAAAAATCAAGACACTTTCATAGGATTTGTCGACCCGGAAAAAGCGTTCGACAATATAAAATGGTGCAAGCTGTTCGAGGTTCTGAAAAAAGTAGGGGTAAGCTATAGGTAGAGACGGGTCATACGCAATATGTACAACAACCAAGAGGGAATAATAAGAGTGGACGATCAAGAACGAAGTGCTCGTATTAAGAACGGTGTAAGACAAGGCTGTAGCCTTTCGCCCCTACTCTTCAATCTGTACATCGAGGAAGCAATGATGGAAATAAAAGAAAGGTTCAGGAGTGGAATTAAAATACAAGATGAAAGGATATCAATGATACGATTCGCTGATGACATTGCTATCCCGAGTGAAAGTGAAGAAGAATTAAATGATCTGCTGAACTGAACGAACAGTCTAATGAGTACACAGTATGGTCTGAGAGTAAATCGGAGAAAGACGAAGGTAATGAGAAGTAGTAGAAATGAGAACAGCGAGAAACTTGCATGGGGACTTAATTAAATATTATTGAAAATATTTTTAGTAACTGTTATGTCCGTTTACGCTGTGTCTCGTAATCGGTTGGCCCTGACTAGTATTATTACGCTATCTGACTGCAAAGAACAACAACAAGAATGAAATGAAATTTTTCGTTAACACAATTAATTAATTAAGTCCCCAGCAACTATAAAACCTACAAAACCCAAGCACAAATGTAATTGTTCTGTGTGTGGGAGTGTGACTCAACGTACACATCTGGCACAGTTCTTCTTCAACAAGACAAGAATTTTTAAATACCAATTATACTGACGTGATAAAAGAAAATTAGAAATACGATAATTGCGTAAGGAAAGCAGAATTACACTCTAATACAAGAACACACGCCAGATGCTTTGTTGACTGAACCTGTAATGACGCATTATTTAGGACACTAAAATAAAAACAAACTGACTTAATTACCTCATTTATATTGATGAAAATCATTCTAATCCTTACATTATATCTCAACCAGAACTCTCCAATATCATATCTCAGCAAGCACTGCCTAATAGCACATCTCAACAAACACTCTCTGCTACAACATCTCAGCACAGACTACCACGAGACCTCGACAGGCACTCTACTACGAGCTCTCACCAAGCACTGACTGCTACGAGTTCTTAACAGGTACTGACCTCTACGAGCTCTCGACAAGCACTGTGGAGGCGGCTTAATAATACTCTTTGGCGCAATCTCTGGCGCAGTGACTCAGTGTAGCCACCTTTCATATGCCCCTCCTCCACAGGCCAGAATTTGATGGTATTTTTGCCAGCATTGGTGGTGAAAATACCACCAAATTCGTCCAGAAAAATACAGACAAAAATAAAAGATAATATTAATACCTAAATATCACATAATTAGTTAAAATTTTGGCTTTGCACTGACCTTTCAATAACCTGATATATAAAATACAGTAGGCAATACAAATTCTTTTCATACATGTGGCTTTACATAATAGTTTGCACAATACACAAAAAAACAGTTTGGACAAATGTTCACATAAAATACTTTTAATTATTCAAAAAAAAAAAAACAAATAGTTGATAATTCCAGCCCAGCAATGGTCAACAGGTGCAAACACCAGCAAGTGACATCATTTCAGCAGAAACAGTCCATCAGTTGCACCCAGCAATGTTGAGCAGGTGCAGACACCAACAAGTGACATCATTTCAGTAGAAGCAGTCCATCAGTTGCACCCAGCAATGTTGAGCAGGCGCAGACACCGACAAGTGACATCATTTCAGTAGAAGCAGTCCATCAGTTGCACCCAGCAATGTTGAGCAGGTGCAGACA
The DNA here is from genome assembly GCF_023864345.2 of Schistocerca serialis cubense. Taxonomy (NCBI): domain Eukaryota; kingdom Metazoa; phylum Arthropoda; class Insecta; order Orthoptera; family Acrididae; genus Schistocerca; species Schistocerca serialis. Next base: position 869,153,484 of record NC_064638.1, on the reverse strand, counting down.
CCAATAAGTGACATCATTTCAGTAGAAGCAGTCCATCAGTTGCACCCAGCAATGTTGAGCAGGTGCAAACAGCAACAAGTGACTTCATTTCAGTAGAAGCAGTTCCATTAGTGGCACCCAGCAATGTTGAGTAGGTGCAGACACCAACAAGTGACATCATTTCAGTAGAAGCAGTCCATCAGTTGCACCCAGCAATGTTGAGCAGGTGCAGACACCAACAAGTGACATCATTTCAGTAGAAGCAGTTCCATCTGTGGCACCCAGTAAAGTTGAAGAGGTACACACAGCAACAAGTCACATTAGTTCAGTAGAAGCAGTCCATCAGTGGCACCCAGCAATGTTGAGTAGGTGCAGACAGCAACAAGTGACATCATTTTAGTGGAAGCAGTTCCATTAGTGGCACCCAGCAATGTTGAGTAGGTGCAGACAGCAAGAAGTAACATCATTTCAGTAGAAACAGTTCTAACAGTGGCACCCAGCAATGTTGAATAGGTCCAGAGAGCAGTCCATAATATTCACTATCACTGATCACACTGTTCATCAGCAGAAATTAAACATGTCCTAGTGTCACACATTATGTTGAAAAAGTGCAGGTAACAGTTCATAATATTTACCATCACTAATCAGACAGTTCAGGCATGAACAATAGTTTGAATGCACATACAAATGCTTTTACACTAAACATACAAATCCTAATAAACACACAAATGATATCAGATAATTGTCATATTAACTATTACAAATACTCAAATATCAGTACACCTATAATATTTATGGGTGTCAGTGCAAGCCACAACAAACAAATAAAATAATATTTAGGAGATAGGTGGGTAGGATTAGCAAAGGAAAACACACAAAACACACTCATCTTTCATCCACATTAAGTACTACTGTGTAACTGAATAGTGTTAACTGTGTAAATGCAATTCTGTCAAAATCTGATGTTCATCATGTGTATCAAGTAGTAGTGGCAGCAATGTATAACAGTCAATAATAGTTAAGTCAACGTCATAGTCATCATGTCAAGACCAATGTTTGCCAAGCCAGATCAAATGTACTGTTGTTGAACAACTGTCAGTGAGCCAAGATATGCAAATACTTCCTCTCTCCAAAACAAATATATACTGCTTAGTGATTTAACGAAGTGTGTGTATAGACTATCTTCCTTCTACTTTAGTGTTCTAGTCTGCTATCTTCATCCTCCTTGTTCCATAAGACCAACAAAAAAAATATGCATCTCACTTACTTTACCTCTTATATACGAAAACTCCAATAATCATCAACTTCACACAATCTCAATAATACCTCAATAATACCTCTTCAATACGTCGATACATATAAACCTTATTGCCAATATATGCTCCTCACTTACTTTACCTCTTATCCACCAAAACTCCAATAATCATCAACTTCACACAATCTTAATAATACCTCAATACTATCTCTTCAATGCGTCGATACATATAAACCTTATTACCAATAACATTTCACTTCCATAACAACTCTTTCCTCTAGTCAGTCTCCTCGAACAAGTACAGATAAAATCCTAATGCAAACCTCATCCTCCTATACAATCCGAAGACACATTGTCAACACACAACCTCTGTGTAATCCATCTGACCCAAATCTTCTGCTCATTATGAATTATAAACAAAGAAATGCATACATGACCTCTAACAGACTTAGTTCGAATAACTCTCATAATTAAGTACGATTACGGAATGTGAATGATCAATATTTCACAGTGTGTACACCACTTCAAGAATTATGGCAGAAGCAAACATGTGGAGTATTTCTTGTATCAAGTGTCACTTCCTATTTCAATTGCTCACGAAAAATGCAGTGTAATAACTGTTAATGGTCTAAACCTAGTAATGGTGTGTCATGTCGTTAGCTTCCTTCCTATTAGCATAAAGTTATACAGCTTCCATAAAACCTCCAGCTCATGTGACTTCTATGAAGTTTCTTGTACTAATGTCGTTCGTCGAATTATAGCAGTTCATTTTCTTATCTTAAAAATATAAGGCACTTAGCGTAAGCAAAACAAGCAATAGCGAGTAAATATACCAGTAGAGAACACAATGTCAACAAGTGGATGCAGCACAATCCTTACAACGAGGCTCTGCCAAACGAACAATCTATAATTAATCCAATAGCGTGACCTAAACTCTATGTTCATACACAGTATATCAGCATTTCTATATACCAAATTAAAGAGTAGTTATGACAACAACAGATATGTATAAATATGCAATCCATACACAAAGCAGTAAACATGTCATTAGCATCATATCAGCATAAGCAAATAAATGTTCATATGTCATCTTAATAAGTAAACATGAAGGCGCAAGCAGATAAATCACAAAATATAACTTACATACATATCAGCACAACTAATCAGGTGACAATTATAATTTAAATAAATAAACACAGCAGGCACATAATTAAAAAAAAAATATGACATCAGTGAAAAAGCAGTGCAGCTAAGCGATGCATAATATATACAAATTACAACCCTGTTCATTAATAAAACATTGTTAAAATCAGTTAACGTACGCAAGCACGTCGCTTCACAAGTAATTTCATAGAACATGAAATTTAGCACAAAGTATGAATCACGTAATCGCGAGCAGCAAATTACGTCTAAAGTACGTACCTAAGTGGAAATATGTTACCTGAAAAATGAACTCAATTAATAGTTACCTTTTTTAGTTTACTAGTTTCTTCTTCGAAATTACATTCTTCCTGAAAATTTCTCGGTAGCAAGTCCTCTTAACGTCGGAGACACACAGAATTTACCTGAAGTTCTTAAATATTTTATACAACCGTATCCTGAAAAATACTGAATGTTAATAACATAATTCATCAAGTCACTATAGCTTTATACTGAATTTAATCGGAGAAATTAAACTGTGTATTTGTTTACGGCTGTCAGTGCATTCGCACTGAGCACTCGATCAGCTGTAGGCGCGTGACGTAGGAAGCAATTGTTCGCGCTCAACGACTGCCTTGTGCGGCGCGCAGACTTGACTGTTGCTTTGAGTATATGCCGCCGCCAAAACACAGCGCGGTATGCTTGTATTCTCTGCGTGTTTACATGTAGCTGTTAGTTTCTCACAAGTATGTCATTCCACAAAAAAATTTTTTTAAAAGTATATCATTCCACAAAAATTTTTACGTTAGATATATGATGTATTCCTTTAGAGCGTCGAGATTTAAGAGTTTCTACTTCAACAGTGTTATCATGAATAATTTTACGAATTCTATATGGACCGTTATAAAGCAGAAAAAATTTGCGACACAAGCCTTTTCCTTTGTGAGACAAACGGTGGGACTTAATTAACACCTTTTGACCAACTGACAAAGTTTTTAAACGACCAGGACGTTTTGCTGATTTCTCTCTTCTAGCAGCCGCAGATTCAATATTTCGTAGAGCCAGGTTGACAACTTCAGAATGCCGCAGTTTCCGTGTAGGTGGAAAAGGAACGATTTCAGAAATGCGATTTGTCGGTGCTTTATTTTTTAATACCAGTATAGGCGGTAAAGAAGTTGAATCATTAGAGAGTTCATTCAGAATGTTTTGAAAAATATGAAGATACTGATCCCAAGTTCTGTGATTCTGATGACAATAAAGACGACACAATTTATTGATTTCCTTCATCCATCTCTCTGAAGCGTTAGATTGAGGGTGAAAAAGTGAAATGAAAATTGGTTTAATTTTACGACGCTGTAGAGTACGAAGCCAAATTTTAGAACGAAATTGTGATCCATTATCTGATATAACCTTATCAACATGACCAACTTCTTTAAGAAAATGTTTGATGAAAGCATTAGATACTGAACGAGCTGTTGCTTTGCGTAAAGGTGTAAAACACACATATTTTGACGTCAACTCCACTGCTACGAAAATGTACGCAAAACCATTAGTAGAACGAACCACTGGACCGAACAAATCGACTGCAGCCATCTCCTTTAATTTCGCTGGAATGATAGGAAACAACGGTGCTCTGTGAGAAACTGTTGGCGGCTTAGCCTTTTGACATAATTTGCATTTGGCCAGAACAGATCGAATACGTTTTTCCATATTACTGAAGTAGCAATTTTCTCGTAATTTATGAAAGCATTTTCTGGGACCAAAGTGTGCATAACTGAAATGCGTATACCAAATCAGCTTATTAACCCACTCATCAGGAATACAAACTAACCAAACAGAGTTGTCGAGCGATTTTCGTTTAAAAAGAATGTCATTGCGAACTAAATAATGCTGTCTAATCGCTACGCTTTCCTTTCTCCTCCACTTCTCCTTAATGTCCTTCCAGATTGGATCCTTATTTTGCTCCTTAGCGATGTCCTGGAGCGAAGACGAAATAAAGTTCTCAAACGCAACACCTTGAATATACATCAAACAATAATTGTTTTCTATGCAGTCCTCTTCAGCACTTTGTTTCAAACCCACAGGTGCACGTGATAAAGCATCAGCAACAATATTTGAAGAACCCTGTATGCAAACAATACTAAAATCAAATTCCTGTAGGTACAACGCCCATCGTGACAATCTGCCATGAGTTAATTTTGTCGACATAAGAAATTCCAGAGCTCGATGATCGGTGTAAACCTTAGTATGTCTGCCAAACAAAAATGTCCGAAATTTTGTGAAAGCCCAAACAACAGCCAAAGCTTCAAGTTCCGTAATCGAATAATTCTTTTCTGATTTAGAAAGAACACGACTTCCAAATGCAATAGTTTTCTGTGCTACAACGCCGTTTTCTTCTATCTCCTGAAATAAATGTGCACCTAGGCCCTTGTATGATGAGTCCGTCGCCAAACAAAAATCTTTAGATAAATCCGGATGTGAAAGAAGTGGAGCAGCAACTAAAGCATCACGAAGCTGTTCAAATTCTGACTGAGCTTCCTCATCCCAACACCAATTAGATTTCTTTCCAGATAGTTCACATAAACGAGGTGTGGCCAAATCGTCCAATCTAACAAAGCGTCGAAGAAAATTACAGACACCAAGGAAACTACGAACATCACGTTTTGTAGTAGGAACAGCATAATTACGAATAGCGTCTAATTTTTCTGGATCAGGAAGAATACCTTCTGTAGAAATAATGTGACCGAGAAATTTCACCTGAGAACGACCAAATTCAGATTTTTCCAAGTTTACTGTTATGCCAACTCTTGCAAAGATACGTAATAATTAGTCCAAAATTTTGTTGTGCTCACTCCAAGATTGTTTAGCAATAAGAATGTCGTCAACATATGAAGTAATATTGTCACGAAGATAAACAGGTAAAATTTCATTTAAGCTACGAATGAATGCTGCTGAAGATACAGTAAGTCCAAACGGTAATTTCCGAAACTGGTAACAGTTACCAAAGGCTAAAAAGGCAGTATATTTTCTACAATCAGGGTGGAGTTCTATTTGCCAAAAACTTGCGCGCATATCAATCGTGGATAAAACTTTAATTCCATGGAAATGTTGAAGAAGTTCATCTAAATTTTGTGGGCGGTCAGTTTCAGGAATGATGATATTATTTATCTGTCTGGAATCCAGAACCAAACGAATTGACCCATCCTTTTTAAGAACAACGTGTAATGGGCTAGTATAAGGACTGACTGCAGGCTCAATAATGCCCTGATCTAACATGTACTGAAGTTCATTCTTAACCTTGTCTCTGTAAGCCAAAGGAATAGCGTACGTTTTCCCGCGAAATGGTGTGTGTTCTTTTACTTTAAATAAATATTGTAAGCCTTGTATAGTTCCTGTGTGATCACTAAACACTGTAGCATGTGAAGTCAAAATGTGGTGCAGCTCTTCTCTTGCAACGTCATCTGGCACTTCAGCTTTCTTAACCTTTTCATTAATTAATTCTTCGCTATTAATTATATCATCCATCGCGTCTCTGTATCTATTGTCATTGTCATGAATAAACACACTGTCGTCATAATGCTCAACGAAAACATCAGAAGTAAGAAACCTTAAACATTTTGTATCTGACTCAGATCTTGTTAAACACTCGAAAAATTTCAAACTTTTCGGCATTCCGGCAACAGTCAAATTTACACCTCCTTCTTTAAAGTTCAAAATTGCCTTATGTGCGTTAAGAAACTCCATACCTAATATAATTTGTGTACTGAGTAATGGAACAATAATAAAATTAGCAGAAAATTCGTATCCTTGACAAATGAAATTTAAATTGGTCTGTTGTTTGACTTCCACACTTTTTCCAGAAATAGCACCTCGAATTGTAGTTTTAGAAATAGGTAACACAGGACAGGCAATAGTTCTTTCACATATACGAAAAACTGATTCACTAATGACATTCAATGGGCTCCCAGAATCTAAAACTGCAGTGAACTTATTCTTACCCACACATACTTCAATAACAGGATGTAAAAATGCGTCTACATTATTTTCCTTTTCATCTAACAAAATGTCTCTCATGTCTTCCAGGCGTACGTAGTGTAAAGTCGTAGTGTCATTACTTTCTGAACCGTCTCTATTGCTGCCAGAAGCCGAAGCTGCAAGTCATTGTCGATTGTTTGCGTCACGTCTTTGATTATTCGCGTCATTTCGCGGATCAATTTCTACTATTTGCACTTGTCTCTCTGAAGTTCTGTCACGTGGAGGATGCCAATTAGGTCCCTCCTGTCTGTTAGATGCAAATTCTTGGTTGTGTCTGTTGTTAAAATTTCTGTTTTCCTGTCTGTCTGCATAACTATTTCTTGTGTAATTTCGACTGTCATTTCTGAAATTATTGTTGTATCTACTACCCTGGTTATTTCTGTAGTAAGAATTTCTATTACTGTATGAATAATTTCTGTCCTGATGATACCGATTACTGTTTCCGTATGATTGATCATTCCGGTACGAATTACCGTTATTATAATTGTCTGTGTAATTTCTGTTAGAACGTCTGTTATTGTCATAAGGCTGGTATCTATTGTCCTGTCTGTTACGTCTGTCATTCTCAAAGTTACTCACATAACGCCCGTTCCGATCACTATCTCTTTTCTCTGAAAATCTATTGTAAATACTGTTACTGAAAAAGTTACAAGAAGTCCCGTCGTCGTTGTCATACTCAAGTTCTTGCAACAAAGTCTTAAAAGTCTCAATGTCGTCTTTACATCTTCCGGCCAAAGCAATTTGTCTTATGGATTGTGGCAGCTTAGTTAGACAAATGCGAATTAATTCAGTCGGGCTATAAGGGTTGGACAGGAACTGATTCTTTCGAATCATGTCTTCAAAGTACTCTGCTGGCGTGCGGAACTCAGACTGTTTGAAATTACGCTGCATAATAAGACTGTGTTTAACTCTGTCCTGGGTGTTTTCGGACCAATATGCCGATAGAAATGCATGATAAAAATCATTCAGATTATTACAATCTCTAATGAGTGCGCGCATCCGCGTCGCCGGTTCGTTTTCTAAATATCCACACATAAATTCCAGTTTGTGACTTAGTGGCCAATTTGGTGGAAGTGCGTACATAAATTGATCTAACCATGCACATGGATGTATGTCATTCTTAGAGTTGCGGAAGATCTTAAATTTCCGAACAGTCAAAAAGTGTTTATAGTCAAAGTTTTCGCCTCGTGGCGACAAAGACCTACCGCGTCTGTCCCAGTCCCAATGACGATTATTGTCAAGTTCGCGCGCCTGGCGCTCTCTTGTCGCATCCCGTAAATGAAACAAATTATTTTCTTCAAACCCCTCTGCTATCTGTGATTCCAAATTTCTTTTGCTGTCTTTTCCTACAATTTCGCCTTCGATCTGTTTGACTTGCTTTCGTAATGCCTCAAATTCCCTTTTCACGCGTTCATTAAATTTTCCCTGATTTTCAACATGCTTATTTATGTTCTGATACTCTTCGGTTTCTGCAAATGGCAATGGTGCTGTATCATCCGAATCTCTGTCCCCATGTAAACTAAGATTTGTGAGTTTATCTGAAATTTCCTCAACTCTTTCCGATAAGTCACCTACTTGTTCTTTCTGTTTATTTACGTCTTCCGTAAGTGCCGCGACTCGGGTTTCAATTTTGACACATTTGGTAGCTAGCTGTTCATATTGTTGTGTTAGGTTATTTAATCTGTCATTTGGTACGGATTCCTCGATTCTCTCAAATATTTCTTCCTTATCCTTTACACGTTGTAAATTTAACTCTGAAAATTTCTGTACTATCACGCGATCCCTTTCTTCCTGTTCTCTATCCTGTTCCCTTTGTCTAATCTCTACTGCAATTAATCTATTATTGTGAGAATTCAAAATCGGTTGTACTTCTTCTCTGATTTCTTTCTTTAATTCATCTTTCATATTTTTGAAACATGTCCCTATTCGTGAATTTAACCGTGTTTCCAAAGTTCCCATTTGTGATCCCAGTGAGTCTAACCGTGTTTCCATTGTTCCCATCTGTGTTTTTAATTCAGATCTAAACCGTGTTTCCATTGTTCCCATATTTAATATAGCACTCATCAACTGCTCCATAGTAACTGTTTCAAAATTCTTTTCACCCCTAACATTTCCCACAAAACCAGCTCCCTTCGTCATAGCTGTAAGGCTATCTGTGTTCGATACCATTTCAGAATCTTCTATCGTTAATCTCGTATTCTGTGAATTTTCTGATTGAGAAAAATTTTGAAATGGTTCCGGACTATTTTCCCGACGTATTACATTGTTTTCCACTTCATTATCCATCATACCGTTTTCCTCTGTTGGCGAGTTCACCATGTTAACAATTTCGTCATTCTCACTATTCATCATTTTTGCCTTTTTCATCGATTGCGTAATCATTTACAAAACATAAAAAATTCGTCACTGTACGAAAATTACACACAATGACTCTTTATCTCCAACAATACCATTTACATGAAATGTTTCCCTCAAACACGATTAATCGAACAATTGAAATAATTGCACTAAATTGTCAAACCCATAGACAAGACAATAAAAATTAAATTTTGAAAAATACCATTAGAAGAATGCCAATTACCAAAGCTACACATGCAATATAAACTACAATTACTAAACTACAAATTACTACAACAATACTACTGTCTACTATTTTTACAATCAGAAGATTCCAAGGGACGATCCTGGCAGGGTCGCCACGTGCATGTGGGCTTAATTAAATATTATTGAAAATATTTTTAGTAACTGTTATGTCCGTTTACGCTGTGTCTCGTAATCGGTTGGCCCTGACTAGTATTATTACGCTATCTGACTGCAAAGAACAACAACAAGAATGAAATGAAATTTTTCGTTAACACAGTTAATTAATTAAGTCCCCAGCAACTATAAAACCTACAAAACCCAAGCACAAATGTAATTGTTCTGTGTGTGGAAGTGTGACTCAACGTACACATCTGGCACAGTTCTTCTTCAACAAGACAAGAATTTTTAAATACCAATTATACTGACGTGATAAAAGAAAATTAGAAATACGATAATTGCGTAAGGAAAGCAGAATTACACTCTAATACAAGAACACACGCCAGATGCTTTGTTGACTGAACCTGTAATGACGCATTATTTAGGACACTAAAATAAAAACAAACTGACTTAATTACCTCATTTATATTGATGAAAATCATTCTAATCCTTACATTATATCTCAACCAGAACTCTCCAATATCACATCTCAGCAAGCACTGCCTAATAGCACATCTCAACAAACACTCTCTGCTACAACATCTCAGCACAGACTACCACGAGACCTCGACAGGCACTCTACTACGAGCTCTCACCAAGCACTGACTGCTACGAGTCCTTAACAGGTACTGACCTCTACGAGCTCTCGACAAGCACTGTGGAGGCGGCTTAATAATACTCTTTGGCGCAATCTCTGGCGCAGTGACTCAGTGTAGCCACCTTTCAAACTTAACATCAGGATTGATGGTCACGAAGTCAATGAAGTTAAGGAATTCTTCTACCTAGGCAGTAAAATAACCAATGACGGACGGAGCAAGGAGGACATCAAAAGCAGACTCCCTATGGCAAAAAAGGCATATCTGGCCAAGAGAAGTCTACTATTATCAAATACCGGCCTTAATTTGAGGAAGAAATTTCTGAGGATTTACGTCTGGAGTACAGCATTGTATGGTAGTGAAACATGGACTGTGGGAAAACCGGAACAGAAGAGAATCGAAGCATTTAAGATGTGGTGCTATAGACGAATGTTGAAAATTAGGTGGACTGATAAGGTAAGGAATGAGGAGGTTCTACGCAGAATCGGAGAGGAAAGGAATATGTGGAAAACACTGATAAGGAGAAGGGACAGGATGATAGGACATCTGCTAAGACATGAGGGAATGACTTCCATGGTACTAGAAGGAGCTGTAGAGGGCAAAAACTGTAGAGAAAGACAGAGATTGGAATACGTCAAGCAAATAATTGAGGACGTAGGTTGCAAGTGCTACTCTGAGATGAAGAGGTTAGCACAGGAAAGGAATTCGTGGCGGGCCGCATCAAACCAGTCAGTAGACTGATGACAAAAAAAAAAAAAGTTCTAGGGGACTGATGACCACAGCAGTTGAGTCCCATAGTGCTCAGAGCCATTTGAACCATTTATGCATGTTAAGCTATATTCAGATCCGATGACGGCACCTTCAGTGTGTTGAAACTTGTCATCTAGTAAACAGTGTTTAAGCGATCTTGGCTTTTGAATTATTTATAAGACTGATTTTATTTTCTATATACATAAATGATCCGACGTAGGCCTGCAGAGTGAGCGGCAATCAGCGCTGTTTGGCGATGACGTTGTAGTGTTCGAGAAGATGTCCTCGTTGAATGATTGTAGGATATGGTTCTAATGGCTCTGAACACTATGGGACTTAACATCTGAGGTCATCAGTCCCCTAGAACTTAGAACTACTTAAACCTAACTAACCTAAGGACATCACACACATCCATGCCCGAGGCAGTATTCGAACCTGCGACCGAAGCGGTCCCGCGGTTCCAGACTGAAGCGCCTAGAACCGCTTGGCCACTGCGGGCGGCGATTGTAGGATAATACAAGATGACTTAGACAAAATTTCTAGTTGGTGGGATGAGCGGCAGCTTGCTCTAAGTGTAGAAAAATGTAAGTTAATGCAGAAGAGTAGGAAATACAATGCTGTAATATTGGAATACAGCATTAGTAGTGTGCTGCTTGACACAGACACATCGATTAAATAGTTGGGCGTAACGTTGCAAAGCGATGTAAAATGGAACGGTCATGAAAGGATGGTAGAAGCGAACCTGAATGATTGGCATCGATTTATTGGGAGAATTTTAGGTAATTGTAGCTCATCAATAAGGGACAGAGTCCAATGGCCTTTCCGCAGTGGCAACACCGGTCCCCGACAGATCACAGAAGTTAAGCACTGTCGGGCTTGGCTAGCACTTGGGCGGGTGACTGGGACCGTTCGGGTCTGCCGAGCGCTGCTTCCAGGCAGGTTATACTCAGCCCTTGTGAGGCCAATTGAGGGGCTACCTGACTGAGAAGTAGCGGCACCGGTCACTGAAACTAAATACTACCGGGACAGAGGTGTGTTGACCACGTGCCCCTCCATATACGCATCCAGTGACGCCTGTCGGCCGATGAGGACTCGGCGGTCTGTCCGTATCGTTGTGCCTTTCGAGGCTTGTTCAGTCGGAATACACTTGTGCGACACATTGTTGAATACTGTTCGAGTGTTTGGGGTCCCCACAAGATCGGATCAAAGGAAGACATCGAAGCAATTCAGACGCAGGGTACCGGAGATATTGCCGGTAGGTTCGATCAGCACGGGTTTATTATGGAGATCCTTCATGAAGTCAAATGGGAACGTCTGGGAGGAAGATGACGCTCTTTTCGCTAAACAGATATGTGAATGGCTCGAAGACTTCTTAGGTAATAGAAGCTGGCTGCAGAAAGATTCTACTGCCCCCAGCATACTTTTCCCGCAAGGACCCCGAAGATGGGGGCTCATACGGAGGCATATAGATAGTAGTTTTTCCGTCCCTCTATTTGCAAGTGGAACAGGAGAGGAAATGACTAGTAGTTTTACATGATATCCTCCACCACGCACCGTACAGTGGCTTGAGGAGTAGGTATATGTAGATGTAGATGTAGATGTAGTAGTGAAGGCATAACAGCTGCTCAGAGAAGAATTGGGAAAGGATACCAACGGCAGCCTTTTCAGAGAAACTGTCTTGACATTTCCCTAAACTGATTTTGATAAACCACGGAAATTGGCATGAGCTAACCGGCATTTTAACTCAGTTCCTCCAAAAACCACTGCGAGCTCGAGAAGGAAAAAAGTAGATAGACAACGAACTGACCACATCAGTCGGAAGACTGAAACATAAACGCAGAGATGTGTACGGGCGAGTAGACGGGCAACGGTTGAGCTACCCAAGGGGCTACCAACAGTGTCTCCTCAACTACCATTCAGCGAACGTTTCTGCGTATGGGCCTCCGTAGCAAGCGCATGGTCCATGCTGACTGCTGTTCATCAGCGATGAAGGCTGAAGTTTGCATGCCAATACCGCAACTGGATGTCCACTGAATGGCGATAGATGGCCTTTTCAGATGAACCACGTTTTACGCTCCATCGGACAGATGGCCATTGGTGTGTAACGGCCCTGCAATAATTGTCAGAATATTCCATGCCGGAAGAGGAAGCACTATGGCCTGGGGTTTGGTTTCATGGCGTTCCCTGGGTGATCTCATCTTTCTGGGAGACACAATGGATCAACACACGCAACATCTATCATTGCGGACCATTTTCACCCTTACATGCTGTTCATTTTTTCCTCAGCACGATGCCATCAACCAGCAGGACAGTGCAACGTGTATTGTGGGTAGAGCAAACCAAAGACTGCGATTCATTGGCAGAACACTTAGAGGGTGCAACAGGTCTACCAAAGAGACTGCTTACACTATGCTTGTCCGCCCTATTCTGGAGTACTGCTGTGCGGTGTGGGATCGCCATCAGGTGGGACTGACGGATGACATCGAAAAATTACAAAGAAGGGCAGTTCGTTTTGTATTATCGCGAAATAGGGGAGATAGTGTCACAGACATGATACGTGAATTGGAGTGGCAGTCATTAAAACAAAGGCGTTATCCGTTGCGACGGGATCTTCTCATGAAATTTCGATCATCAGTTTTCTCCTCCGATTGCGAAAACGTTCTGTTCCCACCCACCTACATAGGGAGAAATGATCATCACGATAAAATAAGAGAAATCAGAGATCTCACGGAAAAATGTAAGTGCTCGTTTTTCCCGCGTGCCGTTCAAGAGTGGAACGGTAGAGAGACAGCATGAAGGTGGTTCATTGAACCCTCTGCCAGGCACTTTATTCTGAATAGCAGAGTAATCACGTAGATGTAGACACGGCTCGCCGTGTATGTGCGTGGTTCAAAGAGCACTAGGATGAGTTTACCGTGCTCCCCAGGCCACCAGACTCCCCTGATTTAAACCCAGTCGACATTCTGTGGGACCATCTCGATTAAACCTCAACAGCCGCGCCGTTTGAGGCGCCATGTCACGGACTACGCGGCCCGTCCCACCGGAGGTTCGAGTCCTCCCTCGGGCTTGAGTGTGTGTGTTGTCCCTAGCGTAGGAGAGAATGTCACAGAAATGATACAGGATTTGGGATGGACATCATTAAAAGAAAGGCGTTTTTCGTTGCGACGGAATCTTCTCACGAAATTCCAATCACCAACTTTCTCCTCCGAATGCGAAAATATTTTGTTGACACTGACTTACATAGGGAGGAACGATCACAAAGATAAAATAAGGGAAATCAGAGCTCGTACGCAAAGATACAGGTGTTCATTCTTCCCGCGCGCTACACGAGATTGGAATGATATAGAATTGTGAAGGTGGTTCGATGAACCCTCTGCCAGGCACTTAAATGTGATTTGCAGAGTATCCATGTAGATGTATAAGTAGATAGGTTAGTTTAAGTTAGTTTAAGTAGTGTGTAAGTCTAGGGATCGATAACCTAAGCAGTTTGGTCCCTTAGGAATTCACACACATTTGAACATTTTTTTAAGAAACTCAACACATGGCCACAGCTCCGGAGTCGGCACGGCTCCACATCCCTGTCGGTACCTTCCAGTACGTCATTGACTCTCTTCCTGCACTTCGGCGCTGCAGAATGTAGTTATTCATGCCTCTGACAGGTGCTCACATTACTGTGACTGTACCGTGTTCACACCACGATGGTCGGACTTAGGAGATTCTACCGAGCTTGGTGGCGTAGTGGTTGACATTGGCTTTGAATTCGAAAGGGGCGGGGTGGGGTGGGGGGGTCCAGATACGGTCCTGGCAACCCTACTTCACATTCGCGTGGTTTTCCTGAAACACGCTGAGTGAACGACGTGAAACCTACTGACATTTTTTTTTCTTCATCACTGCCCAGTCGAAACAGCGTTTCTTTTCGAATAACCTCGATGTTCACGGTACGTTACGATCTGATCTGCATTTCCTGTTTTGTAGTATTTACGTAACAGATAGAAATTGCGTTATAGGTTTCCACCGCGTGGAACTCTTCTGTATAACCAACAGGGAAATACCAACAGAATTCGCGAATGACGTGAATGCAAGTAAGAGGCACAGGACGGACACACGGCTGGCTGGCATCACCTAGTTCAGAGTTACGTGATTGTGTGCTAGCAGGTTTTGTGGCTTCAGTTCAGCGATGCGTTTGTAGCGCAAGCATCCATACTGTGCGCGGCGAATGGCTTCCGTGGCAGCCTTCCAGATCTCATTTTGCGAACGGGGCGCCGCCACCTCTACTGTGTCGCCTCTCATAGTAGGTGCACCACAGCAGCACTTCTTCCGTTACCTTTTTTTGCTTATATACGACGTGTGTGACGTACAGCTACACAGCATATCTCTAAGCAGACGTTATTGTCTAGAAAAACGCGAGCTGCTGGAAACTGGAGTTTGCCTTGTAATTTCGAGATGCTGACAACCAAAGAGTTCCGCCAACTCTTCTTGGAGATCGTGGGCTTGGGGACCAACCGTGAGTAAATGATGCTCATTGCCTTTTTTAATTACTTACTTAGTATTAGATTTTATCTTCAGAGTGTATTCAGAGCGTTCAGAGTATTCATTATGCCGGTTGTGGTATAGAGTGTCGTGTTATATTGCATTTTTTGAAATCTAATTTCCGCGTCACTGTGGGCTTAGATCAACATTTAAGAAAAAAACTGAAGGGAGCAAGAGCAAATACGGAAAGAAGCCGTTCTCTTAACTCATTTTTTTTCCAGTAGAGAATTACCTCTCTCCAAAAATTATTAACACTTACATG
The DNA here is from genome assembly GCF_023864345.2 of Schistocerca serialis cubense. Classification (NCBI taxonomy): domain Eukaryota; kingdom Metazoa; phylum Arthropoda; class Insecta; order Orthoptera; family Acrididae; genus Schistocerca; species Schistocerca serialis. The sequence goes on along the minus strand of NC_064638.1, from coordinate 869,138,198 downwards.
CTTGCAAGCAGTTATTTAAATTTCAATTACATTTTGTTCTATCAAGAGAGTTGATATTACGCTGCAAATAACGTATTAGAAGATTTGAGTTACGCTTTGACCTCATGTTTTCAACTATCGATCGCAAATCCGTCTTAGTTTTCGTTACGTGCTATACCTGGTTAGTACTGCCCTCCTTTGTCAAATCCCCGGCATAACAATTGTTTTATCAATGGACAGTCTGCTTCTGACCCAAACGCTAAAATAACAATGAACTGTTTTCCGTTTCTTAACAGATGAGTTAAAAATAACGAACTGTTTTACTGATCAAATTCATTTAAGTGAATTTTATGTGAACTTTTATCCCTAATTTGTTTGTCAAATACTAACTGTCAACAAAGAAGGCGCGATCTCTCGGTTCAGTGATCACTTCATAATTTTTTGACAAAATATATAATGATATTGTAAATGTTTAATGCTCTCTTTGCATTTTGTGTTCTGAATACGTCAACGTAATTTAATAAATTGCCGCAACGTAAGATACAGTTGATATTGTGCTACGAATTTAATTCCGTGACAAGGGACTAATCAATGTGCGAAACAATCTTCTTTGTTTAAAAAGTTTCTCTATGCTGGCCATTCTCGCAGCAGCTGTAAGTAAGTTACAATAGTTCAAAAGAAAAACTCATTTTGTATGCTGCAAATTAAGATTTTTTTTATTTATCTTGTGCATCCAGACGCGTTTCGCCTTAATTGCAAGGCATCTTCAATGAGTGTCCTGAAATATTATACCATTTTTTCGTTTTTGGCTTATAAATAGTGAATTATACGCTGATCTGTAAGTACTTTCCAATTTTGCTACAAAACCCTCAACGAACTGTTTTAAATCTATAGCCTTTATTACCAAACGATAACCTATACGTACAAACGAAAAAATCGAGTAATATTTCAGGACATCCACTGAAGATGCCTTCTAACAACGGCGACACGCGTCTGTGTGCACAAGATAATTAAAAAACTTAATGTGCAGTATGTGAAAGTTACGTTTCTTTTGAACTACTGCAATTTCTTTGAGTAAATATATTCGGATAGCCGTTTAATTTATGGTACATTTAATACAGCCCAAAAGAAAGTTAGAACATCAAATGTATATATAAAAATAGCACACCAATTTTCATTGGAAATGTTAAAGCAAGTAATGTGTCTATCACATAGCAACGACATATGATATCATTGCAACTGCAAACTCCCTGATGTTGCACTTACGGTGAAAGCAAAACCTGCTGGTAGATCGTAATACAGGGTGACAGTTATTAATCTATGTGAAATAAAATCATCAAAACTTCTGAACGATTTGCGTTAAGACGCTCAAACTGCATGGTTGACAGAAGGCCGTTTTTCTTTTGAATGGGTTCGTCAGTAAGTAAAACTGGCGCACTTGAGGGACTGAGAATCCGCATTTCGCGATCGAGAAATCTCTGCACCCCCAACGAGTGGCTGTGTGGTGAGCACTGTCCAGTCACGGAATAATCGGTGTGATATTCCTTGATGGCACGATGATTACCGAACGGTGCGTGAAGGTTTTGAAAGATGATTCCATCCCCATTATCCAAAGCCACGCTGATTTCGACAAGACGTGGTTCATGCAAGACGGAGCTCGACCCACACCGAAGCAGGAGAGTGCTTGATGTCCTGGAGGAGCACTTTGGGGCCCGCATTCTGGCCCTGGGGTACCCAGAGGCCACTGGCATGGGCCTCGATTGGCCACCATATTCTCCGGATTGAACACACGCTGAACTGAAAACAGCCATTCAGGAGGTCACCGAAAGCATCGATGTTCGGAGACATTAGCTGGTCATGCAGAATTTCGCTATTCGTCTGCGCCACACCATCACCAATGATGGCAAGCGTATCGAACATGTCATAACCTAATCCGAATATGTGTGGTGACTTTCACATGTTGAATAAAGTCTGTGCAAGCCGTAGTTTGAAAGTAATTTACGTTTTTTTTAATGTTGTTGTTCTTGTGGTCTTCAGTCCTGAGACTGGTTTGATGCAGCTCCCCATACTACCCTATCCTGTGCAAGCTTCTTCATCTCCCAGTACCTACTGCAACCTACATCCTTCTGAAACTGCTTAGTGTATTCATTTCTTGGTCTCCCTCTACGATTTTTGCCCTCCACGCTGCCCTCCAATGCTAAATTTGTGATCCCTTGATGCCTCAGAACATGTCCTACCAACCGGTCCCTTCTTCTCGTCAAGTTGTGCCACAAACTCCTCTTCTCCCCAATTCTATTCAATACCTCCTCATTAGTTATGTGATCTACCCATCTAATCTTCAGCATTCTTCTGTAGCACCACATTTCGAAAGCTTCTATTCTCTTCTTGTCCAAATTATTTATCGTCCATGTTTCACTTCCATACATGGCTACACTCCATACGAATGCTTTCAGAAACGACTTCCTGACACTTAAGTCTATACTCGATGTTAATAAATTTCTCTTCTTCAGAAACGCTTTCCTTGCCATTGCCAGTCTACATTTTATATCTTCTCTACTTCACCCGTTATCAGTTATTTTGCTCCCCAAATAGCAAAACTCCTTTACTACTTTAAGTGTCTCATTTCCTAATCTAATTCCCTCAGCATCACCCGACTTAATTCGACTCCATTCCATTATCCTCGTTTTGCTTTTGTCGATGTTCATCTTAAATCCTCCTTTCAAGACACTGTCCATTCCGTTCAACTGCTCTTCCAAGTCCTTTGCTGTCTCTGACAGAATTACAATGTCATCGGCGAACCTCAAAATTTTTATTTCTTCTCCATGGATTTTAATACCTACTCCAAATTTTTCGTTGTTTCTTTTACTGCTTGCTCAATATACAGATTGAATAACATTGGGGAGAGGCTACAACCCTGTCTTACTCCCTTCCCAAACACTGCTTCCCTTTCATGCCCTTCCACTCTTATAACTGCCATCTGGTTTCTGTACAAATTGTAAATAGCCTTTCGCTCCCTGTATTTTATCCTTGCCACCTTTGGAATTTGAAAGAGAGTATTCCAGTCAACATTGTCAAAAGTCTACACAAATGCTAGAAACGTAGGTTTGCCTTTCCTTAATCTTTCTTCTAAGATAATCCAAGCTGATCTTCCCCGAGGTCGGCTTCTACCAGTTTTTCCATTCGTCTATAAAGAATTCGTGTTAGTATTTTGCAGCTGTGACTTATTAAACTGATAGTTCGGTGATTTTCACATCTGTCAACACCTGCTTTCTTTGGGAATTATTATATATACTTGAATAATGTTTACCCTGTACATAAGCAATTCGTGAGCAGCAGCTCAATTTCCTGAAGCTGGGCAAGACAGATCACTTTCCTTTTCATGTGTGATAAAAATAGTCACGAAAGATTACTAATTCAAAGTGTTGCTATACGATGTGCGTACTTGCCCATCCCCTACATATGTAATTGTGTATGTTTACGTCGTTCGTTGTCAAAAGAGTGCATAACAGCAGATAGCTTTGCAAGACTATGAGTATCAGACGTATGCGGCGGTAGGACGCTGTTAATCCGTATAAAAGACTGCGCCGTTCAGCGACAGCCCCAGGCCGGCTGCTCAGACTCCTTGGGTGTAAATGTGAAGGCCTCCCGCTTGCTGCGCGCCGCATACTTGTCACCCCTGCGGCAGCTCCTGACACACTGCCTGCTGCTCAGCACATGCCCGCGTAATGCGTACCGTGAAAGGCAACGACCGCAGGGGGAGAGGAGGGAAAGGTTAGGTCAGGTTTTATCGTACCATCTACGGCGAAGTTATTAGAGACGGTATACAAGCTCGTACACAGGAAAGATGTCGAAGAAACTCGACATTGACCTTTAGAAAGGGGCCATCTCGGTATTCGCCTTAATCGATTTAGGAATAACACGTAAACGTAATTCAGCGTGGACGGACGAAGATTTAAAGCCTCATCCGTCTGAGCTCTTCCAATCACTGGGCCACCTCGTTCCTAGTGCCGAGAGGTATGTGCGACCCAATAAGAGCGATGGTTGTTTCAGTGGAAGGACACTAACCATGAACTGCAGCGATAGCTTGAAACAGCAGTTCGGTCCGAGATCGCTTACTTACAGGACATTAGATTCAGTGCTCCGCGTCATTCTGGTACTGCGATTAAAAATCAGAATACCCGATTCCAGTATAGTATCACTGGATAAAGGAAAGTTTACAAAATTTCTAAATACTTAAAAATGTCGTATTATCAGTGCTGTCATACTATTAAGATTATTATATTTTTAACGTTTCCTCAACACTGCGTGCTAGGTAAGCAGTGACTGCATATCTTGTCTGTCTTCTGTTGTTTGGAGGGTTCAGTTTGTCACAAGAAGTTCAGTTACGGAAATATGCATTCGTTAGTGTTATTTGTGAGCTAAGCAAAGTAGTGGTAAATGAAAAAAGGCAAATACTTAATTTTAGGTAATGCAGTGAGAAAGGAAGCGGAGACAGCTCAACGTAATCTTCATATGGATTTGCAGCTCCTTGCGTTGACCGTGTTTGCAGTTAAAATTGTAGGATGTGAGGTGCGCCAGTTATGCAGAACACCGTTATTTCTCAGTACCCAAACATGTTTTAGCACCACTCTGCCATCATCAGTCCGTTTCCGTTTAATTTATTCTGTAATGTGAACATTTTTATTAAATGATTACAAAATTATCTGGATGTTTAGTTCAAACAATAGTTCGTTTCTTTTTGTTAATACCTTTACACTTGGTGTGTATGATTTTTCCGATCACTTGTGTATTATTCACTACAGGTAGCTTGTTATATGCAACCAAACGATGATGATGAGAAAGTTTTCTGGGAGTTAACATATCGCGACAAACTAAATTACATTCTAGATCTACCCGACGGGAGGCCCTAGCCACACGACATTTCCATTTCCATTCTAGATCATAGGTCAACTCCCAGTAAAATTTCTCATCAACATCGTTTTGCTGCAGATGACAAGCTACCTTTCGTAAATAATACACAAGTTATCCGAAAAAGTCATGCACACCAAGTGTAAAGGTATTAACAAAAAGAAACGAACTATTGTTTGAACTAAACATACACATAATTTTGTAATGATTTAATAAAAATGTTCACATTACAGAATAAATAAAACGGAAACCTACAGATGAAGACACAGTGGTGCTGAAACATGTTTTAGTACTGAGAAATAACGGTGTTTTGCGTAACTGGCGGACCTTACATCCTACAGCTCAACATATGTGAGACCTACGAGGACAATGTGCTTGGACAAAGTATTGCACGAAGTGATTTTATCGTCTCTAAAACGTCAATTCGACGCAGACAATCCGCTTTTCAGAAAGACCCTGATGGTCTACAGTTTGCTTTAATCCGTGTCGATTTATTTCAGTAAGTTCGGAATTCCGCTGATGAGGTAAAATGCAACCACTTAACCAAGGTCAATGTTAACACGTTTGTGGGTGGGGGCACATTATGATTTAAGTGGATACGACAAAAAAAAGTGGATAGCCATTTGAGCATCTCCGCCGACTAATCAGTTACGTGGTGAATAAAATCGATTATTCAAATCCAAAAAAGTAACGAAAAACTGCATATTTACACCAGCACAAGGAAAACTCCGTACACCTTATACAAAACTTCATGCACAGCAGATAGTATGTCTTTCATGCAAGGAAGGCTTTGGATACTAGAGTGTTATCGTAATCCATAACGTTCTCTGCCAACCATCCTGAGGCTGCAAAAGGGGAAAAACGTGGAGACAGCTTCAAGCGCAAGCGCAAGTGCAATGTAATGCTAACACGCAGCTACCCAGAGGCTTCGTTAGATTGTGACTTCGCATCCTTCATATTCTTAACTTTCCTAATCAATGGTCTTCTAATTTCTGTGAAGTGTTCATCTGAAATAAGAACATTTACCACAATCAAGAAACATATGAACTTTTGCATGTAACCAATCCAAAACAATTACTAGCTTGCCCATCGAACGTGAAAAGAACGTTACGGAATTTCACTAAACGTACAAACTAAATCATGAATCCATAAATACGTGAGCAATAATGGTAAATATTACGATAAAAAACCTGCATGCAACACCGTTGCAGTATTGAAGGAACAACTGATGCAGTCGGTGGTTGAAAAACAATGTATTCATTCGGTTTTGGTTTTACGTATATTGAGTTATTCACTGATGAATTCTTCTCGGGTTATCAGCCGAGTGGTGGCGTCGTCTTGTCGCAACGTTTCAATGAGTTTCGTACCCATCATTTTCGCCAGAAGATGATGGGTACGAAACTCATTGAAACGTTGCGACAAGACGACGCCACCACTCGGCTGATAACCCGAGAAGAATTCATCAGTGGAATACGCTGAGAAAGACTGAAATCACATTGAATTATTCATTCATGTTTTGAATGTAACCAGTCTATGGCAATCAACGGAATAAAAACAATCGATACAGGCTGTTGGAGATTTGCATTCTGAGTCAGTTAAGTAATTCTGTCTTTTCAAGTGAAACTAGTCTGCAGTTTTACTGCCAGTTGAAACATGTTTTCGTTTTTTTAACCGAAACCTCTCTTTAGTGTTTTAATTGATTGTGGTATCTGTTATTTCTTCTGGGTGAACCAGCCTGTAATAGTTTCAAAGGTTAAATCAACGCAGTGTTATACAACTGAGGTACCCATAATTTGCAACTGATTAATATACTGGTGTTGATAAACTTATTCCAGAGGCAATTAACGAGTAACTAATTTAGCTGATGTATCATTGTGGGTACTAAGTTGAGCGTCAAAATTCCCTTAGGGGTACTCGAATTACCAAATTTTAGCGACAGTATAGATTGTGTTTTAATGAAAAGGTGTGATAATCTCCATAAATTTAAAATTATTTGAGTCCAGCTCTTATACATTTATTCAGACATTTATTAGTGTAGAGGTTAAATACACTCCTGGAAATTGAAATAAGAACACCGTGAATTCATTGTCCCAGGAAGGGGAAACTTTATTGACACATTCCTGGGGACAGATACATCACATGATCACACTGACAGAACCACAGGCACATAGACACAGGCAACAGAGCATGCACAATGTCGGCACTAGTACAGTGTATATCCACCTTTCGCAGCAATGCAGACTGCTATTCTCCCATGGAGACGATCGTAGAGATGCTGGATGTAGTCCTGTGGAACGGCTTGCCATGCCATTTCCACCTGGCGCCTCAGTTGGACCAGCGTTCGTGCTGGACGTGCAGACCGCGTGAGACGACGCTTCATCCAGTCCCAAACATGCTCAATGGGGGACAGATCCGAAGATCTTGCTGGCCAGGGTAGTTGACTTACACCTTCTAGAGCACGTTGGGTGGCACGGGATACATGCGGACGTGCATTGTCTTGTTGGAACAGCAAGTTCAAAAATGGTTCAAATGGCTCTGAGCACTATGGGACTCAACGTCTTAGGTCATAAGTCCCCTAGAACTTAGAACTACTTAAACCTAACTAACCTAAGGACGTCACACACACCCATGCCCGAGGCAGGATTCGAACCTGCGACCGTAGTAGTCCCGCGGTTCCGGACTGCACCGCCAGAACCGCACGGCCACCGCGGCCGGCAACAGCAAGTTCCCTTGCCGGTCTAGGAATGGTAGAACGATGGGTTCGATGACGGTTTGGATGTACCGTGCACTATTCAGTGTCCCCTCGACGATCACCAGTGGTGTACGGCCAGTGTAGGAGATCGCTCCCCACACCATGATGCCAGGTGTTGGCCCTGTGTGCCTCGGTCGTATGCAGTCCTGATTGTGGCGCTCACCTGCACGGCGCCAAACACGCATACGACCATCATTGGCACCAAGGCAGAAGCGACTCTCATCGCTGAAGACGACACGTCTCCATTCGTCCCTCCATTCACACCTGTCGCGACACCACTGGAGGCGGGCTGCACGATGTTGGGGCGTGAGCGGAAGACGGCCTAACGGTGTGCGGGACCGTAGCCCAGCTTCATGGAGACGGTTGCGAATGGTCCTCGCCGATCCCCCGGGAGCAACAGTGTCCCTAATTTGCTGGGAAGTGGCGGTGCGGTCCCCTACGGCACTGCGTAGGATCCTACGGTCTTGGCGTGCATCCGTGTGTCGCTGCGGTCCGGTCCCAGGTCGACGGGCACGTGCACCTTCCGCCGACCACTGGCGACAACATCGATGTACTGTGGAGACCTCACGCCCCACGTGTTGAGCAATTCGGCGGTACGTCCACCCGGCCTCCCGCATGCCCACTATACGCCCTCGCTCAAAGTCCGTCAACTGCACATACGGTTCACGTCCACGCTGTCGCGGCATGCTACCAGTGTTAAAGACTGCGATGGAGCTCCGTATGCCACGGCAAACTGGCTGACACTGACGGCGGCGGTGCACAAATGCTGCGCAGCTAGCGCCATTCGACGGCCAACACCGCGGTTCCTGGTGTGTCCGCTGTGCCGTGCGTGTGATCATTGCTTGTACAGCCCTCTCGCAGTGTCCGGAGCAAGTATGGTGGGTCTGACACACCGGTGTCAATGTGTTCTTTTTTCCATTTCCAGGAGTGTATATTGTGCAGGAAATCACATCCATGCACACAAATCCCAGAGCCAGTGAAAAGTAGCAGGTATAGTATTTCACAGGTATGAAGAAGTACTACTCGCATCCACGCATTGATACCTCAATCACAGTACTAAGCCTATCTCCAACATTGGGAACAGTACGTAAACGAGTTCACACCCCTCTGGAGCGCTAGGAAAGACAACTACAATCGCCTGACACCGGCACATTCAATCCTGAGCGGAAACAATCGATCATTTTGATGCTGTTAAATCATTATTGTTGACTGCACTCTGTTATTACCTGTCGTCACTGATGCCGTCTTACAGATATTAACCTTTCATTTGATGGCAATAAGTACATTTCACTTCATTTTGCAGTCACGTTAATGAATAGTGCTTTAAATAGCAGTGAAAATGGCGTCTGCATCAAAATACCGAAACGCTCAGTTGCATAGGAATGGCAGAAATCAAATGACAGCATAAACACTGGTCCTCAACATACTTTTAATAAGATACACAAAATTCCAAAGAAAGCAGGTGCTGACAGATGCGAATATTGCCAAACTATCTGTTTAATAACTCGCAGTTGCAAAACACTAACACGAATTATGTACAGAAAAATGGAGAAACTGGTAGAAGCCGAAACGGGGAAGATGAGTTTGTGTTCCGGAGAAATGAAGGAACACGCAAGGTGATACTGACCCCACGACTTATCTTAGAAGCTAGGTTCTGGAAGGCAAACCTAAGTTATAGCATCTGCAGACCTAGAGGCAGAATACTTTTGACAATGTTAACTGGAATACTCACTTTGAAATTCTGAAGGTAACAGGGATAAAACACAGTGAGCGAAAGGCTAATTACAACATGTATCAGACGATAGTTATACGAGTCGGGGGGTATGAAAGGGAAGCAGTGGTTGAGAAGGGAATGAGACAGGGTTGTAGCCTATGGCCAAAGTTATTCGATCTGTACAGTGAGCAAGCAATAAAGGAAACCAAAGAAAAATTGGAGAAATTATTAAAGTTCAGGGATAAGAAACAAAAACTTCGAGGTTTGCCGATGAGATTGTAATTCTCACTTGGAAGATCCGTTGACTGGAATGGACAGTGTCTTGAAAAGGGGATATAAGATGAACATCAACAAATCCAAAACAAGGGTAATGGAATGCAGTTGAATTAAATCAGGTGATACTGACTAAAACAAGGGATCAGTTGATAGGACACATCCTGAGACATCAAGGGATCACTAATTTAGTTCTGGACGGAAGTGTGTGTGTTTGGGGAGAGGGGGAGGGGGGAAGGTAAAAATTGTAAAAGGAGACCAAGACATGAGCACAGTAAGCTGTTTCAAAAGGATGTAGGTTGCAGTAGTTATTCGGAGACGAAGAAGCTTGTACAGGACAAAGCAACGTGGAGAGCTGCATCAAACAAGTATTCGGACTGAAAACAGCAACAATAAACATACAGAATATAGTATCTGCAAGGAATATTCATAATCTGAAAATATATTAATCACAGAAACTGGAAGAAAATGAATAAATGATTGCTAATATTTTTCACAAAAAATACTTCCGACAAGCGGCATTATATGCTTTAAGGAACAAGTGATTAAAACACGAAACATAAAATATTGTATTCCATATTCTGTCTGTTCACCTCACCTCAGCAGTTACCGAAAGATAATTATTAGTAATGGGTGGAAACCAAAGTGAAGAAACAGAAAGTGCTTCAAGAAATTTAAATTAAAAGATAATTGTTCGTTTGTTTAAACATAAATTTACGATCTAACACCAGTTAATAAGCTCTTAAAACCAATCAAGAGTCGATACTTAATGCCAGAAGTACGAAAAATTCATATTATTAGAAATTTGGCTTTTTTACGTCTCCTTGAAATAAGATTTGGTTTTCTGTATCTAAAAAGACCTGGCAACCTAGTGATGATTCGTGTATAACTGAGAAGGCTGAACAGGTATGTAAATGGAACCGTTCAAAGCCGGAAACAGAGTAAAAAATATTCATGTAACTGAAGTAATCGTCAGAGACTTGTCAGTTCGGTTGGCTCATATTCAGTTAAATCATTCGGTGGGAAATATCGATACAGATGACTTGGACGCGGAGACTAATTTCATGCGACTGAAGAAACAGACTGTACGAAAAACCAGTCGGCTGGTCAATCAGTTGTTAACACCAGGGACACATTAAGAACCAGTCGGCACAAGCGGACACTTGAGGCACCAAACTTAGAAGGTCGCCAGAGACTTATTGCAATTTGTGCACAGGATGTATCATGGTCATTCGCTAAAACAACCTTTTTGCACGCTCACTAGATTTATTTCTAAACGCTCTTCTACGAGCCCAAGGAAAGGCAACGAATGTATACAGATGAGCCTAAGAAACTGGTACCCGCGAGCACGCAGAAGTGCCGCAACACGACGTGGCATCGATTCGACTAATGTCTGAAGTAGTGCTGGAGGGAATTGACACCATGAATCCTACAGGGCTGTCCGTAAATCCATAAGGGTACGAGGGGGTGGAGATCACCTCTGAACAGCACGTTGCAAGGCATCTCAGATATGCTCAATAATGTTCATGTCTGGGGAGTTTGGTGGCCAGCGGAAGTGTTTAAACTCAGAAGAGTGTTCCTGGAGCCACTCTGTAGCAATTCTGGACGTGTGCTGGAATTGCCCAAGTCCGTCTGAATGCACAATGAACATGAATGGATGCAGGTGATCAGACGGGATGCTTACGTACGTGACACCTGTCAGAGTCGTATCTAGATGTATCAGGGATTCCACATCACTCCAACTGCACATGTTCCACACCATTACGGAGCCTTCACCAGCTTGAACAGTCCTCTGATGACATGCAGGGTCCGTGGATTCATGAGGTTGTCTTCATACCCATACACGTTCATTCGCGCGATAAAATATGAAACGAGACTCGGCCGTCCAGGCAACATGCTTACAGTCATCAACAGTCCAATGCCGGTGTTGACGGGCCCAGGTGAGGTGTAAAGCTTTGTGTCGTGCAGCCACACGAGTGGCCCTTCGGCTCCCAAAGCCCTTATCGATGATGTTTCGTTGAGTGATTCGCACGCTGACACTTGTTGATGACCCACCATTGAAATCTGCAGAAATTTGCGGAAGGGTTGCACTTTTGTCAACGTTGAACGATTCTCTTCAGTCATCGTTTGTCCCTTTCTTGCAGGGTCTTTTTTACGGCCGCACCGATGTCGGAGATTTGATGTTTTACCGGATTCCTGATATTCATGGTTCACTCGTGAAATGGTCGTACGGGAAAATCCCCACCTCATCGCTATCTCGCACATGCTGTGTCCCATCGCTCGTGCCTCGACTATAACACCACGTTCAAAATGACTTAAGTCTTGATAACCTGCCATTGTAGCAGCAGTAATCGATCTAACTACTGCACCAAACACTTGTCTTATATAGGCGTTGCCGACCGCAGCGCCATATTTTGCCTGTTTACATATTTCTCGCATTCGGGAGGACGACTGTTCAATCCCGTCTCCGGCTATCCTGATTTAGGTTTTCCGTGATTTCCCTAAATCGTTTCAGGCGAATGCCGAGATGGTTCCTTTGAAAGGGCACGGCCGATTTCCTTCCCAATCCTTCCCTAACCCGAGCTTGCGCTCCGTCTCTAACGACCTCGTTGTCGACGGGACGTTAAACACTAACCACCACCACTACGTATTTCCGTATTTCAATATGCATGCCTATACCAGTTTCTTTGATGCTTCAGCGTATAAACGAGGGAGGGGGAGGGGATGCTCCAAATAATGTGTAGCTTGTGTGGATAAATGGAGGGCCGGCCGCGGTGGTCTCGCGGTTCTAGGCGCGCAGTCCGGAACCGCGCGACTGCTACGGTCGCAGGTTCGAATCCTGCCTCGGGCATGGATGTGTGTGATGTCCTTAGGTTAGTTAGGTTTAAGTAGTTCTAAGTTCTAGGGGACTGATGACCACAGTAGTTAAGTCCCATAGTGCTCAGAGCCATTTGAACCATTTGATAAATGGAGGGAGGAGGGAGGGCGCCAAAAGGTATGTCGCTGCTATGGATAAATGTTCTTGAACGGGCCCCGTACCACTTGATCTTCGCATCATTACACTGCAGTTTGTCTTCCACGGATTGTTGTGCATTTCGAAATTTCGAACTGTTGGCTCTTACGATTATAGCTACTACCATCCGAGACGAATATTTTTCATGAATGATGACTTAAGTGTCACACGTTTGAATAGTCAGTTCCTGAAGTAGTTACCATCTCCCGAGTTCAGGCTGTGACGCTCAGCGTGCAGTAACTGATGAATGGGGCAGGACAGGCACGGACAGCGGCATAGTTTTTCTCGTGACTGTAACAAATACAACCATATGCCACGGGCTGCATGAATTTGGCAAAAGTGCTGTCTGCCTGTTACGGTACATCTTCATTGCCTTCTGCTTTCTCTAGCTGATCTATAGCATCAGCCTCAAAATGCGATATGAGCGCTCAGCTACACTCCTGGAAATGGAAAAAAGAACACATTGACACCGGTGTGTCAGATCCACCATACTTGCTCCGGACACTGCGAGAGGGCTGTACAAGCAATGATCACACGCACGGCACAGCGGACACACCAGGAACCGCGGTGTTGGCCGTCGAATGGCGCTACCTGCGCAGCATTTGTGCACCGCCGCCGTCAGTGTCAGCCAGTTTGCCGTGGCATACGGAGCTCCATCGCAGTCTTTAACACTGGTAGCATGCCGCGACAGCGTGGACGTGAACCGTATGTGCAGTTGACGGACTTTGAGCGAGGGCGTATAGTGGGCATGCGGGAGGCCAGGTGGACGTACCGTCGAATTGCTCAACACGTGGGGCGTGAGGTCTCCACAGTACATCGATGTTGTCGCCAGTGGTCGGCGGAAGGTGCACGTGCCCGTCGACCTGGGACCGGACTGCAGCGACGCACGGATGCACGCCAAGACCGTAGGATCCTACGCAGTGCCGTAGGGGACCGCACCGCCACTTCCCACACTGTTGCTCTTGGGGTATCGGCGAGGACCATTCGCAACCGTCTCCATGAAGCTGGGCTACGGTCCCGCACACCGTTAGGCCGTCTTCCGCTCACGCCCCAACATCGTGCATCCCGCCTCCAGTGGTGTCGCGACAGGCGTGAATGGAGGGACGAATGGAGACGTGTCGTCTTCAGCGATGAGAGTCGCTTCTGCCTTGGTGCCAATGATGGTCGTATGCGTGTTTGGCGCCGTGCAGGTGAGCGCCACAATCAGGACTGCATACGACCGAGGCACACAGGGCCAACACCCGGCATCATGGTGTGGGGAGCGATCTCCTACACTGGCCGTACACCACTGGTGATCGTCGAGGGGACACTGAATAGTGCACGGTACATCCAAACCGTCATCGAACCCATCGTTCTACCATTCCTAGACCGGCAAGGGAACTTGCTGTTCCAACAGGACAATGCACGTCCGCATGTATCCCGTGCCACCCAACGTGCTCTAGAAGGTGTAAGTCAACTACCCTGGCCAGCAAGATCTCCGGATCTGTCCCCCATTGAGCATGTTTGGGACTGGATGAAGCGTCGTCTCACGCGGTCTGCACGTGCAGCACGAACGCTGGTCCAACTGAGGCGCCAGGTGGAAATGGCATGGCAAGCCGTTCCACAGGACTACATCCAGCATCTCTACGATCGTCTCCATGGGAGAATAGCAGCCTGCATTGCTGCGAAAGGTGGATATACACTGTACTAGTGCCGACATTGTGCATGCTCTGTTGCCTGTGTCTATGTGCCTGTGGGTCTGTCAGTATGATCATGTGATGTATCTGACCCCAGGAATGTGTCAATAAAGTTTCCCCTTCCTGGGACAATGAATTCACGGTGTTCTTATTTCAATTTCCAGGAGTGTACTAACATTACTGTATGAAGTACTATCAGTTTATGTATTTTACGTATACACTGGTCGACACCAACATTACTATAAAAGGAGCCACAGAAATAACTGCCATACCTCGTGTGATCACTCCCACATATTGCAAACCGATAAAAATAAAATGTAACAAATAAGAAATTCATTTGAGATGTATGACATTCCCCGTCTTGCTTCATAAATGAATTTTTTTGACAAGCACCCACCATTAAACTAGGTATAAAATATTTATTCTTAATCTGAAGTCCGGGAACCAACCCATCAACAGGTAGATCAAAAGATAGGCACAGTTTGGTTGGTTATAAAAAGACAGATATCGCGTCAGATAATGAAGTGAATTATACTGACAGAGATTGAAAGTGTTACATCATGAAGCATCAGTCCGATGTTTATCGGACTTTGGAGATACTCATCGGATATTGGATATTAAATGTATAAACTTTCAATCCATTGGACTTGCAGTCCATTGTCAACAACAGTATGAGGTGTGACCCATCGGCACGAATACAGTCTTGCATTTATTGTGGCAGGGCAATAATTTCTTGTCGCACTCGAAACACGTGATATCTCAGCTGATAAAGACTGATGGCAGTCGGGTGGTATGACTGTATACGTTTACCCATAGCGTCGCAGTCATGCTCTATGGTTGACAAGCTGGGGGAATGGGTAAGAGAATCAAGGATTCTTAGATTCCTTAAGGCATTTGTGATGTGAACTGAAATGTGGGACCTTGCATTATCCTGCCAGAATATGGTGTTTGATACCGTGGCACAACAATGTTACTCACTGGCAAGCGTTCAGCTCCCTTCAACAATTACGAAATCAGTCCTGTTGAAATATGTCAAATGAGAGCCACAAACAGAAGCGAAACTCATTGCCGAACTCCACAGAATGCCACTAAAAGTCCTAGTTGACTCTTACTCTGGAGCATGGAAGTCTTGGTTGTCTGTGATAAGTTATCAGCGAAAAACGACGGATAGCAACCGGAAATCTCAATCCAGCTGCCACTAATCTGTTCTCTGCAGTTCACGGTAATACACTAGCTATAACTCCTGCACGGATTCCATCTTTTGTCATCGGTATATTTAACAGAACCAGTCAAACAATCCAAAGATCTTCTCGTAATGCAGGATTGGAAGGACACTTCTTGCTTGGACGTTATCCTGAGACTTTTCGTCATCACTCATTGTGCAGTAATTGCATTACAGTCAACTGTCCGTTCTATTTATCGGTATATCGGTATGATGCTACCGTGCCCCACGTGCCAATGGTTAGACCTTTTTCAAGGCCCGAAACATGACGATAAGCTTCATCTGGAAATGCTGTGCTGCGATCTTCACCTGAAAAGTTTCAGTAACGATAGACACACCCGATAGCCATCAAGTACTCACACCACTCTTCATCAGTAGGAATGACCTATCTCTGTACCGAGAATAAGCTCGCGTAAGGATGAATTTTTATCAATATATCCCACAAGCATAGAATTGGTGGAGTGACGATAAAAGTGTAACACTTCGCATTTTCGCCTTGTGTGACAAGAAATGCACATCACTGTGTCATTCATCACACCTATTAATATGTATCACATGAGTTCGTGGGCTTCCACGGCCTCTGTCATTTTGGATAAAATAGTTTTGGGTATTGACTCTTATCAATTTAAACAACTAAAACCTGAAGAGAAGCGCGGAAAGCCAGTCGAAACGTCGGGAATGAACTTTTTTAGTAGTTTACAGTGACGCAGCCCAATACACAGAATTATTTTATCAAAAATACATATCTAATATATGTATATGTTATACACACAGCTGAGTAATGGTTTACGTTACGTTTGTCAGAAGTAAATGGAAATTTTCTTTATATTTTATCCAAAATATATGTTATATACACACGTTACGTTTGTCAGAAGTAAATGAAAATTTATTCCACCGATTGAAGAACAAGTGTTACATAGGTAGCTTACACACGTTTGCTTTTACAAAAAGAAAAGAATATAAAAAAACAAAAAAATCATTTAGAAAGCAAGCTATTTGTAAAAAATTCATGTGATTCAGTATTGTATACGCCACAGCACCCAAAATGACATGTATTTTATTTTAACCACTTGCGTGAGCATCAAGTAACTCACTGATCACAAAAATTTATTTCTAGGGAACTATGCTAGATACAGCTATATGGTTAGTTGCAAATGATAGCTTAACTCACAAACCTTTTGTCAATACATTTCCACGTGTGACTCGTTTCTTGCCGTTAGAACCCCATTCAGGTGCTAACCAATTCCTGTCCATGCCTTCGACAATACTTCTTCTCCCACCACCACTGCACCATCTCGTTTTCGTGCTGTAACAGTCTGCACGTCAGGAACTAGTGAACTTAACACTTTATCCTTGACGTAACCTCACAAAAAAATGTGAGGAGGGATTACGTCTGGTGAATGTGGTGACCATATGCAGTGTGCCGTAATGGTAGGCTTTGTGGAAAAGAATGGTCCCAGCCGGCCGCTAGTGGCCGTGCAGTTCTAGGCGCTTCAGTCTGGAACCGCGTGACCGCTACGGTCGCAGGTTCGAATCCTGCCTCTGGCATGGATGTGTGTGATGTCCTTAGGTTAGTTAGGTTTAAGTAGTTCTAAGATCTATGGGACTGATGACCTCAGATGTTAAGTCCCATAGTGCTCAGAGCCATTTGAACCATTGTTGAATGGTCCCATAATTGTATTGTGCGTTACGCCACACCACGCATTCGCCACACGACGCATTTGCTGTCCCTTTCTGTACCGCCACGTCATATATGTGTTTTCTAAACCTCATATCCGGGCTTCATGATTTTTTTACTTTCCCGGAGATGTGAAAAAATTCACCATCGGAAAAACAAACTTTATTAAGACAGTCAATGCGTGCATCAGTTCGTTCCAACACATTCCTTGTAAATTTAGCACCTCTGGGCCTATCATCTGGCTGCAAATCGCGCAGGAGTTGGATTTTGTTTGCATGGAAATGTATCTGTCTGTGTTAAATCTTCGTCACAGTGCTCTTAGGTGAACCTGTTTTTTTGTGGGAACACAACGCATAGGTTTTCGCAGACAGCTCCGAAATGCTGTATGTAAGTTATCAACAGTTTCGTGACTTATTACCCCAGGGCTACCGCTTCTTGCCTTGTCACCAATACTGCCCATCACTCTGAACTTTTCATACCATTCTTTGAGGCTCTTCACATGTGGCAGATCTCAACCATAGCCATTTCGGATCTGTCACTCATCTGTATTACGCGACCAAGTTTCATGCAACTACAAGATTCATGGCCGGCCGCAGTGGCCGTGCGGTTCTAGGCACTTCAGTCCGGAACCGCGTGACTGCTACGGTCGCAGGTTCGAATCCTGCCTCGGGCATGCATGTGTGTGATGTCCTTAGGTTAGTTAGGTTTAAGTAGTTCTAAGTTCTAGGGGACTGATGACCTCAGATGTTGAGTCCCATAGTGCTCAGAGCTATTTGAACCATTTGATCAAGGTTCATGGTGCTTTCTCCTGCATAGACGCTAATGTGACAACAGAAATCCTAAAGTGCACTACCACTAACAAGGGAGAGAGAAAATAAATCAGACGCTGTCAGTGAACGTATAGAAGTGTATCCATAATAACTTTTATGAGTTTAGCTACCATTTTCAAAATATCGCATATCTGTATCTAGCATAGTTCCTTAAAAATAAGTTTTTGTAATCAGGGGAAGAGTTCATGTTCAACCTATTGAGTTTGTGCCATTGTTGACGGCAGTCTTGAAGCTGTTTCATTAAACTGTCAGCGAAAATGCAAGCTATCGGTGATTTTGCAAACTCTCGACGACTTTGCAAGGTATTAACTATTTTGCAAACTATCGCACATTGTTGTGCTGTTACTTCCTTTAATTGTTCAGTAGCTCCAGAACGGTGTGCGTATACCGCACAAGGTGACTGGATTGACTTTTATTTATTTATTTATTGTTTTCTCTTTTTTATTTCCCATCCATGTGAGTAAATTGGTCCATTGTAGTATTCTCTATTGTCTTCCAACCACAACCCTGCGAGTTGAGATAGAAATAATAGTAAGTAACTAATATCAAAACAGGGCGTACAGGAGTGATGTTGTCTTGAAAATACACTATGTGACTTTCATAGGTAACGTAACTTCCTTCGTCCCTTGTCTTTATTGATTTCAATTGCCCTCCAAAATGTGGGAAATTACCTCTTTCAGATCATGTATAATTTCATTAGGAACTTAGCTGCATGGACGTTATTTCGTTTCTGCCTTGCCGAAAGCCTCAAAACCACAAAAGGTGATTGATATTCAGAAAATGTATTACGTGTGTGGTACATATACAGTTTATAAGTTTGCAAATATTTATTTGGGGAATTGGAGTATTTTAAAACGAGTACCTCTAAACGTTCGCAAAAGCAAGCGCATTCACATCTAATAATGTTGTACAGAGAGGATATCCCAACTTGGGAGGGAGCATTACGATGCAAATTTTTTATCATGATGTAGTAGATATAATAAATAAATCATCCTGATGAGAAGCATTTGCAACTGTATACGAAATGTTGGTCTGTATAACGAAGCAAACGTTTACGCTGCAGATGACAATAGCTGCGGAAATCTACGCTCGCTTAAAAGATTAACTTAATTTTTTATATACAGATTGTTTGACTGTTATGAATACAAACGAAAGAAGAGAGTAAGGACAGCGAAACAATGAAATAATCCTAACGAACGTAAGTCCAGAAATCGATGGTTTCCCCTACACGACGTATTACAAGTGAGGACATGAACACCTTATGACAGAGTCACAGAAAATCCAAACTGCTGACATGAACCTGAGGACGAACGCAGCACAAGAGTCCGACAGACCACCGTTCAGGCTTCAGCGAGTTTTCTCATCGATGCCCATACAAGCGCAAAAATATGAGACATGCTCCGAATGCACTGACAACCACCCACAAGGCGTTCCCGGAGTTCATCGACAATATCATCAGGGCTGGAATACACCAAAGTTTTAAATATTCGCACACAAAAAAGTCAGGAGACCTGCGAGGATGTGGTGTTGGCGAGCCACGACCGATATATTAGTCGAAACTGCAGACAATCTTATAGGTAGGGAAACCACAGTATGATTAATCATTTTGGGTATTAATAAACCGCTTCAGCTGTATTAAGTCTTTTAATTTTAGATCACTACCGCTTTTACGGCACTAGAAACACCATCTTCAGATGAGTATCTGCATAGCAATAAATCAACAAGGAATAAGAACACTGAGACATCCACTGATATGATAATTCTCTAAAAGCATTTTAGGGTTTTATTAATATCCAAGATGACTTGTCGAAACGCTGTTTGCCGTCGCTCACGTGTCCGGAATGAAGTTAAAAATAACCGACTGCTGTTTATCACTTTGTAATTTACATTTCACTTCAGGGGTTTCGCAATATGCCTAGACATAAACAGTGTCTTTACATCGACATGACCGAACTTCCGCATACGTCGTTTCGGGAAAACTATTGGTTTCCGGATCTACGGTTATGAGAATTTTTTCTTAGATTCATTGTCCACTGCCCGCTCCTTTCGTTTATACGTGTAACAGTGAAACGCCCTATATATCCCCGTAACTTGTGATGAATATTTACAGTTATTACTTCTCCACCATTTTTTTCGTATATTCCTACTTGTTGTCTCTATGACAAGTTTGAGTTGCAGTGCTTTTTTGTTTACTGTGTACGCATGTGAGTCACGCTAAATGTTAATTAACCATGAATCTTACGCTACTTTCCGCCGGATAGAGATAAAAAATCTTCCTGCGTGTTTGCTAAAATGTGAAACAAGTTATGTAATAATGTTCCTTATATGTGGAAAGACCGCTGATATCCTAAGACACTAAATAGACTTTAGCCGTCACAGAATCTTTTGTAACATGAGTGCTAGTCCAGCAAGGTCGACTAGAGAGCGCCTGCCAAGTTAGCAAAATAGTAGAGGGGTACTGCTGCTCTGAGAGGCGGTCCGGGGTCGTGCACAGAGAACTCATTAGGTAACATCATTGCTACGGTGAGCTCGGCCACATAGTTTTAATCTGTCAAAGTATTTCACTAAACAAACCGACCACCAACGATTGCTCGCAAGATAACGGACGCTCCTTATTTAGTTTGGTTTTCTCCATATCAGGCATACATGACGTGAAGTAGTTAGCTGTAATGCCTGATAGCCCTCTTGTCATCATAGTCTGTCAATGCTGAGACATTTATTAGAGTTGTTGTTGTTGTTGTTGTGGTCTTCAGTCCTGAGACTGGTTTGATGCTGCTCTTCATGCTACTGTATCCTGTGCAAGGTTCTTCATCTCCCAGAACTTACTGCAACCTACATCCTTGTGAATCTGTTTAGTGTGTTCATCTCTTGGTCTCCCTCTACGATTTTTACCCTCCACGCTGCCCTCCAATGCTAAATTTGTGATCCCTTGATGCCTCAGAACATGCCCTACCAACCGGTCCCTTCTTCTTGTCAAGTTGTGCCACAAACTCCTCTTCTCCCCTATTCTATTCAGTATCCCCTCATTGGTCGCGTGATCCACCCATCCAATCTTCAGCATTCTTCTGTAGCACCATATTTCGAAAGCTTCTATTCTCTTCCTGTCCAAACCATCTATCGTCCATGTTTCACTTCCATACATGGCTACACTCCATACGAACACTTTCAGAAACGACTTCCTGACACTTAAATCTATACTCGATGTTAACAATTTCCTCTTCTTCAGAAACGCTTTCCTTGCCATTGCCAGTCTACATTTTATATCCTCTCTTCTTCGACCATCATCAGTTAGTTTGCTCCCCAAAATTTATGAGAGTAGTGTGTGTAATGTTTATCTCTCCTGTGTCCTCCACTGCCGCTGCCAAGGTCAGTAACGAGAAGCAGGGTATCGGTTTGTGTCGCGACACGTGACACCACAGGACCTGTAAGAAGGCCGAGAGACCAGTCACGGTTGTCGACGTATCGCTGGTCAATGCCAGCGCAGCCGGCACAGGTTCTGTTACTGTTCCTAAAAGCGCGACCACGACCCGCCCTCGAAGGACATGGGGGCTGTGAGGGGGGAGGGGGCTCGTGAGTTGTATTTTGATAACTCAGTCGGTCGAGCACCTGTGCTTCCGGAAGCCAAAGCTCCGAGGTTCGCGTCCGGGTCCGGAACTGGGTTTTAATCTGCTCCGAACGTTAGTATTCCGCTTTCGAGATTCGGAGAGACGCGCCACTCCTGGAACTAATCTGCCGGGCGAATTAACGACGAGGACAGGAGTGCCGGCCAGCCTGGATATGGTTTTTAGGCACTTTCATACATCCGCCTAAGTCACTGGTTCCCAACCTGGAGCTAATTACCCCCTGAGAGATAAAGCGAAATTTTCTGAAGGGTGAAAGCAAGAGGATTCAGTTGAGTTTTGGTCACGAAATTAAACTGTTCCTAAAAAAACTTTACTATTGTCACGATGACGTAAGACTATAACGCTGATTTCTTAAGTTGCTCACAATTACTATTTTCATATACTTGTATTAACGCGCGACACAAAGTGGTGGCGGCTACATATTGTGAAACAAATGTATGAACATCTTCTTCACTTTGTCCCCACTACACAACAACTTTGAGCGTTGTGCGATGCACCTATGACAGTAAAATTGCGGCGTACACATCACATGCGCTTAAATTTCTCATGAAAATGTGAGTTATAGGTAGTTCCCACAACAGATAATTTGCTTCATTTTTCACTCTGAAATACCTACTACACTTCTTTAGGGCCTACACTTTATTATTATTATTACACTACTGGTCACTAAAATTGCTACACCACGAAGATGACGTGCTACCAACGCGAAATTTAACCGACAGGAAGAAGATGCTGTGATATCCAAATGATTAGCTTTTCAGAGCATTCACATAAGGTTGGCGCCGGTGGCGACACCTACAACGTGCTGACATGAGGAAAGTTTCCAACCGATTTCTCATAGACAAACAGCAGTTTACCGGCGTTGCCTGCTGAAACGTTGTTGTGATGCCTCCTGTAAGGAGGAGAAATGCGTACCATCACGTTTCCGACTTTGATAAAGGTCGGATTGTAGCCTATCGCGATTGCGGTCCATCGTATCGCGCCATTGCTGCTTGCGTTGGTCGAGATCCAATGACTGTTGGCAGAATATGGAATCGGTGGGTTCAGGAGGGTAATACGGAACGCCATGCTGGATCCCAACGGCCACGTATCAGTAGCAGTCGAGATGACAGGCTTCTCATCCTCATGGTTGTAACGGATCGTGCAGCCACGGCTCGATCCCTGAGTCAACAGATGGGGACGTTTGCAAAACAACAACCATCTGCACGAATAGTTCGACGACGTTTGCAGCAGCATGGACTATCAGCTTGGACACCATGGCTGCGGTTACCCTTGATGCTGCATATCCGGCCAGGGTGGCCGAGCGGTTCTAGGCGCTACAGTCTGGAACCGCGCGACCGCTACGGTCGCAGGTTCGAATCCTGCTTTGGGCATGGATGTGTGTGATGTCCTTAGGTTACTTAGGTTTAAGTAGGGGACTAAGTTCTAGGGGACTGATGACCTCAGAAGTTAACTCCCATAGTGCTCAGAGCCATTTTTTGATGCTGCATCACACAAAGGAGCACCTGCGATGGTGTACTCAACGACGAACCTGGGTCCACGAACGGCAAAATATCATTTTTTCGGATGAATCCAGTTTCTGTTTACAGCATCATGATGGTCGCATCCGTGTTTGTCGACATCGCGGTGAACGCACATTGGAAGCGTGTATTCGTCATCGCCATACTGGCGTATCACCCGGCGTGATGGTATGGGGTGCCATTGGTTACACGTCTCGGTCACCTCTTGTTCGCATTGACGGCACTTTGAAAGTGAAAGTTACATTTCGGATGTGTTACGACCCGTGGCTCTACCCTTCATTCGATCCCTGCGAAACCCTACATTTCAGCAGGATAATGCACGACCGCATGTTGCAGGTCCTGTACGGGCCTTTCTGGATACAGAAAATGTTCGACTGCTGCCCTGGCCAGCACATTCCCCAGATTTCTCACTAATTGAAAACGTCTGGTCAATGATGGCGGAGCAACTGGCTCGTCACAATATGCCAGTCACTACTCTTGATGAAGTGTGGTATCGTGTTGAAGCTGCATGGGCAGCTGTACCTGTACACGCCATCCAAGCTCTGTTTGACTCAATGCCCAGGCATATCAAGGCCAGAGGTGGTTGTTCTGGGTACTGATTTCTCAGGATCTATGCACCCAAATTGCGTGAAAATATAACCAGATGCCAGTTCTAGTATAATATATTTGGCCCATGAATACCCATTTATCATCTGCATTTCTTCTTGGTGTAGCAATTTTAATGGCCAGTAGTGTATTATTATTATCAGTGGTCAGACACAAAGCATTGTCAGCCCGAAGTGTTTGAATTTCTACCACTTCAGAAACAAGGAGTCGAGCTCTCAAGTGATTTACAATCACTGGGTCTACGTACAGCACACACATTTGAATTTGTGTGGAGGTGAAGAATGTGGATGAAACGAGCGTCGCAAGGGACAGGAGTGTTGTAGACGTAGCATATTTCGTACCAAGTGTGTAACGTCACTGTAAGTTGTTGACTTTATTTTTTGAGAAGGAGTTGCAAAGGCATTCGCAGTGCATCATTCTATGATAAATGTTTTCGAAATAGGCAGTACCAACTGTCTCACAGACGTTTTAGTTCATGGCTCGATAAAACACCTACAAAAACTAAATATTATTTTATCTTTCGTCACTTTAAAAAAGGAGTGTCCAAGGAAAGTTCTTTTTCACTCTAGTTAGACGCTAATGTTCGTGACTGCGGTCCGACTGTGCTCAGAAACGACGGTCTCAGAACGGTTGGGAACCACTGGCCTAAGTGAATATCTGGATGTTACCCACGTGCCGTCTCAGATACGATTCGCGTTTAGGAAACGTTCATACACAGTCACGTGGGATGAAACTAGGCGCAAAGAGTTGGGGTACACAAATTCCGTTCCGGCCACCCTGTCCACTGCCAACCTCAAGAAGAGACGGGATAAAGGCCATAACAAAGAAGAAAGAACATAAAGTCTGAGGTTATTTGAGTATTGTAAGTGATAAGGGCAACACCTGGGGAAAACTGTTCGAAATGCCTCTACACCGCCAATCACTTCATTGCCTCGGAAACCGAACGAGGTGGCGCAGTGGTTAGCACACTGGACTCACATTCGGGAGGACGACGGTTCAATCCCGCGTCCGCCCATCCTGATTTAGGTTTTCCCTGATTTCCCTAAATCGCTCCAGGCAAATGCCGCGATGGTTCCTTTGAAAGGGTACGGCCGAATTCCTTCCCCGTCCTTCCCTAATCCGATGAGATCGATGACCTCGCTGTTTGGTCTCTTCCCCCAAACAACCCAACCCAACCCTGTTCGGAAATATAGAGGCGAATGGTGTACGACATAATACTAGGCCGTAGACAGACACCAAATTGAATCAATATACATGGAGGACTCAAAGATCTTTCGACGGGGAGAACCAATAAGTTCTGCTGAAGAGCCAGTAGTGGCGAGTGTGTCGCAAGGAAAAGCGAGCGGACCGCTCATTTCATATAAATTGAGAGAGGAATGCGATTACAATTCAATCAGATCATTCGTCTGTTTTTCATTTATATAGGAATAGCAGGAGGAGAACTGCAGATGATCCACAACTTATGCAGAAAACCACATACCGCTGGCCACAAAAGTATAACCCTTAACCTCTTAACCAAGTCATGCAGCTCAGATGTTACCTGGGAGCTAATTTAGTCAAAAACTGCTACTGTTAAAATAAGCTTGAAATTAAGAGGAAGAGATAGAACATTTAAAATTTGCAGATATAATGTCATAAATCTAGAATAAGACAGAATCAAGGAAAACTATCAAAAAGTGTTACAATAGAATGCTAGAGATGTATCCCGTTTCTTTAATACACGAGAAACGGATGGGCGCTAGAGACTATTTTAAAAGGTCCGGATCAAGAAATAAGAAAACGAAATAAGCTCTAGAAACATGGATTTTAAAACATTTGATTAAACTTCTCGAGGAAACGTCGAAATTCAAAGCCTGAAATAGTAAAGAAGGGATGAGAGACTCCGAAAGAGAAGCAACGAAGATCAAGAGCCGGCCGTTTTGGCCGAGCGGTTCTAGTCGCTTCAGTCCGGAACCACGCTGCTGCTACGGTCGCAGGTTCGAATCCTGCCTCGGGCATGGATGTGTGTGATGTCCTTAGGTTAGTTAGGTTTAAGTAATTCTAAGTCTAGGGGACTGATGACCTCAGATGTTAAGTCCCATAGTGCTTAGAGCCATTTGAACCATTTTTGAAGACCAAGGAAGAAAACATAACGAGACTGTGCACGGGAATAGAGGAAATGGTGAAGAAGTAGACCTATAAACTGCTTATAAACTTAATATTTCATCATCTTTAGGACGTGTTACGGTAATGTTTCTTCCTCCCATATCTCAGCTGTTAAACTGCAATTATCTTCAGGGTGACTCGCTGACTGAAAATCACATGACACAATGGAAATGAAAATGTCGTATGGCTAGGGCCTTCCCTCGGGTAGACCGGTTGCCTGGTGCAAGTCTTTTGAGCTGATGCAACACCGGCGAAGTGCGCGTCCATGGAGATGAGATTATGATGATGATAAAGAGAACACAATACCCAGTCCCTGAGCGGAGAAAATCTCCGACCCAGCCGGGAATCGAACCCAGGCCCCTTGGCATGACAGTCTGTAGCACTGACCACTCAGCTATCAGTGCGCATAGTAAGAAATGATTATCAAACAGAGGACGTAGTGCCAGCATATCAAACGGAAATCTGAAACTGATATTCGAACGCAAAGAAGTGAGAGAAAGATGGAAGTGATATATAGAAAATTCATATGAAGGTCCAGCAAAGGTAAGAAATGTTGAAAACGAAACAGCATACCAGGTGATCAGCTGGGACCCTCTCTAACAAACTAAGAGCACGACTATATTTTTACACTTAACGTGGAAAAATAAGTATGAAACCGGGGAAATCCCAAAATATATTTTAAAACATGCCTCATAATCCCAGTACTGAAGAAACCTAGAAATGTCAAATGTGAGGAACATTGGAACCTGAGACTCCTGTGGGGCACGTTGAAATTATTGACAAGAATTGACAAGACCACTTTGAGTCTGGACAGAACAAAGGCAAAGCAGATGTTATGGCATATTATAGAAAAATGTTGTATGTATTAAAACCCATATTAACTGAATTTTTAGGTACAGAAAAAGCCTTCGATAATGTGAACTGGAATATATTGACGAAGATTCCCGGCGGGGTCAGGGATTTTCACCTGCCTCGAGATGACTGGGTGTTTGTGTTGTCCTCATCATTTCATCATCATCCAGGAAAGTGGCGAAATTGGACTGAGCACAGATTGGATCATTGTACGGGCGCTGATAACCACGCAGTTGAGCGCCCCACAAACCCAACATCATCATCATCATCTTGACGAAGATTTTGTCTAGTATTGGTCTAGATTTCAGAGAGAGGCGATAGCGTATGTACTATATACAACTCAAAGAGGCATCATACACACAAATAGTGAAGAAGGAGAGATTTACATATAGAGAGGAGTACTTTAAGGATGTAATATGTCACTAGTGTCGTTCAACGTGTATATTGAGAAAGGCATTGAGGAATGTAAAGGTGTTGTGTACATAGTTCCGCGTAGTCAGTGTGTACACAACTTTCCCACTAGAGTGCGCCCCGCAAAGCTCAACAGCTCTGTCTCCGCATTACGAGATGGCGCTGCCTTAGAGACAGACCAAATTCTGCTTCCGCCGATCTGCGTATTAATATGTAACGCAGCCAATGAGATTGCTGCTAACGTAGAACCTTTTCTCCTCGCGGATCACACTCGCGCAGTGATGCCTGAACGCGCGAGGTATTATAACGAGTGTACAGGCCTCCGATTAGTCAGTCTGCATTTGTTTGCGCCAGTCTGTACGAGTCTGCATTAGTCTGTACCAGTCTATAGTCAAGTTTCTGTCTGCGCCTAATAAGATTATCATATTCCTGTACATAGCCATGAAGATAAATGTATAGACATTTTGTCAAGTATCAGAGATCTGTGAGAATAAGATTAACGTACCAAGACCAAAGGAACTTCAGATTGTCAATTGTAAATAGCATCCAGAATCAAGCTAAGTAATTTTATGCTTGTTATTATTTTAATAAATGTGTGTGAAAATTAATCAAGTTCTGTTTAAAGTTGGTCACCGTCAATCTGCTACTCTAAGCGTGCAAGTGGCATTTCTATCGTCTGACCTAACGGCAGAAGATAAACACGCCACAATAAGACCACGGGACATATTGCTGACACTCGCCTACTTCGTTAGAGCGAAAAGTCAAATAATCTGATGGTGTGTGTACAGAAGGTCTTACAGTACGCTCACCACAAAAGGGTATACAGAAGGCATAAAAAATAATTGAAAAGGAAACTAAATTATAAAATTTTCTGACTACATAGGTGTTATACAGGAAAATAAACACAAGCTACGAAAAAAGTTAGCTAGACTGAACAAAGGCTTAAAACAGAAGTACAACATGAAAATTAACACAAATAAGAGCGATATTATGGTACGCAACTACTAACATATCGCATAAGGTATTTACTCATCCTCATTCGAATGTCACATCGCAATAGACATTCAGATTACTGATATATTACTCAGAAAACTTTTAACTACTTAGGAAGTAAAATCACTTCAGATGGTAAAAGTGCTGCTTACTCCTAGGAACCTAAATATGGAGATCAAAAGATTAAGACATTTGTATGGAGCGTGGCCTTATATGGCTCAGAAACAAAAGTCTGGAGGCATTTGAAAGGCGGTGCTGGAAAAAGATGTAAAAGACCCCGTGGACAGCAAAGTTTACAAATGAAAAATTCTTGGAAGAATACGCGCAAAAAAATATCTACCACAATGGCTAAGGCCAGCAGTACTGACCACCTCAACCGACACAATAGCTTTTTATTTAAAATAATAGAAGGAATGAGTCAAAGCAAGCGAGGAAAAGGAACACCCAGACTGCAATGTCTAAGTCATCTTCGGAGTGAGTGTGAAGAAGAAAACATGACCACTGAAATTGAATAGCGTGGACATGTACTATGAGTTTCCGACAAGGACGATGATGCCAATGAAAATTTATGCTGGACCTGGACTCCAACCCGGATTTCCCGCTTGTCGCAAGCAGTCCCCTATCATTTGGCAGTTCGAGTACAACCCACAGCCAGACCCAAACTTCCATATATCGTCAACCATCTGTCTACAGCCATCCATTATGTATATTCCTGCATAGAGGAGACATTTTTACTTGAAAGTAAAGCCTATGTCAGCGGATAAATATGATACTGCAGTGCCTGCCGGAATCGGGCAAGCGACTTTCAAGTAAAAATGTCTTCGCTTTACGGAATGTACATAATGGATGTAGGAGTACGGGCTGTAGACGCATGGTTGACAACGTATGGAAGTTTGGGTGTGGCCGTGAGTCGTGCTCGGATAGCCAAATGGTACGGCGACCGCTCGCGATAAGCGGGAAATCCGGGTTCGAGTCCCGATCCGGCACAAATTTTCACTGTCTTTAATACATTCTACGGCCGATGGTTGTCCATATTCAGAATTGCGAATACATTTCATATATTTCCAAACGGTTTGCAGCACTAGTAGTGCATATTCCTTCGGACATGCGTGCATGTCCGAAGCAGCATTGCGTCGTAATTCGGAATAACACAGGCAGTGTAATATTGTAGTGATAGCGCAGGCTGAACCTGCACAAAGGCGAAAGAGACAGAAGGAAGATCGCATGTTCATTGTTTTTCATATTGCATGCAGGTGCAAAAACAGGGAGAAAAGCGTGGCGGTGGATGAGCGCGATGTGTGCAACTCGTCGCTCACCGCTCAGGAACTAGTGGCTGTGGACGGGTAAAACTGGCCGCTTTAAACCGACACCGGAATTCTGAACGACCTGCATTTGTCGCTATTTATTTGGTCTCGGTTATTAGAAGTATTTTTCATTTTTGATAATAACCAGGTATATCATTTGTCAAAGCAGCAGTGCGAAAACTTTTGGGTTAAAAAAAGCAACTTTTTGAAAAGCAAGTAATGTTTTTTCGTAAAATTTCCGATGCTTTGAAATATTGGTTTGTTATAGAAATGGGGAAAAGTGATGAGCACTCGTAATAACAATGCCTACAGTTAGAAACAAGCAAGAGACACATGACACATGCCGAGAGAATAAGGTATCTGCCGTAGAGCGTGGAACCGCGCGACCGCTACGGTCGCAGGTTCGAATCCTGCTTCGGGCATGGATGTGTGTGATGTCCTTAGGTTAGTTAGGTTTAAGTAGTTCTAAGTTCTAGGGAACTGATGACCTAAGATGTTAAGTCCCGTAGTGCTCAGAGCCAGAGCCGTAGGGCGTGGGCTATTAGACGGTACACATACACTGGAGCGCCAAAGATACTGATATACGCATGCGTATTCAAATACAAGTATATGTAAACCGGCAGAATACGGCGTTGCGGCCGGCAACTCCTATATAAGACAAGTGTCTGCCGCAGTTGTTAGATCGGTTACCGCTGCTGCAATGGCAGTATATAACGATTTAAATAAATTTGAACGTAGTCTTATACTCGGCGCACGAGTGATGGGACACAGCATCTCCAAGGTAGCGATGAAAGGGGGATTTTCCTGTACAACCATTTCACGGGTGTACCTTGAATATCAGGAATCCGGTAAAATATCAAATCTCTGACATCGCTGCGGCCGGAGAAAGATCCTGCAGTAAAGGGACCAACGACGACTAAAGAGAACCGTACAACGTGAGAGAAGTGCAACCCTCCCGCAGATTGCTACAGATTTCAATGCTGGCTCCCAACAAGTGTCAGCGAAATATCATCGGCATGGGCTTTCGAAGCCGAAGGCCCACTTGTGTACCCTTGATGACTGCACGACACAAAGCTTTACACCCACGCTTGTACCCGTCAACACTGACATTGGACTGTTGATGACTGGAAACGTGTTGCCTTGGCGGACGAGTTTCGTTTCAAATTGTATAGACCGGATGGACGTGTACGGGTATGAAGACAACCTCATGAATCCATGGACCCTGCATGTCAGTAGGAGACTGCCGTGTGGTGGATGCTCTGTAATAGTGTGAGGCGTGTGCAGCTGGAGTGATATGGGACACCTGATAGATACGTCTAGATACGACTGTGACAGGTGACACGTACGTAGGCATCCTGCCTAATCACCTGCATCCATTTATTTCCATTGTGCATTCCGACGGACTTGGGCAGTTCCAGCAGGACAATGCGATACCCCACACGTCCAGAATTGCAACAGAGGGGCTCCAGGAACACTCTTTTGAGTTTAAACATTTCTGCTGGGCACCAAACTCAACAAATATGAACATTATTGAGCATATCTGGGATGCCTTGCAACGTGCTGTTCAGAAGAGATCTCCACCCCCTCTCCAGATTTATGGAAAGCAATGCAGGAATCGTGGTGTCAGTTGCCTCCAGCACTACTTCAGACATTATTCGAGTCCATGACACGTCGTGTTGCGGCACTTCTGCCTGCTCCCGGGGGCCCTACACGATATTAGGCAGATTCTTTGGCTCTTCAGTCTATATGTCCAGTGTGTAACACAGGCTCCCGCCTGGCCGATGCGGTACTTTCTCGCTGTCGTCATCGGCTCGGACATAAGTTGTATTGAACAATGGTATCATTGCTAGTTTGGAATTAGTTTACGAATTGCGGTGGCAGTGACGTACAATTCTCCATTTGATCTAAAAGATTGAAAACGAGAGGAGGAGGAACAAACTTGCGACAACATGTAGGGCGAAAATATCCACAACGTTCCTTGGAAGCGAAGGTAAATTTGATTTATACACATATAATTTTATCGACGTGCTATAAACTTGGGATAGTGACTGAACGCTTAATTTTGTAGTTGCTTCTGGGTGAAGAACTACCGTCCAAGAGTCGCGATGCAGGGAACTTGTCATCCTGTGACATTTCACTATCGCTGTCACCATGTCCGTCCCCTTCACCTTCAGAATCTTTGTTGGAGAGAATGAGAGCGATTTCTGCCGCTGCGTCAACCCCATATCGATCGTGATCTCCTAATTCTTCACCCTCATTAGAACTTTTTAATATTCGCTTATTATTGCAAATAACAGCAATAAAAAAACTGAAAAAAATTTATCTCAGAAACTGGTTATTTTGAGTGGTTTTAACAGACATGTTGAACCGGAGAAAAAAGAACCGGTGTACCCGAAAGCCGGTTGTTTCAGCGCGGTGTGGCCGAGAAAGGCGGCTGTGGGCCTGGAACGGTTGCGCGGCGTCACATGGCGCCGGGGCTACGTCACACAGGTGCGCAGCGAGTGTGGCGCGTGTTACGCCAAATCCGGCTCGCGTGGCGATAACGAGCACGCTTCCCTCTCTCAGAGCTGTTCTGTTAGCGGCCACATTTCGTGGCTTGTTATTCCGTCGTCGGATTTCACAACCTCCGCAAAAACCACGTCGATAAGAGGCACACGTAATCAGTCGATGCATAATTAATCTTCAGTTTCTTTCGTACAATAGAACCTGGTGACTCTTGAGGTGCGTGTGAGTTAGCTGCATGGAATTAAGGCGAATTGTGTCTCGCCGTGTTGCCTGAGAGGAAATGGTAATTTATAGTTCAATAGCGTATTTGACATTCATTGCGCTGCAGAACGTGATTAAACTCATAATCTTCTCGGAGTTGTGATGGCTCGAGATACGTCGAGACGCACAGTAGTTGCAGGTCTTTTTACTATGCAAGACTAAATGTACAGCGGTTTAGTGATAACAGCTGTAGGAAAAGTGGATGCAAATGGCGTCTCATCGAACTCAGACATGGTCGAAGTGCACCGAACGCCGAAGGCCGCCAATAGCACTCCGTACAGGTTCTAACAACCCTACCACAACAAAGGTCAAAAATTAATTATGATTGTACTGGTTCAAATGGTTCAAATGGCTCTGAGCACTATGGGACTCAACTGCTGAGGTCATTAGTCTCCTAGAACTTTGAACTAGTTAAACCTAACTAACCTAAGGACATCACAAACATCCATGCCCGAGGCAGGATTCGAACCTGCGACCGTAGCGGTCTTGCGGTTCCAGACTGCAGCGCCTTTAACCGCACGGCCACTCCGGCCGGCTATGATTGTACTGTTGCTCACGCTGCTAAATATTGCATTTTCGGGCAACAACAAAATTATATTATGTGGCAGGTGTCATTAGTGCACAGTTAATAAAGTCATTTCTCGAAATAATGGATAAACTAGGCACTCATCTTTACGTGTTTCCCACGCTGGTCTCGTTGTGAACTCATGGCTCAATCGTCGAAAATCTAGGTAGTGTTGATTCCAAGCTCGGATGCAAAGAGGCCTAGGTGTTATTCTGGGATATTCAAAAGTTTTATACATGTGTTTCATAAACCATTCTTGAAGATCAAACTTTTGCAAGTTCGGACAATGGTGATGTAAAAAAGTAATCAGCACTCCGAATTTAAGTTACACTTCCTTTTTATTACTTTTGTTGAAATATCACGTAACTCGTTCCAAAACATCACTTCACAATATAAAACATACTTGAAAATATCTTCCTCACTGTTAAAGTTCACATTTCATAAACTGACTACAGAATGCGTCTATTTAACATGACGACCAAAGCTTATCGATGTATCGAAGTAACTCTACATTAATAAAATAAAATCTGAATGTTGTCACAGAAATATGTTAACTATTTTACAGAAACATGGTAGAATATTGCTGGTATCGAGAGGTTGAGGTGAGGTGTCGTAATGGTTACGTAATTCAAGTACCATTACAAGGTGAAGAATTGTTATGACGTGATCCATACATTAACTAAGCTTATCGGCACTTCCGCTTTGGTTTCTTTTAGAATTGACGACGAATTTTGCTTTGTTAAATTTATGTTCATTTGTAGAGTACAGAAATTTTTAATTTGAAATAGCATTACGTAATAATGTTATTTCAACTTAAAAATTTTCTCTAAATAACTACCACAATATTGTGTATAGAACCTTTAATGTAATGCAGACATTATAGCGCCTACTATATTGATAAACAAGTTTTCAGACAGCAAATAAATAAATATAACGAGTGAATTAAGGCACGAAATGGTTTTCAGTCTATTTCTTTCGCCGAACCGACAATTAAAATTTAAAGTAATTGAAACGAATTAGTAACCAACAACTTCCAACAGATGAGAAGAAATTGGTTATTTTATCTGTATACAGTGTCATCCGCAACAGTCTGAAAAGCTTGTAAGGGTGTTCCAGAGGGTGTTTAAGATAAAAATTCGCTACCTTGCGTCGTTCCGATTTAATTAGAACTGACGTTAGCCAACAGGTAACTGCGCCCGTAAATTCAAGCACTTTCACGCGCTAGAATGCGGCTATGCGCAGACACATTTGTGTCCATGAGTTGTTGAAATGTACATTATGAGCAAAAACGCGCCTTTTTCGGAAATGATAAATTTAAGCAAAGTGAGCAAAAGCCACGTTTTTTCGGTTTGAGGAAACCAAACGAAGAACACGTTTGGCGACACTGCCCCTAGCAGGCTGCTCGCGTTTGCGAGCGCAACGACATGATTTTCTTACTTCAATGCTAATTACATCGGAAACGGTGCACTGTATCGAATTTTTGTCTTAACAATTACTTCTCGACACAACTCCTCTTGCAATATTTCAAACTGGCTCTGACCACCCTGTATAATGGGCGCAGTACTGCAATATCGCTGACAACGATTCCTAATGCATGTTTGCATGGTGAAATTTCAGGGGCAATGTTCCAAGATTATGACTTTCGACCCCTCTGTGTATGCTTCCTTTATTTACTGTGTCGATTTATTACGCTGGAAGCGGTTTAGTCTCGAAAATGTACATTCCAACCTTCTGTAGGAGACGAAACGCAGCAAAAAAAGCTGGCTTGCTGTTGTAAGGGTATTTGGAGAGAAAGCTAATAATTAAAGGGGGGCTTTTCAGTAACGCTGAAGAAGGCGTTTAATGGCTTTAGGAGCAGCTAGAGAAGGGACTAGGAGAAGAGACGAGCTGATCAGAAATACATTATGGTTTCTCTAGATAATCACTGATTGGAAATACGGATAAAGAACGAGATGGAAAGATGGTGCAAGCTACAGGATGTGAATCATATCAGTACGCATGGGGGTCTGCTAAAAGTAACACGAAGGAAGCGCGTCAGGGTAACGAAGACTCCACAAAATGTATTCTAAATTTAATGTAGATCACAATGATCGTTTCTGTATTCTTATCAACACACAAGATCATTGTTCTTTGAATCCAAAAACGTAAAATAATGTATAGTTCAATACATAGTATGTCCAAAGAGAAGTAGAAAGTTTTCATCTTGTTACTACGACGTTTATCGTATATTTACAACAGTATAATTAATAGATAACTTTCCTGTATACATGGCCATTACTGTAAAGACAAACACAAGTTCAGTTCTTAAAAAGCACCTCACACATATGGCTTCCAGTATTGGCGATGCATTCTGAAGACATTCGCAGAAGTTACTCATTACGATTTCAATAATTTCTTTAGGAATATCCTCTATCTCTTACCGAATTGTGGATTTCAACTGATGAATACAGTGCAGTCACAGGGAAAAAACTGTGTTCTTGAGATAACCCCACAGAAAAAAATTTTTGGGGTTGAAAGATCAGTTGATAGTGCCGGCACTGGAATAGCACCGAATCGCAAGAGTAATCAATGTGGAAAGTAGCGCCTCACCCTAGTCATTGAATTACGGACCGTATGGGCCTTTCCTCCTTCTTGCCGAAACAGTGTCTCACGTTTAGAAGGCAATGGCCTTGCGGCTATGGAATGAAGAAATTGTTAAGCATGGCCTCATATATGGTCAAACGATTCCAGTGGACTGGAGAACAGCATACCAAACGACAACCTTTGGGGTACCCTGGATCTTTTCATAAAGGAGTTCGTGGTTTGTATACGAGCAAAATCGAAAGTTTTGTTTATTGACAAATCCATTCAGATGAAAGTTTACCTCATCAGACATCATAGGCTCTGTGGGAAATGCGGCATCCTGGTGAATCCCGTCCGATACTGTGACGGAGAGATCGCGCCTACTCACTTTATCTCCCAGCCGTACCTGTCGTGCCTCTTGCAGCTTATAATGATAAAACCTGAAATCCTGTTTCACAGTCCACTGCAAAGATGTGAGAGAGGGTTATAATGTTCTGGAATGACGACGGACAGATCGCTAGGGACTTCGCTGCAGAGCTGCACCAACTCGTCGGATATTTTCCGGCGTTCGAATCATCATTTCAGGTCCATCATGCTTCGCATTGGTTACGGAACCCGCCTCATGTCATTGTTTTGTCCACCTGGATATTGTCCTTCTGTCGCGAACACGGAAATGGGGACTTTTTTTTTTCACTTATTGCATGTTTAAAGAATTGTTACCTGGTATTCGTAAAATAAGGAACAACCGCCTTCAGTCGTAATCGTGATTTATTTCAGTGCATGACGCATTTCGAGCCGAGAGGGCTCATCTTCAGGTACTTTGACAGTTTATATCGATTATTTTTCCGGGTTTAAGTTAGTTCTGATCCTGGTAAGAGTACATTATGAACGAAAGTTTACAAAAATAATACAGATCGAAAAATAACTTACTGTTTCCAGTGGTGGATACATGTTTTCTGAAGCTCAGTGTTGGCAAACATGCCTGGCGGCGGTTGCTCTTTATTTTACGAAAGTAATACACTCACGGAAGACACAGACAGAAATGGACAAAATTATGTTATCTAGTATTTTAAAACAGGGCGTCCATATTACAAAATGGTTCAAATGGCTCTGAGCACTATGGGACTCAACTGCTGAGGTCATTAGTCCCCTAGAACTTAGAACTAGTTAAACCTAACTAACCTAAGGACATCACAAACATCCATGCCCGAGGCAGGATTCGAACCTGCGACCATAGCGGTCTTGCGGTTCCAGACTGCAGCGCCTTTAACCGCACGGCCACTTCGGCCGGCGTCCATATTACAGTTTTAATCACTAAATAACACCTTTTTTCCATATAAAGGCATGTATTGTATATTTATCATTCCGTGGCTTGGGGTAGCTTGTTTTACTCCTAACGTTTCTCTTATGTTCGGAAGAACTCAGATTCTCCGGCCTTTTTCGCATGTCTCCAAATCTCTTTGCCATATATTTACAAGCAATCTTATAAGATCGCGTTTGTCGGTGATGTCTTCTTCTCTGTCTCTTCCATGGCGTATTGTGCGATGGACACCCGTAGGCTCTGCACAGGAGAGAACTTCTTCACTACCTCTACACTCACGTGGCCAACATTCCATATTGAACTAAATGGCATACCATGTGGGTCCGATTAGATGCGGCAGACGGCGTGAGCACATCTACATATTAGCAGGCTGCCCAACAAAATGTACTATTTCTCGAGGTCCATCCTATATAACAAAATCTGTGCTTTATTTCACAAAAGCTGTTACCTAGAGTATGAAACAAAGACGTTTCGCCTCATAAGAGTGTTTATACCTTAAAATTATTTTTATAACAGCTTTTTACTATATATTGGAACAATAGTGTTGTGTTTCTTACTAGCTACAGTGTGTATTGGACTGCGTTAGCTGGCGACCTGCGTCACCCTTGGGAGGCATTCTCGTGGAATAACACCCAGCGGATGAGGGCACGCTCGCGTGCGAGCGAGAGACCCGCTTTGATGTTGGTCTGCGTCACGCTACATACACGCCATCCGACATTCGCCGGCAGCCAGTCAATAACCGATAGCTTCCCCGTTAACACTGCGCCAGCTTCAAATACAGAATCCCTGGATATGCCAGACGACAATATGTTCATTAAAGTAGGTAATGGAAACGGGAGAAACACTCAGACTTCATGTGACGTTAATAGATATGTTAAACAGATATAATCAACAGAACTCTATCGCAATAATGAGATGAATACGCTGACGGAAAAATCGCAATAGCAAAAGATAATTAACGTAGAGTAATGAAATTTCTGGAGTACATTTGTCTAGGTAAAATATTTAAGTGATTAACATTGCAAGCTCACCATGTAATGTAAGCCATTGCAAATTTGAAATGCTGTTACATTAAGAGCCGATGTAATCGTGAGAATGTTGAATGCAAGCATGCAAACGTGCATGCATTGCATTGTACAGGTGCCAGATGTCAGTTTGTGGGATGGACTTCCATTCCTGTAGTACTTGATCGGTCAATGCTGGGACGGTTAATGCTGTTTGTATTTGTAGATGACGCTGTCGTCCGATGATTCCCCATATGTGCACGATTGGAGACAGATCTGGTGATCGAGCAGGTCAAGGCAACATGTTTACACTGGGCAGAGCATGTTGAGTTACAACAGCCGTATGTGGGAGAGTGTTATCCTGTTGGAAAATACGCCCTATAATGGTGTTCATGAATGGCAGCATAACAGGTCGAATTACCAGACTGACGTACAAATGTACAGTCATTGTGCGGGTGGTAATCACGACAGCATGAATGGCAGCATAACAGGTCGAATTACCAGACCGACGTACAGTTTTGTAGTCAGGGTGCGTGGGACAATCACGACAGTGCTCCTACTGTCATACGAAACTGGACCCCAGACCGTAACTCCAGGTATAGGTGCATTGTGTCTATCTCGCACGCAGGAAGCTTGACCATCACTGGCACCGAGGCGGAACCAGCTTTCATTAGAAAACGCGACAAACCTCCACTCTGACCTCCGATGAGTAGAGGTCTGCGCGGATGCGGATATCCGCGGATATATCCGCGGATATCCGCGGTATTTGTTACTTGGCGGATAAAATCGCGACCGGGGCGGGTATCCGCGGGTCATTTGCGGATAATGAGCAAGGCATCTGCCCAGTACGTATGTTGCAATGTTAGTTGAAAACTTCAAGTCTGTTGATATTCTTGGAATCTTGCAGGGCCCGGGTAGAGCGGATGTCTGTTGTCCTCAGCCCCTGGCTACGACCGACGTAGCTCTACCCAATAGACCTGCGCCTAATCTGTTTCCGCGACCGTGTCTTTTGTGTGGCCTGTGAAGTGCTCTTTGGGTGGCAAACCTGCCCACTGTCTACCAGTCTACCAGACAGGTGCCCGTTGCAATTATTCCGCTGCCTTCAGATAGCGCTTTGTAGTGACCGAGTGACAACGTGCATCGTAGCAAATATCAGTGAGAATTCATTCCTCAAATGAACACCATATCGATGGATACAATTTCGTGTAAGGTGAAAAAAGGTGATTTTATATTAGTGAAGGAAAACAAATTGAAATCGCCAATTTGGAAAAAATTCGGATACGTATTTGATGGCAACGAAAAGATAAAAGATATAGTGGCTTGTTTTGCATGTAAAAAAGTATATTCCTATACTGGACACAAAAGTGGAACTTCAAATTTGCTAAATATTCGTGTGAGGGTGGACAAAGTAGCATAATTACTTATTTAAATACCAAGAGAGACGTGAAATTCCTGAAGTCCCACCAAATTTGAAGACAGCCGCGACAGAAAAACTTATCAATCTTGTCAGCAAAGACATTTTACCATTCGAAGTTGCGTATGGATCTGGGTTTCTCGAGACGGCACAGTTTCTTATTGATTTGGGGGTCAAGTACGGTGCAGTGAGTGCTAAGGAACTGCTACCTCATCCAACCACCATATCCAGAAATTTGAAGGAAACGGCCGATCGTCTGCGTGAAACTGTCTCCGCAGAAGTGAAGAATATATTCAGAGATGTAAATGGAGCACTAACTGTCGATTTATGGACTGATTCGTATCGTAAAATAAACTATATGGAAGTGACTGCACATTATGTTAATTATGAAGAAGTGAAACTTCAGGATCGACTGTTGTGCACCAGAAAGTTTGAGAGTGAGGTTGAAAAAACAGGAGACAACATTAAACTTGAATTAATTAAGATACTATGGTCGTTGGATTTATTCAGCACTGTGAATAACATCGTGTTCGTTACGGGTAGAGGTCCAAATATTGTGGCAGCACTTCGCCAATACAAGAGGCTCTCGTGCTCAGCACACATTCTTAATACTGTGCTGGAGTACAGGACTCGAGGAGACGGGAATGATGAGAAGAGTGACGTGCAGCGACTAATAAATTCCTATCGAGCTATCACAACTTTCTTTAAAAGATCTGGTATTCAGAATCGCCTTCAGAAGTCATTGAAAGGAGATATAGATACACGATGGAACAGTAAATTGGATATGTTTGAGTCTATTAATTCACAATTGTTTGAAGTTCTGTCAATTTTGTCACAGAAAAATCAAGATAATTTGATTGATTCTACAGACAAGAGGATGTTGGGAGATATAATATCCTTTCTGACATCATTTAAAATAGCTTCTTGTGATCTCGAAGCCTCCAAAACCCCTACGCTTCATTTATGTGTGTTGTGGAAGTTAAAACTTCTCTCTTTCCTTGAAAAAAATTATGGCGACAGCCCATTTCTGATAGATTTAAAGAGTACAGCCAAATCTATTTTACTCAGCAAATGGTACATAACAGTAACCCATAAACTAGCAACGTTTTTGAATCCAAAATACAAAAACCTAAAATTTCTTAGCAGTGCCGCAAAAGATGAAGTTGTAAAGGAAGCGAAAAATTATGTTGCGAGAAATTGTCCACAGTTAAAAGATAAGGAGGAAACAACATCTGGAAGTCCTGCAAAAAAACAGAAGTCTGACGTACTTTTTAATGAATTTGAGGATTCCTCAGAAGATGAATCGACGAGAGATCTTGACTTTGCGTCAGATGAAATTCTCAGATATACGAATGATAAAGTCCAATTTTCGGAAGGCATCGACCTGATAGCTTGGTGGCATGGGCGTGAAAACGTCTATCCGCGTCTTTCCAAACTCGCATACTTCGTGCACTGCATTCCAGCGTCCAGCGCGCCATCTGAGAGAAGCTTCTCTACTGCGGGACAAATAATGCAGGACCGACGCACGCCTTTGCAGCCACAGACGATTGATGACATCATGTTCCAGCATAGTACTCTTCCAAAGTAAAAAGGTACTTTTACAACTTCTCTTACTTCACTGTATTTTTTGGTCTTGTCTGAATTAGATACAATTTTTTTTTTCATCTGATTCTTTCTTTTACAAAATTTGAATCAGAAGCAAGCAGAAGATGAAAATATTTAATCTGAAGCCTGTGAGTTTTTATTGTAATATTTACAGTAAAGAATTTCCACGACATATTGTTAGTATTTCACTATTCCCAACAAGAACATTTAAGTAGCATTAGGTAAAAGAAGGAAATATTTAACAAGCAATTTGTTTTGTTGTAATTTTCATATTAAAGAGCTCAATTTTAAGTTTTTACTCTTCGCAACAAGAACATTCAACAGCTAACACGTCAATATTATTAAACTAGGTAATGATGATCTCATAAGTGCCTACCTAAATTTGCAGCCGCCGAGCATTGTCGTTCTTTGTGAACGGTGAAACAGCCCGACCGGAGCGGTGGCACGGTGGGCCTTGTAATTAATTACAAGTGGGACTTCAAACTACGGTTCACGACCACCTCAAGCTGTGACTGCGATAGGCCGTGAAAGATTACTCTGATCACATTGAAAACTTACAAAATATTCAAATCATCCAAAATAATAATGTGTCTTTTAATTTACCAGCCAATTAGTAAAGATAAGGGCTGAAATTCGTAACAAAATTCAACATTTTAACTCGGTATTGCTTAACAGGGAACAGTGCCTAACATTTGAAGTTATGGGACAGTGGTTTTTATATAGACATCTTGAGATCGTTTGCAGTTCCATTAAACTCTGAAAAAAATTATTTTTTAACGTTGAAAGTATTAACTGGGAAATCTAGTGCAAATTTTGTTTTAGTAATTTAGACTAATGTTGAGGATGTTTTAAAGTGTGAAAAACTTCGTTTAGTTGAGAATGAAACAAACATTTCATTTATCGCTAGGTCTTAATTCGACAAATCAGCCAGAAGATGAGGTTCGAGATTTCAATCGCATGTTTAGCTAAAGCTAAATGGACTCCTAATTTCTATAACCACTGATTTTGTTGTCACTCTTCGGAAGACAAGTTATTTCTTCCAGACAACGTCAATTATTGCTGGCAGTTTAACTTTTTCACAGGTGCACCAGCGTTTTGCAGTGTAGGCCTAATACTGTAAATATTTTCACCTGGAAATGACGAGGACTGAACGCGTAAGCTATAATATAATCATCAGCTGACATGAATGGCTTCAAAATTTGACACATCCAAGCAGTGAGTGCAAAAAAACTGTCGGTAAATGATGCAATGTGCTAGTAACAGTTTAAAACCATCGTCATTTTCAGCTGCCTTGGCACAAGAGCGGCGAATATAATTGTTTCTATACACGTATTTTCATCATTTAATACTATTACATTGAATTTTATTTTTTTAAATAGCGTTTCCAATCTCACGAGGTCCGAGCCGCTACTGTGTGTGCTCCGGAGCGCCAATGCTTGCCTGTTTTGAATGGTCTGCTTTAGAGTAGGTATAGAGCATTTCCTGTGATTTACGAAGTCAAAAGTAGTTAAGTTGTCGCAGAAATGGCACCCTAACAATAACTATGTCATTACATACCATAATTCTAAGTACTACTGTCTATTACTATTAATTACTCATTCAAAACTTAAATATATGCTGATGCGGATAAGGAACTTGCGGATGCGGATGCGGTTGCTGATTAGGACCTTGCGGATGCGGTGCGGATGCGGATTGCACTTTTCTTATCTGCGCAGACCTCTACCGATGAGCTCTCGCTTGACACCAGTGAAGTCGGAAATGGCGGTGGTTTGGGGTCAGTGAAACGCACGCTACAGGGCGTCTGGATTACAGCTGCTCTCGAAGTAACCGATGTGTAACAGTTCGTTGTGTCATGGTGGTACCAACTGCTGTACAAATTGCTGCTGCAGATGCAGCACGATTAGCCATAGCCATAAGCCGAACACGGTGGCCTTCCCTCTCTGTAATGTCCGGAGGAGCTCTTCTTGCGACCGTACATTCTCATGACCACCGCTGCCAGCAATCACATATCCTGCCAAGTCTTTATGCAGTATTGCAGAACGAACATCCAACTTCCCGTAGCCCTATTAGACGACCACGTCCAAACTCAGTGAGATGTCGATAATGGTGTCTTTGTCGTATTCGAGACATTCTTTAATAACATCAACTCACCACGCCCAATCTCAAACCTCACGACCGTTACGGCATATATTTAAAGAAAATCTGATTTGCATCTTCATAGTGGCAGTATTAGCGTCACTCTTACACGACTGGCGAGAAATTTTAATAGACATCTTCTTTAAAACGTAGAAACACGTCTACCAACTTCCATTTATGTTGCACAACTTCTTTTTGGTGCTCCAACTTTTTCCGTTAGTATGCTTCACTTTTAGACCTTATTTCCTGAGTTTGTCTCTACCACAATAAATGTCTTTTAGATTTACCGTTAATACTACAATAAATGGTTGATGGAGCTCGCTCCCAATAAGTCTGTGGTATTCGTTGTACTGTGTTAACCTAAGATCTTGCTGGATCTCACAGACTCCAGTGACGCCAAATCGACTTCACACGCTTAAATGATTAATCTGTAATACCTGTCGTAAATGCAGATGGTGCGTCTATAACTACTAAATCTAGTGTTACGACAAATATGTAGCTTCTGATCAAACTGTGGAAGCTGTTGACATCACACATTATTCTTTAATTGGATCGATAATGCGTGAATGACATCTTCTTCAAAACTTTCTGCGCTTAAGGGGCTACGGAACGCCCTATACTTGCAATGTTAAAATAACGCTTATAAATTACATCTCTCCTCACAAAGTATTTGAGGTAGGAAGTTGAACTTTTTACAGATTATTTATTGGAATATGGGCTACAACTTAACACAGGGATTTTACAAAATTTTAGTTCAGTTATTAAAGATGATTTTTTTTCAATTGTAATGAAAATTCACAACATTTTTTTGCAATTTTTTATTTGTATATTCAAAAATATACAGTTTTTTGGAAAAAGGCTGTGTTAAATTATGCAGAAGGTACTGTGTAACATTTACTGAAAGTTTGAAACAAATATGTTTGGAAGATCCTTAGAAAACATATAATTAGTGTGAGAAAATAAAAGTTTTGGGAATCGAGCGACAAAGATTGGATTAACTTTTTAGTGCATTCCAGGTCCATAGGATGGATTATCTTCATCCTCTGCAAACTCCTCCTCCAGCTTCCTCTTGTTCCTCCTCCTGTTTACTCTTGCTTGTATTTCTAGACTCTTTACAGCCCTGTCTGCAGCCCGAAGGCGTTCCTTGTCTAAAGCAAGCATCGCTCGTTGTTGTGTTCGTAGATTTTGCTACCATTTTCTTCAGTTGCAGTTACTGCAACACTGTTCCAAAAGGTGGTCATGTACGAACACTTATCACATTTCAGTTGTATTTCAATAGCAAGTCCTACGTGCTTTATTATGGAGAGTTCCAGACCAACTTCACTACAATGAATACATCTTACACAGTTTGAAGAAATTCCTTTGAGAACCGACATATCAAATATTTCATTCACATCCGATTCGCCCATAAAACATTCATAGTTTTCACTCATTGAACCAAGCTTCTTATGTGAAGTATTTTCTTTCCCACTTTGACTGCTATGGGCAGGTGTACTTGAGAGGTTAGGTTCACTCACTTGGTTATCGTCTTCATTGTTTACAGTAATAACACATACCTTTGGCTTTCCAACATTTCTCCTTTTCTTAAAAGCCTTCAGAGGATTTCTAATAACTTTACTTTTACTCATTATTATACTTCAACAAAACAGAGACTCAAGAAGCAGAATTAATTACGAATATTTTCGAGATAACGACAGAGTAAATAAACATGAAACAATCGACAATCACACCAGCGATATATATTGAACCATCACAGGTTAGCCACAACACATACTTTATGTCACATCACTAAAATGTACCTGATGAATACGGACGTTAATAATAACACCATTTGACAGCAGTTTAACAGCGCCACAGTGGGTCACGCCCATGTAGAACACATTTCAAAAAAAATTTAAAAATAGTTGTAGTCTTCGGAATTGAATAAATTATAT
Organism: Schistocerca serialis cubense; assembly: GCF_023864345.2. Classification (NCBI taxonomy): domain Eukaryota; kingdom Metazoa; phylum Arthropoda; class Insecta; order Orthoptera; family Acrididae; genus Schistocerca; species Schistocerca serialis. The sequence continues at coordinate 869,093,392 of NC_064638.1, read as the reverse complement.
ATCTATTAAAGGGTAATAGTCTGCAGATTCAGAAAACGCAAAAAAGTAAAAATTGAACTCTTCATGATTTTGATCCTTTCCGGAGCCCCTTAAGACTCTATCAGAGTCTAATAACGTAAACTACTTCATATCCACATATTGCTTTTTTGCAAAGTTAATAAAGGATATTATTCGTTTAATGTTGGTAGATCGGTTTAAATTCCTGCTGAAGGATAACAGTATTACGCCGCGAAAGAATACAATCCTGCGAGAGCAGCTTCTTCTGTTTCATCCAGTTTCAGTTGTGTTATGTTTTCCGATAAGATAAGAAACACTAGAAGAGTTACAGTTGTCCTTCGCCTGCTGCTAACCGGCCATCTGGAGGCGTTGAGGAGACGACCCGTGCCACACAGTGGAACGCGCTAACGACACAAAGCATGTAATTGGCACATGCTCAGGCGAGCGTCGCTACCTCTCGCGAGCCAGCAGCCCATGCAGCAGAATTAATACAACCCACACAGGTACGTCTCTACTTAACTACATGACAACTACATTATACAAATAGTTCATTTACGTCTATAGAGACAGAACACACTTAATGTACATTGTTATTTATTTCTGTATTATTCAATACAGTATTGGGATCACACATGTACAGCTGTTAGGAAACATTGCAACATGCTTTTTGCTAAGTATCAACTGAAAAATACGTAAATTTAACACAGTCACCTCTAACTATTATCGTACACGTCACATTGCAGCTGTGCTGGTAGTATGACTAATCTGCAGTATTTCAACAATGTGTTGCTTGTAATCTACCCCTCCCTTCTTTGTTGTCGCTACTGTCCACTGTGATAAAGTCTTTTCAGAAGATTCGAGAGGAGTAAGATTTACAATAAACTTTTTACTTATTTTTTCTCGCATAATTAGCTCCAGTTCTTCATGTCTATGGGTGTGATCCTTGAAGCTGATATTCTCACATTTTAGGTTCTCATGGTTCAATTGATCTAAATAATTTTTAGCAATATCGTCGCAGAATTTTTGTTTTTACGATAATTTATTGACTAGAATACTCTCTTTCAAATTCTGAAGGTGTCAGGGGTAAAATATAGGGGGTGAAAGGCTATTTACAATTTGTACAGATACCAGATGGCAGTTATAAGAGTCGAGGGCATGAAAGGGAAGCAGTCATTGGGATGGGAGTGAGATAGGGTTGTAGCCTTTCCCCAGTGTTATTCAATCTGTATATTGAGCAAGCAGTAAAGCAAACAAAAGAAAAATTCGGAGTAGGAATTAAAATCCATGGAGAAGAAATAAAAACTTTGAGGTTCGCCGATGACATTGTAATTCTGTCAGAGACAGCAAAGGACCTGGAAGAGCAACTGAACGGAATGGACATGGTCTTTAAACGAGGATATAAGATGAACATCAACAAAAGCAAAACGAGGACAATGGAATGTAGCCGAATTAAATCGGGTGATGCTGCGGGAATTAGATTAGGCAATGAGACGCTTAAAGTAGTAAATGAGTATTGCTATTTGGGGAGCAAAATAACTGATGATGGTCGAAGTAGAGAGGATATAAAATGTAGACTGGCAATGGCAAGGAAAACATTTCTGAAGAAGAGAAATTTGTTAACATCGAGTATAGATTTAAGTGTCAGGAAGTCTTTCCTGAAAGTATTTGTATGGACTGTAGCCATGTATGGAAGGGAAACGTGGACGATAAATAGCTTAGACAAGAAGAGAATAGAAGTTTTCGAAATGTGGTGCTACAGAAGAATGCTGAAGATTAGATGGGTAGATCACATAACTAATGAGGAGGTATTGAATACAATTGGAGAGAAAAATTTGTGGCACAACTTGACTAGAAGAAGGGATCGGTTGGTAGGACATATTCTGAGGCATCACGGAATCACCAATCTTATCTTATATCCTCCTTTAAAGACCATGTCCATTCCATTCAGTTGCTCTTCCAGGTCCTTTGCTGTCTCTGACAGAATTACAATGTCATCGGCGAACCTCAAAGTTTTTATTTCTTCTCCATGGATTTTAATTCCTACTGCAGAGTGGAGAGTAAAAATCGCAGAGGGAGACCAAGAGATGAATACACTAAACAGATTCAGAAGGACGTAGGTTGCAATAGGTACTGGGAGATGAAGAACCTTGCACAGGATAGAGTAGCATGGAGAGCTGCATCAAACCAGTCTCTGGACTCAAGACCACAACAACAACAATATACTGTCTCACGTTTTACTATATCACACTGTCTTATGAATTCTCACATTAACAAAGCCCAAATTACGTTGTTCGTCCAAAATACAAATATACGTCCGATCACATCAGAGGCATGTTTATATACTACCTCAGTTTTCGGTAATAACAATATTCCTAAGGGTTTACAGTTTTTCTTGACAAATAAATTCCTATTAGTTTAGATTATTATTTTATTAATGAATCCAGGAATGAACATAATAAACAGCACTAGATTGCGTAATTAATGATAGAAATTTTAAGTGCGTTAAATATTTCGTAATTTCAAATGTTACTAAAAAGAACAATTTTAACGGAACATTTAGAGCTAATACATATCGATAGTAACAACTAAAATAAACTAATTCCTTTTCATAAATTTTAGCTTGAAATATACACTACCGTTTGTGGAAATTGCAACACCAAGAAGAAAACGTATTAATTCAATTAATTTAACACCACAGGTCAGGTACATGACAAGTAGCATATGATTTCCTTTTCAAGTCTGTATATGTCCTTTGAACCCTACTATTCAGTATATCGTGTGGCCACCATGCTCTGCAATTAGAGCTGATATACGCAGGGGCATTGAATCAATAAGGTTCTAAACACGTTCCTGAGGGATTTCCCTCCACAGAGTTTGTATCAGAGCCCACAAATCCGTGACACCAGTTACTGAACGACCGTGACGCACCACGTGCCGACCTACGTGCAGGACAGGGAAGCAATGGTACCCGTCGCTCTTCCAAGAAGGCCTGTACATTCCTCGCAATATGCGGCTGGGCATTGTCCTGTTTAAATGTGGCCTGTGGAGATGCCTGAAGCTGGGGGAGTACCTCAGGCTCCACAACCCCCGTTAGGTACCGGTTGCTGTTCAAAGTGCCCGCAATACGTACGAGGCGAGGTTGGTTGTTGTAACCAACGGCGCCCCAAAGCATCACACCTGCTGTTTGTCCGCTCTGCCGCTCCACAACGTAGCCCTCCAGGTCGCGCTCACCACGGTGCCGCCGTACACGTATGCGGCCAGCACTGTAGGACTCGTTGAAGAGGGACTCATCCGAAAAGATTACATGATGCCACGCAGCATCCCAGTAACGGTGTTCTCGTGCCCATTGCAGTCGGAGGAGCTTGTGGTTTCTGGACAATGGAAGCCGACGTAATGGCATGCGTGCAACCAGTCCAACCTAAAGCTGACGGCGACAAACCGTCGATGCAGACAAGTTTACACCTGTTGCTGTGCTCCAGCGACGAGCCAACACTGTGGATGACGCTGTAAGGTCCATAATGGCCATGCGGATCCGTGCTGTTGTCATGTTCCGTGGCCCAGTTCCCTCTCGTCGCTGCGTACGACCTTTCTCTATACACTGCTTCCACACACGCATCACTGTCGTAGCAGCATGCCCTGTGCAAGCAGAAATGTCACGGTGTGATAACCCCATTTCCCGGAGACCGATCATTCCGCCCCGTGCGAACTCGATCACATGCCGATATGGCTCCCTTTGACGCCGACGAGGCATACTGGCACCCACTGTATTGTTTCCAACTTGTGTGACAGCTCTGCACCGACTACACCAGGCGTAACACCGACCCTGTCGGACCGACACGAGAGGGCTCTGCACGGCATACGTGCACCCTATCTCGCTGAAAAACGTGTTACGTATTGATAGCTCATCCGTCGCCACTTCCACCAAGTGTGGCACTATTCGGGTAATTCATTCTCAGTGTTGCACTTTTCACAAATGGCAGTGTAACATATTGTGTATAAAATTACATGAAATTTTTCAGAGAAACAGCTGGGATAATACTGATGATGATGAGGTCCCATACTCCAAGGGGCGCAGGGAACGATGCGGGAGACCCGCACCGCCGACTGGGCAAGGTCGTAGCGGAGGTGGTTTGCCATTACCTTCCTCCGACCGCAATGGGGATGAATGATGATGAAAACAACACAACACCCAGTCATCTCGAGGCAGGGAAAATCCCTGACCCCACCGGGAATTGAACCCGGGACCCCGTGCGCAGGAAGCGAGAACGCTACAACTCCCCAAATTCGAAAAATATTACTGGTATCGACTACTACTGTTGAGGAAAAGTAATGCCAGACGAGGATGTCGCTTTAAATGCTGTTACTGCCCAGATAATTAAACTACACGTTCAGAACAAAAGGTATTCAGGAAGAATACCTGTTTCACGCAACGTGCTGAACACTCTGATAACGCTATTAGCAGGGATACGACGTCTCGAAAAGCGCCGACGGTATTCTTCAATAGCAGCACGAGCAATACCACCGCAAAAGCCGTACACATACACGATACCTGCATGTTCTTCATTAGTGTGGATGTGTGGCATTTTAGCTAGCGCGTGTACAAACACTGCTAATCGATGCTTCTCTCTTATATACTCTCAGTCCCTAGCACTACAACATACGCTAAACACCACGGACAACTGCGCGTTCAGCCAGAAAGCCATTCTGAGCAAAGAGGTTGGAAGTAGCGAGGTAGGTAGGACTAGAATGAAACATCAAAGAGTTTGGGTGCGCGCCACTTGCTCACAAAAAAATTTACATTAAATGTGTTCTATGTCGGAAATCATTCGGAACGGGGCATATGTTCATATAAAAGTTTTTGCTTCAAGTCAGCATTCCTGTCATGTTCCTGATATTGACCATTCCTCCTGGGACATTCTGTGTACAAATCCTCCACTCTCCTTTCGTACAACTGATTTCACGTGTCCGTTCCATTTCCTTTGCCAATAGGTTTTTAAGCGCGTGTGTCAAGCTCCAGACTAATAATACTGTAACCTGATACTGTCGGATACTTTATTTTTGCGTGTTATCTTGTGAGATAGATTGAGAAATGTGGGGATGTAGCCGTACGTCCTTACGTCCTTTGCCGCGTCCATAATCACCACAGTGCACTATTTATCCAGTCTTGGTAGTCTGTTGTAGATAAAATATTTAGCGACCGTTACCCTGCCGCAACATGTCTAAAGATACAGAAACGTTTCTTTTTGAAATAAAGCTATAATATCTCTTTGTTCAGCAATCATATTTGTTTGCATCGATCCTTAAATTGATTCAGGCTGTTCTGTGTGCCAAGGTAATTGTACATTATATTAGTGAGCGTTCAATATTTTTTGCAATCCCTGTACATATATCGATATCGACTCAGCAAGCCGCTTTGCAGTGTGTGGTGGAGGGTACTTTGTGACCAGTGCCGCTTCCTCTTTTTCCTGTTCCAGCCGCGTGTGCTTCGCAGAAGAACGATTGCTGGTAAGTGTCCGTGTTGGCTCGTACCTCTGTAATTTTATCTTCATGGTCTTTACGCGAGATGCGAGATGTACGTAGGAGGAAGCACTATATTTGCTGACTCTTCTAGGAAAGTACGCTCTTGGAACTTTATAAGTTAACCGCACCCTGATGCAGAACGCCCCTTTTGCAGCCTCTGCCACTGGAGCTGACTGATCATATTTGTGACGCTCTCGTGCTTATTAAATGAACCTGTAACGAAACGCGCCGCTTTTCTTTGGATCTTCTCCATTTACTCAATTAGTTCTATCTTGTACGGATCCCACACTGACAAGAAATGTTGTAGTATTGGTCTACTTCCTTTGTTGGTGGGCTACATTTCCTCAGGATTCTTCCAACGAATCTCTGTCTGGCATCTGCCTTACTCGCGATTAATCTTATGTGGTCGCTCCATTTCAAATCGTTCTGTGCGCATATTTCTAGGTATTTTATGGAAATAACTGCTTCCGATGGTTTTTCTGCAATTGTGTAATCATACAATAGAGGCTTTTTCTGCCTATGTATTCACAATTCGTCACATTTATTTATGTTGACGGTCAGTTTCCACTCCCTGAATCAAGCATCGATCCTCTGCAGCTCTTCCCACATTTCGCTACAATTTGCTAGCGTCGCGACTTCTGACGCTGGACAGGATTGTTTACCGATCTGTGTCACGCCGCTGTCTAACAGAACTGCGCACTGTGAACCACGTGCAATCTTGTGAAACCAATCTGCCAGTATCAAAGTGTAAACTACCAATAAGGACTTTTTATCACCAGTACGCAGCGTTCGTACAACGTGACGTTCTCAAACTGGCGTCAGAAGTAAGCTCGGATATTTCCGCTCACAATTAACTAGTAGCGGCGCGCCGTTCTGCCTGCCCGCTAACAGCGCTATTTAGGAGGGAAGTTATAATGGAGGGGTGCAGAGAAGCAGCCGTGAGTCACGTGGCCCACAGCACGCAGCGCCGTGAGCGCTGCAGCCCGCACGCCAGCAGTGTTCGCTGGGTTGCTAGACTACGCGGCGCTTAGCGCGCTTCATCTCCACCAGTGGTGGTCAAACGATTTTGTTCAGGAGGAGCCAATACTCACATCGTGAGGCGACATCTCGGACCGCAAAAGAGCTGAGAGAGGGGTGGATTGGCGGGATGGGGGGGGGGGGGGGGGGGAGCAATGCGGCCACTCAAAGAGAAATAGAGGTTTCACCAAACCATGCTTATTTATAGAAGTTTACCACTCACACATTTTGAAATATTATAAGGTATCGCAGAACATATTTTTAAATGAAAAAGAAAATAATATAGAGGAACTACATGAATTGGCTTTGCTGGGTTACATAGTACCCAAGCATATAACGTGGTCCGTGTTATGGCATCAAGAACCCGTGTTTGTTTGTTCCGACTTGCGGGCCTATTTTCTAGGCATCTTCAGGGCCTAATATTAGAGAATATAAAGCGGCTGTAGCAGGCAGTTTTCAATCTGACACTTGTATTAGGCTAAATATAATAGAACAGAGACAATTTTAACCCTTTCGTGGTTGATGGGATGTATATGATGTTTTGAGCGATGGGACGCTTATGTCTCATATCTGTCTAGCGCTAGCATGTAGCGAAATACTTTCGCAACTTCGGCGTGTGTTCATAGTGCGTCTGTTTCACGATAATTGGATCAAATCTTCGTGTTTTCCATTCCAAGAATGTCTGAAGCACACTAACTATGTTTTCTTACACATCATAGACGTTTATTTGAAACATTACTATGCACTTCAATAATTCTGCTAGTTTGTACGTATTGGGACGTCTATGCTCTAGAAAACCTCGTAGAACGTAGAAAACATTTGTATATGGTATGTCAAAGCCATCTTCAAATACTATGTTGAAGGCTTGTGACCGGTATTTCATATTTTCCATTGTTAGGAGAATAAATGTGTTTTGCTACTGATTTTTTATACTATATCTCATAACTGTCACCCTTATAAAATCGTTCTCGAATTAAAAATTTAACTTTGAAAATGCTTCCGTTTGACATCTACGTCATAGCAGCTGACTGTTACGAGTTGCTCAAGCTCTTTAATTGTCAGCACTGGAAGACAAACAATAAATTATTCTCGTTCTCATTTCTATTGACACTGCGGTGGCCGCGCCACGTCCCGCTCTGGCCCTGAGATAAGCGGCAAACTTTACTTAATTCACGGCCGAATTCCCCAATGTCGATTAAAACTAAGCACGTCTTAAAATAGTCTCTGTATGTATACTTGTTTGTTATTGAGCAAGAAAATTATTCTCTTAAGAAACTATTATCTTTAGTTGACGCTTTTGGAAACTGCTGTAACTGAGTGAAGCAAATTATTATAAAATACGGCACGAACATTTGAACATTGCAACACGATTCTGGCCTTGTGACATGGACAATTATCCTGCTGGAAGATGCAACTTCTGTTGGGAAAGACATCAAGCATGAGGTGTTACATCTGGTCCCTAGTAATGTTCACGCAGTCCACAGCTATAATGGTATTTTCCATTACTACCACTGGTCCCATGGAAGCCCACGCGAATGTCCCTCACAAAATAATAGCAACAATAGTATGGCGCGCTGCATGTTTCCAGCAGCCGTTAGCCTTGATGAGGGCGTGCCTGGGCACGACCATCGACCTGGTTTAACAATAAACAGGATTCCACTGCCCAATCTCGATGATCCCGCGCCTTCTGTAATCATAACTGACGATGTTGTTGGGTCAACATGGGAATACTTTGGGGTCCTCCCCAGCGGAACTCCATTTTCAACACTATGCACTGAACAGTGTGCTCCAAAACACTCGTGCCTGCGCCAGCCCTGTACTCTGTTGTTAGATCTGCCACAGATCGCCGCCTATCCTGCTTTCGAGAGCCGGCAAGCGTCCTACCACTGCCTTCTGTGATAAGATTTGGACGTCCAATTTCTTGTCGCCTACTCGTGGTTTCGCAGTTGCGCATAGGGACAATCATCAATTGTATAAAGAAATGACTAGAATGAAAATTAATTCCGGACTGGGATTTGAAACCAGATTTTCCGCTTTACGCGAGCGGTAGCCTTAACAGCCGCGGCTATTTGTGGACGACTGACGGCCAGACCCAAGGTCGTTGCTGCGTCACAACCTGTAATCGTACACACAGTATGTAATTCCCGTACAGTGGAGGACGTCTTCATTGAAAGTCGCTGCGTGGTACCGGCCGATAAATATCATATTGCAGTGTCTGTGTCTGTGTTATGTTGGTGCCAAACACATAAGCTTGTAGGTTTCTGGGTGCATTATTTTCCTGGATAACATTTACGAGGGGCATCGTCCGTTGGCTGACATTGGCCCATGGGGATATATTTTAATCAGTCAAGTGACAGTTAGTCGTGATTGTAACACAGACTGGATATTCATCATTGATGATGGTTTTACCAACTGAACACGACTGAGAACTTTGCCTCGCCACGCCAACTGCTGCTCTAAGGCATTGTGAAATAGCTCCCTATAAGACGCAGCTTTATATATGCCAGTAAATGCAACTTACCCCTTTAACCGCTCTGGACGTGTTAGCGCGCGCGCCTTTGTACCTGTCCCTGTGTGCTCTGAACGTGTTTACGCGCAGACACGTTCAGAGGACCAGGTAGAAGGACCGGTGGCGTGCATAAACTCGTTCAGAGCACACAGGGACAGGTACAAAGGCGCGCGCGCTAACACGTCCAGAGCGGTTAAAGGGTTAAAAGTTGCAAAACCAGCTGTGTGAGTCTCTAATCGACTTCAATAAATACCCCTGTTGCGAACTACTGGACTTTTCATTCAGTTTTGTATTTTAGAAGTTTTAATACCTGTATTTAAACACCTGTGTTATAATGTATGAGTAAACAATTATGTACGAGCATAATCCCAATACGAGCCAAGTGACATACTGCACTTCGTCCAATTTATAACCAGCACTATGACCATCAGGGAAACGTTAGAGGAATCTTGTCGTATGCAATGAAGAACTGACAATTTTTCTTCGCGAATGTCACATGTGGGAAGGGGAGAACTATTCTATATCCCATTTACCTATCCCCATACGCCGTGCCGTTGCTTGCAGTGTACAGACATTGATAAAGTTCTAGAAAACGGTTTATTACTGCAAAAAATTCAATACACCTTTTTTTCTAGGACTAACAGTTTGTGCGTAGAGAGTTCTGTGTTAGCAGAAGAGCCAACACCGTGTTACGAGTCGAGGCCGAAATGCACACGTTTTAGCTCACGCAGGCTGGCGTGAGGAGGGAAGAACCATACTGACGTGAGGTCTGGAACATGACAAGGAATGAGAATTCAGAAAGCGGACGTAATTAGTTTGACACTTAACTTTAATCCATTAATGGTGAACGTCGCTCTTGACGGTACATGATTCACAATATTATCTGTTCAGAATACATTCTTGAAGATAGTAATTATAGTAACTGAATATGGCGCCTTGCTAGGTCATAGCAAATGACGTAGCTGAAGGCTATGCTACACTGTCGTCTCTGCAAATGAGGGCGTATGTAGACAGTGAACCATCGCTAGCAAAGTCGGCTGTACAACTGGGGCGAGTGCTAGGGAGTCTCTCTAGACTAGATCTGCCGTGTGGCGGCGCTCGGTCTGCAATCACTGATAGTGGCGACAAGCGGGTCCGACGTATACTAACGGACCGCGGCCGATTTAAAGGCTACCACCAAGCAATTGTGGTGTCTGGCGGTGACACCTCAGAGAGCGAGAGAAAACGAAAACCCCGCGCTACGAGCGTATGCTGTAGCTTAAGTGATTTCTGTGGGCCAATTTGAGGTGCTTTCCCGTCCTAACAGCTGTTCGTCTCGCCTTCCTCTACACCACTATGGTATGTTTAAACAGATATCGTTTATGCCCTGTATAGCTTCTCTTCGTTCATCCGATTTCTTCCGGAAGTCGGAGCCTCAGGGATTCCAACAAATCGTTCTTAAAGAGTACTGACTGTGTACTAACGCATCAGGTTCGCTGACTTTAACGTTATCTCGGAACTACTCTATATCTCATACCCTGTAGTATAAATATCATGGCTATCGGTGTGCGGTTGTTTTCCAACGACGTGCTATGTCTGTACTCTGAGGCTCGGTCGGTAGGTGAAAACGGCGGAGTTCATGCGAACCCTCATACTAGTACAAATTTTCGTTCAGGAGTATTTAAGGCAACAGTGGAACGAATGCAGATGTGCATGGATTCAAACAGACCCTATTTGAAAAGAAATCGCCGCTGATTGAACATATACTGCCAGAAAAAAGTTGTGCACCCGAACAGAAGACGTCAATTTTGATCCGATGTCGCCATCTGCCACCTGCGGGTTAGTATATGTAGGCCTACTGATAAAGGTTTCGACATCGTCCGCCAACAGAGAGCGTAGTGGCATAGCTACCAGAGTGCATCTTTGTCTACCCTTTACCACGGACTGCCCACAGCCAAGAAGGCTCAGTGTGGTGCAAACGTGTGAAGCAAGCAACATGCCGCGGAGACGCACTCGTGCTCCCTATGGCCAACTGAGCGTGTTTGAAAGGGTCTGATTGTGGCTTTGCTGGTGGCGGGATGGACCTTTCCGAGAATTTCCACACAAGTTGGAGGTGCTGCGCCAGTTGTGCATCAGTGCTGATGTCTGGTTACGTAAACATTCTCACTCCCGTAGACGAGATTCTGAACGTCCACGCAGCCTGACGACCGCCAGGACTGTCTTAAGGCCGGTTCCCACTAGAGCGCGGCAGCGCGTTGTGCGGCAACGGCAGCGGCAAGCGTTTTCCGCTTTGACGCGGCGGCTCGCGGAATTGGCGTTCCCATCTGGAAGCGGCAGACGCTAGCGGTAGCCAATGACGGACAGCCACTGAGGTACGGGGTGGGACCCACCGAAACGACCGGTGTGTTTGAATAACTATATCTTATACCTACATGAAGGAAAGACGAAGTTTGGTGAAGACATACAAATTTTTCACTTTCTGTACAATGTACTCTTTTACATATTTCATTATTCATGTTTTCTCATTTCAACATAAACAGATTTCATGACTACCGTTCATGATTGTTCACTATCTCCTTACACATTGAAACAATGTACGATAAAAGAGATTATTCAGATAGTTGAGCGAGACAAAAATTTAAAGTGTGATACGGTAGCAGGTACAGGAAAACACTAAAAACACAAAGGCTTGGGGGAAGGGATGAAAGTGGAAGCCACCTGATAGAATTTAGCACAGAGCACAATGTAATCATCGCCAGCACCTTGCTTAAGAATCATGAAAGAATAATACATACTTGGAACAAAGTTGTCGAAACCAGATTTTAAATTATAAGATATTTCCTGGTGCAGACGCAAACCTACAATAATTTATTGGTTACGAGCTGCGGTTTACAACTAAAGAGACAGTAAACGGTAGCAAATTAAGGAAATGGAACTTGAATAAGTCAAGACCCACAGTTTTTCGATAATCTTAAAGTTACCGTAATGCAACAACTGACTGAAACAGAGAAAGGAATCCGCTAGAATACGAATGGATATCTTTGAGAGAAAAAGTGGTGAATGCAGCAGAGTATGTGAACGGGAAGAAGGTACAGTAGAAATCATTAGATAAAACGTGATATATTAAATTTGACACGAGGGAAATATATAAAAATGCAGCAAATAAAGTAGGCCATGGGAAATAGAAATGTCTAAACATGACGTTGACAGAAAGTCCAAAACTGCAACGCGATTTTGCACTTGGAAAACAGGGGAATGAAAATGAGAAAGAACAAAGATAACTTTGCTCAAAGGAGAAGCAACTGCCAAGGACTCATCTGGCAAGCCAGAACTAAGCAAATAAGAGAAGGCTAGAAAGTGGAAGGAATATGTAGAGAGGAGAGGGGGAGGGGTTGTACAAACTAACATAAGCACAATGTTAGATTCCTGTGAGATGTCTGAACACGCAAGGCAATGCTGATCCTACCACTCAGTTAAGTAGACACACTGAAGAACTGCGAAACTGTGTTAATAGCATTTGCATGTTTAGAGAAAGATTTTGACAATCTTAATTAAAACATTCTTTGAAGCTCTAAAACATAGGGCCACAAGATTATCTACAACTTGTACAGAAACCATACTGCATTTCTAAGACTTTAATGACTTGCAAGGGAAGCAGTAATTGAGAAGGCAGAAGTAGAGAGGATATAAAATGAAGACTGTGAATAGCAACAAAAGCGTTCTGAAAAAGAAACTTTGTTCACATCGAATATAAATTCTAATGATTGGGTACAATTTTACAAAGGTATTTGTGTGGAGTGCAGCCTTGTATGTAAGTGAAACGTGGGCTATGAACAGTTCTGTCAAGAAGACAATGGACGCTTTCAAAACGTGGTGATCAGTAAGAATGCTGAAGATTAGATATGAGGATCGTGTAACTAAAGAAGAGGAACGGAATTAGAGCAGGAAGAGGAAGAGGAAATTACGGCACAACTTTGACTACAAGAGGGGTAAGTTGACAGGACATATTATGAGGCATCAAAGAGTAAGGACAAAGGGGTTGGGTGATAGTATTCCGATAATAATCATCTGTTGAAATGCTATTCTGCTATTTTATCGATTAATGTAAGCAGTGAATTTACTATTCCATGCACTTCTCCACGAAACATTTAAACCAGAACTGAAATCAGCTGAACACCAAATCTTTCAACCACTGTCTGACAACTACTGCATTCGCTTTCAACTTTCTATAACTATCACTGGCGAGCCACACACACATAAAGATATAAGGAGGACAGAAATAAACAAACATTAGTTTTCAGCATATAATTCTTTAGATTGGCAACATGCACATAAACAAACCAAACAGGAAGGGACATGAGGTGAACACACTGTAGTTATGACTTCAAATCAGTATTTTCGGTAAAATGTCTACAGCTAGTGACAGAAGAAAAAAGAGCGAACATGAAAATGTGCTTATGTTCCGTAATCTAAGTTTTAGTTCAACCTCCAGCATGTGACCAGGTGAGGGGAAACGCAGATGTCCGCCAAAAACTCTATTCATTGTAAGTAAACAGTTGTTGTTGTTGTGGTCTTCAGTCCTGAGACTGGTTTGATGCAGCTCTCCATGCTTCTCTATTCTGTGCAAGCTTCTTCATCTCCCAATACCTACTGCAGCCTACATCCTTCTGAATCTGCTTAGTATATTTATCTCTTGGTCTCCCTCTACGAGTTTTACCCTCCACGCTGCCCTCCAATACTAAGTTGGTGATCCCTCGATGTCTCAGAACATGTGCTACCAACCAATCCCTTCTTCTAGTCGTCCCACAAACTTCTCTTCTCCCCAATTCTATTCAATATCTCCTCATTAGTTATGTGATCTACCCATCTAATCTTCAGCATTCTTCTGTAGCACCACATTTCGAAAGCTTCTATTCTCTTCTTGTCCAAACTATTTATCGTCCACATTTCACTTCCATACATGGCTACACTCCATACAAGTACTTTCAGAAACGACTTCCTGACATTTAAATCTATACTCGATGTTAACAAATTTTTCTACTTCAGGAACGCTTTCCTTGCCATTGCCAGTCTACTTTTATGTCCTCTCTACTTCGACCATCGTCAGTTATTTTGCTCCCCAAATAGCAAAACTCCTTTACTACCTTAAGTGTCTCATTTCCTAATCTAATTCCATCTGCATCACCTGACTTAATTCGACTACATTCCATGATCCTCGATTTGCTTTTGTTGATGTTCATCTTATATCCTCCTTTTAAGACACTGTCCATTCCGTTCAGAGTAATCAGTTATTCACGTAAAAAAAGATGTGAACTGTTTTATAATCTGCAAGTATCACATATCAAAACAAAACTGAATCATTCTAGATTCCACCGAAGATGCCTTAAAGTAAAAGGCGAAACGCGTCTTGAACCAATAAAGTACACTGGATAAAGAAAAAAACGTTTGTTACTTCCAAAGGAAATAATCAATAGCTGTAGATAATTAGCAAATTACATCTTATGACATACCAGCAAATTAGTCTCGGTTTAACTTCTCATTACACATGCTATTAAATGCTGTTTAAAAAAATTCATCTATCCCTTCCGAAAAAACTGTAGTTTCTTTCATATCTTGGTAGTTAAACAGATTTTGGATATTTATCATGCGACGAAATACATGAGTTTTTACAAGTTATCGTTTGCAAAAAAACACGTTTCGATTTCTTGAACCGTTTACGAAATTTGCAGTTGATACAACCACATGGTTTACAACGAGCAGGACGAAAGTATCGGTCGCGTCGCGAACGACCCGCCCGCGGTCACCGCACAGCCCGTCCGCCGACATATCATTCAATATCTCGAGAACGGTGATAGCTATCGTTCTGCTCTCAGCTTTAAAAACAATTTCGATATGTTAACTAAATTTCATACGCAATAATGTATTACATAAAATGAACTGTACGCAAAGTCCACGCAATGCGTTTTTACCTCTGCACACTCATTCAAATTTCGTGTAAAGGTTTATGTAAATGCGATACAGCAAGTAACCACGACGAATAACGAAAAGAAATTCGGTCCTTTATCGAGAGAAGATATCAGGCTGTAACATGCCCAAGAACCAAATTTTTCTACCGAATAGTTTCCTTGGAATCGGATGATAAGTATTTCTTAGCTGCCGCCGCGTCCGCGCCAGCGGTTCGGCGAAAGTTCGTGTGGCCCAGGGGTCCGTACCTGACGTCACGCTCAGCGCGTTCTGTGATTGGCGGCGCGCACCTGGAGCGCGGCACGCGGCAGCGGAAGCGGTTCGACATGGTCAAACCGCGACGCAGAGCCCGCCGCGCCTTGCCGCTGACGCCATTTCCATGGCAACCACGCCGCTGACGCGCGGTTTTGACGCGCGGCAGCCCTAGTGGGAACCGGCCTTTATTGTAAGGGCAGCAGTGGCAGATCGTGCAGCTACCGCAACAGGATAAATGGGCTTGTGAGCGCAGACGTGTCAACATCAACTGGTACGAACCGGTTATTGGCATTAGGACTACGGGTGTGCGCACCTTTAGCACTCGTCTTCCACTCAAGCCACAGCATCGACCTGCACGCCTTGGCCAGCCTCTGTGGCCAAGCAGTTCTAGACGCTTCAGTCCGGAAGCGCGCTGCTGCTACGGTCGCAGGTTCGAACTCTGCCTCGGGCATGGATGTGTGTGATGTCCTTAGGTCAGTTAGGTTTAAGTAGTTCTAAGTTCTAGGGGACTGATGACCTCAGATGTTAAGTCCCATAGTGCTCAGAGCCATTTGAACCATATGCACGGCTCGACTGGTGCCGTCAGAGGATCACTGCACCAAAGTGATGCTCGTCTCGGCGTACGACGTAGAACTGGTGCGCGCTGTCTCGTAGAGTGCATTCGTCCAAGACTCACTGGCCCAACCCTATGCAGGCTCGGTACGTGCAGAATGTTGTTAAACCCTTTCTTTTGGCATTCTTGAAACAGGAAGGTGATGTATTATTCCAACAGGATAATGCTCCCCCTGTAACGCCGAAAATGCATATCCTCGTATTTCCATCTATTGTACTATAATTTTTTTTCTTATTTGGTTACCCGAATATATGATGTTTCTGTGTCTTTGTATATTGTAATTGTTTTACTATTTGTATATATATGCATTTATGTCGATGTATAATTGGTTTGTTGTGTAAAGATTATTTGTATTTTTACGCTGGGTCTGGCCTAGGGAAACTATGCTATCGAACCATTACATCGATAGGTCGCATGGAGAACCAAAGTGTTTAGGATCTTTGGTAGTGTTAACTCTGCCGCGTGGAGTGCGGGCAGAGCAGAGAGAGTCTGGCTGGGGTGGTGCAGTGGAGCAGGTGTGTTGTGTGAAGCTCCCGCGAGTTGCCGCGCTTTCGGGGCTTGGCAGCATGTAATTGCGCTCGACTTGCGATGATAGTTTCTGACATGGTGTCGCGGACGGGAAGCATTAGCTGGCGCACATCAAGAGCCCGTTTCGTCTGGTGACCGTGTCGAGAAGAAGGCGCGCCAACATCCAGCTTCTGCAACAGCGACGGCCGACAATGAGTGACTGTCGCCACCTCCTCGATCGACGGCTTCAAACCTTCAATCAGCCAACAAGGAAGACTGGAAACACGTAAAGTTTTAGAACTTTATGGCAGACCTCAGCTTTTCAAACTTTTAAAATTGTTTCATAACTAAATTACAGCAACGTAGCATGAACCTTTGTTGCTCATTGTCCCAATTGCATTGCCAAGCAGGATCCCTTCCTTTTCCGAAATGAGTCCGAGTGTCGTTGAAATTCAAACGCCAGCATCATTCGATTTCACTGCTTTAATTTCAAAGTTCAGTTAAGGTATTCATAGCTGGCTACAATATTTAGATTGCACAAGCACAAATTAAGAGTGTGAGTTTTGTTACCGTATTTTAGTTACCTGTGACTGCAGCTCAGCTTGGTATGTACTAAATTTTACTATTGTTAATTGTTCAGAATCATTCAGTTCAAGTTCAAAGTTAAATCTCTTATTTCTAAATTGCGTATATTGAAGTAGCTTTTGAAATGATTGTTGAGGTAGTCCAAGACTAACAGTATTTTACTGAATTTCGATGTGCTTCAGAAAGAAAGCTCACTATTAACTTCAGTCACTAAATTAACTTTCGATTTTCTGGTTTTATTAATTCTTTTGCTAAATTAAGTCAGAGTGTAGCGAAATTTATTACTTCTGACAAACTTTCAGTTTTCACACTACACATGTCAACCTTCAGTTGCCACGCTTCTAGTGCTAATTATATGTGTAATAACCTTTCTTTTTTCAGTTACTATAGTAATTGTCCTTAGGACTGGCGACCGTAATTTCCCCCAAATCTCAAATATCTAATTACCGCTAGTTAATTGTTAACGTAACGGCCGCACATTTACTTTCTTTATTAACTTTACCCCTTTTCAAAACTAATTTCCACCAGTTTTATTTGCATTTTTCCTTTCATGTAGATATAACCCTTTCCTCCCTCTTTACCGACAAATTGACTTCGGTGACGATTGCTTTTTCCCAAATTTCCATTAGGTACACGCGGTTTAATTTTTCATTGTCATTAAGGTCGATAAGTGAGGGGGAGGTTACACCCCACACACTGCCTGTGAAACTCAATGTGCTCTGCAGGACGTGCAGCAGCTTCCCTTGCCAACATGATCTCCGGACTTGTCTCTAAAAGAGCACATGTGCGGTATGATGGGACGAAAAGTGTTGCATGGGGGCTTAATTAAAATAAAATGAAAATACTTTTTAATTTTTAGTAGTTGTATGTCCGATTACGAAGTCTCGTAAACGGTTGGCCCTGACTAGTTTTAGTACGCAATCTAACTGCATAGAATAACAACAAGGAATGAAAGAAAATTTTCGTTAACACAATTAATTAATTAATTAAGTCCCCAGCAACTATAAAACCAACGCAACAACAAAGCACAAGTGTAACTGTTCTGTGTGTGGAAGTGTGATTCAACGTACACATCTGGCACGGTTCTTCTTCAATAAGACAAGAAATTTTAAGTATCATTTATACTGAAGTAATTAAAAAAAATATAAATACTATAACTGCGGAAGGAAACCAGAATTACACTCTAATACAAGAACACAAGCCAGATGCTTTGTTGACTGAACCTGTAATGACGCATTATTTAAGACACTGAAATAATGAAAAAACAGGGAATATTTTACCTTCATTTATATTGACGAAAAGCACTTTGATCATTACAACATCTCCATTCGAACAACATCTGCTGTCTAGCCCATCAAACGACAGCATAAAACATGGAACAAGCACTCTCCACTACGACTTCTCGACAAGCACTCTTCACTACGACATCTCAGCAAGCACACTACCTACTACGAGTTCTCGACAAGCACTGCCAGTGGAGGCGGCGGAATAATACTCTTTGGCGCAATCTCTGGCGCTGTGGCTCAGTGTAGCCACCTTTCAGTGTCTCCTGTTACTCGTCATCCAACAAGTGTTTTACAGAACTAACTGAACATGTCGAGCAGGCGTGCGCCGGACAGTATTGACCATCTGTACGATCGACTGGATGCCATGAGTCAGCGCCTGCATTGCCACCTGTGGAGACTACACTATGTACTAATATGCCTGTTTAGTCATGCATCGGCACCTGGTTCCTCAGAACCGTTTGTGCTGTTGACTTATAAATGTAATCATTTCATATATCCAACATGCACTGTTGTAAAAAAAAAGACTTGAGTGAACTGGGAACATCTAAAAGGGTGTACTAATTCTATTCCGGCAGTGTATTTTGGTAGGTACACGAGTTTGCAGCATCAGTCTCGGTGATAAATGACAGATTTCTAAAGAACATTTTTTTTCACGAACGCAAGAATACGGCTTTCCTAAACAGGTCACAGAATTCCTTCAGTAAAAATGTCTTCTAGGAAGAGACAGAGCGTCTGCTGTGAGCGTGGCAGCAGGCTGCGTAGCCGTCCAATGGATTCGCGTCGTCCTGACGTCACTCCGGCGTCCGAGAGCGTATCGATTGAAGACATTTAATGTATGATTGGCTTAACAACTTTTAGGCCGTGTTACCGCGAAAGCTTGACAGCCGCGAGAGACGGCTCGATGAGCGCCTTATTGGCAGAGATCCTCTCTGACCGCCTCCGCTGATGCTGAAACGACGAACTGCGCCACTGTGCACCTAAAGAACACTGGCAACTTCACTGCGTTAAACGGCTGTTGTCAGTGGATTTATTGTTATCTCGGCCGAAAGACAGAGCTCGTTCGTCGTTAAATTTACGCTGGCTGACAAAAAAAGTGAAGCACACAGAAGACATGGTTGCATGTCAGTGTAACTTCGTACACATACACACCATCACAGGATATATAATTGTTTATAGTCGCAATTGTCTGTGACAGTTGGAACGGCCAACAGAATGTATTAGTCCAACATGTATTTCGTGTTGTTACTAGGCATGGTAATACATACATGCTGATTCGTAGTAACTTTTAGAAACACCCGATGCGACGAAGATGACGCTGACATTAATGGTAGACAGATGGGGCCGCAAAAGTCGGGAAATACCCCAAAATTAGATGACAAATGTCGAACATGTGACGTCGCCAGATGACGTGCCTCGCCGCACGTCCAGCGGTGTATCCTATCGGTCTTTCGCATCTGATCATTCCAACCTAAGTCAAGCATTTACGTCAGTGAGGCTCCGGGCCTACATGCGCATCTTTAGCGCGTGGGGCTCAGGGTTCGAGTCTAGTGTCTAGTAGGCAACGCTTTTTTGCATTTGCATTAGACATTTATGTGTTTACGTTGAGGTTAGATTTGTTATTTTATTTACTTGTCTCGCGGTCTCCGCTGGTTAATTGCAAAGTACAGTACAACACAAATAAGTATAAGCTTCCGAGCTCCATCGCTACCAGTAAGTGACCTACGTGTTCTAAATTAAAGTCTGTAAACAAAAAAAGAGGGGGCAAAAGGAAAGAAACACAAAATAAGAATATCTTCTCCTTGGTTGCAGCGAGGATAATAATTTTGTATCTTCTACGTTTACAACAAATAACATTTACAAAGCATGTTCGAAAATCTATTAGCCTAGCGGAGCGATGTGTAGTAGCACTGCCCCCTACTGAGGAGGGTAAGATGGGCAAGTCCAATCGCTGCATGTGTGGCGAGGTGCGTCATCTGATGACATCACATGTTCAAAATTTGTCATCCATTTTGATTGATTTTAGGGAAAGGACCAAACAGCGAGGTCATCGGTCCCGCCGGCCGAAGTGGCCGTGCGGTTAAAGGCGATGCAGTCTGGAACCGCGTGACTGCTACGGTCGCAGGTTCGAATCCTGCCTCGGGCATGGATGTTTGTGATGTCCTTACGTTAGTTAGGTTTAAGTAGTTCTAAGTTCTAGGGGACTAATGACCTCAGAAGTTGAGTCCCATAGTGCTCAGAGCCATTCACCGGTCCCATGTGACTAGGGAAGTGTAGGGAAGGAAGTCGGCCGTGACCCATCAAAGGAACCATCCCGGCATTTGCTGGCATTTAGAGAAATCGTGGAAAACCTAAATCAGGATGGCCGGAGGCGGGTATGAACTGTCGTCTTCCCGAACGCTAATGTGCTAACTACTGCGCCACCTCGCCCAGTCCATCCACGTTTGGGGTATTTCCGATAGTAAACTACTTGTCTTAGCAGCATCTACGTCGCTTCGGGGTTTTTAAAATGTTTTTCAGAATCACCCAGTATAAGGGTCATGAACAGTGTCGCATGTTGAGTAATCATTGTGAAGGACACGAAGATGCTTACGGGAGACAGCGTTATCAGCACTTGACAGAATTCGATAGCTGCGTCATTGTCGATCTCCATATGGCCGGCTGGCGGAATCGTGCATTATCCAGTTTAGTGGAATATTCGGATGTGAGACAGGTCCCATGTTAGACCGTGAAAGAAAGTTCAGATCGACAACGTCTGACCACCACAATGGAAAATCGCCGTGTTGTCCACCAAGCACATCGTGACCACTTCACTTCTACGCCTGCCATTCGAGAACAGATTATGAACTCTCTGCCACATTGTCCGATCTCACAACGATGGTTGGAGACCAGCAGTAGCCGCACTAGGGAATCACTGTTCCATCCATAGGCTGGCGTGAACACCGCAACAGAAATGGCTGTGTGTGGAGTAGCGCCCTAACCAGGAATAGCGGACTGCTGATCAGTGGCGTCGCATTGTGTTCGCCGATTAATTACTGTTCTCAGTGTCCCGGATGACCACCGTCGACGGGTATGGCGGCAACCTCTGGATGGTTCCACGCTTCCAGTGTTTTGGTGAGGCACTGCGGTGTCACTCCTGGCGTCTTGGTGAGAGGAGACATCGGCTATGAATTCAGGTCATAGCTGGTGCTGATTCGAGCAACTCTGACGGCGTAACAGTATCGTGTTGACATTAATCACCAGGACAACGCACATCTGCACATGGTAAGTGTGTCTGTGAGGTGTCTGCCTAATGTTCAGGCATTCATATAATCGGCAAGAAACCCAGAGGTGTCCCTGATAGAACATGTGAGTGACCACCTCGGACGTCAACTCTGCCGCAGTCCCAGTATCGAGGATATCTGCGTGCCTGGTAGCCTCAAAAGAGGATACAATGATTTTATGGCACCCTTCTCAACCGAATCAGTGCATGCGTTCAGGCCATACCGGGGAGCATCGTCATATAGATGAGTAGGCTGATTCTGTCTAGGCCGTTGCACATTTGACTTGATTTTGTAATCAGTGTAGCAACGTAACATACCCTGTCAATCTGTGAAACTTCATTTCGTTTCCGCATCCACTTCATTTTATTTTTATTATATATGTCATGTTCCGTAGGACCAAATTGAAGAGCAAGTCTCCATAATCATGGAACGAGGCAGTCCATGGAATTGTAACGGAAGAATAATAACAGATAAAATGAAACGTACATGAATCCTAAGCGGACGACAAGCCATAAGTTTCAAATGGTTCAAATGGCTCTGAGCACTATGGGACTTAACATCTGAGGTCATCAGTCCCCTAGAACTTCGAACTACTTAAACCTAACTAACCTAAGGACATCACACACATCCATGCCCGAGTCAGGATTCGAACCTGCGACCGTAGAGGTCGCGAAGTTCCAGACTGAAGCGCCTAGAACCACTCGGCCACACTGGCCGGCGCCATAAGTTTAAGTAAACATAATCAACAATGTTACACACGAATTAGCTTAATTTTTTGATTTTTTCCAGGGGTTCATCGAGAGAATAGAAGTCAGCCACTGGGAAACGCTTCAGATAGACTTGAAAATGCGAGAATTACTGCTAAGATTTTTGAGTTCTTGTAGCAGCTTATTGAAAATGGGTGCAACAGAATACTGCCGGTCTTTCTGCTCAAGAGTCAAAGAGGTGCGTTCCAAATGCAGATTGGATTTCTGTGAGTGAAAGCTGCTAACTCTTAGGAATAAGATGATATGATAACATCAAACGACGCCAAACAAAATATATATTAAGAGGCCAGTGTAAGAATTTCCAGACTACTGAAAAGGGGCCGACAAGAGGTTTGCAAACTTATGCCAGATACTGCTCGAACCGCCCGTTTCGGAACCTAATCAGAAGAGACACTTCGAAAAATACCATGCGCCATAAGCGAATGAAAATAAGCAAAGCAGAGTACTTTTTGTGTCGAACTGCCGCTTGTTTCAGATACTGCTCTAACAGTAAAAAAAAGTAGCATTTAGTTTTTGAACAAGATCCTGAACATGGGCTTTCCATGACAGCTTACTATCTGAACGGCTAGGAATTTGAACACCTCAGCCTCACTAGTCATATGCCCATTCTGTGTAATGAAAAGATCGTTTTTTTTTTTTAGTTGGGTGCTGGAAACTGTAAAAAGGAGGTTTACTGTGATTTAGCATCAATTTGTTTTCTAAAAGTCATGAACTTATGTCTTGAACTGCATTGTTTGACACTGTGTGAATGTTTTACACTACATTCCTCGCTGCCAAGCTACTGCCATCAGCAGAAATATTTTAGAATCACCTGTATCACTAACAGACTAATATACTAATAGAATCTCAAGTATTACATTCACACGCACAAACAAAATCTACACAATTATCAATGCACATGCCCCTATAAATGAGGACAACCGGAAAAACAAAGAAACAGTGGATGCCTCTTGGAATCATCTAGATGACATTATTCAGAAAATTCCAGATTAAAAAAATCATCACTCTTCTTGGAGATTTTAATGCACAGATTGGTAAAGAAAAAAGATATAAGAAAATATTTGGAGACTATCCTGCACACAAGAGAACAAACAGAAATGGTGTGAGGCTAATAGAACTTTGCCAAGCTTCTTAAATCCACATCTTTCAAGAAACTACCACGAAGACAAAAGACATGGATATCCCCAAATCCTAGCCTTGGGGAATTTCAATCATGTGGCAATCAAGAAGATTTTTCGCAAAGAAATCATGAATGTTAGGGTACTCAGGGGTGCAAACTTGGATTCAGACCACTACCTTTCTAAAATTAAGTTCAAAATCATCGCAAACAGGAAACGCAGCATGAAACAAATTAAGGGTCGGAATTACAACACAGAAAAGATATTAAAATCAGATGAATTCACAAAAGCAACAGAAACCATTCAGACACAAAGCTGGGAGTATATCAAGGAAAACCTCATTACTACAGCCGAACAGATAGCACCTAACATAAAAGTAAAAAAAATAAAAATAAAAAAAAATGTCTGGTGGTCGCTGGAATGTGATGCCCTCATTGAAACAAGAAAAAAGGCATGACAAAACTGGAAATCACAGAAAACAGAAGAAAGCAGACTGAATTTCATTACAGTTAGAAAACTGGTAGATAAAAATGTAAAAAGGATTAAGAAGACACATGAAAACAAAATTCTCCTCCAAATTGATGAAGAATTTGCTAAAAACAACACAAGAAGCTTTTACAGCACTTTCAAACAAAGATTATCAAGATTTAAAGCACACATCCTCCAATTTCGAGATGTAAACGGGACCATCGCTCACAATTAACACGGAAAATTGCAAAATACTTTGAGAAACTCTTGAATTGTGAACCCATCCTTGGAAAATTTGAGTCCATCCCAAATAACCGTGAGAAGCCGGATTCAGAACCACCGATGACTGAAGGACTACAGAAGGTCATTTCAGAACTTAAAAGCAACAAAGCGTCCGGAGAAAACCAAATAGTGGCTGAACTATGGAAAAAGGCTGACAAAAATGCGATTACATCTCTTAAGTGCGTTTTCGATAAAATCTGGAAAGAAGAAGAGATCCCCACAGAATGGAGAACAGCTCTCATCCACCCTAACCACAAGAAAGGTTTGAAGACAGACCCCAACAATTAAAGAGGAATATCACTGCTGGATATAACATACAAGGTTCTTTCTAAAGTCCTTTTGAACAGGGCAGAGTCGCAACTGGACCCGCAAATCGGGGAATACCAGGGAGGTTCTAGAAATGGTACCCCATGTTCGGAACAAATACTAAACCTCAAAAACATCAAGGCACACCAAAAATCAAGGGAAAAGGCATACGTAATCTCCTTCATCTATTTCGGAAAAGCATATGATTCGATTGATAGAGAATCTCTATTATCAGTCCTGGAAGAAATGGGTTTGGATTAGAAAACAACTAATATTATAAAAGCGACCCTTGCAAATACATTTTCGAAAGTTAAATTTATGGGCGAATTATCAGAACCCTTTGAAATAAAAACGAGAGTGCAACAGGGGGTGGTCTCTCACCGTTGCTGTTCAATTGTGCGCTTGAGAAAGTAGTCAGAGAGTGGAACACAAATATCAAGAGTGGTATAAGACTGGGTTGCAAAAAGAAGAACCTTAAAGTAAATTGCATTGCTTTTGCAGATGATATGGCCCTGTTGGCCAAAACAATGGAAGAAACACGGTAGCAAATCTTTGAACTAAAGAAACAAGCAGCTAAAATAGGTCTTCACATTTCCTTTGAAAAAAGTAAGATATTGACAAGCATCAAGTACTCACATAAATACCTCAGAGTTCAAGAACAAAAGATTGAAATAGTTAAAGAATTCAAATATCTCGGAGAATGGATTAGTTGGAATGCTGGGGAAAGCAAAGCAATGGAATCCAGAAAAAAGAAACTTGAATTGGCCTTCCAACTAACAAAAAACGCATACAACAAAAAATCTATTTCATGGGGGTCCAAAATTACACATTAGAAGACAGTGATTAAGCCGGAAGCATTGTATGCAGCAGAAACACTAAACATGAATTTCAAAGGCCAAATGGAGAAACTTGAGATAAAGGAAAGAAGAATTTTAAGAAAAAATCATAGGACCAAAATTTCAAGACAATAAGATTACATACATCAAAAATGAAACTATCTACAAGAAAATTGAAAAACTTTCAGATATTATGCGAAACAGGAGAATAAATTTTTATGGTCATCTTCTCAGAATGAATTCCTACAGATTAACTAAACAAATCTTTGACTTTTTCCGTAACTGCAAAACGAAACCCAACTGGTTTAAAGAAACTGAGAAAGACCTAGCAGAACTAAAGATTTCAGAAAATTCACTTATTGATCGAACAGCTAAATTAATTACTAAAGATGAAAACATAATGTTCCAAGACAAATCTACACATAAGTCCAAACCCTTCATCTCGGAAGCAGAGAGGAAAAGAAGAAAGAATTAAGAAATACTGGGCCCTAAGGAAAGCACAACGCACAAAGAAATGATTGATCCAGCGTACCTCAAAGAGGGTGAAACGAAAGAAGAAGACTAATAGACATCACTTCTAGATCATTCACTTTTTGTTACTCTTTGTACTTTATTACTTTGGATTTGAAATAAATAACAATAATTCACAATCCCCGCAATTGTTAAACAAAACGTAAAGCAATTAATGCGAAATTCAACAATGTTGTTTCGTTACTGATTACGAAAATATTACATGTCGCTCAACTCTTTTACCTAGAAACGAATGTGTGTTTGTGTTTTTGAATGTGTGTGTGTGTGTGTGTGTGTGTGTGATAACATCACGCATTTGATACAGTAGTAATGACCGATGACGTCTAGCAAAGTCAACTTTGCGCCGAAAATCGTTGGAGAATCACTTATTACACTAAATTCTTTGGAGAACGACAGTATATTTGGGACAGGAAGTGAAACTCGTTCAGAGAGTGATAGATGAGTAATTTATCAGTATATAGGTGTTCATTTTAGATTTAGTATCGAGGGGGATCTTTTATAGATGACAAGGGCTACAAATCGTGCCGACTGTACCCTGTAGTTGAAGTAACATCGTAGCCGCATCTGAGCCCCTATCTGTTCTTTCTCAAGCGAAGTCGATATCGAGTACAGAGTGCAAGAGGCTTCATGGAAGGGATACACACTCGAAGCGACCAGCCAAACGTGTCCCCATCATCGATTGTCATCCCGTCATCACGGGATGAAATTTGACGATATCCTGATAGGTTCCAGTACATCTGCTTATTGGAACAGTGTTTAGAAGTATACAATTGATATTAGGGTGCTAGAGAATATGATTAATAGAGAGAAGAACTTAGCAAGGCGTGGAAACCTGTACTATCTCGCATCAAACTTCGCTGGAACTGTTAGACATAGAAGAAAAATGAATGGGACTATTTCGCAGGAAATTTAACGTAGTTTAATTTTGTATTGGCACAAGTTTTCGCTATAGGTTGCAGTTTTCGAATTATTCAAGGAAAACGTAAAAAAGCGACCTTCAAATGCGCCCAAACTCACCCCCATCAGTCAGGATTTTTATTAGTATGTTGTTCATGGCACTCCCTCCTTCCACTATACAAAAATTTGTGACTATATGAATTATTTCCCAAATTCGACCTTCTTTGGTCTTCATTGTCTGGAAAAGAACACCACTGTCTTAGTCAGCTTTTCTCGTAACATTGTTAATATAAAATTTCACGTGAGGGAAAAACGACTTTCATAAACGCCATGTGAAAATTAATTACGTTTACAGTTAGATTCAATCTTAAACCTTACAAATACAGCAGTTTCCTAGTAGGAAGATCAGACAAGCAAAATATTTAATTGTTAATTTTAAATCAAATGTGTGTGAAATCTTATGGGACTTAACTGCTAAAGTCATCAGTCCCTAAGCTTACACACTACTTAACCTAAATTATCCTAAGTACAAACACACACCCATGCCCGAGGGAGGACTCGAACCTCCGCCGGGTCCAGCAGCACAGTCCATGACTGCAGCGCTTAAGACCGCTCGGCTAATCCCGCGCGGCCCTGTTAATTTTATTTAAATTCGCAAAATCGTCAGGTAAATTAACATAAACGTCAATTTTACAATTTGTAAGTACAGGACTAAGCCGGTGGCGTAATGGCCCCATAAATGAAGACCAAAAAGGGTTGAATACAGAACATAATTTGTGTAGTCGCAAATTTTTGTCCAGTGGAAGGAGGAATTGTCATGAACAACCCTAACCGACGGGGTGAGAGTGTGTGGGTGCGTTTGTTCTTTTGCGTTTCCGTTGCATAACACGGACCACGGTCTCTAACGAAAACATATCCTAGAACAAAATTAAAATACATTAAATTTCCTACAAGTCCTGTTCATTTTTTCTCTAGGACTAATAGCTCCCGCGAAGAGAGGGAGAGAATACTGATAATCCGTAAGACGCGCATGCGTTGCAGTTTCTCAGTTGTTTTTGTGAGCCAAATTTGATGTAGTTTCCCGACTTGATGCATCTCAAGTCTCCTATCGAATTGTTGTTCTTGATTTTCTCTACACCACAGTGGTACGTCGTAAACAGTTATCGTTTATGGCCTGTTGAGGACGATGGTTTCCAACCCTGGCGCAGGTTTTCAGCGACGCTCAGCAACAGCTGCGGCGTCTCTGCTTAAGATGGCGGACAGATGGAGCGCCGAAGTGTTGTGTCATGTTGATTTTATGATCCGGCAGCAAATCCGAGACGACTATCAAAGATTATTAAGCCAGAAAAGCGTGTGAACTCTTAACTCTCATATGAACTGTATATCTTTTTAAATGACTAAATCGGTTTTAACGGCACTCAAAAGCAGTTCACTGTGCGAAGTGTCCGTTGTACTTTTCCATAGGACTTATTTGAGCTACTTTTGAGTGGCATTTTATTACTCACAATCCTTCTCCGCTGATGTTGGAACAGGGAGTGACTCATATTGTAGGAGTGGTATTGTCCACTGTTAGCGGAAATCACGCATCATTGCATGTGCTCGTTGCAGCTTAGTAATTTATGTATTGATATTACTAGTGCCATGACAAACTCACAAGTCCATTTTTCACATTCCAAACTTACTGCAGCACGTTTAGGTGGTAACACACACAGAGAGGATAATGGGTAACAAGTGAAAAATTTAGATAGTCAGGAACGTGTAGGTATAATAAGAAGTGTTGTCATGATGTCACCGACTGGAAGCTGATGTCTGCCGTGTTAGTAGTCCCAAACATTAGCTTTGGTGCAAGTGTTTCGATCAAACATGCCAGCTTGCATCATTTATAGGTGTACTAGTCGTTCCGATTATAGTCTAGAGTGTAAATAAATCACGTTTCAATCGTAAGTGTGCTCTTTCAGCAGATATTTCCTTGTATTTGCATGATTTTCTGTTGTGCTGGTTACTTTCACTTTAATAGTTTTATTTCTGTAATTTGACTTTAAACATCCTATCAACATAACACGAAGAGCGCTCTTGGTTGAACACAGTAAGAAGGAAATACTGCCAACCATCAGGCACAGCAAAATATGGTCTCAGAATCTTCGGGAAGAAGGCTTAGACGAAATCTCAGTTTCGTTATTTCGTATTAAGGAAAACGCTGCAGTACGAAAGCAGCCTTTTCACATAACACGCTTCGCTTATTGGTTATTCGAAATATGTAACAAAAAGAAAGTTACACTAACGAGGCCAAATGCGTCGTATTATTGAATGAAATATGCCTTTAAGACCAGAAAAATGTGTAAAAATGAAAGCATTGTAATATATACTACTTAAAATAACTGTTGCATGGACGTGACAGAAATTAAGAACAAGAAGCAATTGTAAACAGTAGTTTGCTAACGTGTGGAGTCTACTAACATGGTGGGCCGGCTTCAAAGCAACGTAGAGCGTAGCTCCCCTTATTATACCTCCGTAGTCAGGAAACTGTTAACGAAAGCGTATTGACAGCTAGAGTTGCGCTCTACCAAAACTACGGTTCGTTAGTTTTGGTACACTACATAAATGACGTAATAAATGGTAGGATTCGTGGTAGTATTGGCAGCGAAGGGAACGTAAATGAATACGTAAGAGAGAAACTGTGAGCCGATTACTTCTCTTCGTTTTCTTTCTTTCTGCCTTTCTTTTTTATTTTATTTATTTATTTTTTGCACATAATTAGGGCTACTCATCATTCAGCGTAAGTCCAGTGTGTATTTTATGTGCTTAAGAATACAAACTGCATTTTATAAATAATAAAAATTAGTTGATCATATAATTATCACATATATATACATATATATAAATTGAAAGATGCCAAAGTTGTTTATGAATAACAGAAACATGTTTCATATAAGGTCAATGAAGTATTGGAACAATGTTTGACATCTTTTTGTTTTGTGCTTTTTTTTACATTTTTGTTGCGGATATTGTGCTTCCTAGCGCTATATGATAAATCTGTATTGTTTTTCTTCATTTTTACTACAACATACTTCTATTTTACTTTACAAATCGACAATTTTCAAATAAGACCTGAATTAAACATTGGTAATTTCAATTTTCTTATAAATACTCATTGCTTTTAAGTAACAGACAAGAGGGTAACTATGTAGAACAGAACTATTCTATAGGTTACCTGGCCCTTTATACAGTAAAGAAAACGATGACTAAGAGGTAACGCCCGATAGGTATGCACCACGCCTAACATACAGGTAATGCAGGTACGACATCAAAAGACCAAATGTGCTAGAAAAACTACCGCAGTCTCCACTATCTTATGATTGTCTACAGTAGCCTACGGCTACTTTACAACTCTAAATACACTATATTATTTACTCCCAGCAACAAATGTAATAGTATAGTAGAATCATTCAAAAAATCACTATGGCTGTGTAACTGAAGTTCGCATAATCAGCAGGCTTTGACAGAATAAAAAATTCCGTAAAAATAAAGCCTCACAATTTTGATAGTTGTTTTGCGACATTACTGGCGAAGAACTCACCACTTGTGTAATGAATTGATCGTTAAAATTTACAGAAGAAATGACTGCTCTGATATTCAAGATCGATTCTCCATAAGCCATGCGAAATCGACCTAACATGTTGTTGAATATGGTTTCGAAGATGCTTTCACGATTAGGCAACGACAGTGTAAAACCTTTATCAAAGAAATTGATTGGCCCACGTAAGGCTCCCAGAATAACAGACAAAAAGGTGTGCATCATTTTATCAGAGTACAGAGATATTTTCTGCCTCACATGAACATTACGAACACTATAATTATTTACAAAAAATTCATGCAATGTCATGTAGATTGATATTAAAGGAAGATATAAACTAATAGACGCATCTTAACGAAGACATTCTGCTTAGACTACACCCTAGTGACGGATCGCAGTCACTCGCCAGGTCGCAAAATCTATCCGTAGATCACACGTGTGTGGGCTAACTACGCATCGCAGTGATGGATCGCGGATCGCTCGTAGTACTCAAGGCAAGAAGAAAGGGATCAGGAAAATGAGCATATTTCTTTAAAGCCAAATAATGAATTGATCAGCGATTGGCTCAGCTTCTCCACACTACACGCCCGCTCCCTCCTGGACACGCAGCATCTACGTTTGTACTCAGATGACGAATCCCACTGACCTTTCTGTTATTCATAAACAACTTTATAAAAATATTACCTCCCTTTACATTGGTCTCGAATCTGTCAGCCAGTCACTTGAAGCTAGTGCTCCTTTCAGAAGATTTTCTGGCAGTTTCCATTTCCGCTCCGACGCCTCCAGTGTTGTAGGGGCCTCGAGGAACGCGTCGCCCACGCCAACCTCTGTCAGTGCTCGGCTCTGATTAACTCCCAGACACGCAGTACTACAGAGTACGTGGTGCTATCCAGTATCAACTAACGAAAGGACTAATAATCGGATTGTGCGCCATACACAGTGGTCTAATATAAACATAAATCAAAAACAATTGACAGAATATTTAATGTACGGTGGCAAAGTCTTGCCGCCTTACA
Organism: Schistocerca serialis cubense; assembly: GCF_023864345.2. Taxonomy (NCBI): domain Eukaryota; kingdom Metazoa; phylum Arthropoda; class Insecta; order Orthoptera; family Acrididae; genus Schistocerca; species Schistocerca serialis. The sequence continues at coordinate 869,062,105 of NC_064638.1, read as the reverse complement.
CACTCACCTGCCCTTTAGCGCATGAAGAAGATGCGGTGACAATAACGGAACTAAAGAAGAAAAAAGCATCAGATCTGAACGGGATCCGTTCAGAGGTATTCAAAAGGCTAGCACAACGAATTACCCCATACTTAACAACTAATAAACGACACTGTATGACTAGGCAAGGCATCTACAGTTTGGAAAACCTCAATGCACTAATCATCAAAAAAATCGATGGACAGAAATCCCTCAGTCCCAGAAAAGTATAAGCCAATTTGCCTTATATATACAATGGCTCAGGTCCAGGAGAAGCTAGTGTGGTGATTATTAAAAGCTCATAGAGCTCTTCAGAGCCTCAGCCCACACCTTTCCGTATTTAGACAAGGAAAATTAATAGACAACACTGTTAATAAACCTCTAGAAATTATCACAACAACACAAGTATGCCATAGCCATCATGATAGACATTGTAGGTGCTTTCGACAACCGTTGAAGGCCTACAATGTTTGCGAGGGTAAGACAAATACAGGTCCCTATACAACCATTTCTTAAACCATTGCAGGGACAGAGAAGCAGAATGGCAGGTGGACAATCGGAAAGTAATCAGAAGAATTACCGAGGGTTGCACTTAGGGGTCGAGTTACGGTCCCATCTTCTGGGACATAATTATTGAACCGCTGTCGTACCTGTAGGATGGGGGTTTGAGGGCAGATGGAGTTGTCGCATACGCAGATGATCTACTAGTAGTAGTCTCGGCAAACGACAGAGGCCAGCCAGAAGAGAAAGCCAATGGCACAGTAAACACAAACACAAAGTGGTGCACCACAAACATGGATAACAGAGGCCAAAACAACGCGCACATTACTGAAGGGTCGAGTGAGAAAGGATTCTTCGTTAAGAACTGGGAATAAAAGTATAAAAAAAAGCAATCGTAACATAATATCTGAATGTATACGTCGATAAACGATTAAATTTTCATGAACGATAGAATTGCAGACAAAGCAGAAAAAATGGTACATAAATTGGCAATATCGAACTGAGGGAATACAGACTACTCTTACAACTTAGACAAACACATCGCTGTGCACTTTTCGAATCCCTACTTTCCTTTGCAGCCAGTACATGGGCACATCGATTAACTCACGTCACAAACAGAACGTCTGTCAGACGAGGGCAAAGGACTGTCCTGCTTTGACTGTCAGATGTGTTCGGCACCACATCGATGATAGCACTGTGCGTGGTGCTTGGAATACACCCGACTGATATCACTATCATATAGCGGGCGGCAATGTGCTAGTTAAAGAAGGGTAGACTTCACCAGGTATGATTGATAACCGGTGCACCTATTAATAAAAATGTCAATTTAAGCTCTGGCGAATCGAGACTTGGTAAGGTGAATGGGATTTTAGTGATAAGTGACATTTACCCCGATATCTCGGAGCGGTTAAGAGTGAAACGTGCCGATCCTACCCACGCCATGGTGCATTTCTTAACCAGTTAAGATTTTATCCAACGTACTTAAACTGCACAAGTCTAAGTAAGACACCAAACTGCATTTTTCCGGAATTAGGAACCCCAGAACATACTGTCCTGTGCCGTGAAAATTACAGAAACACCAGACATACACAAAGTAACCCCTGAACGCCAGATATATGAAGTCATTAGGAACGTTTCTAATGGAAGTATCTTAATTAGCATACGAAATTTCTAAAACAACTTACAAAGAGCATAGTAGGCCATACATGGGGCAATTCAATACGCAGCAAAACGAGAGACTCCATATGGTGGGAGAAGAAGAGGAGGAAGAAGACATTTAAATGTTAACTGGCTATGAACTCCAGACACTTTGACGTGAGATATATTACAAGTAAGTACATTAGGCTAAATATATATCTGTCATTCTTACCGAAAGGTCACTCTGAAACTTCACATAAGCATAAGGTAGTATATTTAACAGGGCCCGAATATTGTTACCTAAGGCACTATCAGCCCGTACACAACCTTAGATCTATGTGTATTGTACCCAACAAGTTAGATTTAGCTTAACCAAATTACCACACCAGTAAAATATAATCAAGTCTGATGTCTGGGGGTCAAAGGCTCAATGAAAAATGCCGTTGTATTCACTCGCAAACATTAAGATGGCGGCTCTAACGTATATCATTTAGATCATATTGTGTTCTTTTCTCTTCTAAATTATCAAACAGTTTATATTTCCATTTCACGAAACTGTTATTTTATTTTAAATTGGTAAAAAGCTGTTTCAACATTAAAGAAACAAGAGCAAAAGAAAGGCCCGCTTGTGGACGCAGGCATTAGTGGTGGGCGGACAGACACAGTGGCTAACGCTGCTGCCAGTGGCACGCATATCTGTGGATTCCGCCAAAGACCGACATCGGCACAAGACGGCCTATCTTATCAAATCAGTACGCCACCATGTGCACGGTCACAATGAAGCCGATCTCACAGCCAAACGTACAGTTTTCGGACAACAGCTGGTGAAATTCAAATCAGTTTGTTTTCTTTGGCCATTTCAGCTGACACGAGACGAAACATGGACAGTGAGAAACTGAAAAGTTTGTTTCAAGAAAGAAGAAGTTTGTACATCCTGACGGTGAAACTATGGACTGAAAACGCAGGTTTCTTGGAAACCACAAGAATGTAAAAATCTTTATCTTACATTTTAAGTGTAAATTATGACTTCAAAAAATAATTTGTTCAAGTGAGGATGGCGTATTGCTTGAAGTTGCTATAGTAGCTCTCTTTTTAGGTTGTGGTAGGCGGACAACAGTTGCCTACAAATTATTATTACTGCTTGCTGGCTTTTTTGTGTCAGTACGGTGGTGATTCTGTTGCAGAAAGTAGTGCTTTATGTGTTCAAAGTATCTTTTCTAAACTTTTATGTTTGTCTGACACACGTATGCTGAATGACAATCATTGACGATTAAGTGACGTGTGTCTCCACACAGCAAAACGGAGTGTTTGTAATGTTGCTGCTCAATGTCATTACGTGTCATCTCGAGTATGTAAAGCCGAAGATCATACGCGAAACACTTTCGGATAACGAAAGCTAATTTCTGGTATTTGTAGAGGTGTGTACTGAACTCTATTAAAAAATGTGGCATTCATATTGAAGATGCAGGTCTGACTCGAGTAAAACTAGAAGTGACACTTCGATATTTGACATCTGGACATCACACCTTTCCAATATTTACGCTGTATCACATTCTGAAAAGTACATTTCAAAGTTTTTGTGTGATTATGTTAGATGCTATTTCCGATTCTCTAAAGACTAATATAAAAGCTAACAATTTCACTCTGCACCACAAATACTACGAAACACTGCATTGAAGTTATCTATACCGAATTTTGGTGCTATCCTTTGAAACGTCCCCTTAGAAGAATCACTGAATTACTGTGCTGATAAACCTCTTACGTTATTTGATTTTCAAACAGCTGAGCAGAACTGAACGTACTCAGACATATCGCTGTTTACTTATTCTGATCAACACTTAACTGACACACAATATTTTTAGCGCAACGCAGTCTGACTTTCAATAAACTCTACAAAAGAATGGCCCTGACTAACAATAACCTATACCTTTCATGAATCACTTACCTCAAAAAAATCTTCGTTACTCGAACTACTGCCATACAGCGAGCGCCAATACTGCCAGCTAAATAAAAGATTCTAACTACTGAAGTCACTAACTACTGATAGGCATAGTTAGCAAATGAAAGATTTTGATAGAGAACAAACAATGTATTTATCTTAATAATATTCAAAAGTCATCATATAAATATATCAGTTCATGATATCCAATATTACAAATTTACTCTTTCTGATGGACACACGTCCACATCGTCCGCTCTCAAAATTCTGCCATCTCTCTCCCCACATCCACCACTGCTGGCGGCTCACCTCCAACTGCGCAACGCTACGCGCTGTTCACGTCCAACTGCCCAACACCACAATAGCGAATATTCCAACAATGCCAACCAGCCACAGACTGCACACAGCACAGCCAGTGATTTTCATAAAGAGCGCTACGTGGCGTTACCAATATAAAAACCTAAACAGCCTACTTACACCTTCTGACACTAATCGGTGGTGGGAGAAGGAAAGTGACGTGACATTTTTAACTTTTGCGGCTTCACGTTTTTCCCCTCATCTCATAAATTTGTAAAACTTGTCAGGCAATTTCAGTGACTGAGAACAGTTATTTCGACACAAATATAGCTCATTTACACGCATTCGGCATCATTTTAATAGCGAAAGTCGCATTGCAGCACTCGTCCTCATCTCCAAAGACAGAGGTTTCATAGATAAAATTGTAGCCTAACATCCTTGACACCGCCAAAAACTGCCCAAGGAAACCGGCCGCACCGTGACCAAGCTGTCGGCCGATGTGGGGCGACCTCTGGCGGCGGCGTCTGACGACCATTGTCGGTGCCAGTGTGAACGCATCCTGGGGCCAAAGACAGCCAACTGTGAGGTATTAGGCTGTGGGAAAGTGAACAATAAGAGATCCTCCGCTTGTTCTCTCTTGGCAGGCGCAGATGTGAAGTGGCTGCGAAGTGCTTGGCTAACAATATTATGATCCTCCCTCGTGATGATCAGACGTGGTCGGTCGACAACGTGAGGACGAGTAACCCTGCCCTCACGTTCCCATGCGGTCTAACATCGGGCCACTGTCACATGCGAATGTCCCAAAAATCTGGGCATTGGACGATCAGCTGGCCAAATGGACACCAACACTGGGATCCCTTTCAAACTCCGGCAGGTGCTGATAAGGCGAATACGTGGCATCTATGTGTCCTTTCACAGTTATCACTCAACCACTGACCAGCGTTCACGCCCCCTGTATACCTTACCATTCCTGGTAACAACACCAAACACGAACAACACTTACGGACTCTAGGGGCCGTTCTACCTATACGGAGAACTGCAACCGTAATCGTTTACATACCTGCAGAAGATAAGTCTGTCCCTAAAAATTACATCCGTCTTTCACCATCTGCGACATGGTCGCGTATACAAACAGTGATCCAATACTGTCAAATGTTTTTTTATTCCAGTCTTTGATCACAATATGAATTCTTTAGACGACGACCGGTTTCAGTCCTTAATGACCATCCTCAGATCTAAGATACGTGATACATTGCCTGTAGCAACCTATATATTATCTGTTGACCGTAAATTCATCATAAAAAGGATCGGTCCTATTCTATTCATATATTTTCTCTTAATAATTTTATATGGATAACTGTATTCGTCTTGTAATGTACACTCCTGGAAATTGAAATAAGAACACCGTGAATTCATTGGCCCAGGAAGGGGAAACTTTATTGACACATTCCTGGGGTCAGATACATCACATGATCACACTGACAGAACCACAGGCACATAGACACAGGCAACAGAGCATGCACAATGTCGGCACTAGTACAGTGTATATCCACCTTTCGCAGCAATGCAGGCTGCTATTCTCCCATGGAGACGATCGTAGAGATGCTGGATGTAGTCCTGTGGAACGGCTTGCCATGCCATTTCCACCTGGCGCCTCAGTTGGACCAGCGTTCGTGCTGGACGTGCAGACCGCGTGAGACGACGCTTCATCCAGTCACAAACATGCTCAATGGGGGACAGATCCGGAGATCTTGCTGGCCAGGGTAGTTGACTTACACCTTCTAGAGCACGTTGGGTGGCACGGGATACATGCGGTCGTGCATTGTCCTGTTGGAACAGCAAGTTCCCTTGCCGGTCTAGGAATGGTAGAACGATGGGTTCGATGACGGTTTGGATGTACCGTGCACTATTCAGTGTCCCCTCGACGATCACCAGTGGTGTACGGCCAGTGTAGGAGATCGCTCCCCACACCATGATGCCAGGTGTTGGCCCTGTGTGCCTCGGTCGTATGCAGTCCTGATTGTGGCGCTCACCTGCACGGCGCCAAACACGCATACGACCATCATTGGCACCAAGGCAGAAGCGACTCTCATCGCTGAAGACGACACGTCTCCATTCGTCCCTCCATTCACGCCTGTCGCGACACCACTGGAGGCGGGCTGCACGATGTTGGGGCGTGAGCGGAAGACGGCCTAACGGTGTGCGGGACCGTAGCCCAGCTTCATGGAGACGGTTGCGAATGGTCCTCGCCGACACCCCAGGAGCAACAGTGTCCCTAATTTGCTGGGAAGTGGCGGTGCGGTCCCCTACGGCACTGCGTAGGATCCTACGTTCTTGGCGTGCATCCGTGCGTCGCTGCGGTCCGGTCCCAGGTCGACGGGCACGTGCACCTTCCGCCGACCACTGGCGACAACATCGATGTACTGTGGAGACCTCACGCCCCACGTGTTGAGCAATTCGGCGGTACGTCCACCCGGTCTCCCGCATGCCCACTATACGCCCTCGCTCAAAGTCCGTCAACTGCACATACGGTTCACGTCCACGCTGTCGCGGCATGCTACCAGTGTTAAAGACTGCGATGGAGTTCCGTATGCCACGGCAAACTGGCTGACACTGACGGCGGCGGTGCACAAATGCTGCGCAGCTAGCGCCATTCGACGGCCAACACCGCGGTTCCTGGTGTGTCCGCTGTGCCGTGCGTGTGATCATTGCTTGTACAGCCCTCTCGCAGTGTCCGGAGCAAGTATGGTGGGTCTGACACACCGGTGTCAATGTGTTCTTTTTTCCATTTCCAGGAGTGTATTACAATTGGACTCTATATAGTTATCAATTTTAAAAGTCTGCTACATGTATTTCATATAATGTGTTTTTATCAGATTATGATTTTTGCTTAAATGATGACTACATCTAAGCCCACAGTAGCGACATCTAGGGAGTATGTAGGCAAACAGATTTCTGGTACCTACTGTATTTCAGTAGCCAGTTGCAATAGTGACTGTGTGGACGATGTGGCCTATTCTACACCTTATTTTAGATCTATATGACGATGCTGTGCTGATTATATCCTTGGTGATACGTATTGCTGTATTATGTTGAAAGACACACTGCTCACTAGGTGTATATATTTGTATATTATAGATCAGAGGGTGGTCATTACTGATTGAAACCGGTCATCGTCTAAAGATTTCATATTGTGATCAAAGACTGGAATAAAAAACATTTGACATCCGTCATTTTCTTCTTAGGCAGTGTATTGGAACGGAGGTCTTGATTCGTAAGTGTTCTGTCCGGATTACGGAGTAATCAAACGGGGGGAGAGGAGAACATTAGAAATTATATACGAACAATTATCTGTTGTTGTTGTTGTGGTCTTCAGTCCTGAGACTGGTTTGATGCAGCTCTCCATGCTACTCTATCCTGTGCAAGCTTTTTCATCTCCCAGTACCTACTGCAACCTACATCCTTCTGAATCTGCTTAGTGTATTCATCTCTTGGTCTCCCTCTACGATTTTTACCCTCCACGCTGCCCTCCAATACTAAATTGGTGATCCCTTGATGCCTCAGAACATGTCCTACCAACCGATCCCTTCTTCTGGTCAAGTTGTGCCACAAACTTCTCTTCTCCCCAATCCTATTCAATACTTCCTCATTAGTTATGTGATCTACCCATCTAATCTTCAGCATTCTTCTGTAGCACCACATTTCGAAAGCTTCTATTCTCTTCTTGTCCAAACTATTTATCGTCCATGTTTCACTTCCATACATGGCTACACTCCATACGAATACTTTCAGAAATGACTTCCTGACACTTAAATCAATACTGGATGTTAACAAATTTCTCTTCTTCAGAAACGCTTTCCTTGCCATTGCCAGCCTACATTTTATGTCCTCTCTACTTCGACCATCATCAGTTATTTTGCTCCCCAAATAGCAAAACTCCTTTACTACTTTAAGTGCCTCATTTCCTAATCTAATTCCCTCAGCATCACCCGACTTAATTAGACTACATTCCATTATCCTTGTTTTGCTTTTGTTGATGTTCATCTTATATCCTCCTTTCAAGACACTGTCCATTCCATTCAACTGCTCTTCCAAGTCCTTTGCTGTCTCTGACAGAATTACAATGTCATCGGCGAACCTCAAAGTTTTTATTTCTTCTCCATGAATTTTAATACCTACTCCGAATTTTTCTTTTGTTTCCTTTACTGCTTGCTCAATATACAGATTGAACAACATCGGGGAGAGGCTACAACCCTGTCTTACTCCCTTCCCAACCACTGCTTCCCTTTCATGTCCCTCGACTCTTATAACTGCCATCTGATTTCTGTACAAATTGTAAATAGCCTTTCGCTCCCTGTATTTTACCCCTGCCACCTTTAGAATTTGAAAGAGAGTATTCCAGTCAACGTTGTCAAAAGCTTTCTCTAAGTCTACAAATGCTAGAAACGTAGGTTTGCCTTTCCTTAATCTTTCTTCTAAGATAAGTCGTAAGGTCAGTATTGCCTCACGTGTTCCACTGTTTCTACGGAATCCAAACTGATCTTCCCCGAGGTTGGCTTCTACTAGTTTTTCCATTCGTCTGTAAAGAATTCGTGTTAGTATTTTGCAGCTGTGACTTATTAAGCTGATAGTTCGGTAATTTTCACATCTGTCAACACCTGCTTTCTTTGGGATTGGAATTATTATATTCTTCTTGAAGTCTGAGGGTATTTCGCCTGTTTCATACATCTTGCTCACCAGATGGTAGAGTTTTGTCAGGACTGGCTCTCCCACGGCCGTCAGTAGTTCCAATGGAATATTGTCTACTCCGGGAGCCTTGTTTCGACTCAGGTCTTTCAGCGCTCTGTCAAACTCTTCACGCAGTATCATATCTCCCATTTCATCCTCATCTACATCCTCTTCCATTTCCATAATATTGTCCTCAAGTACATCGCCCTTGTATAGACCCTCTATATACTCCTTCCACCTTTCTGCTTTCCCTTCTTTGCTTAGAACTGGGTTTCCATCTGAGCTCTTGATATTCATACAAGTCGTTCTCTTATCTCCAAAAGTCTCTTTAATTTTCCTGTAGGCCGTATCTATCTTACCCCTAGTGAGATAGGCCTCTACATCCTTACATTTGTCCTCTAGCCATCCCTGCTTAGCCATTTTGCACTTCCTGCCGATCTCATTTTTGAGACGTTTGTATTCCTTTTTGCCTGTTTCACTTACTGCATTTTTATATTTTCTCCTTTCATCAATTAAATTCAATATTTCTTCTGTTACCCAAGGATTTCTACTAGCCCTCGTCTTTTTACCTACTTGATCCTCTGCTGCCTTCACTACTTCATTCCTCAAAGCTACCCATTCTTCTTCTACTGTATTTATTTCCCCCATTCCTGTCAATTGCTCCCTTATGCTCTCCCTGAATCTCTGTACAACCTCTGGTTCTTTTAGTTTATCCAGGTCCCATCTCCTTAAATTCCCACCTTTTTGCAGTTTCTTCAGTTTTAATCTACAGGTCATAACCAATAGATTGTGGTCAGAGTCCACATCTGCCCCTGGAAATGTCTTACAATTTAAAACCTGGTTCCTAAATCTCTGTCTTACCATTATATAATCTATCTGATACCTTTTAGTATCTCCAGGGTTCTTCCATGTATACAACCTTCTTTCATGATTCTTAAACCAAGTGTTAGTTATGATTATGTTGTGCTCTGTGCAAAATTCGACCAGGCGGCTTCCTCTTTCATTTCTGTCCCCCAATCCATATTCACCTACTATGTTTCCTTCTCTCCCTTTTCCTACACTCGAATTCCAGTCACCCAGGACTATTAAATTTTCGTCTCCCTTCACAATCTGAATAATTTCTTTTATTTCATCATACATTTCTTCAATTTCTTCGTCATCTGCAGAGCTAGTTGGCATATAAACTTGTACTACTGTAGTAGGTGTGGGCTTCGTATCTATCTTGGCCACAATAATGCGTTCACTATGCTGTTTGTAGTAGCTTACCCGCATTCCTATTTTCCTATTCATTATTAAACCTACTCCTGCATTACCCCTATTTGATTTTGTGTTTATAACCCTGTATTCATCTGACCAGAAGTCTTGTTCCTCCTGCCACCGAACTTCACTAATTCCCATTATATCTAACTTCAACCTATCCATTTCCCTTTTTAAATTTTCTAACCTACCTGCCCGATTAAGGGATCTGACATTCCACGCTCCGATCCGTAGAACGCCAGTTTTCTTTGTCCTGATAACGACATCCTCTTGAGTAGTCCCCGCCCGGAGATCCGAATGGGGGACTATTTTACCTCCGGAATATTTTACCCAAGAGGACGCCATCATCATGTAATCATACAGTAAAGCTGCATGCCCTCGGGAAAAATTACGGCTGTAGTTTCCCCTTGCTTTCAGCCGTTCGCAGTACCAGCACAGCAAGGCCGTTTTGGTTATTGTTACAAGGCCAGATCAGTCAATCATCCAGACTGTTGCCCTTGCAACTACTGAAAAGGCTGCTGCCCCTCTTCAGGAACCACACGTTTGTCTGGCCTCTCAACAGATACCCCTCCGTTGTGGTTGCACCTACGGTACGGCTATCTGTATCGCTGAGGCACGCAAGCCTCCCCACCAACGGCAAGGTCCATGGTTCATGGGGGGGAACAATTATCTAAGAGATAGGAATTGGGTGGCTTTACTTGGGAGGTCCGGCAAAGAGTGATTATTCTGCGGGACTGGATAGTAGTACGAAGAATTAAGCTACTGGCCATTAAAATTACTACACCACGAAGATGACGTGCTACAGACGCGAAATTTAACCGACAGGAAGAAGATGCTGTGATATGCATATGATTAGCTTTTCAGAGCATCCACACAAGGTTGGCGCCGGTGGCGACACTTACAACGTGCTGACATGAACAAAGTTTCCAATCGATTTCTCATACACAAACAGCAGTTGACCGGCGTTGCCTGGTGAAACGTTGTTGTGATGCCTCGTGTAAGGAGGAGAAATGCGTACCATCACGTTTCCGACTTCGATAAAGGTCGGATTGTAACCCATCGCGATTGCGGTTTATCCTATCGCGACATTGCTGCTCGCGTTGGTAGAGATTCAATGACTGCTAGCAGGATATGGAATCGGTGGGGTTAGGAGGGTAATACGGAACGCCGTGATGGATCCCAACGGCCTCGTATCACTAGCAGTCGAGATGACAGGCATCTTATCCGCATGGCTATAACGGATCGTGCAGCCACGTCTCGATCCCTGAGTCAACAGATGGTGACGTTTGCAAGACAACAACCATCTGCACGAACAGTTCGACGACGTTCGCAGCAGCAGGGACTATCAACTCGGAGACCATGGCTGCGGTTACCCTTGACGCTGCATCACAGAGAGGAGCGCCTGCGATGGTGTACTCAACGACGAACCTGGGTGCACGAATGGCAAAACGTCATTTTTTCGGATGAATCCAGGTTCTGTTTACAGCATCATGATGGTCGCATCCGTGTTTGGCGACATCGCGGTGAACGCACATTGCAAGCGTGTATTCGCCATCGCCATACTGGCATATCACCCAGCGTGATGGTATGGGGTGCCATTGGTTACACGCCTCGGTCACCTCTTGTTCGCATTGACGGCACTTTGAACAGTGGATGTTACATTTCAGATGTGTTACGACCCGTGGCTCTACCCTTCATTCGATCCCTGCGAAACCCTACATTTCCGCAGGATAATGCACGACCGCATGTTGCAGGTCCTGTACGGGCCTTTTTGGATACAGAAAATGTTCGACTGCTGCACTGGCCAGCACATTCTCCAGATCTCTTACCAACTGAAAATGTCTGGTCAATGGTGGTCGAGCAACTGGCTCGTCACAATACGCCAGTAACTACTCTTGATGCCGAGCGGGATTAGCCGAGCGGTCTACGGCGCTGCAGTCATGGACTGTGCGGCTGGTCCCGGCGGAGGTTCGAGTCCTCCCTCGGGCATGGGTGTGTGTGTTTGTCCTTAGGATAATTTAGGTTAAGTAGTGTGTAAGCTTAGGGACTGATGACCTTAGCGGTTAAGGCTTATAAGATTTCACACACATTTGAACACTACTCTTGATGAACTTTGGTATCGTGTTGAAGCTGCATGGGCAGCTGTACCTGTGCACGCCATCCAAGCTCTGTTTGACTCAATGCCCAGGCGTATCAAGGCCGTTATTACGGCCAGAGGTGGTTGTTCTGGGTACTGATTTCTCAGGACCTATGCACCCAAATTGCGTGAAAATGCAATCACATGTCAGTTCCAGTATAATATATTTGTCCAATGAATACCCGTTTATCATCTGCATTTCTCCTTGGTGTAGCAATTTTAATGGCCAGTAGTGTATTTTTATCACTGAGGTGGTGGAATCTTCTCGAATGCTTAAGAGGAGTTAATGGATACTGATGTACAGGGTGTATCAAAAAGAATCATTTGATTTGGCACTCTTGAGAAGCATTACATATGTTAATGCGCTATTCAAATTGTTCCCACACTGTAACGAGCATGCCTTGAGTTACAGCTTCCCCAGCTGTTATCCGATGTCTCAGTTCATTCATTTTATTGGTAACGGAGGCACATAAACAGTGTCTTTTATAAACCCCCACAAGAAACAATCACATACCGTCAGGTCCGGCGACGTTGGATGCCAGTAATGTTAGGCTGCACCATTTGGTCCATGCGACCGATCCACCGTTCAGTAATCCTTTGATTTAAATATTCCTGCACTTCCAGATTCCAATGTGGCGGTGCCCCATTCTGTAAGTAAATGAAGTCGTTCGAATTAGTTTCCAACTGTGGGAAAAGAAAGTTCTCATGTATATCGAGATATGTGCTTGCTGTAACAGTGTTCTCAGCAAAGAAAAATGGATCCTTCACCCTCTCCCGTGAAACTGCACAAAATACATTAAACTTTGGAGAGTCCTTCTCATGTTGTACAACTTAATGTGGTTGTTCCTTAGCCCATACTCTCGCATTATGATGGTTCAGCTTTCCGTTTAAATGGAATGTTGTCTCGTCACTAAATACTAGGGGTGGGAGAAAACTGTCGTGCTCCATGTTGCCAAGAACGAAATTACAGAACTCCATACGTTGTTGTTGGTCAGCTTCACGAAGAGCTTGCAGTAGCTGAATTTTGTATGGTTTCATGTGTAAACGTCGACGCAACACACACCAGACGGACATCGGGTGTATGTTGAGCTGCCCAGCTGCACGGCGAACGGATTTCTACGGACTCCTTGTGAAACTATGGCAGATGCGTTCGACGTCTGTGTCAGACACTCGGGGATGGCCCAGCGATTTGCCTTTAGACAAACAACCTGTTTCTCGGAATTGTTCATGCCATAGTCTAATGCTCTGTGTTGTAGGAGGTTCCACACTATATCTAGCACGAAGGTCACGCTGAACAGTTATTACTGACCCGCGCTGTGGAAAACGTAGAATACAAAATGCTTTCTGTTGTCCCGTTACCATTTTTACTAGAACTCAAGCACACTGCTGCTACTTAGCGGGAACGATGTAAAACTCGAGAGTCTGCTCTTTCCAAAAGTACATTGTTGCTGAATGAATAATTTTGGATTACTTTTTGATTGGAGCTGGGAATGTGTGTACGGATGTGAGGTGCTGTGTAGGTGATAGTGAATTGCTTGCGTAAGTGATCATTTTCTGTGGGGGCACAGCCCGGTACAGTATTGTGCCCAAAGAGATTAGGAGATGTTAAAACATTGCGAGTGGAGTTGCTTTTCAGAAGGCCTACAGCATGAGATGGATACTGTATCACCTTGGAGGCCGGGAGTAAACCAACAGCATAGCCGGAGTTCTGCGGAGGAGCGGCTTTAAATATTTCGACCAGCGTCAACAAAACAGATGGAAAATGAACAGTAATAAGAATGAGGAATTCATAGGGAATGGTAGATTGATATAAATAAAGCAGTGCGAAGAACCCTGTTGTGTGTATTTTTCCTATATCTAGATTTCCACGAAATATGTTATTACTGCTGCAGTGGCACTAGTAATGGTTAAGGTTTCAGACGCATGTATAAGGATGCGGTAGTTTGGTGAGATTATTTTACTGAAGGAAAGGGAAATGGAGCGCCTCTACTCTAAGTCTATTTAAAAAAGTTGCAGTTTAATATCTTCCAAGTTCTGAATAACATTAGATGCAAGTTACAATCCATCACTTTTGCTAGGACTGAACACATCTTTTTCCGTGACAGCAGTGACACAGTTCATCCAACAGGCTCAAGGAAAACAAAACAGTTCCGCTTGTGTCCGTGTGTAGCGCCGTAGTCGACTTTAGTTTTGTCTTTGGCCACTAGATGGCTCAACCTGCATATCCTTCCTCCCTTCTTTACAGTGCAGAATCTCCACCGTTTTGCGCCCTCACTTCTCGTGTCCGAGTGTTACACACAACATAAAAAAGTTAATATATGAACTAAGAAGTACAAAGGCAGCGTCTTGTGTTTATTTTTCTGTATCTAGATCACTAAGAAACTGCTATTTAGAAAGTGCTTAAAGAGACTCATAGTTTTCCAGTAGTTAAATTTAAACTATACCGGCAATGCTGTAAAACCAGGAAACAGGTTCGCGATGATCGACCTGTGTGACGGGGTCAACTCACCGCTCCTCCGTTAACTACGTAAACAAGTGACGCAGTAGTCCGGCTGAATGGGGTCAGCGGCGTGCAGTGCTGCGCAGCAAGCAGCACGCTACGACAGAGCACGCAGCCGGTACAGCAGCAGAAGAGTGTCTGCGTTGTCTGCCCGCATATTGCTCACCCAAGGCAGTTAGCGTCCGTCCGTCTAGGACAAAAGACACAGCGAAAGATCTCGTCTAGTGCGGGTAACTCGTCACATTTAGAGATACTCATCGAACTGTCTGCATAGTAGTTTTCTCCCCCAAACCATAACCGTGGTTGACCTCACAAGATCATAGGATACAGAAGATAACGTGTTGTCAGTAAAGAAGGTGAACTCTTCATTGTTCACTTCGAGGAAACGACATAGAATGAAACAGTAGCAACATTATCTAAAAGAAAAAAAACCACTAGTTGTTACTATATGTCGTTTCACTATTTATTTACATCCATTACATGTGAGTGTACTCGTAGATAAGGTTCAATGAATACAGGAAAAATAAAAACTATGTTACGCTGAAGTTCATTCGTAACCAAAGTCATCATTCGTGGGCATAGCGTAAAATGTAGCATATGTTTCTATCGAACAAGAGTGTGCTCTACAATTACAGGAAGTCTGAAATAGCAGCGCGCACACGTTGTAGTTTTTCTGGTGGTACATAAAATGCAGAATCTTACTACTTCCAAAGCGTAAGCTTGCGAGGCTTTTCGTTTCACTTCTGCTTCAGAACCATGCACGTCGTAACTTCTGAGGATGTAAAAAGTTCTTTTTATAGCATTTAATGTATTCGAACATTCTTCCTTTTTGAAGAAATATGACACAATCACAATGAAGGACACATAAATCGAATGTTTAAAATGTACAGAATTAATCGCGAACATATTTCCCGTTTATTTAATAAGCTGTTTCGTTGTATATGATGCTTATCAGATATTTCTAGAAATGACAAAAAGAATGTGCATAACAATCAGTGAGAGCATTGCACGAAAAAAAATAGAACAAAAATTTTTGCGACCGAAGGCTTTTAAATTTTACAAATCTCATACTCCCTTCCGCCAATTTATATCCCCTCAGTGATGATCTTGTGATACATTACTATCGAGCTAATAAAGTTTTCACGAAATCTTGCGTTAGATCAACTGTTCTAAAACAGTACTTCTTACGATTTTTTAAAAAGAAAAATTAAGAGTACCTTGTAACAAACAGTGACGTGCCCTATTGCTTTTTCAGTAACTACAGTGCAGCGGCAGATAGGAATGGTCGAGCACCACGACGTCATCTTCAGTTTCTTGTGGCTGGCCCCGTAGAGCGAGGAAACGATGAAAGACAGTGTGTTTCAATGAGCGATCAGCTACAGTCCACTGCGGTAATGTTCTTCATTAAAACATTGTCCGAATAAAATATATGGATGTCTTGACATGGGGAAGAATTGTCGCGAAACTGGAAGGGTGACGTATGACGAGTGTAAGCCAGAAGTTTGGTATTGCTCACGGCATTGTTTCATGTGCATCGGGAGAATACGGATGACAGAGACTGCTGACCGAAGGGTGTTGATCGTTGCCTAAGTCAACTACAGCAGCAGATGACAGCTACATTTTGCAGTAGGAAAGAAACACCCAGGTCAAACAGCGGGTGCCATTACAACCACATTTAACAGGACTCCAGGTCACACTCCACGGCGTCACGGGGACTGCATGGGGTTGATCTCTTTGTGTTCAGCTGACTCCCGCACATCTGCGGCACCGTTTGCGATGCTGCCAAAAACATAGTGACTGGACTAACGAGTCACGTGCTCTTCTCGATGAGAGCAGGTTCAGTCTGAGTAGTCATTCTGGGAGAATCCTCATAAGGCTACAGGTGGGAGCACGTAATGCACCCAGCAATGCCGAACATGACCTTTTTTGTGGTCCAGGTGTTCTGGTGTGGGGAGGCATAATGTTGCATGTTGTTTGTTACTATTATTGGTTAAGTATTTATTACCCAAAGGAACAGTTATTTAATCAGCTTCTTATGAAGTCTTTTAATACTTGTTGTTGGCGGTGAACTATTACTAATAAATTACGTAAATTAGTAATTTTGTGTAAGCAGTTACTGAAGGCACCTATCTCCATTAGCCAATCAACGATGGCCAGTTGGGAACGGGCATTGATGTAACATTGGGGAACTAGAGGCTATTTGCTAAGTTGTGGCAACGCTAATCCTGTTGTTTGTTGTTATTGTTGAAGTGTCTAGTCGCCCCTGAATTAAATAATTCTGCACAGAGCATATGTACGTACTGCAGTATATCTACCCACCGCAGCGGGCTATTGTAGCGACCTAAAAATTCGGTTTACGGATTCCTTCAACTTTCTGACATGCTTTCTAGAGAAATGCGTCTTACATTTAAAGTCGGAGCAGTTTAACTTGATCAGCTTTCAGGGTGGACTATGGTGGCCAATTTACAGGGTGTCTACCATTATCCTCGATCCTGGTGACTACCGTTACCCTGAATGCATGGCTTTATTCCGAATCACTCTCCCTCACTGCACTTCATTACTTGTTTCTCTTAGGAAAGATAAGATGTATCTTACGAGGTTACTGTATTACCTCCTAATCAAGTTACCTGCCTATGATGTGTCGTTTCAATCATGCAGCTGGATTCATTATCTCCCGTCAGCAAGGTCACAGTCGCTAGTAACTGATGCAAAGTCATCTACTGAAACTGGAGCTACATCTGAGAGGTTCTGCATGGAAACGCTATAGGCACTCAACTTTTCTTAATATATCATTTGGGAGACAACCTGAACTGCTCCTCACCCCACGCCACCCCAGACTGTTTGCAGATGATCCCATCATTTACCGTCTAGTACTCACATGAACAGAACTAATTAGAAAGTGATTAGTTGTTAGAGTTATTAATGAGATATCATATTATTCTCAATTTCAGACCCTAATTCTCCTGTG
Organism: Schistocerca serialis cubense; assembly: GCF_023864345.2. Lineage (NCBI taxonomy): Eukaryota > Metazoa > Arthropoda > Insecta > Orthoptera > Acrididae > Schistocerca > Schistocerca serialis. The sequence continues at coordinate 869,044,623 of NC_064638.1, read as the reverse complement.
TCTTGTGTTGGATAAAGAAGAATCTCGACAGATTTTGTTGGTTGGCATCTCGACGAAATATCCACAAGAAACTGTCATTGCTGCAAAACAATGAAATGGGATCTGTGTTGGAAAAAGTATTTAAATCTATTCCTCAACCGCTACAGAAACTGATAAAACAGGGACAGCTACTCCGAAAGCAGAAGGAGACAGACCAGTACGATGAAGATGAAGATGTGAAAGCCAAAGGAAATGATATATTTATGGTAGCAGTAGGTGGAGATATTAGACGAGAAGAAGAAGAAGAAGAGGATGATTACAATGAGGAATATGATGAAGGAGAAGAGGATGTTTACTACGACGGCACACGAAGAGGAGAAGGAGGAGATAATAATGATGACGATGTTGATGACGATGACGATGATAACAATGATGAAGATAATGCTAATGAAGAAGGAGAGAATGATCACAATGAGGAAGATGATGTTCACAATTGGAAGACTGTCCCCAGTTAATCGCCAGCAGATAGCGACTATGTCCACACGAATAACCCAAATGAATTCGTACTGCTGTTAGTTTTCTTGCTATATCTCAGATTTTTCTTGGCGTGATTGATTAATAGTGTTCTTCCAGGTGTTCTGCCGAGTTGTTGCCTCCAGTGTATGCACAATATTTAGATGAATGACCGAACCGTCTTCTCCAGTTGCTGAGAGTTTTGTTGTTACTTGTATTCGCTGCCTAGACTCCAAACAGACTAGTTGAAATCCAAGCAGTGAGTACACGTAACAGCAAAACTCGTAGCACCTGGAGGAGACAGCTGGTTCGTCCATCTCAATATTGTGTATACAATGGAAACAACGACTCGGAAGGACACCTATTAGCTTTCTCGCTAGGTTCGACAGTGGCGGGCAATAATTCACATGGTAGTGAAATAATATCTGCTGAAGGGAATCGATTATTATTTGAAGTTCACGATGGCAGTCAAATATCTGGTGTATGTGCGCGAGTCTATGTGTCTGTGTGTGCAACTCAGAGGCAAATATCTTTGAACACAACGCCATTTTACGCAAACACAGTTGAAAATTATGCCAATTCAAGCGCAACTTACGTATTTTTTTCGAAAATACTATCTTCGAACATGGGGCCACTGTTATACAGTTCAAGTGAGGGAAAAGGCGGGGGGGGGGGGGGGGGGGGGGAGCGTACAATGCAAAACGAGCTAGTTCAGCAGTCTTGGATTTTTCGGATCTTCCGCTACAGTCTGGAACCGCGCGGCCGCTACGGTCGCAGGTTTGAATCCTGCCTCGGGCATAGATGTGTGTGATGTCCTTAGGTTAGTTAGGTTTAAGTAGTTCTAAGTTCTAGGGGACTGATGACCACAGCAGCTAAGTCCCATAGTGCTCAGAGCCATTTTCGAATCTTTTTTTTAAATTTGTCACTTGCACACCTGGATTCTGATTGGATGATTCACTTTAATGACTGCTGCTACGTAGTGAGCGGTTGTTTTATATTAATGAACGCTAAAATGATAGTCTGTGATTGGCTGTTGGTGAAGAGGCGAGGAGACGGGGAGGAGAGGGATTTTGGAGGGGACAGGGAGGGGAAGGGGAGAGGGAGGGGACGAAGAGGGTAATTGTCGGTATGGCACATGATGGTAACAGTGGTGGTGGTGGTGGTGATGATGATGATGATGGTGATGACGTCATAGATAAGGAGGATTGAGTTTTCCACCATGTTGGATAGTAACGTCATGTACATATATATATATATATATATATATATATATATATATATATATATATATATATATATATATATATATATATATATACTCCTGGAAATGGAAAAAAGAACACATTGACACCGGTGTGTCAGACCCACCATACTTGCTCCGGACACTGCGAGAGGGCTGTACAAGCAATGATCACACGCACGGCGCAGCGGACACACCAGGAACCGCGGTGTTGGCCGTCGAATGGCGCTAGCTGCGCAGCATTTGTGCACCGCCGCCGTCAGTGTCAGCCAGTTTGCCGTGGCATACGGAGCTCCATCGCAGTCTTTAACACTGGTAGCATGCCGCGACAGCGTGGACGTGAACCGTATGTGCAGTTGACGGACTTTGGGCGAGGGCGTATAGTGGGCATGCGGGAGGCCGGGTGGACGTACCGCCGGATTGCTCAACACGTGGGGCGTGAGGTCTCCACAGTACATCGATGTTGTCGCCAGTGGTCGGCGGAAGGTGCACGTGCCCGTCGACCTGGGACCGGACCGCAGCGACGCACGGATGCACGCCAAGACCGTAGGATCCTACGCAGTGCCGTAGGGGACCGCACCGCCACTTCCCAGCAAATTAGGGACACTGTTGCTCCTGGGGTATCGGCGAGGACCATTCGCAACCGTCTCCATGAAGCTGGGCTACGGTCCCGCACACCGTTAGGCCGTCTTCCGCTCACGCCCCAACATCGTGCAGCCTGCCTCCAGTGGTGTCGCGACAGGCGTGAATGGAGGGACGAATGGAGACGTGTCGTCTTCAGCGATGAGAGTCGCTTCTGCCTTGGTGCCAATGATGGTCGTATGCGTGTTTGGCGCCGTGCAGGTGAGCGCCACAATCAGGACTGCATACGACCGAGGCACACAGGGCCAACACCCGGCATCATGGTGTGGGGAGCGATCTCCTACACTGGCCGTACACCACTGGTGATCGTCGAGGGGACACTGAATAGTGCACGGTACATCCAAACCGTCATCGAACCCATCGTTCTACCATTCCTAGACCGGCAAGGGAACTTGCTGTTCCAACAGGACAATGCACGTCCGCATGTATCCCGTGCCACCCAACGTGCTCTAGAAGGTGTAAGTCAACTACCCTGGCCAGCAAGATCTCCGGATCTGTCCCCCATTGAGCATGTTTGGGACTGGATGAAGCGTCGTCTCACGCGGTCTGCACGTCCAGCACGAACGCTGGTCCAACTGAGGCGCCAGGTGGAAATGGGATGGCAAGCCGTTCCACAGGACTACATCCAGCATCTCTACGATCGTCTCCATGGGAGAATAGCAGCCTGCATTGCTGCGAAAGGTGGATATACACTGTACTAGTGCCGACATTGTGCATGCTCTGTTGCCTGTGTCTATGTGCCTGTGGTTCTGTCAATGTGATCATGTGATGTATCTGACCCCAGGAATGTGTCAATAAAGTTTCCCCTTCCTGGGACAATGAATTCACGGTGTTCTTATTTCAATTTCCAGGAGTGTATATATATATATATATATATATCACGAGGGTTGGAACTTTAATAGTGGCAATTATTTATTTACAGCTCGTACAAAATAGACACGTGTTTCAAAGTTTTACTCACCTTCAAAGTAGTCACCAGCATTGTGTATAACCCGTTGCGAACGAATAGAAGTCGTACGATACTGTTAGCAGTGCCAGTTTTGTTGACAGTTCGAGCGGCGCGGTCTATTGCCCGACAAATCTGTAGCAGTTCTGAAGCGAATGCCGTGAAGTGTTTCCGTCAGTTTAGAAATCGAACTCACGGGGGCTTAAGTCAGGGGAGTGCAGTAGGTGGTATAGCACTTAGCAGCCCCAATAGTCAAACAAATCAGTAACAGCTTGCACTGTAGGTGCTTGAGCATTGTCCTGCAAAATGATGGTCAGGTCGTGCAGGAAGTGTCATCACTTCTGTCTCTAAGCTGGTCGTAGGTTGTGTTCCAAAAATGAACAGCATAGAGACAGAAATGATGACGCTTTCTGCAGGGCCTGACCATCATTTTGCAGGTCAAAGCTCAAGCACGTACAGTTCAAGCTGTTACTGATTTGTTTGACTGATGGGGCTGCCAAGTGCTATACCACCTACTGCACTCCCCTTACTTAAGGCGGCATAAGCTCAACTCGATTTCTAAACTGAAGGAAACACTTCACGGCATTCGCTTCAGAACTGCTACAAATTCGTCGCACAGCAGGCCGCGCCGCTCGAATTTTCAACATAACTGGCACTGCTAAGAGTATCTACGACTTCCACGTCGCTGGCAATGGGTTATACACAATGCTGGTGACTACTTTGAAGGTCAGTAATACTTTGAAACACGTATGTATTTTGTACGAGCTGTAAATAAATAGTTACCACAGTATTAAAGTTCCAACCCTCGTATTACCCAAGAAAGAATACCTAATATGTAGTAAATGCGTACGTTAAGCTAACCTAACCTAACCTAACCTAACCTAGGCCATTTTCAGTAGACGAGATGTGTTTCACAGCATCGAAGGTGTAGAAGCGTCCATAAATCTTAAAGTATGCATTTTAGAGACCACGTTTACTAGACTTACACTCAACAACCGAGCTAGTTTAGTAATTGGCTCCTTTTACCGACCTCCCGACTCAGCAGCATTAGTGGCAGAACAACTGAGAGAAAATTTGGAATACATTTCACATAAATTTTCTCAGCATGTTATAGTCTTAGGTGGAGATTTCAATTTACCAGATATAGACTGGGACACTCAGATGTTTAGGACGGGTGGTAGGGACAGAGCATCGAGTGACATTATACTGAGTGCACTATCCGAAAATTACCACGAGCAATTAAACAGAGAACCGACTCGTGGAGATAACATCTTGGACCTACTGATAACAAACAGACCCGAACTTTTCGATTCTGTATGTACAGAACAGGGAATCAGTGATCATAAGACCGTTGCAGCATCCCTGAATATGGAAGTTAGTAGAAATATAAAAAAAGGGAGGAAGGTTTATCTGTTTAGCAAGAGTAATAGAAGGCTGATTTCAGACTACCTAACAGATCAAAACGAAAATTTCTGTTCCGACACTGGCAATGTTGAGTGTTCATGGAAAAAGTTCAAGGCAATCGTAAAATGCGTTTTAGACAGGTACGTGCCGAGTAAAACTGTGAGGGACGGGAAAAACCCACCGTGGTACAACAACAAAGTTAGGAAACTACTGCGAAAGCAAAGAGAGCTCCACTCCAAGTTTAAACGCAGCCAAAACCTCTCAGACAAACAGAAGCTAAACGATGTCAAAGTTAGCGTAAGGAGGGCTATGCGTGAAGCGTTCAGTGAATTCGAAAGTAAAATTCTATGTACCGACTTGACAGAAAATCCTAGGAAGTTCTGGTCTTACGTTAAATCAGTAAGTGGCTCGAAACAGCATATCCAGACACTCCGGGATGATGATGGCATTGAAACAGAGGATGACACGCGTAAAGCTGAAATACTAAACACCTTTTTCCAAAGCTGTTTCACAAAGGAAGACCGCACTGCAGTTCCTTCTCTAAATCCTCGCACAAACGAAAAAATGGCTGACATCGAAATAAGTGTCCAAGGAATAGAAAAGCAACTGGAATCACTCAACAGAGGAAAGTCCGCTGGACCTGACGGGATACCAATTCGATTCTACACAGAGTACGCGAAAGAACTTGCCCCCCTTCTAACAGCTGTGTACCGCAAGTCTCTAGAGGAACGGAAGGTTCCAAATGATTGGGAAAGAGCACAGGTAGTCCCAGTCTTCAAGAAGGGTCGTCGAGCAGATGCGCAAAACTATAGACCTATATCTCTGACGTCGATCTGTTGTAGAATTTTAGAACATGTTTTTTGCTTGAGTATCATGTCGTTTTTGGAAACCCAGAATCTACTATGTAGGAATCAACATGGATTCCGGAAACAGCGATCGTGTGAGACCCAACTCGCTTTATTTGTTCATGAGACCCAGAAAATATTAGATACAGGCTCCCAGGTAGATGCTATTTTTCTTGACTTCCGGAAGGCGTTCGATACAGTTCCGCACTGTCGCCTGATAAACAAAGTAAGAGCCTACGGAATATCAGAACAGCTGTGTGGCTGGATTGAAGAGTTTTTAGCAAACAGAGCACAGCATGTTGTTCTCAATGGAGAGACGTCTACAGACGTTAAAGTAACCTCTGGCGTGCCACAGGGGAGTGTTATGGGACCATTGCTTTTCACAGTATATATAAATGACCTAGTAGATAGTGTTGGAAGTCCCATGCGGCTTTTCGCGGATGATGCTGTAGTATACAGAGAAGTTGCAGCATTAGAAAATTGTAGCGAAATGCAGGAAGATCTGCAGCGGATAGGCACTTGGTGCAGGGAGTGGCAACTGACCCTTAACATACACAAATGTAATGTATTGCGAATACATAGAAAGAATGATCCTTTATTGTATGAGTATATGATAGCGGAACAAACACTGGTAGCAGTAACTTCTGTAAAATATCTGGGAGTATGCGTGCGGAACGATTTGAAGTGGAATGATCATATAAAATTAATTGTTGGTAAGGCGGGTACCAGGTTGAGATTCATTGGGAGAGTCCTTAGAAAATGTAGTCCATCAACAAAGGAGGTGGCTTACAAAACACTCGTTCGACCTATACTTGAGTATTGCTCATCGATGTGGGATCCGTACCAGATCGGGTTGACGGAGGAGATAGAGAAGATCCAAAGAAGAGCGGCGCGTTTCGTCACAGGGTTATTTGGTAACAGTGATAGCGTTACGGAGATGTTTAACAAACTCAATTGGCAGACTCTACAAGAGAGGCGCTCTGCATCGCGGTGTAGCTTGCTCGCCAGGTTTCGAGAGGGTGCGTTTCTGGATGAGGTATCGAATATATTGCTTCCTCCTACTTATACCTCCCGAGGAGATCACGAATGTAAAATTAGAGAGATTCGAGCGCGCACGGAGGCTTTCAGACAGTCGTTCTTCCCGCGAACCATACGCGACTGGAACAGGAAAGGGAGGTAATGACAGTGGCACGTAAAGTGCCCTCCGCCACACACCGTTGGGTGGCTTGCGGAGTATAAATGTAGATGTAGATGTAGACTTTTTTTCTTGTTTTGGTTCAGAGAACCACCTCCCAAAGTTTTTTGATGGAATTCTGGTTCACCCAGTGTATCGTATGGGATATGACTTTCGAATCACCCTACATATACACCAGACTTACAAGAAGTATCTCATGTGTAACTTGATGTGCGTTCCATTACTGAGGCTGTAATTATTCCCACGTTCCATTTAGGCTGCGATTACAGCATGAATGAAGTATACTTTGCAAATCAACTGGAGGCTTCTGTGGTTGATTTCGTTATGGTCACACTGCTGCAATTTTCACCGGACGTATAGTACACTGCTGGGCAGCGAGGCGGAATGCGCGAACATCAAACCGGCATGAAGTGTACTACATGCTCCGATATGTAAATGACTAGCATTTGAGTGCAACCTCACAAAATAGATACGTGTGGCGCTATCTACATTACGCATGAAATGAAAGGGCACGCAGAGTGTTTCTCATTCAGAACTCGCATTTGACTATTGGTTGTTTGTGAGAAGGTGTTTACCTCGTGTAAGGAAGAGAACGTCTCCCGGCACTTTCCGGAATTGGACGGCAGAAGAACCGTGGCCTATAGACACTGCAGATTCCTGCCCTGCCATATTGTTGCTAACATTGGCCGGCATCTCAGCACTATCAAGCGCTATTGTCATCAATAGTTTCAGGAGGACCATTGTCAACAAAGACCCCACTAGACTAGTGCCAGAGAGGACAGACACATTGTTTCTCATTCATTCATGAAGAAACTGGTACTTCAAGTACGGTTAACCAGTAAATGTGGGTATTTCGAACAAGACAAGAGTAGCCACATGGAGAGTGCGGCGGTCATTGTTTTGGTTTCGCTTGATGTGGCATAAGAGAGAGAGATGCACTGACGACGACAACACTCGACACAGGAGTGGCTCCAGGCCGCCTCTTCAGACCAGTTCCAGTTCCGTACACAGAATCACGATAGACATATCTACATGCAGAGTCTTCGAGGAGTACGGACGTTGCCGGATTATATTGGCCATGACTGTGCTACTCTAGCGCCTAGCGTAATGGTATGGAGTGCCACTGGAAATACAACACCATGACTTCTGCTTCACACAACCGGTAATTTGAAAAATGGGCGTTACTTTTCTGACGTGTTAAGGCCGGTGGCAGTGCCCTGTATTCGAAGTCTTTGTGACACATTGTTCCAACAAGATAACACAAGATCGCAGGTTGCCGTGCTGTCCTGATATATTCGATACACAGGGTGTTCATCTGTTGTCCTGGCCATCAAATTCTCCTCCTGATCTCTCATGCATTAAAACATCTGATCACGGGTTATGGCATCCACTGTGATTGATGAGCACCGGCATAGAGTTTAAGCACCACGGAAAGACGCAACTGTATTTGTGTATTTGTCGTCTATGTTAAGTTCAAATCGACACCCAGCCGGATCCGACCCGTTGTTGCTGCCAGAAGTAGTAGCTCTGGCTACAAAATTTTGCAATTCCGTACACCTCTCAAATCACCTCATGTGGTTTTCTACTCTTCTTACTGTAGTTTGCTATCCTTCTTGGTGACGCAGTTTCAATTAAGAACAGCCTGACCACCTAGTCGAAATCCGAAGTTCATACAGAGTACGTGTTACGGCCCCGTTCTTTTACGGGCAGTCTGTGACTCACGCCTAAGGAGCGGTCTCCTTTGAGAGGTCTGCCCAGAGACGTGTCCAGTGTCCCTGAGCAGGGCCACACTGCGCTATCTGCGGGCTGCCGGCACTCAGACAAGGCGTCGCCACACAAACAGGTCCGCAGACGCCAGGCAGCTGCCAGCTCCTCCACAGATCGATACTATCTGGCGCCAGAGAGATTAGCGCCTGCTTCTGGCAGAGCCGTGTCGTCATACAGCTCCTTCTCGAAAGCAGTGTCGATCTGGGGGCAGTCGTAAAGGTTCCACTTACTTTTTTGGAAGTTATACATCGCAAGAATGGACATTTCACCTATCGTCCGGTGTCACAACGGGGTTATAGGAGACCCACTTTGGCAAAGCAACGTATTGCGCAGGGATGACACAATGTTACAACAAAAAAATAAAAAAATAAAAAACTTCTGACAACAGCACACAAATCTAAAGGCTGTGAAGTCAACTAAGTACAGTTACCAATAACTTAAAATGCAACCATCTCCTAAATAACGTTGTGGGGAAAGCGAACCAAAACTGCGATTTATTGACAGAACACTTAGAAAAGTGACCAGGTCTATTAAAGAGACTGCGTACACTATGCTTGTCCGTCATCTTCTGGAGTACTTCTGCGCGGTATGGGATCCGCGTCAGATAAAATTGACGGAGGACACCAAAAAGTTGAAAAAAGGGTATCTCGGTCTGTACTGTCGCAAAAAAAGGGAGAGAGTGCAACATATATGGTACGCGAATTGCCGTGGCATTCATGAAAACAAAGGCGTTTTTCGTTGCGACAGGAGCTCCTCATGAAATTTCGATCACCAACTTGCTCCTACGATTGCAAAACTTTAGCATTAAGGATTAAGTCAGGATTCTGCGATTAGTATTTGTTGATAGCTAGAATTTCAAGTACTATTAGTTTCCTGCCTTTGTCTGCTGTGTATGGAACGTCACATTTAAAATCACAAGAACGATATTCATTTAGAGTGTCTTCACCAAAGGTACAATATTTCTTTTTCGGTTTCCAACTCCTTTCATGTTCGGGCAGTGTAAAAACTGTCGCTAATGTTGAGTGGGCAATGTGTTTAGTCGTAAGTTATCTGAGGATTGCCTCGGAAGCCGAAACCCGGTTCACAGCGAACTACAGAATAAATAATATTGTGGAACATCAATACTGTGTATCTGACTTCTTAAATTTTTTAATACCTAAAGGAACGTGGTAAGACAGGTGTTTGTTATTAACGCCCTATACAATAGCGCAAGACATTACTGGAGCTATAATCAAAATGGCGTCAACGTGGCTGCCCGTTCTCAAATGGTTCAAATGGCTCTGAGCACTATGGAACTTAACATCTGAGGTCATCAGTCCCCTAGAACTTAGAATTACTTAAACCTAACTAACCTAAGGACATCACACACATCCATGCCCGAGGCAGGATTCGAACTTGCGACCGTAGCAGCAGCGCGGTTCCGGACCGAAGCGCCTAGAACCGCTCGGCTACAGCGGCCGGCGCCCGTTCTCAAAGTATTTCTTTAACCAGTTCGACCAATATGTCATCAAAGAATGTTACACACAAAGAAACTGAATTTCACTTGCACGCAGCTGACACGGCTGTGCTAGCACATTTAAAGGTCAATATGTACACTATCTTGACAAAGTGCCTGGTGACTTCTGTACCGGCTTCTTCGGCCGACGTTTGTTTGATGATTTTTCTGACGTTTCGCCAGCACGAGTGGTTGTCATTTTCAAAGCTTCACTCTCCATTTCTGATGGTGGAGTCGAGTAAGGGGTCACAGATGATGTGTACCTGGTGCGCCAACGTCCAAGGGCTTGCCGGTGGTCATTTCCGGTGCGGTTCTCCACTTGCTACCTGCAATGGTCGTTCGCTGCAGCACGGGAATCCGTGATCCGTTCACCTTGAAGCTACCTTCTTTGTTGTTGAAGCTATTGTCATGTCTGTGTATTTCTACAGTTTCACTGAATAAGCGGGTGTGCTAACCCTTCTCTATTACAAGAACTTCCATGTCGGCGAATATTAATATGTGGTCGGTCTCACACAGTGCGTGCCCTGCCACGATCGATTTCACCACCTGCCCCAGTGTGCAGTGTCCTTATGTTGGGTGAAACTGATGGCGATTGATCGTTCAGTCATTCCAACATAGACTTTCCGTATGCACATGGTATGCCGTGTATTCTCGACATTGCAAGTGGGTCCCTTTGCCGACCTGAGACTCTCTTTGATTTTCTTTGTTGGCTTATAAATAGTATCTACGCCACGTTTGCTCAATATACAGCCGATTCTGTCGGTCACTCTGGGAATATATGGCAGAAAGGCCGTACCCGACATTTCTTTTTCCGATGTCTCACTTCGCCGGCTGTGACTCTGTGACACTTCCTATACAGCTGGTAGAATACCCATTGCTCCTCAGAACGCTTTTCAGGCATTGCATTTCGCGTCTGAGGTGCTGCGGCCCACGTATTCGTTTCCTCGCGTTACGAGCGTGTTAATCATTTTATTAATGACCCCTATCACCGTAAATAGATTAAGTACTACGTGACTCGGTACACTGAATTATTACCCAAACGTCGTGTGACAAAGACCACTGTAGGCACTCGCAATAAAGACACGCATGTGTAAAGGAAATTGCGTTCGTGATGGTACGCTATTGAAGAAAAGAGCCGACTCGGTTATTACTGACGTAGATTAACAATAATAGAGTGAACAAATTCATACACCTTAATTGTTAGCGTTATTCAAGGGACAACTTGTATAAGAGAGCATCAAGGAATAATTGTACCCTCGCGAATATATGAATTATTATGGAGAATTATGGACGCCGCAAGCTGCTGAATCATAAATACAGTATCTACTACAGTTATTAATTTTTTTCTCGCTATTAAGAGATGATCGAATAAATTGTCTTGTTAAATGCAGCACGTCGTCCCCGTCCGCGGAGCATTCGTACAAGGCGGTCGTGCCTTGGATCTATTGCATAAATGTTCGTTGCGGAATGAAGTGCAGTTTTGTAGCGAGGTGCATCCACAGCGGAAAGTGATGTCACTCGTTCATTTTATTACTTTTATAACAGAACCTCTTGAAACAGAAGACTGGTTGCTGGGCTAAAGAATTTTGATATTGATGACGACGACAACAAGGCCCATAATGAAGTGGAATGTCAACAAAAATTGGTATTCATATGCCCCATCAATCTTTTGTTAGTTTGAAAGTGAATAAGGTAATTACTAAATATGACTGTGATTTCTGTTATGTTCCCTGCACTGTCCGCAACTATTGAATGGGGGTCCCTGTCTGCCAACGAGCCGCCAGTCTGCACTGTTAGTTGGGTTGCAGAAGCGCAAGGCGTTATCGCCCAATCTCGGTGACCTCAGAGAAACGGCATGAAAGAAATCATCACTTACAACGTTGTTTATCTGACTTACAATGTGCTTCCCACGTCAGCTATTAATTTCCCTCTTGATTAACACCGTATATCAGAAGCAACATCGTTTTTCGTCCTCAAAAGTGATAATTAATACCTAACAGGAGTTTCTTATGGCAAGAAGCATATTTGTTGCCCCAGGTACAATTATAAGGCATTTTCAGATGGCTGCAGCAGTTGAGAAATAAATGAAACCTCTTAAAATCATTTCTAAAGTTCCACAGTACGGACTCCAAACAACCGAAACATTAGTTTATATTTTAGTCTGAGGCAAGTTTCCCGAACTGCTCCACGGAACACTCGTGTTCCGCTTATCGCGTTTTTTTTTTCGATAATTTTCTTACTTTTTAAATTTTATTGTGAATTCAGTATTATTAGTTATGATTTAAAATCAAAGTTATCATTGAGTAAAACAAGCTTTTCTCATTTTTTAAAATTTTATAAAGTTTCTTAGCCTTCAAAATAAACAAGGTGTTCCGTCAAAGTAACAGGAATCTCTGTTCCGTCAGAGGAAACGTTTTGGCATCCCTGGTCTACAGTACCATTTCAGTAACCACAGAAGTTTCTATAAATTTCCCTGTTCGCATGCGGTTTCATAGTTACGTTACACAGTGAATTCAGAAGTCGTATCGAGAACGTATATGTCACAGCTTCATTTGAATGACACTGAGATAGCCACTGAAACAAAGACCGAGATTCCTATACAAGCAGTATCATAATTAAAAGCGAAAACTGAAACAGGTGAGCGCAAGTGATGACAGAAGCAAACGCGTTTCAGAAAACATGGCTCCGAGAACAAGCCGTTTGTGATATTTGCGAATATCTGGTTACGAGCTGCTAATGACTTAACTTTGAAAGATTGCCGTAGTTAGTGCAAATGTATCTAAAGCGTAAACATTTCGATGAAGCCCACTTATAAGAGGGCTGAGTCTTCAGTCATGGACTACTGAAACTTCTTTATTTAAATGAGAGTGTCTGTACTTAAATTGCAGAATGACTGAGAAAATGAAACTTCTACGTTATTTGATCCTGAAACAGCTGAGTAAAACTGAACGGACTGAGCCTACTGCACTCCCCTGACTTAAGCCCTCCTGAGTTCAACTCGATTTCTAAAGTGAAGGAAACACTTCACGGCATCGCTTCAAAACTGCAACAAATTTGTCGGGCAATAGATCGCGCCGCTCGAACTGTCAACACAACCGGCACTGCTAAGAGGATCCTACGACTTCCACGTCGCTGGCAACGGTATACACACTGCTAGTGACTACTTTGAAGGTCAGTAAAACTTTGAAACACGTATCTACTTTGTACGAGCTGTAAATAAATAGTTGCCACTATTTAAGTTCCAACCCTCGTATATTTTTACATGCTCGCAGAGTCTTCGACTGTTTGCTTCAACTTGAGTCGGTTTTCTTTTACATGACCATTTTCTACCGCTGTACGGAATCCTCTGTTTTTATGATTTGAAAGTTTTTAGTTTTTGTAGCCGGATGCCGTTCTTTGCGTCATCGTTGTCAGTTAACCTAAGTAAGTTGCTGAAGTCATGTGGGCTATCTCATTGTGAATCGCGTAAACTTTGTTCTGTATGCTGTCATATTTTAACTATTTGTACGACATTTATTCTAAGGCAAAGAGTATGGAGCAGCCCAGCATTTGCCTAAACGCACATGGAAAGCCGCCTGAAAACCACACCCAGGTCAGCCCATGAAGTACACTAATGATCGTTACTTAGCTGCGTGAATTCTTCAGCTTCCTCTCTTGCAAGCTAGCGCACTGCGCGTTGATCTATGTGAGCAGGTGTTCCTTTGCAGGCTAATTTTCCGGATTAAAATATCCTAGTCACTGTCTGAGAAATAAGATAACCTTCTCTTCACGCGCGCCATATTACTAAAAGAGCTAGACTTTTCTGCTTGTTTTTGGTATTCTTCTTTACCTTGCTGAAGAGATCGGTCTGTCTGTGGCCGGCAAGTGTAATAAATTTCCATGGGAGGTAAGTTTATGAACGAGCTTTTCTAGGTTATTTGCTGAGAAATCTTGAAACGAGATATAACATTAGTTTTGACACAAATGCCACTTTATCCTAGACGTTCACATGTTATTACCCGAAGCCTGGGTCTGTGCGGCTCCACGGCGCTGTACCTCCGACAAACTGAGTGCTCGTGACTGGATGCTCTTAGCGTAACCCGAAACCTCGCGAGGGTCGCAATCTTCGAATTACGCGCAGCACCTTAAATTACTACAGCGGACCAGCAGGAAGAGTCTCCGACTGTGCGCTTCCAGTTGTCCCGTTGGCGATAACGGTGCCTTCATTTTGTGGCAGTCCAAGGGGAACGTTTACGTTGTGCGGTTGTATCAATAAGTAGGTAGCCTGCTACTATGTGGTCTTCTGGCCGTATTACCAAATAATCAGGAGTTTTTCAACTGAACAACAAATATTGGAAAGAACGGTACCCACAATAACGGTTGATATACAGGGTGTTCGCAAATTCCCGCTAAAAACTTGCAGGACATGTAGATAGGAGTGAGTACATAATATTTTGAATAACAACTCATACCCAGAAAAGTACCGTTTCCGTTTGACGATCCTGTTAGTTTAGATAACTCATCCGTAATCGCTTAAGGAACTGAATTAGGCGTGAAGATTCGAGAGAAAACATAACGAAACATCCATTTATCACTTAAGTACATTTGTTTGTGTTAAGACTGAAACATTACGTGTTTACTTTATTTCAAAATAAAAAATAATCGCGTAATGTACGTTCAGGGTAGTTCTGATGCATTAGAGCAGTGCCTCGATGTGGCTACCACCCACTTTGTTACAAACATCGTACCTACGAAGCATGCCGGCCGGTGTAGCCGAGCGGTTCTGGGCGCTTCAGTTTGGAACCGCGCGACCGCTACGGTCGCAGGTTCGAATTCCGCCTCGGACATGGATGTGTGTGATGTCCTTAGGTTAGTTAGGTTTAAGTAATTCTAAGTTCTACGGGACTGATGACCTCAGATGTTAAGTCCCATCGTGCTCAGAGCCTTTCGAACCATTCTACGAAGCATGTTCTGGTACACACACTCCATACCACCCGGTGTCTCTTCAGTTTCTGGTGCAGCGGTCAGAACTCGTGCCAGCAATTCCTCTGTCTCTGCAGGAGTCACGTAAATTAAACTTTGGATACGATCCCACAAAATGTAGTCTGAGTTAAATCCGGCGATCGCGGCGGTCACGCTGCTCGGTCCATCTTTCACCATATCGTCTGCTGAGATGTCTCCGAAACGCAAGTGAGAAGTGAGGTGGTGCACCATCATGCTGAAGCCACATTTCCTGACGGACATGCAATGGCTCAGCTTCCAATACGTTTCGTAGGAAGATCAATTTTGCAGGACCAGTCATCTTCAGTGGAAGGGGATATGGCCCAATCATATGACCATTCAGAATACGTACTGGTACGTGTTTCCCTATTCGTACCACACTTACCCACCATATCTTAGATACCATAAAAGAGGAAGCGGGATGGAATCATGGTCGGTAGTCACAATTTATTATTAAGACAGTTTATTGACATTACGCCTTTTAAGGAATTTAACAACTGCAATTTGTGGACGAGTCACTAGATAAGACTTTGCACATACAGTTAGAAACCCAGCGTACTCAATACTCAAATAAACAGCCCCTTAAGAGAAAGTTGTAAAAAACTTAAGGTGCCAGGCATTTATGGAAACCTTAAGCATAACAGATATCAATTACTTCACACAGCCACTTCTTCAAACGTCTTAAAACCAGTTATTACATTAAGATTGCCACACTTAACATTCTTCACTAAAATACCCTTATAAGCTTACTATTTCAGTCCATTAAAGAGGCACTTATTAAATTTCAATTACAAACTTAACGTTGGCGGGCACTAATAGACTACCCCTCACTTTATTTTCCCTTATTAAGAAAACAGAATTACTGCCAAACTTCAGAAAGATAAACTCCCATATAGGACTTCCCTCAAAATACATATAATGAAAACAATTTCCAATAAAGGGTTACTTAATGACACTTCAGCACTCGTGCCAAGCTAAGATCCAATTACATAACATGATAGAACCACTTACATAAAATAAACTACATCAGAAAACTGATCTTTAAAAATGAATTTTCACGTGCTCAGACGTATTAATAAAAGACTGCTAGAAGGAGCTGCGCAAGGAATTGAGCAGATGCCATGGAATTTAAAGTTTAGCCAGTTGCGAGTCGCTAATATTTAAGGAAATAGGTTCGTATAAGAACAGATTACATACAATAAGTATTTATATAGCTACCAGCTTAACCCGCCTTGGCGGAAGGAAGATAAATACTAAACTTCGGAAGGTGGTATGTGAACAACTCGAGGTAGTGGCCAGGTTCTTAAACACCGGCAGGCCTAGACCTCGGATGACATTTCACTCCCCCCCCCCCCCCCCAAGACGCTGGCGCAATCAAAGGTTTTTGCACGAATCACAAGGGCATTCGAATAACTCTGAAACATAGAAACACTCGGTAGACTCTTTGACTCGATACGTGGGTAAGCATGTAAAGGAACACGTTACACTACTGACGAATTCGAATCTTTGACCTTAAGCATTTTACACATGGACGACTGTATTAATAGAGTGAAGGCTTTGAAAACGACAACATAAAATCATTTGATTACAAGAAACACAGAGCACTAGTAAACCGTCTGAGAAAACTTTCAAATAACGGGCACCATTTAACTAGGCCAACTGAAATCTTCTGCACCATCTTAAAGTTCGACTATAAAAGTCTCGCCATAATAATAAAATATAAACGCCTATGAGTGTGTCTATCAACAAAATCAATTACGACCACTTACTTCTTATCACGTCCACAATACGAAGGAGTGGGTTCCACAGCTTCACTTCCAATTTTGTTCCCAGCGAAGTCACAGAACTTGTATCTCCAATCCGCCCATGTCGCCAAAACTCCCTACCAATTTCACACCACAACATATAACGGTCATCACTCTCGTTCGGCAGCCGTTGACACTCGTCTCCCAGCGAATGTCACGAGATCTCAAGGGCTACTCGTCGAAGGCTAAAAACCAAATGCCTTCGCCCGCCAACCCGGAAGACATGACACACGAAGAGCAAAGACAGCTTAGCTCAACCACAATCGATCTCAACGATACGTCACCAAAATAACACTGGCGCCAGCTCACCACGGCTCACCTACCAACCTAATACACTCCTGGAAATGGAAAAAAGAACACATTGACACCGGTGTGTCAGACCCACCATACTTGCTCCGGACACTGCGAGAGGGCTGTACAAGCAATGATCACACGCACGGCACAGCGGACACACCAGGAACCGCGGTGTTGGCCGTCGAATGGCGCTAGCTGCGCAGCATTTGTGCACCGCCGCCGTCAGTGTCAGCCAGTTTGCCGCGGCATACGGAGCTCCATCGCAGTCTTTAACACTGGTAGCATGCCGCGACAGCGTGGACGTGAACCGTATGTGCAGTTGACGGACTTTGAGCGAGGGCGTATAGTGGGCATGCGGGAGGCCGGGTGGACGTACCGCCGAATTGCTCAACACGTGGGGCGTGAGGTCTCCACAGTACATCGATGTTGTCGCCAGTGGTCGGCGGAAGGTGCACGTGCCCGTCGACCTGGGACCGGACCGCAGCGACGCACGGATGCACGCCAAGACCGTAGGATCCTACGCAGTGGCGTAGGGGACCGCACCGCCACTTCCCAGCAAATTAGGGACACTGTTGCTCCTGGGGTATCGGCGAGGACCATTCGCAACCGTCTCCATGAAGCTGGGCTACGGTCCTGCACACCGTTACCCCGTCTTCCGCTCACGCCCCAACATCGTGCAGCCCGCCTCCAGTGGTGTCGCGACAGGCGTGAATGGAGGGACGAATGGAGACGTGTCGTCTTCAGCGATGAGAGTCGCTTCTGCCTTGGTGCCAATGATGGTCGTATGCGTGTTTGGCGCCGTGCAGGTGAGCGCCACAATCAGGACTGCATACGACCGTGGCACACAGGGCCAACACCCGGCATCATGGTGTGGGGAGCGATCTCCTACACTGGCCGTACATCACTGGTGATCGTCGAGGGGACACTGAATAGTGCACGGTACATCCAAACCGTCATCGAACCCATCGTTCTACCATTCCTAGACCGGCAAGGGAACTTGCTGTTCCAACAGGACAATGCACGTCCGCATGTATCCCGTGCCACCCAACGTGCTCTAGAAGGTGTAAGTCAACTACCCTGGCCAGCAAGATCTCCGGATCTGTCCCCCATTGAGCATGTTCGGGACTGGATGAAGCGTCGTCTCACGCGGTCTGCACGTCCAGCACGAACGCTGGTCCAACTGAGGCGCCAGGTGGAAATGGCATGGCAAGCCGTTCCACAGGACTACATCCAGCATCTCTACGATCGTCTCCATGGGAGAATAGCAGCCTGCATTGCTGCGAAAGGTGGATATACACTGTACTAGTGCCGACATTGTGCATGCTCTGTTGCCTGTGTCTATGTGCCTGTGGTTCTGTCAGTGTGATCATGTGATGTATCTGACCCCAGGAATGTGTCAATAAAGTTTCCCCTTCCTGGGACAATGAATTCACGGTGTTCTTATTTCAATTTCCAGGAGTGTACCTAATACCAAACCGGTGCCGAAATCCCTGAACATGCGTGAATGGTTCAAATGGCTCTGAGCACTATGGGACTTAACTGCTCAGGTCATCAGTCCCCTTGATCTTAGAACTACTTAAACCTAACTAACCTAAGGACATCACACACATCCATGCTCGAGGCAGGATTCGAACCTGCGACCGTAGCGTTCGCGTGGTTCCAGACTGTAGCGCCTAGAAGCGCTCGGCCTCTCCGGCCGGCGAACATGCGTGACACGAGGGTTTTCGTCTGGGCACGCGTGGCTGTCTCGCGGACTCAGAACATAGTCCCTAGTGAACTTACATGTATCTGTGAACAGAACTCGACGTGGATAAAGGGGTGTGCCGATGCAGTGGTGCAGCAACCGTGAGCAGTAGGCAACGAGTTGTGGAAATTCGGGTGGACCCATTGCGTGTCCCCGTGTAAGTTGTACGGATGTAATTGTTGTTTACGCAGAAAGTCCGAGATGCTATTGCGACTAAAACCCATTGCACGCGCAACTGTTACAGTACTCGTTGACGGGTTCTCTTGCACGCGATGCACTACATCGTCTTCAAATTCGGGCTTGCTGCATTGCCGTGGAGCACCACAGTCCATCCTCCTCATGGTGAAAATATCTGTTTCTCGGAGCCGCTGCCTAATTTCGACAAAAAGTTTGAGCGACGGCGTCCTACGTTGCAGAAAACGTTCCTGATACAGCCGACTAGAAGCTCTACCGTTACCTCGAGCTCCGCCATACGCAAGGAGCACGTCTGCGTATTCCGAAAATGTGTAGCGAACCATCTTTACTGCATCGGAGACGCACAGGCATTGAATAGATCTCGCAGCAACACAGACGTTAAGTAACATCAGGTGACCGTCTCACGTAGTAGACGTCGTCCTGTCTACGCTGTCCCACACCAGGACAAGCAGGTCTGAGACTTTTCTCTTTCCCACAGCAGGCACATCTGAACTGAAACCGCCGTACAGTGGAACATTTTCGAACATGGGTTTCTATTCAAAACATTATGTACTCACAGCCCTATGCAAGTCCTAGAAGTTTGTAACGGGATTTTCCGAACACCACGCTACTGACTGTTGGCTCGTGGAGCTCGGAGCAATCAGGCTGGGACTGCTGTCTTTATTATTTTCGCCTTCTCGAAATTTAATACAGTATTTGGTTAGATCTCTGATCACTAAAACCACAGAAGGTACAAGAGTTGAGACCAAATAGTATGTGAAAGTTTAATGTGGAGTAATCCCCAACGTTTCTCTCGAAAGCTTTGAGTGGACGCAGAAAATACGAATTAAAGGAAGTTTTGTTCATGGAGGGTGGATCAAAATTTGAGCATTCGGACGCTGCAGCGCAATACCTTGCATGCTAGCAATACTAACACGTCTGTAATTCACTTTCATCCCCACATATTTTCGGTGCAATATTACTTTAGAGAAAGGCAATTTAGCTACGTTGTAATTAGATGTTCGACAAGTATCCCGATTCAGTACTGTGTAGCTGTGCTCTCTAATTAACGCCGCGATGAGAGCTTTGTTTGGAACGCAGGATGCCGGGTCTAGTTGATACTTTAGGATTCCGTACCTCAGTCACTAACAACGAAACCCATAGAGCATAGTTCTGTCGTTCGTCTATCTGTCTGTGTGTCCGACTATTCCGAACTCTTTTTCTCAGGAACGTTTGGATCTATCGTTAAAATTTTTGTCACGTACTAAGCTCTACCGCACCTTGGCGGTGCAAAAAATTGAAGCTTCAAAATCAAGCAGGCAAAAGGTCGCAATCTCACTCATCGAAACCCATAACTAACAAGGAATCATGAAATTTGGCAAGAAGCAAGGTTTCACAGTAAAAATGAAGAAAAAATCGGAAAATTGTCAATTAGTAATTACATCAGAGAAAAAAATACTTTTTTAAAATTTTTTATCCGTCTGTCTGTCTGCCCATCTGTCTGTTAAGACGCCTTTTTCTAAGGAACGGGTAGATATATCAGGTTGAAAGTTTAGTCACATACTGAGGTCTACAATCCCTTAGCGGTGAAAAACGTTAGACTTCTAAGTCTGTACAATGAAGAGATACGGCCGTTTATGCCACATGTTTTTACATTCGTAAACTCGCTCATTAAAAACTATAGGGTACGCCCCGGAACCTTCAATCACGAAATTTGGCCAGGAGCAAGGTTCCACTGTGCAGGTAAAGGAAAAAAAATCCTAAAACTTTTAATTTGTAATTACTCTACTGTCCATTAAAATTGCTACACCAAGAAGAAATGCAGATTATAAACTGATATTCATTGGACAAATATATTATACTAGAACTGACGTGTGATTACATTTTCACGCAATTTGGGTGCACCGATCCTGAGAAATAAGCACCCACAACAGCCACCTCTGGCCGTAATAACTCCTTGATACGCCTGGGCATTGTGTCAAACAGAGCTTGGATGGCGTGTACACGTACAGCTGCCCATGCAGCTTCAACACGATACCACAGTTCATCAAGAGTAGTGCTCAAATGTTCAAATGTGTGTGAAATCTTATGGGACTTAACTGCTAAGGTCATCAGTCCCTAAGCTTACACACTACTTAATCTACATTATCCTAAGGACAAACACACACACCCATGCCCGAGGGAGGACTCGAACCTCCGGCGGGACCAGCCGCACAGTCCATGACTGCAGCGCCCTAGACCGCTCGGCTAATCCCGCGCGGCATCAAGAGTAGTTACTGGCATATTGTGACGAGCCAGTTGCTCGGCCACCATTGACCAGACATTTTCAGTTCGTGAGATATCTGGAGAATGTGCTGGCCAGCGCAGCAGTCGAACATTTTCTGTATCCAGAAAGGCCCGTACAGAACCTGCAACATGCTGTCGTGCATTATCCCGCTGAAATGTAGGGATTCGCAGGGATCGAATGAAGGGTAGAGCCACGGGTCATAACACATCTGAAATGTAACGTCCACTGTTCAAAGTGCCGTCAATGTGAACGAGAGGTGACCGAGACGTGTAACCAATGGCACCCCATACCACCACGCTGGGTGATACGCCAGTATGGCGATGACGAATACAGGCTTGCAAGGTGCGTTCACCGCGATGTTGCCAAACACGGATGCGACCATCATGATGCTGTAAACAGAACCTGGATTCATCCGAAAAAGTGACGTTTTGCCATTCGTGCATCCAAGTTCGTCGTTGAGTACACCATCGCAGGCGCTCCTGTCTGTGATGCATCGTCAAGGGTAACCGCAGCCGTGGTCTCCGAGCTGATAGTCCATGCTGCTGCGAACGTCGTCGAACTGTTCGTGCAGATGGTTGTTGTCTTGCAAACGTCCCCATCTGTTGACTCAGGGATCGAGACGTGGCTGCACGATCCGTTACAGCCCTGCGGATAAGATGCCTGTCATCTCGACTGCTAGTGATACGAGGCCGTTGGGATCCAGCACGGCGTTCCGTATTACCCTCCTGAACCCACAGATTCCATATTCTGCTAACAGTCATTGGAACTCGACCAACGCGAGCAGCAATGTCGCGATCCGATAAACCGCAATCACGATAGGCTACAATCCGACCTTTATCAAAGTCGTAAACGTGATGGTACGCATTTCTCCTCCTTACACGAGGCTTCACAACAACGTTTCACCAGGCAACGCCGGTGAACTGCTGTTTGTGTATGAGAAATCGTTTGGTAACTTTCCTCATGTCGGCACGCTGTAGGTGTCGCCATCGGCGCCAACCTTGTGTAAATGCTCTGAGAAGCTAATCATTTGCGTATCACAGCATCTTCTTTCTGTCTCTTAAATTTCGCGTTTATAGCACTTCTTTGCGGTCCACCAATTTTAAGGGTTAGTAGTGTATATTATTGTCTATTGTATATTATTGTCTATTGTTATCGGACCGTCTGTCCGTCTGTTGAGACTTCTTTTTCCCAGGAACGGTAAACGTATGAACCTGAAATTTGTGCCACATACTATGGTCCCCCGGCAGTGTAAGAAATTTAAGCTTTTAAGTCATTGGAATTAAGAAATACGGCCATTTATGTCACATATTTAGAATCATGAAATTTGGGAAGAAGCAAATTTCGCAGTACAAGTAAAACGAAAAAAATCCGAAAGTCGTTAAATTTTAATTACATCACACAATAATATCTCTTTATCATTAGAACTTACAGCCTATTATCATTCGTTAAAAGCATAATAGAATAATATTATTACATGCAAACATAAAATGTAAGTTGTAGTTATGTTTTAGTCAGACAATAAAAAATATTAAACGTTCTCTCTCTACATATATAAACTGAAGCACCCTGCACGCTTCTTTTTGTATGTCCAGGCTAACCTCAGCAATTACTGTCGAGATTCTGATACGGTTTTGGAATTCCCTGCACCAATATCTTTCCAGTATTGATATCGATAATGGGCAAAAATCGTGGAGATTCTCGATTCCGGAGGTGGGTGAACTATGTACACTGACGTTCAGGAATACCAGAACACCTTGAACGACTAGAGGTAGGACATTCATATTCACAGTACATGTACATTAGTACGTTTTGCAGAAATGATGATCATTTCAGTCATCTCGGTTCACTGCGTGACCTGTTGCATAGTAGGCACAGGGTCCGTCATGGGCCCTGATAACTTGCTCCATGCCTGATGGCATCGACGCGTACGAGGTGCGAATGGCGTCCTGTAGTCTAGCTATCCATGCTGCGTTCACCTGGTTCCGACGTTCATCTGTGGTTGTCGGCGTGATGCAACAGCGCTGCACCCGTCGTTCCACCATATCCCCATATCCCACACATTTCCGACTGGTGACAAGTCTGGTGATCTGGCGGGCCAGGGCAAAAGGCTGACATCCTGTGACATCAGCAACGCACGTGTTCGTGCAGCAACATGTGGCCGTGGATTGCCTTGCTGAAAAATGGCGTCTAGGATGTTGTGAAAAAGGGTATGGCTACGGGTCGCAGGATGTGATTCACGTACATCACACTGGTCACAGTGCCCTGGACACGCGCCATCTGTGATTTGTGGTTGTATCCAATAGCATCCCACACCACAAGGCCTCGAGTTGGCTCTGTATATCTTGTGCGAATGCAGTCGCTGTGATGCCGCTCCTTCTCTCTGCGGCGAACCAATGTGCGATCCTCATTTTGAAGCAAACAGAACCTAGATTTATCCAAAAACACGATCTGATGCCATTCCTGTCCCCAGTGACCGGCCGGTGTGGCCGAGCGGCACTAGGCTCTTCAGTCTGGAACCGCGCGACCGCTACGGTCGCAGGTTCGAATCCCGCCTCGGGCATGGATGTGTGTGATGTCCTTACGTTAGTTAGGTTTAAATAATTCTAAGTTCTAGGGGACTGATGACCTCAGAATTAAGTCCCATAGTGCTCAGAGCCATTTGAACCATTTTGTCCCCAATGACGTCGTTAAATACACGGTTGTCGTCTAACATGTTTCTGCACATTCGTCAAAGGTAAGCGGAGAAGTGAATGACGCGCATGTAACCCATGCTGCAATAAACGGCGACGTACTGTCAGCCCCGATAGTGTACGATGTGTTACAGTGTTCCACTGATGCGCGAGAGCCGAGGAGGACGCAGGCTTGTCCTGCAATGTCGTTAGGATGAGGTGTCGATCTTCTCGGAGGTTGGTCTGGGTGGTGCGACCTGACCCATCTAGTCGTTTCCTGCGGCCTTCCATGAACCATTCTGCACACACCCGTTGGACTGCCGAAACACTTGGTCCTACACGAACAGAAATTTCCCGAATGGATGCATCACATTCTCTTATGTCAATGATGCGCCCTCTTTCAAATTGACTGATTTGACGGTACGGTTCACGCAGACGTCTGCGAGACATCCCGCACGTCTGGTCAAGTGACAGTGATCGGCTTATAGCGACAACGAGAGCCGCAGGCACATTCTACCGGTGGTTGGTGTTGTGCCACGGTATCCATACTGACCTTGAACTCGCAGCCCGACATGGTTCAAATGCTAATCATGTCCTGTGAATATGACGTCCTATCTCTAGTCATTCAAAGTGTTCCGTATTCTTTCTGAACATGAGCATGTACTACAAGGTTGTACGGAACCTTCAGTGCGCGAATCCTACACGCGTTTGGCTATTTTTTCCCTTAATTTTGATCCATTCAATAATGCTACAGCATGCACTGTTTCTTAGGCGACGCATATCTGCAACTAAACACTTTAACGTTCAACATATCACGTACTGGTCAGACATGTCACAAATATTGACTAAAATAATAATCAGTGAAAAATGAATTACTTGTGATAGGACAGACTACAAAACTTATCGCTGTGGAGATGTTAAACATACATATTACATTCAGTAAGAGCGACAAGTTGTAACATCTTAAATACATTCTCGGAGACAGTATGTCTTCCGAAAAACCTACGTAATCTTCGGAGCAGATACGCAAAGCGACTTCCCTACATCTTCAAATCTTCACGCTTCTTTGAACGCTGCGCAGCAAAGCTGCGTCCGCAGTTGCATGAGCAGCATAGAAATGGGCTACCAGTTCTTCCATACATAAACGTGCTCCTTCAAACGTCTCCATAGTAAGAAATCCAGGGGATTTTTGTCAGGTCATAAAGCACAACCTCCACTATCCATCCATTTCCCGAGAAAGGTTCTGCTCAAATAGCGTCGCGCAGTTCTTGCAAAGCAAGCAGTTGCAACATCATGTTGGAACCACAACCTCGGCCGAACATGCAATGGAATGTCTTCCACTGCTTCAGAGAAAGATACCGTCTGCCAATACTCCGGCCCAAACGCTAATGGTAAAGCGGACATGATATCGACAGTAGCGGGAGACGTGCGCGTTAACTTCACACTCATGGTAGTCGAAGTGCATATTGAAGATGTTCTCACGTGTGAACGCAGCTTTATCAGACCACATTACAATTTTTGTTATGCCAACCTTTGGCCGGCCGCTGTGGCCGAACGGCTCTAGGCGCTTCAGGCCGGAACCGCGCTACTGCTGCGGTCGCAGGTTCGAATCTTGCCTCGAGCATGGATGTGTGTGATGTCCTTAGGTTAGTTAGGTTTAAGTAGTTCTAAGTCTAGGTGACTGATGACCTCAGATGTTTAGTCCCATAGTGCTTAGAGCCATTTGAACCATGCAAACCCTGTCTTGTTGTTGGAACCATTCACAAAACTGCATCCGTAGATAACTGTTGTGGCTACGTTAGTGTTGCATTAATGGATATTGGTAGGGATGCAGCCGTTCATCGTGCAACACGTCGATGACCATGCGCTTGCTAGCCGTGCAGTTGCTTTTCTACCTCACATGTACCTCGCCGAGCTTGGTGGTTTATGGCTTCTACAATGGCTCCTTCATTAGATGGATTATGGATAGTCCGCAGACGACCTTTATTCAATGATGGTGAAAGGAGAGGTCTCTCGAAGCTGAAGCTCCAGACGACGGAACTTATTTTTCTCTAAATGATGTTGGCCAGGATCCATAGCAAAATACTCACAAGAGCAACTCCAGCCCTGTTATCAGGAGCGCCAAGGCCAAAGGGATGTCTACGTATTTGGAGTTTGTGTGTCATACTACTGCCGACGCAGCATTAGCAGAAACACAAGAAAAAAGGACGATATGTGTACAGAAGAGTACATTAACTGGGCGTTATTTTGCTCGCGACTATTCTGTCTCCGGAGAAGAATTTGTAAACATTTCGCTCGTAGAAGTGGACTCTTGTCCCAAACGCGCAGCAACCCTCTTAAAAATTGTTTTTGGCGGCATATTTTAATGCGGCGTGGTGGAGATCACCTTCGAGTTCTTTAAACTGAATTTAAGCACAAGCATATTTCTTGATAAAGTCAACGGTGAACGGATTTTCAAAATACTTTGAGAGTGTTTTGGAGAAACATAATGATGACGATTACCTAACGGTTCACAAAAGGTGTCGCTTAACACACGATGAACTCATCCATGACGTTAGCAAGCAGTCGGCTATGCCTAATGACTTGTGAAAAAAAGAAAGAAAAACAAAATAAAGCTTTTGTTGTGAATTATTCCACTCAACATTGCCACTTGTGGAAAGAAAAAATGGAATATTGGGCTTTAACGTCCCGTCGACATCGAGGACATTAGAGACGAGCACAGATTCGGATTCTTCCAAGGAATGCGAGTCCAGTGTGCTAACCATTGCGACATCTCGCCCACTTCTCGTGAAACACATAAGATTCCAACTATGTTGTTTCCCTAGCGGCATTACACAAGACTTTCCTACGTATCCAAATCTACATCTACACATCTACTCCGAAAGTCACCGTACGGTGCATGACGGAGTGTACCGTGTATCACTACTAACAATTTCCTTTCCTCTTCCGCTCGCAGACGGAGCGAAGAGAAAATGACCGTCTATATGCATCAGTACGAGTCCTAATTTTTCTTAACTTTGTGGTCCTTACGTGAAATGTACATTGGCGGCAGTAGAATCATTCCGCAATCAGCCTCAAATGCTGGTTCTCTAAATTTTCTCAACAGCGCTACTCGAAAAGAACGTCGCCTTACTTCCAAGGATTCCCATTTGAGTTCATGAAGCATCTGCCTAATAGTATCGGTAACAACTCTAGCATCCCGCTTCCGAATTGCTTCAATGTCTTCCTTTAATACGATCTGATAGGGATCCCAAACACTGGAGTAGTACTCAAGAATAGATCGCACTAGCGTCCTATAAGCGGTCTCCCTTACAGACGAGCAACACTTTTTTTAAATTAAAAAAATCTTTATTTTTCAAATACTTGATCAATAAAAGCCCACCGCCTAATACATTAGTGGATCCTAATTTATATTTATTACAATTATAATTACTGCAGCTTATCTAAGTTCTAGGAATATAGTGTTGTTCCTGTTTCCACTATGGGCATTACTTACTATGTCTTTGGGTTACCGGTGTTTTACTTATCTACTACTTATTGCTAATCTACTCTGCTTGCAGCGTTACAGGTGTGCCAACGTTTATAAACCTACACTGTTGGCCGTGCCCACCGAGCTTATCCCAGTGGCCATTACCCCGGCACCGGGCTGGCCCAGAATATTTGAATCGCTGCAGTACTATGCTAATGGAATTATCCTATCTTATCCTACGTCCAAC
This sequence comes from Schistocerca serialis cubense, assembly GCF_023864345.2. NCBI lineage: Eukaryota > Metazoa > Arthropoda > Insecta > Orthoptera > Acrididae > Schistocerca > Schistocerca serialis. Next base: position 869,016,928 of record NC_064638.1, on the reverse strand, counting down.
CTAATACTAAATCCTACAGTCATGCCCAGAGAGTATCTGAATCAGTTAGAATGTGCACCCTCCCCTAATCCTAGACGTGGCGGATCCCAGCCATGAAGCGGCTGGCCAAGTCCACGCCTCGAGGGAACAGCTGTACGGAGTCTAAATCAGGTATGATCTATTAATGATTGTTCCTTAGGAATTCTTTTAAAACTTTGCTTGATATTTCATTCGCAAGTTTATTCAAGATTTGGAAATGGTCCTCTTGCCTGAACAGGTGGTATGTGTCGTAATTTGGTAGCTGCTGTCTTAATTATGCCGCTACATCGTCAAAGAGGTGGCACTCATACACCACATGGTCCGGGGTGGCCTGGTGTGGTCCCACAGTCACACGTTGGTATAGCCCACTTCCCTAACCGGCATAGGTATGCAGGGTAGGGTCCATGTCGTAAGGAAGTGCAGCAGTCCTCTAGATGGCTTAAAAGTGTTGTAGCTGTAATCGTTCCATAATGTTGGGTAGCAATTCGTATGTCCTACGACCCATTTCATCGTTATCCCACTGTTCCTGCCATAGCTCCTCCCCTCTACGTTTAATTTCTGATGTGTTCTCCACGTGAATCCCCATTAGTTCGATTATTTTGTACCTCTTCTCCTTTTTTACCCAGTACCACGGCGCCTGTTCCCTAATCTTTATATCAAGAGGACAAAGTCCCATTAATACTGATAATGCTCCCCCTGGAGTTGTCCTATATACCCCTACAGATGGATGAGCTACACTTTCCTAAAAGTCTGCCTACTACCGTCCTTACATACTAGTTCCATTTCATAACGCTCTACAGAGTTACGCCTAGATATTTAATAGGCGCGACTGTGTCAAATAGCACACTACTAACGCTATATTCGAACATTACGGCATTGTCTTTCCTCGGCATTAGAAAGTTGCCATTTATCACACAAACTAGAAATTTTACGTAAGTTATCTTATATCCTCCTAGAGTCACTCAACGACGATATCTTCTGTTACACGAGAGCATCATCAGCACACAGCTGCAGACTGCTGCTCACCATGTCCTTGGGCACGATGGTGACGCGCTTGGGGTGATGCAATCATCGATGTAGCCGATAATAATAATAATCATAATAATAGATGGAAAGCCGAAAGACATAATTAGTCGTTAATTGATGACAGTAAAAATTTAATTGGTAATGACCCTTGAAGTGGGTTGCTAGCCTGCTGGTGACGTAATGTCCTAAAGAAATGTAATGAATATTGTTAAGAATGGTAGTTGGTACCACTCGATAGAACTAATGGAAGGAAGCTATCGAATGCTGGATTGGAATGCAGATAGTGAAGTAATGCGAAACGATACGCTTAGACGATGTGCGTGCGTGATTTGTGTGGCTGTAGCAGAACTTGCTAGGATAAAAGATGCAGAGGTAGGCCATGAAAGAGAGGTGTGGAGTCGGTTTTCTTTTTTGATGGGGGGGGGGGGGGGGGAGAAGCAATACTGACAGTGGAGCAGAATGCATCGAGGGGTGTAGTGTCTGGAATAGAAAAGAGTAAACTTTTAAAAACAATCTTTAAAAAACGAACAGTAAAAACGATTGTACTCTAATTTCTGTGTTAGCATTAAATAATTTCACACATTTCGTGTAAGACCTTCAGTAGCTGCTGTGTGATGATTATGAAGGGATACCACGTAGCCTCAAGTTAGAAAATTAAAAAAATTACAACTAACCTCGAATGGAACTCTCTAACTCGAGTATATTATAAGGCAAAAGTCTATCCACTGCACTAACTGCGTAGCACGGCTGCTCGGTATTGCATGAAGGTATTTGTCGCACATATGAGTACACTGTTATCAAATTGTCTATCTCTGACATCCTTTTCACACCGTAAATATTTGTGTATTAAGGGACAAATTGGTGTCGGATAGGTAAGGAGATAAGAAAGTACTGTAGTTAATTCCCACTAGGCGGACCAAGAAGTGTATGAACTGAAACAGAAGACGAAACTTTGTAAACTTAGAACAGGTTACTATCGGCACTGGGTATAGTATGTACGCAGAAATGATTACCTTAAATCTGAATAAGATGAAATAAAGGATAGCATGGTAGACTGAAAAGACGTCTGGCAAGCAGTTTTTTGTGAAATGCCCTGCTAACCTTACGTAAAGTAACACTCAGTTGCGATGTCGGTCGCTACTCGTCCGGTCGCTGCTCAGCCGACTGCAAGCGCGTGCCAGGGGGACTAACAGCAAAGTGCTACTCGTACAGCACCATCGACCCGAAAACCGCAGTGCACCACAAGTTTTGACTTACTTTGAAACTGAGCAAACATTGTGTCAAGCCCTTACTTTCCAACATCGAGAGAAACCACATGTACATATTTCGAAACAGCTGATGAACAAAAAGTAAACATATCTTCTTGCTCAGTGAATACTGAAATATAGTCGTTTAAATCAAGAAAACGAAAATCGAAAAAACTCCTGTATAGTTTTTAGATATTCGTACATATGAATTTCTTCCATACCAGATACCTTAACCTCGTTATGTATAAGCTCACCAAACAATATATTTCTCACTCCAGTGCACAAGAACAGATGAAGGATGGAAGGAAGACTAGGGTAAAAGTCCCGTCATCATCGAAGTCATTAGAGACAGAGCACAAGTTCAGATTGTGTCAAGGATGGGAAAGGACATCGGCCGTACCCTTTCAAAGGAACCATTGCGGCATTCTCCTGGAGCGCCGTAGGAGAACCTCTGTATCTGGATGGCCGCACGCAAATTTGAACAGTCGTTCACCCGAATGCGACTCTAAGAATGGAACTTAGTGAAAGTAGAAGGTTCAAATGGCTCTGAGCACAATGGGACTTCACTTCTGAGGTCATCAGTCCCCTACAACTTAGAACTACTTAAACCTAACTAACCTAAGGACATCACACTCATCCGTGCCCCAGGCAGATTGGAACCTGCGAGCGTAGCGGTCGCGCGATTCCAGACTGAAGCGCCTAGAACCGCTCGGCCACACCGGCCGGCAGTGACAGCAGAAATGAGTTTTCTGATTGAATTAGCTTCATGACGAAAAACGTTCGCCGTCAAGTTATTGGATTGGTGCGTAAGTTAGTAGCGTTTTTCCGTAATTTCATGAATATATACACAGGAACTTTAGCCATCAATAATACATTGTAATTCACTATTGACAACAGTCTGCCAACGGTGGGGCAATTTTTAGATTCTGCGACTGTATAAATCACGTGGTTTTGAGGCGAAGAACTCTTCGAGTCATATTCGGGGCACATTTTCATCAGGAAAGGAAGTTCCTTGAAGGTTGTTCGATAGAGAGCAGAAATGGTGAAAATCTGAGGTCACAAGATCAGGTGAATAAGTTGGATGCAGAATGACTTCCTAACTCAACTCCTGTGAAGTGTTTTCTATCAGTGTAGTAGAATGCAGGCGGGCGATATCGTGGAGTAGCATCATTCACGCAGCCTTCCTGGTCGTTGCTCATGGACTGCCTCAGCAAGACGTCTCAGTTGTTGACAATAAATGTCAGCAATTATGGCTGCACATCGAGGAAGCAATTCGTAGTACACCACACCGTCGCTATTCCACGAAATGCGTAACATTATGTTTTGTGGATACGCGCAGCTCTTTGTACGGGGAGTTGTTTGGGCCCTCTCATCTCTTTCTTTTCCTCATGTTAGCACATATACACCATTTCTCGTCACCAGTAACGATACAGGATAGAAAATTCGGTGTTGTTCTCTAGTCAAATGATGACGAACTAGAAGAGATGCACATATCGCCACCCGCTGATTTTGGCTTGGAGCATGCATTACTCATGCACCCAATTTTTGAACCTTCCTCATTCCATGCAAATGTCGCACGATGGTGAAATGATCACTGTTCATCGCATTTGTCAGTTCTCGAGTACAGTGACGTGAATCATGGTGGATTAATTCATTTAAACGGTCTTTATTATACCCCGGAAGTCTTCCTGAACGTGGAGAGTAACTAATGTCAAAACTATCCTCTTTAAAACGGGAAAACCGTTTTCTTGCCGTGCTCTGTCCGATGGCACTAGCCCTATACATAACGCAAATGTTTATGGCAGCCTGCGATGCTGTCACCCCTCTATTGAATTTAAACAGAAGGTTATGTCGAAAATGTTCCGGTTTCTCCAGTCGGTACACTATTTTCTAGCGGTCACATCTCCACTCACTATCTCCAAATGGCACAATGACAATATGTAAAATCAAATAGCAAAACTGAACTACAAATAAAAAATGACAATCGATAAAGAAACACATAGCTGGTTTATTATTTGTTGCTGTTTTTGGTGGTATCCTTTTGTCTTGATTAATTGTTCCTATTCCTCATGTTATTGCTTTACCTTATTATTTGAATTTTTTAACAATTACTGTTGTTGTTTTAGGCGCTGGCCGGCCGGGGTGGTCGAGCGTTTCTAGGCGCTTCAGTCTGGAACCGCTCTACCGCTACGGTCGCAGGTTGGAATCCTGCCTCGGGTATGGATGTGTGTGATGTCATTAGGTTAGTTACGTTTCAGTAGTTCTAAGTTCTAGGGGACTGATGACCTTAGATGTTAAGTCCCATAGTGCTCAGAGCCATTTGAACCATTTTTTTTTTTTAGGCGCTTATTTAGGTTATCTTATTTCTAAGTTAGATTTTTCTCATAATTTATTTCCTTTGAATATGCCGTTTCGTAGCGTTTTTGTTTTGCGTGTTAGTATTCCGGTTGATACCGGAATACCACCATGCAAAACAAGAGCGCTACAAACTTATGCGCCAATCTACTTAATATACCGAGCGAAACTTCAAGTTAATGCAAACAAATAATTTTTCGTTTGTTCTGCGTTAGTACAACAACAATGATGCACAGTTACACAACTTTTAGCGTCCCTCGGTAGTCTTGAGATTCTCGTCCGATTTGGTATAACGTTTTGTCGAATGGAGCTCTCCAGCTGTCCCCCTCTCGCAGCAAACGACGCTGCCCGCAGCACCGATGTCCTTGGAGTGTTGCCTAAGCCGAGGCGTCCTCTGCAGGCACTGTACAGTACACACTGAACCGCAAGACACGGGGCAGGTCGGCAGCGGAAACACTTCACACCACTTTGGGGTGTACTTCAGTTAAAACACATTTGCCTCCGATATTTCAACGAGTCGATTAGTGGGGCCAGCTGCTAGCCAATAGGTCTTGTTTCCCGAGTGCCACGTGCTCGCTTTGTTGCTTGTTTTTTAGGTATACGCAGAGCCTAGTCTAGCGTGCATAGCTGCACATCGGCTACTCTGCTCCCAGCCACTTCAGTCTGCCGACCACAAAGTCATTGTAATCGGTGAATAGCGGCTATAAGTTCCGTAAACCTACCAAGGCTTGCTCCGAGGCTACAGAATTTCAGATTTACTCTTCTGCTTCCGTTTACACTCATCAGTTTATCTCTCCGACGGTTTCATTCTTTCATCTGATTTGCTTGTTCATTCTTCCGTTGCTTCGCTGTATTTTACTTCCTTGAGGTCGATTCTCACTAAACGCATACGGGACGAAAGTGAACGTCGTTGTTGAGTGGTGGTTGTGGTTCACACTAGCTCAGACGTCAACGTGTCACTTCGCTTAGCGCAGCACTGAACGCTAAAAGGGAGGGAATGTGATGCTATTCATGATAAGAAAAATCGGAGTATAACAACAGACTTATAGAATTAGCAAGGTTAGGGGAGTTTGTTAATGGTTAAACAAAAATTCATAACAAATTTCTTGGCGAAGATCCAATGGTAAATTTTCCAACTCAATACGAAAAGTGTCGTCCGAACATTTCAAAACATAGGTCTTTTATTTCTTTTTTCTGCTCTTTAGTTGTAAAATATAAACATAAAAATATGCCAAACTATATTTTGAAGGCAATGGCAATATACACACATCAAAAATGTTTTGCATCACCCCGGTTCCCACAACTCCTGAAGATAGACGTTCACTGTCGATATTGCATCACAGACACAGTCCCTTTGACTGTTCATAGATGTCACTAAACCTGCCCAAAGAAGTAAACAACCATGCACGAGCAGCGTCTATTAGTCGGAGGGAGTCCGACAGATGATCAGCTCCAGTCAATCCACCAGGAAGGAGGTACACGGGTTGGTTGTCTGTACTTCAACCATGCCTAGACGTTCAATACCGCGGTTCGATAGCGTCCGCATTGTTACTTTGTGCCAGGAAAGGCTCTCAACAAGGGAAGTGTCCAGGTGACTCGGAGTGAAACAAAGGAATGTTTTTCGCACATGGATGACATGCCCCGCTCAGGCTGCGGCCACCCACTGGCTACTACTGCAGTGGGTGACCGCTACCTACGGATTATGGCTCGGAGGAACACTGACAGCAACGCCACCATGTTGAATAATGCTTTTCGTGCAGCTACAGGACGGTGTGTTACGACTCAAACTGTGCGCAATAGGCTGCATGATGCGCAATTTCACTCCCGATGTCCAATGCGAGGTCCATCTTTGCAACCAAGACACCATGCGGCTCGGTTCAGATGGGCCCAACAACATGCCGAATAGACCGCTCAAGATTGGTGAAACGTTCTCTTCACCGATGAGTGTCGCATATACCTTCAATCAAACAATCGTTGGAGACGTCTTTGGAGGCAACCCGGTCAGGCTGAACGCCTTAGACACACTGTCCAGAGTATACAGCAATGTGGAGTTTATCTGCTGTTTTGGGGTGGCATTATGGGGGACGACGAATGCCGCTGGTGGTCATGGTAGGCGCCGTAACGGCTGTACGATACGTAAATGCCATCCTCCGACCGATAGTGCAACCACATCGGTAGCATAATGGCGAGGCATTCGTCTTCATTTACGACAATTCGCGCCCCCAATGTGCGGGTATTGTGAATGACTTCCTTCAGGATAACGACATCGCTCGACTAGAGTGGCCAGCATGTTTTCCAGATATGAACCCTATCGAACATGCCTGGGATAGATTTAAAAGGGCTGTTTATGGACGACGTGACCCAGCAACCACTCTGAGGTATCTACCCCGAACCACCATTGAGGAGTGGGACAATCTGGACCAACAGTGCCTTGATGAACTTGTGGATAGTATGCAACGACGGATGATGCTGTAGTATACAGAGAAGTTGCAGCATTAGAAAATTGTAGCGAAATGCAGGAAGATCTGCTGCGGATAGGCACTTGGTGCAGGGACTGGCAACTGACCCTTAACATAGACAAATGTAACGTATTGCGAATACATAGAAAGAAGGATCCTTTATTGTATGATTATATGGTAGCGGAACAAACACTGGTAGCAGTTACTTCTGTAAAATATCTGGGAGTATGCGTGCGGAACGATTTGAAGTGGAATGATCATATAAAATTAATTGTTGGTAAGGCGGGTACCAGGTTGAGATTCATTGGGAGAGTCCTTAGAAAATGTAGTCCATCAACAAAGAGGTGGCTTACAAAACACTCGTTCGACATATACTTGAGTATAGCTCATCAGTGTGGGACCCGTACCAGATCGGGTTGACAGAAGAGATAGAGAAGATCCAAAGAAGAGCGGCGCGTTTCGTCACAGGGTTATTTGGTAAGCGTGACAGCGGTACGCAGATGTTTAGCAAACTCAAGTGGCAGACTCTGCAAGAGCGGCGCTCTGCATCGCGTTGTAGCTTGCTGCCCAGGTTTCGAGAGGGTGCGTTTCTGGCTGAGGTATCGAATATATTGCTTCTCCCTACTTATACCTCCCGAGGAGATCACGAAAGTAAAGTTAGAGAGATTCGAGCGCGCACGGAGGCTTTCCGGCAGTCGTTCTTCCCGCGACCATACGCGACTGGAACAGGAAAGGGAGGTAATGACAGTGGCACGTATAGTGCCCTCCGCCACACACCGTTGTGTGGCTTGCGGAGTATGAATGTAGATGTAGATGTAGATACAGGCATGCGTCAATGCAAGAGGACGTGTTACTGGGTATTAGAGGTACAGGTGTGTACAGCAGTCAGGACCACCGCCTTTGAAGGCCTCGCTGTATGGTGGTACAACATGCAATGTGTGGTTTTAATGAGCAATAAAAAGGGCGGAAATGAAGTTTATGTTGATCTCTGTTCCAATTTTCTGTGCAGGTTCCGGAACTCTCGGAACCGAGGTGATGCAACACTTAATTTTATGTGTGTATAACTATCAACCTTATCATCTGTGCCTTGTTTTCTTTCTAAGCGGAAAAGAACATTGAAAAAATCGTATTTTTTTCAATAGAACTGACTTTTACCATTTAATACGCGTTACTGCGCAGTCAAATGAAACCAAATAAACTGTTTATTGGTTCAAATGGCTCTGAGCACTATGGGACTTAATTGCTGAAGTCATCAGTGCCCTAGAACTTAGAACTACTTAAACCTAACTAACCTAAATGCCCGAGGCAGGATTCTAATCTGCGACCGTAGCGGTCGCGCAGTTCCAGACTGAAGCGCCTATAACCGCTCGGTCACTCTGGCCGGCAAACTGTTTCTTACTTCAAAAGTAATCGCATAACTGTAACTACATCTATCCCACTGTGAGACAAGACGGTCACTGCCTTCGTGGAAAAATTTGAAACAAGACGGTTACTGCCCTCATAGAAAAACGTTAACTGTTGCCTACGGAATCATGATTGTACCCAATCGTGTATCTCTTCGGCCGAAGCAAATCGACGGCCACGAATGTCTTTCTTCATGGCTGTCAAAACACAGAAATTGCAATGAGGAGAGATCGGTACTGTATGGTGGACATGTAGGGGCTTCCCACCGGAACTTCTGCAGCGTGGTCGAAACAACAGGCACGCCAGCTCCGGGAAAGTCATGACGACCTTTTCTTTTGCGTCAAGGTCCCGCTGTTTATTGACTTTCCTGGAACTCGGCTCCACAATTTCATGCACAGTGCTACGTGGAAAAGTTGCGCTTTGCCAAGGGGTGTCGACCAAGGGCATCATTCTGTTGCAGGAAATGTTGGCCCACATGTTGCCAAGGTTGTTTCGAATACGCTGCATAAGTTTCGCTGGTAAGCACTTACACATCCTCAATACGGTCTCGATCTCTTCCCATGCGATTTCCATATTTCTGGAACCCTGAAGAAAGGCATTTGTGGCTGGCGATTTGCTTCGGACGAAGAGGTGCTCCCCTGTGTACAATCATCGCTCCGCAGGCAGCCATAAACATTTTTGAATGAATGTATTGACCGTTTAGTCTCACACTGACATAAATATATAAACAGTTGCAGCGATTACTTTTGAAACAATATACAGTTTAACACCTTTTTTCCTCCTGGCTCTGAGCACTATGGGACTTAACTTCTGAGGTCATCAGTCCCCTAGAACTTAGAACTCCCTAAACCTAACCAACCTAAGGACATCACACACATCCATGCCCGAGGCAGGATTCGAACCTCCGACCGTAGCGGTCGCGCGGTTCCAGACTGTAGCGCCTAGAACCGCTCGGCCACCCCGGCCGGCTTGCATTCTCCTTGGCATGGGTTTCACCAGAGATCCTCTTGTGCGCACTGTAATTTTAGGCCATTCCTCTAATAGAAGGTCCTTTACAAATGGTTCAAATGGCTCTGAGCACTATGGGACTCAACTTCTAAGGTCATCAGTCCCCCAGAACTTAGAACTACTTAAACCTAACTAACCTAAGGACATCACACACATCCATGCCCGAGGCAGGATTCGAACCTGCGACCGTAGCGGTCGCGCGGTTCCAGACTGTAGCGCCTAGAACCGCTCGGCCACCCTGGCCGGCTTGCATTCTCCTTGGCATGGGTTTCACCAGAGATCCTCTTGTGCGCACTGTAATTTTAGGCCATTCCTCTAATAGAAGGTCCTTTACAAATGGTTCAAATGGCTCTGAGCACTATGGGACTCAACTTCTAAGGTCATCAGTCCCCCAGAACTTAGAACTACTTAAACCTAACTAACCTAAGGACAGCACACACATCCATGCCCGAGGCAGGATTCGAGCATGCGACCGTAGCGGTCACGCGGTTCCAGACTGTAGTGCCTAGAACCGCTCGGACATCCCGGCCGGCAACGTCTTTACACCTTTTCTATTTGATATCTGATGATTCCTCATATTTCCACAGAGTACAGTCCACAAATTCGCTATTAGATTAATGTCTGGGGAGTGTGATGGTGTCCGCATCCAGCTTGGAGTGTGTTACAGCAGCCACAGCCTTGCATATGGTGTTGCACGTTTTAGACTTTTATCGTGTGTGAAAATACAGTCCGCAGGAAGGCCCACATTCTCCACGCTGTGTTTTTAGGATGTTTATGTAAACCTTGTGGTCCACAATTCCAGCAATAAAAACAAAATTCCCCCACATAATTGGTACTTATGCAGCCCCAGGCAAGTACTGAATCTACTCCATGTTCAACTGATGTTCACAGTTTTATTTCTCTCTTCAAGTTCACAATTGGTTTTTTCTCGAGACTGTTACTCACCTATCAACTCTCATAAGTAAATATAACATTCTTTCAGAAATCTTACGTTACCCAGCTTTACAAAACACATACCTTACATTTTGTGCTGTAGCGCACTTCCCTGTGTCCATTTTAATTGCAGCATCAAATTGCAGAGCTGTTGTTTTTCCATCTCGGACAGAACTGCAGAAAGACCGCTTCGCGATTGGTTTTCGTACGTTTTGTTCTGCTTAAATTTGTGTATAATAGTCTTCATTGTACTGGTTACGTTGCCAATGGTTTCTCCGATTTCTTGAAAACGTTTTCGTTTTCGAAACAACTTGATGCAGACACTTCTTTTTTCGACCTATATTACTAAAAATTTCAGTCATCGGCTTGGAAAAGAGAGCCTGCCGGAGTGGCCGAGCGGTTCTAGGCGCTACAGTCTGGAACCGCGCGACCTCTAAGGTCGCAGGTTCGAATCCTGCCTCGGGCATGGATGTTTGTGATGTCCTTAGGATAGTAAGGTTTAAGTAGTTCTAAGTTCTAGGGGACTGATGACCTCAGAAGTTAAGTCCCATAGCGCTCAGAGCCATTTGAACCATTTTGAAAAGAGAAAGGGAACTATCCACTACAGTGGACGAAACACAACTGCATAAGATAAAGAAACAATTAAAATCGCTCAAAAGAGGAAAGGCCTCTGGACCTGATGGGATACCAGTTCAATTTTACACTGAGTACGCGAAGGAACTTGCCCCCCTTCTTGCAGCGGTGTACCGTAGGTCTCTAGAAGAGCGTAGCGTTCCAAAGGATTGGAAAAGGGCACAGGTCATCCCCGTTTTCAAGAAGGGACGTCGAGCAGATGTGCAGAACTATAGACCTATAGCTCTAACGTCGATCAGTTGTAGAATTTTGGAACACGTATTGTGTTCGAGTATAATGACTTTTCTGGAGACTAGAAATCTACTCTGTAGGAATCAGCATGGTTTTCGAAAAAGACGTCATGTGAAACCCAGCTTGCGCTATTCGTCCACGACACTCAGAGGGCCATAGATACGGGTTCACAAGTAGATGCCGTGTTTCTTGACTTCCGCAAGGCGTTCGATACAGTTCCCCACAGTCGTTTAATGAACAAAGTAAGAGCATATGGACTATCAGACCAATTGTGTGATTGGATTGAGGAGTTCCTAGATAACAGGACGCAGCATGTCATTCTCAATGGAGAGAAGTCTTCCGAAGTAAGAGTGATTTCGGGTCTGCCGCAGGGGAGTGTCATAGGACCGTTGCTATTCACAATATACATAAATGACCTTGTGGATGACATCGGAAGCTCACTGAGGCTTTTTGCGGATGATGCTGTGGTATCGAGAGGTTGTAACAATGGAAAATTGTACTGAAATGCAGGAGGATCTGCAGCGAATTGACGCATGGTGCAGGGAATGGCAATTGAATCTCAATGTAGACAAGTGTAATGTGCTGCGAATACACAGAAAGATAGATCCTTTATCATTTAGCTACAAAATAGCAGGTCAGCAACTGGAAGCAATTAATACCATAAATTATCTGGGAGTACGCATTAGGAGTGATTTAAAATGGAATGATCATATAATGTTGATCGTCGGTAAAGCAGATGCCAGACTGAGATTCATTGGAAGAATCCTAAGGAAATGCAATCCGAAAACAAAGGAAGTAGGTTACAGTACGCTTGTTCGCCCACTGCTTGAATACTGCTCAGCAGTGTGGGATCCGTACCAGATAGGGTTGATAGAAGATATAGAGAAGATCCAACGGAGAGCAGCGCGCTTCGTTACAGGATCATTTAGTAATCGCGAAAGCGTTACGGAGATGATACATAAACTCCAGTGGAAGACTCTGCAGGAGAGACGCTCAGTAGCTCGGTACGGGCTTTTGTCAAAGTTTCGAGAACATACTTTCACCGAAGAGTCAAGCAGTATATTGCTCCCTCCTACGTATATCTCGCGAAGAGACCATGAGGATAAAATTAGAGAGATTAGAGCCCACACAGAGGTATACCGACAACCCTTCTTTCCACGAACAATACGAGAATGGAATAGAAGGGAGAACCGATAGAGGTACTCAAGGTACGCTCCGCCACACACCGTCAGATGGCTTGCGGAGTATGGATGTAGATGTAGATGTAGAAGAAAATCGATCGGAGTGTGTGTCAGTGCGGCATCATACCTGGAATCGTGTTTACTAGATAAATGTTATTTGACATCACCTGGGGCATGATTTTAAATAATACGGATTTTTTTCACAAATTAAGCGCCATATGAACCCAAATAGCGTTTTATTTCTAAATTTAAATATTAACCGATATAAGGAATTAGGTGTTGTATGTTTCTTAGCTATATTTTTGTGATTGAACTGGTTATATTCTATGCGTCATGGTCGGATGAGTACTTTCTGGAGTCACTGCGACTCGGTGGTTCATTGAATACTACTGCTCAACTGCACTAACTGGCTTTAGTCACGTAAATAGAAAGAGAATTAATTTATAACAAAAAACTTAACAAAGAAGCAATAATAAGTTATTACCATGGCACAGCCCAAAACCCTGTGTGCACAGCAATTACAGTGTCTGCTCTCTCCCGCGAGGAAAATACCCGTCATATAGGGAAGATAGTTAAAATACCTTGCACCAAGCTCGAGACGCGGCCTCAGTTCGTGCGTTCCAGTAACAGACAGGAACAGATTACTCCATAGCGAAAAGCACTGAGTGTTGAGTATTTCTACAATCCGACCAGTACACTCTTCTTATCAGCTGCCGAAGAGACCACGGCTAATCAGGAGTGCGGTCAAATCCATCCTGCTCGCTTGCTCGATGTTACTTCCGGGTTCCCTCCGATATTATCGCTCGGCGGTCTGCCACGTTCTTGTCTCGTCTCCAGCTGGTCTCGCCGAGCCGGACCAGCGACCGTGTCGCGGTGTTGTCACTGACAGCGTCCTCAGAGTCACACAGTCGAGACCGCTACTCTGTTCACACACCTTTTAAAATTGCTGCGGCTGAGTGGAGCCTTGTGTCCCCATAAAAAATTTAAATTAGTTTTCGCTTTCACATGGGGTTTGATTGGAAAGTTTTAGTAATGGATCCGCTACTGCTTACTGGTTTGGCGGGAAGGTACATGCAGGATGGGGAGTGAGTCACTGCTTTTTCCTTGAACGCCCTCTGACAGGAAATTGCGTTTCCTTTATTCAGTTCGTTGTGGCCTCTGGTAGAGTGCCGGTCTGTTATAGCTTGTTGCCGGATTCTGTCTGCGTGAAAATGGACGTAAAAACGGAGCAAAGGGTTTGGGTGAAATTTTGTTTTAAAACCCGGTAATCAGCTTCTGAGAGTTATGTACTATTAAAAACAGATTTTGGAGATAATTGTATGAGCCGGTCGAATGTTTTTGTCTGGTTCAACAGATTTAAAAATGGCCGCGAATCACTTGAAGATGAACCACGGTCTGGCCGTTCTTCCACCTCAGAGACGAATGAAAATGTTGAGAAAGTTCGCGACTTAGTGAGCTCTGATCGTAAACTTACAGTCAGGGAGATGGCTGATGAACTTAAAAATGGTTCAAATGGCTCTGAGCACTATGAGACTTAACTTCTGAGGTCATGACTCCCCTAGAACTTAGAACTACTTAAACGTAACTAACCTAAGGACATCACACACATCCATGCCCGAGGCAGGATTCGAACCTGCCACCGTAGTCGTCGCGCGGTTCCAGACTGTAGCGCCTAGAACCGTTCGGTCACCCCGGCCGGCTGGTGAACTTAATTTAAGTTTCTATGCAATTCAGTCAATTTTAACTGAAGATCTGAACATGCATCGAGTGTCCGCAAAATTCATTCTAAAATTGTTGTCAAGTGACCAGAGACAATACCGTCTTGAAGTGTACCGAGAACTGATTAATCGGACTAAAAATGACCCAGATTTGTTAAATAGGGTAATTACAGGTGACGAATCGTGGGTATATGGATATGACACTGATACTAAAGTGCAGTCTTCGCACTGGAAGACTCCAGGTTCACCACAACTGAAAAAAGCACAGCAAAGTCGGTCGAAGCTGAAGACAATTTTGGTGATTTTTTTCGATTCTACCGGTACTGTGCATCATGAATTTACCCCTGTAGGACAGACAATTAACCAGGAATACTAAAAATGTGTCCTTGAGCGTTTGTGTGAAAAGGCCTGTATTGTGGGAAGACAGGAGTTGGGTGTTACACCATGACAATGCTCCGGCTCATTGTGCCTTCTCCATCGTTCAGTTTTTGACCAAATTCAAAATTCCTGTGCTTCCACAACCGCCATATTCCCCTGATTTTGGCCCTGTGGATTTCTACCTGTTTCCTAAATTGAAATTTTCACTGAAAGGGAAGCGATTTGATTCGACTGAAGACATCCAGGCAAATACGGAGAGCGTCCTTAATACACTTCAGGAAAAAGAAAAAAATCTAGAAATGTTTCCAAAAGTGGAAACACCGTTGGAGTAGGCGTGTTCAGTCAGAAGGGGACTATTTGAAGGAGATGCATCACAGTAGCATGTAAGTACCGCCATTGTACAATTACAAGCCCATTCTTAAAACTTTCCAGTCACACATCGTATATACTGCCTGACAAGAAAAATGAATTACCCAGAACATGTAGTTGGATATCACTGTAACTTACACACTATCGGCAGGTATGCAAAAGAATACAGTTGCAGTTCTCTGTGACAGGTAGAACGACCACAGATCATTAGTGTTATTGGTATTTAGCGTTGTTACCAGTCCCAGTAAGGTACAATAGGGGCGTAAACCAATTCAAATACTGAGTGATCACTGTGAAGGGAACGGAGGTGCTATGTACTCGTGTGAGCCACCGTTATCAGCAACTGACAGAGCTTGAAAGGGGCCTCATTGTGGGTCTCACAGTGCACCCATCGGGTACAACATCACGTCATGGCTGGCAGTGACAGAAAACTCTGATGGCGAAGGGACCTAAGGACATGCTCCTTCCTCCTGTGCTACGTAAGTGACAATATCGTGGTGGTGTCGTTTTTCAACAAGACAACACATGGCACTGTCTCTATGAACTATCTGTGTGGTGCTGAGGTATTCCCACGGCCAGTAAATTCCCCACAACAGTTGCCGATAGAAATTGTGTGCGATCCGCTCGGAACGTCAACTTTGTTTCAATGCCAGTACCCAGGACATGAAGGACCTGTTAGAATGGCTGTGGACCAGGTCGCATCAGGAGAGGATAGCATGGCTTTATGACAGCTCTCCCAACCCAATCTGTGCAAGCATCTAGGCCAGGTGGGGTACAATGTCATACTGATAAGTGGGCTCATGCTCTCCTTTTGTAACAAGTCTCACAGGTAACTATCCAAGTCCTCATAGAACTTTCACATTGTGTAACCAAAACAATACAATACAAAAAATATTAAGAAACAGCAAAGCCATCGCGGCGGAAATAGATTGATATCTTGTAACACTTACATCGATTAGAAGTAGGTTTATATTATGTAACTGTGTATCTGTAATTACAAAGTGAGTATTCTTTGTTGATTAAGGTCATTGATTTGTAACAGGAAATTTAAAGTATTGTATTTATGAAAGAAGCTAAATGATGTTTAAAATAATGAAATTTTATAATATGTGTGTATTTAGAAGCCGGCCGAAGTGGCCGTGCGGTTCTAGGCGCTGCAGTCTGGAACCGCGAGACCGCTCCGGTCGCAGGTTCGAATCCTGCCTCGGGCATGGATGTGTGTGATGTCCTTAGGTTAGTTAGGTTTAACTAGTTCTAAGTTCTAGGGGACTAATGACCTCAGAAGTTGAGTCCCATAGTGCTCAGAGCCATTTCTTATATTTAGAAGAAAAACATTGTATATTGGAAGCTGGTTCATGCTTAGGGCAATTGTATCGTAAAATGTAAAAAATGCAAGAAGTCCCTCCGCACCTCCGCAACGAATGTGGCTTGGCGCGATGTAAAAGGTGGTTTTGGCGGTCGAACTGTGCGGCTCCTTGGTATGAACGGGACGCAGTCAGTGGTTTGCCGTTGCACGATACACATCGACGGTGCCAAGGGAGGCAACTGGAAGCCGCTTTATAAGAAAGTTTGCCTCGGATGTGGATTTGGCTGTTCCTTGGTACTCTTGGCAATAAGGAATGTATCTAACACGTTAAAAATCTGTCGCCAAGAAGAAATTGTATAGAGAGATTCAAACGCCAAGAGCCGTGAGTACAGTTAGCTGCCACGTCGCTTGCCACCACTGTTGCACCACTACTCCACCAACTCCATGCATACAGATATGTATCAGAGCATGGACCAGTTAATTTGTGTGAGTGATTTTAATAATAATCCAAGTGCTATAAACCAGTGTTTAGAACCATAACTTTTATCCTGATCATGAACCTATGCAGGATCCGCTCCTAAGTGTTTATAAAACCTAGTATCCTGTTTCAAATGCACTATGATTGTTTATAGTTTGTCAGATGTGCAAGGATTATTAAAAGTGAAGCTAGTGAGAATTTTACTAAAATATTCTCATCTTATTGCAAAGTACCGTTTTGCAAAAATTCAGTGCCAGACTGTGTAAATGTCAGTGTCTAAAATACCTGCTTCACAGGTGATGAAAAAAGGCAAATATCTTATACTGATTTGAAACTTAATTTAGCTTTGATTACTATCATGAACGAATTTTTTGGAGCTAATTGAGCTCAATGTCGAATAATTTGCCTTAAAAAGCAGAAATATAAACTATAGGATTTGACTAGTGATACAATACAAGTTTATGGGTCCCTACCATATTCTTCTCATATTAGAAAGATAATTGGAATATTATTGCTACTAAGGAAATCTGATACATTTCTATAAATGGGAGTATAAACAGTGTTGAGTGTGATATTATTTATTTTTTATTTGTGGTATTTATACGCCAATTAAGTCAGAACCCCCTCCTGGCCAATTTTAGTTCTGCACTGCCTGCAGTAATATTTCAGTACTGATCCAAGTAACAATCTTGAGTGTCGCTCTTATTAGTGTGAGCTTGGTACGAGCTGGCTTTCTGTGATTACTAGTATGTGCAATATTGGCAACTACTGCTACCCGCAGCTCAGAGTCCCCTGTGTTCGTTTGTATCCTGTGTGCTATTCAAAGGGAATATTAATCAAAGTAACTTCAATAACTGATATTAAGTTTATGGGTCCCTACCATATTCTTCTCATATTAGAAAGATAATTGGAATATTATTGCTACTAAGGAAATCTGATACATTTCTATAAATGGGAGTATAAACAGTGTTGAGTGTGATATTATTTATTTTTTATTTGTGGTATTTATACGCCAATTAAGTCAGAACCCCCTCCTGGCCAATTTTAGTTCTGCACTGCCTGCAGTAATATTTCAGTACTGATCCAAGTAACAATCTTGAGTGTCGCTCTTATTAGTGTGAGCTTGGTACGAGCTGGCTTTCTGTGATTACTAGTATGTGCAATATTGGCAACTACTGCTACCCGCAGCTCAGAGTCCCCTGTGTTCGTTTGTATCCTGTGTGCTATTCAAAGGGAATATTAATCAAAGTAACTTCAATAACTGATATTAAATTTTCGTAAACTTATATTTCCAAGTTAATGTGCCTAATTAGGCTGGCGACCGTTCGTTTTTTCATTCACATATGAATTTTACTACTTTCATTAAAACTCAAGGTTAGAACCTGTTCAGCTTTTCTGTTAATTGCAAGATATTCAAAATAACAGAGCAATACCTTTATCCGTTATACAAACACGCGGTCAATATTCCCCAAACCCTCTCAGAGGGTAACATTACCTTGTGTCACGGCAGACAAGTGTTATAATCTGATGTTGACATCAACGCCAGCGTCAAAAATCTCTATTCGAAAATCTTGAAGTATACTTTCCGATCCGTCCTGGTCTGTTGGCAGTCAATGTGACTGCATCCGTTTAAAATGCACTGCGGCGTGTTTGACGTTCCGTATCGTAAAGTGTGAGTGGACCTTTAATGTTTCATTGGGATTCCCACCTAGTGTATAATGCTCACACTGGGACAAAGTGAAATACTGCATTCTCATGACTGTCACTAATCGGCGTTGTAGATAACTGTGTAGCTCCTCTCAGTTTCTGAAGGCTGGGATAAGGCTTGAGCAACGGCCTCCAGGGTTAGTTCGTGCATTTGGATGACTCAAGACGTTGGTAAAAAGAAAGTAAGAGAAGATCCAGTGGGCGACCAATCCACTGCAGACGTCTTCCCGATCTTCACTGTGAGGCTAAAATGTCGGACATCCTGTTCGACTTTGCAGAAAGAAAGACATAGAAAAGTTTTGAGCAATGGAAGGAAAGAATGTCAAGGTGTGCGGACTTAAATGGCTCCTACACTGAAGACGACCATTACTAATTAAGGATATTTGGTAAGTGCACTAATTTTCAGCATCAGTCTAGTCATTCTGTTATGTCAGATGTCGTACAGAACACTTTATTTTATCGACTATGAATACATTTGCAGTAAAGTTCTCGTTTGCTGCTAAATTGTCGATCGATTTTGATGATTCTTGCTACAACGTAAGAACACTATTCAAGATCTCAGAACAATCACACCTATAAACGCCACGATAATTACTTAATAACACGAGAAGATTAATTTCCATTAGGGTACAGGTGAGAGGTCTATCTCTGCAGTTCAGAGGTCAGTGTGTCTGGCACTACGGGGAGGATCCAGGTTCGAGTCCCGGTATGGCCAGGGATTTTTCCTATGTGCCAGACATGGAACAGGGTGCACTCTGCCTCGTGATGCCAACTGACGAGCTACTTGGGTGAGAAGTGGCAGTTTCAAGGTCAACAAATCCAACAATGGCTGTAAGAGCAGTCTGCTGACCCCACGCCCCTCATTAATGCATCTGATGACGGCATTGTCAGGGGATGACACGGGTGTCGGTCGGTCCCGATTGGCCCATCAGGGCCAGAATGTGGAGCTTTGCTTTTTGCAGGTGATAAAAATAAAATTTCAGTTTATTGGCTCCTCTCTTATCCTGTGTCTCTGGTCGTATACACTCAACCATGTGCCTGAACGACTCGTGAAGTCACTTTCAGCATTCCGGTCTGTAAGAGCAAATGTTTACGGAGCAAGAAGCACCACACAGCACTAACATTCGCCTGGCGCTTCTCGTTTACATCAACAGCCTCCAGATGGCGCTCACAAACTCGGACCTCTTCCTGCTTTCACACCACTTCCTTCAGTGCATTGCATACGTCCGCTGATTGTGTGGACAGATGCCTTAGTGACCTCAGTCAATCGCAAACTACAGTGCTTCCGCCTTGTAGCGACCGAGCGAGGTGGCGCAGTGGTTAGCACACTGGACTCGCATTCGGGAGGACGACGGTTCAATCCCGTCTCCGGCCATCCTGATTTAGGTTTTCCGTGATTTCCCTAAATCGCTTCAGGCAAATGCCGGGATGGTTCCTTAGAAAGGGCACGGCCGATTTCCTTCGCCATCCTTCCCTCACCCGAGCTTGCGCTCCGTCTCTAATGACCTCGTTGTCGACGGGACGTTAAACACTAATATCCTCCTCCGCCTTGTAGCGGCAGACATGGAAATCCTTCTGCCGACAGGCAGCAATGCACCACGCACTGTGGGCACACGGACAGTTCCCAAGCAGCAGTTAGATTGGAGTTGTAAAACTACCGCAGACTACGCTGATTTTCCTAGTAGCTTTCCTCAGTTAAGACAGTAACCACATTACCTGTGCTCTAGGTGTATCGCATATCTATCGGGCGTTGCCTGCGATTGCTTTGTTTGCGTATGTCTTGCCAGATTCTGTACAAACCGGAGTGGTGAACCGTCTAGAAACGAATTGAGGATATATAAACCGCCGCGTGACACATACATATAGCAAAACTGTAATTTTTAATGCTTAATTCAGGTTTTATTCGAAAATTTTTGTTTTGTAATGTGAACAGAGAGGTGCTATAATAAAAATAAGAAACAATACGGATTTATCATATAGCGCTAGAAAAAGCAGTTTCCTCAAAAAAAAGGTAAAATTAAAGAAAACTACAGATCAAAGATATATCAAACATGAATTCAGTACTTCGTTGAGTTTATATAAAACATTTTTCTGTTATTCATAAACAACTTACGCACTTATCAGTAGTGAAATGATACTCTTGGCTTTGATCATGATGAAGAATGTTCTATTAAGTACAAATAGCTATAATAATTATATAAATTTCTTATGTTTGTGCTTGTAAACTTACTTGCGTCAAAAGTAATTGCTTTGGTTACATAAAAGCGGATAATTTATGTGATGAACTACTTTTTGTTACTTACAAAATACAATTTATATTTTATAGGGGTATAAAATGCTCAGCGGACCAATACTGTATCATGTGCAGTTCTAATTATATACAAAACAAAAAATAAAAAACAACGAGAAGTCGTCAGCGCCCAGTTTCTCACATTCATCTATGTTTCTTTCCGTGCCAATCCTACCAATACTTTCTGCAAGCCTAAATTTGCTACGTCATTTTGTAGTGTACCAAAACTACTGAAACGCAATTTTGGTAGAGCACAGCTCTAAGTTAGACCAATTCAGTGCCTGCAGCCAGCCGAGAAAAGTTTGATGAAAACTACCTTCTGATTTAGCAGTCACTGTTTACGGAGTAATAGGACTATCAAAAATGGCTCTGAGTACTATGGGACTTAACTTCTGAGGTCATGAGTCCCCTAGAACTTCTTAAACCTAACTAACCTAAGGACATCACACACATCCATGCCCGAGGCAGGTTTCGAACCTGCGACCGTAGCGGCCACGCGGTTCCAAACTGTAGCGCCTAGAACCGCACGGCCACACCGGCCGGCAATAGGACTATCAAGAGTGCCTGTAATCACTACTGTCAGTTATAGTGACAATATCATATACGGACAGTTATTTAGATTTCAACGAAATTTCCAAGTGTCGCACACTGAAACATACCAAAGTCAGGAACCATTTCGCAACATGCTATTTATGCTAGATGCTATTTATTATTCTGTTGCTATACTTCTATTATGGTGCCTCCCTTTGAAATAAGTATTTAATTAGCGATCGTAAGTAACTGTAACAGAGAAACACTTTTCTACTACTGTGATGCTTGTGCTGAATTAATAGTAACATTTAGCTAGTACATTCACAACAGTAAGTACACTGAACAAAATATTGGTGATCTCAAAGAAACATGACGGAAAAATTTAGAAATTTGTGGTAAGTTCTATGGGACCAAACTGCTGAGGTCATCGGTCCCTAGGCTTACACACTACTTGATCTAACTTAAACTAACTTATGGTAAGGACAAAACACACACCCATGCCCTAGGGAGGACTCAAATCTCTGACGGGGGCAGCCGCGCGAACCGTGGCAAGGCGCCCAAGACCGCACAGCTATCCCGCACGACAAATGTGACGCTAATTGCTTATAACAAGGCCTCTGGTCTCGATAATGCCATTAATTTGGTGAGAAACAGAGTCGTCAAGTTCCTTCAAGTATGCCGCATACAGCTGAAGCTACTCACTGGTTACATCCCGTAGAACTTAGAAATGGCGACGTTGTTGATCGTTAACTTTCACACGCGATTCCACTTAGCCTTGGACGTTTCCTATAGGATTAAGGTCGAGTGATTTAGTAGGCCAGTCGAGGTACGATGTCTTGCCTGTATGTTAATTAAACCACAAACGCATTTGTGCTGCCCCGCGATCGCATGTATTATCATCGTGAAAGACGGAGTATTCACGGCACACTCATGATGGAGCTGTAAAAGAACGAAGAACACTTTGTCACTGAAAACGTTTAAATAAATACACTGCTTCTTGCTGTCTTTAGCCTGGTGAGTGGCCCCAAGTTCTTTTTACTTTATCCTCTGTGTCTTGTTTACTTTTCAACCCGTAGGTAAAGTAGATAAAAATTGTATTTTTTTTTCCCTCAACAGAGATGGCTTTTCACAGTTTACATTGCTTTAATCCATTTGTATGGGTGACAGTCAAACGAAAACGAGATAGATAGTAAAACCTAAATTCAAAAGTAATCATCATAACTATTAATACAGTTATCCCACTGTGATACAACTAGGTCAATGCCTTCATTGGAAAATGTTTGCGATTGCCTAAGGAACGGTAAACGACCCACGCATGCACTTCTTAGTCCGAAGCAAATCAACGGCCACGAATATCTTTCTTCAGGGCTCCGAAAATATGGAAATCGGTTGGGGACAGATCGGGATTCTATCGGGGACACGAAAGGGCTTCCTAATGGAAGTTTTACGATGTAGTCGAAACAACAAGCACTCCAGCTCCAGGGAAGTCGCGATGACCCATGATGACATGTGGCGGGCACTATCTTGCTACAGAATGATGCCGTCCGTCAAAATTACTGGACGTTAGGACTTAATGGCGCGCTTCAATTTTCGCAAAGAGTCCACGTACCGCTGAGCGTTAATTGTGGCGCCATGTTCAAAAAGGTTACTCAGCAGTGGGCTCTTGCAGTCAAAGATAGAGGTCGTCGTGACTTTCCCGAAGTTGGAGTGCTTGTTGTTTCAATTACGCTGCAGCTTTCACTGGGAAGCCCTTACACATCCTCCGTACAGTCCTGATCCCTGCCCATTGAATTCCCATATATTTGGAGTCCTGAAGAAAGACATTCGTAGCCGTCGATTTCCTTCGGACGAAGAGGCCCACGCCAGGGTACAATCATGGTTCCTTAGGCAACCGCAAACATTTTCCCGTGAAGGCATTGACCATATTGTCTAACACTGCCAGAACTGTATTAGCAGTTATGACGAATACTTTTGAAATTAGAAAGAGTTAATGCGCTTTTTTCCACCTATTTAGTTTTCATTTTACTGTCCATATACTGTTATAATGGTTATTGCAGTAACATCCAGAAGCATGTGGAAGGTTTTGTGAATGGAGGTGGGTTCATAGTCTGTTATTGTTTTCGGATAATTTTCAAAAGATGTTGTATCATCCGCATCTTCTTTAGGGATGGGGGAGGGGGAGGGGGAGAGAGGACAGATTAGACACCTACATTACTCCAGATTTTGTGCTATTGTTGCGCATGTAGGCCACTGTCGTTGTAGTTTCTCCACGTCCGCAGGTACCGCTCCTGAGTTTCAAGGTGCCACTAGTGCATCGGATTGTTGTTAAAATTTCAGACACAATGAAATATATAAAATGACGATAATTATTTGTTTACATCAGTGTTGGTACACGGCTTTCGCACAAATTCCAAGAAGTTGCGTTTCTGAGAGACACATAATTACTAAAACTAAAATATGAACAGTAAATGTGTAGTGTAAATTAATTTAATAACTGCACTGAGCAACACAATTAAAGCATTGCTTTTTTGAAACGACTTAATCGTGTCCCGTTGCGAAATTGAAATTTCGCTGAAAGTTGCCTGCAACTTTCCTCTGTAACGATGCAAAACGTGGCGCCCAGTGACGTCACGCTACGGCTCGGCGACGCTTCAAGCAGCAAGGCGTCGACACATGAGAAGAAAAGGCCACAGATTAGAAGTTCATGTGAAATTTGAGGTTGGTTAATGATGTCACAATGGCACAAAATTTCACCACAATTCTGTCAAACGACACCATGTCCGTGTCACTCGATGGGAAGATCCTCACACCATCTCGTACCCACATTTCACGCCTTCTTTTGACACTTCTGTGATGGAGATCAGAACCGCGACAGCCAATGTTAAGATTACGTGGTTTTCTTATGGTTGGCCGTGACAAACATTTCAGACACGCTCAGAAGCGACGTGGAAAGGCCCTAGCGGTTGGCGTAAAGGGCGTCAATGAAAGCAACCCTTTCCTACACATTTCATGATCGAAAACGACAGTTCGCAGTGTAACGATCAACAGGACGACTTTGTTGACAACCTTTGACACTGCTGATGCTCTACAGGGACTCAACCCGACTGTACGGCCATCATGGGTCAGTAAGGACATTGACCATGATCGCACCCCTTTGGGGTCCAGTGCGACAGCAATTTTTGCTCCGCTGCGCAGAGTGGAACCAATAGGGACTGTTCTAAACCATTCGACGAAATCTGAATGTGATCTAGAGCAGCAAATGGTGTTTATGCGTTTTCAGTCCCCCTGTTTTGCGCCCTAGTGCAGATAGATCACGGAGGGGTTTGGTATTAACACATGCATAAATAAAACGGAAAAGTGTATCCCTAAGACCACCCAGCTCGGTAACGCCTTTATTGCTATTCGTTGACCTTCGTTGAGCGCCTTAAAAATGTACCTGTACAGACACAACCCGTGACAAGAGTCCTAGGCATCTGCAGGCATGCTACGCTGGTATCTTTGTGTCTTCTATTAGACCATCTGGAATATGAGGGGTGTCGATGGGGTTGCCTATCTGCAAGCACCTAGCACTTCGTCACTTATTGTCTCTGTTCAGGCACCTTTTTATTAAGTGCTCAAGAGTAGGAAGTGGGTGACACCGAGGTCGCTGCCGAACTGAGGGGTCATAGAAGGACCCTTTGCCGTTTTATTCACACATGTGCCAATATTGCGTTCCCCTGTGATCACACCACAGGAGGGCGCAAAACAGGAGCGCTGAAGAAGCATAAGCACACTTTGCTGCTTTTGATCACATTCAGATTCCGCCGAATCGTTTCGAACGGTCCCTAGAGTTTCCACCTTGTACACCACAGCAAAAACAGCAGTCGCACTGCATTCCAAAGTGGTGTAATGACGCTCAAGGGGGGGTTACTGGCCCATGATGTATTTAGGGAAGGGTTGAATCCTCATGGAGGTTTCAGCAGTGTCAAAAGTTCTCAAGTACGTCGTCCTGCTGATCATCACACTGCGAAGTGCCTTTCGATTTCGAGATGTGTGAGAAAGTGGTGGTTTCATTGACGCCCTTTACGCCAACCCCTAGGACCTTTCCGTGTCGATTCTGAGCGGCAGACTATCTGAAATGTTTGTCACTGTCACCCATAAGAAAACCGCGTGATTTCAACGGTGGGTGTCGCGGTTCTCTCTGTCGCAGAAGCGTCAAAAGAAGGGGTAAAATCTCGCTAAGAGGGGCTGTGACGACCTTCCCATCTTGTGACACGTACATGGTGGCGTTTGGCAGAACTCTGGTGAAATTTGGTGCCAGAGTGACATTATTAACCACGTTACAGCTCACAAGAACTTCTAATCTCTGGCCTTTTCTTGCGTGCGTCAACGTCTTGCCGTTTGCAGCGTCGCCGTGCACCAGGCTGACGTCGCAGGTGGCCACGCTTTTACACCATTACAAAGGAAGATCGTAGGCACCTTTGGGCCAAACTTCAAACTTACGCGTCGCAATGGGAGACAATTACGGCGTTTCGAAAAAGTGATCCTTTAATTGCGTTGTGCGGTGTGTAATAGTAACACAGTGATACCTTAAACATCATTACAATTTACGAAGTATAATGTGTGGTCTCTCCATTATCAGTTTTTCAGATAGTTACTATAGTGTTTACAGGACTGCAGTCAGTTGCTATGTGGGTGTATAAAAATGTGAGGAATGCTATTACTTTTACTCTTGCCTACTAAACTTGAGCGGTCCCACCTCTCAGGACTCATGTCGCATCTCTTGCTGGCAGCAGGTATAGCCGTTCGTAACACGGGCGCCTTTACCGGTGTGCTACGTTTGTTTTCTGCACGCGGCTCATTCAGGTGAGCTAACATCAGGAAAAGGACTGAAAAGTCAAACGTAGCTTGTAATGTTCTCTAATTTGTTGCCATTTTCGACAACCGTGGTTTTCGTATCACTTTCTTCTGCGAAACTAGAATTTAAATGTTTCGGAGAGAACGGTGCGAAATCATTACCTTCATCGCCCTCCCTCTCTTGGATTCACCCGTGAAAAGTTCCTCTTCCGTGCAGGGATGCATAAAAATACGGAAACGCCGAAAACACAACGCATTACCATCCTTAGTACGATGTAGGAAAACCGCTGGCATTCAAAACTGCTTCCAGTCGTCTTGGAATGGATAAATACAAGTTCTGCATGGTCAACACCATTTTTACCGCAAAATAGAGGCCACAGGGCCGTCAGATTGCTGAAAGAGTATACGAAACGGTTTTGCACGTCGCAAATGACAGGCAAAAGGGGCCCACTGGCCAACCTAGCCTGTTATGAGTATGTGACGCGAAGCGGCACGTATGGCAAAACAGAGGCGAACAGTCGCGTATAAATAGGTGCGGTTTTCTAAGGAGACTCATTCAAGTGTGGGAGTTCTCCTGGATGGCGGGACGTGTCACACCACCAGCTACATGCAGCAGCAAATGGGACGCCAGCGTTCCAGTCCACGGTGGGTCGCTGGTTCAAACCTCTGAGGCCAACGCGGGGTCTGTAGCCAGCCAGCGGCGGGCCACTCCACGGCTCGGTACCATTGGCAGTCGTCCTGGTTTCCAACACACACCGGAGGCATCCCGAGGCGAGGGCCACAGGTTAGACTGCAGATCGTGGGCGCTTGTTGTCACCGTGATCTCAACCATGCCGGTGAGAGGCATGCAGCTGGCCACCTCTGGCTGACACCGAGTGGCGCTGAGTCGATCGTCAGTTGAAATAGTGGACATTGTCTGTCCAATACGATGTTCGAGCGAACCGCCTGCATTACATTCACAAGATGTCGTGAGTTTTGACCAGTTTTATTTTGAGTATTGAACTTTTTTTTTTTTAGTATGGCTCATGGCAGGCCATTTTAGATGTTTTGCGTAGGCATATTAATTTTTTTTGTCAGAATAAGTGTTAGTGTATCTGGGGCAGTAAGATTTATTTTTTTTCGTGGCATTTAATTACTTTTGTATTGGTTTCAGTATAATGCTACCGAGTATGATGACATTGAGGTGTAGGGAGTTGGGTTTTTCTTGTACTTCAATGTTTTGCTTCGGGACTAACTGGGAACGAAAGCAACACAATGGCAGTGTCAAGGGCGCAGTGTCTGTCGGAACCAGAAGTGGTGCCGATTTTGATGGAAAAAGTAGCACAATTGACAGCAGAAAATACGCAGTTGAGAAATGAATTAACCGCATCTGATCAGTCGTTGTTGCTTAGGGTGCAGGAGATTGATCCAGCTGCCGTGAGTTTGATTATTCCGTTTTCTGGCAAGGCATCTGAGGATGTGCGTTCGTTTGTGGAGCACTTGGAGACTTCAGCGGTGATGAATGGTTGGTCTGATGAGCAGTTGTTGCATATATCCAAGATTAGATTAACGGGTGAAGCGAATACATATGTAAGGTGTTCTGAGGCCGCAAGGAAGGCAGGACAGTATAAGCAGCTAAAGGAAGGGCTTTTACAAAGGTACAAAAAACAGAATAGCGCTCGGTACTTTAGAGAGAGGTTAAGTACGATGACAAAGAGACAGGGGGAGACGATGGAGGATGGAGAAGTAACGCTGCCTTATAGAATGACCATGGGGCACATTGATTACCACGATGCAGCTGTCCAAAACATCAACGGACCGCCGCTACGATTCATTGTTAGGACGCAAACTCGGGCGGAAGTTAGAAACAGTGAGAAACAAAACTCGTAGGACCAAATGAGTTTCTCCGGTTGCTGCATAGTCCAGGTTTTATAGCGTCGGTACCACGTTTATCTGTTACAGGCATTTGCATCACTGATAGGTGGTTTTGTAATTCCAGCTCGCCCCGCAGTTCCCTTCTTATGGAGCTCCGTTCGTGCAGTTGCGGTGCTGACAGCGTTCGCGAGTGCGACATTCAGTTCTGCAGTGACTGCAGCTGTCGCAATCCTCTTCAATGACCTCTCGTCACGATTACTCAATACACTCTTTCCGTCCGCATTGTGACTAGGAGGATGATGTTTGTCCGTTTTCCCTGTATGTGATATAAATTTTCGGTAAGGTGCCGCTTGAAACACCAAAGCCGGCTTGAGTGGCCCAGCGGTTCTAGGCGATACAGTCTGAAACCGCGCCACTGCTACGGTCGCAGGTTCGAATCCTGCCTCGGGCATGGATGTGAGCGATGTCGTTAGGTTAGTTGGGTTTAAGTAGTTCTAAGTTCTAGGGGACTGATGACCTCCGATATTAAGTCCCATAGTGCTCAGAGTCATTTGAACCTTTTTTTTTTTTTTAAGGGTAGAGCCACGGGTCGTAACACATCTGAAATGTAACGTCCACTGCTCAAAGTGCCATCAAATGGTTCAAATGGCTCTGAGCACTATGGGACTCAACTGCTGTGGTCATAAGTCCCCTAGAACTTAGAACTACTTAAACCTAACTAACCTAAGGACAGCACGCAACACCCAGCCATCACGAGGCAGAGAAAATCCCTGACCCCGCCGGGAATCGAACCCGGGAACCCGGGCGTGGGAAGCGAGAACGCTACCGCACGACCACGAGATGCGGGCAAAGTGCCATCAATGCGAACAAGAGGTGACCGAGACGTGTAACCAATGGCACCCCATACCATCACGCAGGGTGATACTCCAGTATCGCGATGACGAATACACGCTTCCAATGTGCGTTCATCGCGATGTTGCCAAACACGGATGCGACCATCATGATGTTGTAAACAGAAACTGGATTCATTCGAAAAACTGAAGTTTTGCCATACGTGCATCCAGGTTCGGCGTTGAGTACACCATCGCAGGCGCTCCTGTCTGTGATGCAGCGTCAGTGGTAACCGCATCCATGGTGTCCGAGCTGATAGTCGATGCTGCTGCAAACGTTGTCGAACTGTTCGTGAAGATGGTTGTTGTGTTGCAAACGTCCCCATCTGTTGACTCAGAGATCGGGACGTGGCTACACGATCCGTTACAGCCATCCGGATAAGATGCCTGTCATCTCGACTGTTAGTGATACGAGGCCGTTGGGATCCAGCACGGCGTTCCGTATTACCATCCTGAACCCACCGATTCCATATTCTGCTAACAGTCATTGGATCTCGACCAACGCGAGCAGCAATGTCGCGACACGATAAACCGCAACCGCGATAGGCTACAATCCGACCTTTATGAAAGTCGGAAACGTGATGGTACGCATTTCTCCTCCTTACACGAGGCATCACAACAACGTTTAACCAGGTAACGCCGGTCAACTGCTGTTTTTGTATGAGAAATCGGTTGGAAACTTTCCTCATGTCAGCATGTTGTAGGTGTCTCCACCGTCGAGAACCTTGTGTGAATGTTCTGTAAAGCTAATTATTTGCATATCACAGCATCTTCTTCCTGTCAGTTAAATTTCGTGTCTGTAACCCGTCATCTTCATGGTGTAGCAATTTTAATGGCCAGTAGTGTACAACGGCGCAGCCGGCAGGACTAGCTTGCATCTGCATTTATGTTCAAGGACGCATCTCTTGCCGTGTCTCCACATTTTTGTTCAACCGCCTGTATATTATCGTTTCGTTCATGTTGTATCTGGGGGTCTAATGCTAAACCGGATGCCTGGGAACAGTAAGGTCGTGGGATTGACTACTGGTCGGGGCACGGAAATTTTCGGTCCACCTGTGATCTCACCTTCACCTCTCAACGATGTGAAGTGTTACCAGCAATGACACATGGCTCAGATTACATGTTAGACTGTAGGTTCCCTTTCCCCAATTGGATAATGCGTAGTTTAGGGTCAGGAAAGTCGCCGAAGTGGCGTCCAATGGAAAGACTTGCAACAATGTGCAATTATTGTTGCATTCATTATGATGCATATGTTGCAAGAAGTTTTAGGTTTGTTATTGAAATTTAATACAGAGAAGTATTCGGACAGAAATAGTAAAGACTGAATTAACCGATAGGGCTGTTCGGAAAGTAACGTCCGACTGATCGCGAAATGGAAACAACAGTGACAATCCGATGAAGCTTTGCACAGATGTATTGACCGGTGTCTCTAGTATGTCCATCTATCGCATCACGTCGCTATTTCCAGTTCTGGGCGCACAGTGACACCGTAAACATGCCTAGAACAGTAGTGTCTCCCGCCAAGTATAAGGGCCTGTGAGGGATTTCGCCTGATTTCATGCAGCCCACATAACGTAACTGTCGTGCATTTTCTTTTGCATGACAATTGTCAGCCGCACACTTCATGGGCAATGAGGACGGTCCTGCTGCGTTTTTGATGGAAAGTGTTACATCACCCCCTATAAGCACGCACTTGGCTCCCTATGACTTTCACCTTTGCTGACATGAACCCCTGGCTGTGAAGACAACATGTTGGCACAGAAACAAGCTGTGGATGAGCTTAAGGCGTGGCAGGAAGCACCGGCAACTGCCTTCTACGACGAGGTGAGGCGTAGCGCCGTATAACGATCCTGCCTTGGAGGCGGTTAAGAGGGAGATGTGTCTCAGACCTGGATAGTGACAGATGGTGACGGCTAGACTGGATGCGCATGTAGTTTATGTATCAGCCGATAGAGGACAGTATTGGATAGGGGACTGATTTAGTTTCGATTGCGCCCAGTAGAGTGAACTAAAGTAATAGAATGTTTTTCATAAACTGTTCTAGTATTTTCATAAAGTGTTATTATGTCTTTTTGTGTATGTAAAATGTTATAAATGTGTTTTAGCAGTGTGAATGATGCGTGAGTGTGGTTTAAGGTTAATATGAAGATAACTGTTTAACGAGTTATGTAGTAGGATTTAGTGTGGGAACATTTCGAAGAAGTATGGATATGCAAAAGGGGATTTTTGTAGAATAGATTTGTAAAGTAAGTTTATGATAAAGAGAAAGTTAATTCGGGTATAAATAACAACAGTAAATAACTTTATGCATAAACAAAACTTCAGTATATTAGATAATTACGTCGGTAAAAAGTGTAGTCGTGAGGTTTACTATTTTGCGATTGGTTATGGATGAAAAGCGCGGACTGACGCGGGAGAATGTTGTTTTGCTATTGACTGTTGAGTAAACTGACCAATGGTAAAGCAATATTCTTCGCGCGCATTTCTCTGCTGGTAGAGAAGACTTCAGTATTCTAGAAAGAGTCGAGGCCTAGCCATGAAACAGATGGGACGTGTGTAGTAGTAGTTCCGATGGAAACGATAAGTTGCCGGATCTAGCAGTGTTTCAGCCATCAAAGGTGTTGGAAAGTGACGACATAATTATTCCGATGTGTATGTAGAAATTTCGGAATTTTTAAGTGAATTTTGTGACGAAACAAGACATACATTCCGCGTGGCGTACTGAGCAGGTCGACGGCTAAAAACTGCGACTGCATTTGGTACCGACAGACTTAATATTTGGCGAGCATTCTCAATCAAAAACAATCAGTATTTTTGCCGCTATTACGTTTTCGGGAAATGCAACACTATAAACTTACTAACGTGAGTGAAAGGGATTGTGAGTGACTGTGTTAAGACTAGCACGGGCTTGGCAGTGATGCTTGTTCACCTAAGTTTCAGAATATATTGAGGACAAAATTTCCAACCTTTCATTTGTGTGAAAACTTTCTCCCGAAACGTAGATTAGTGACTTAAATTGCAGTCTGGTTCACGTCCAAGTACAGTAGGTTTCACTCGGCTTTCCTACTGATGATATGCTGAGACAATGTTCACAGGTAGGTGCAGGTCCGTCGTAAAGGGACGGAAAGAACCGCGCCGCCGCAGAGGGTATTGGAAAGTTGGTACAATGTTACGATATATGTCTTAGTCGGAGCATCGAATATGTAAAGAGGTAGCTGAAAGGTGTAGCAAACTGTTGCAAGTAAAACATTTTTGACTTTCACTATGGTTTCTATTTCGCGATCAATCTGACCTTATTTTTCGAATAGCCTTCGTATAACATAAAAAACCAATTTACACAAGATTTTAAAGGGTAGAGTAATAGAGATAATTTACAGGAGGTAAATTCGGCAGCAACGGACGTAAGAGAAAGCACGGGAGAGGTGAAGGGAAACGTGGGGAGAAAAGGAAGCAGTAAAGAGAGGAGGAAGAGAAATTAATATGAGTGGAAAACGCGGAAAGAAAGACTAGAAGAAGAAATTAGCGTTTGCGTCACTGTTTGATGGAGAGAAATGATCGAGCACATTAACTTTTGTGAAAAAAGTTATGACAGGAGGCAGCACGACACGTTTTTTTTGTTAAATACATTACAGTGCCGAATTGTACGTGTAGAGCGGGGAAGCTTGTTGCAGGGGTGGACAACAACTATTCCGTATGAGATTGAGTGTTTTCGTTTTATTGATGGGTGCAGACAGGATATTAAATAACTGCGTGTGTTGCTATTTTGATGTAGTGGCAGGTACCTGATGACGAGGCTGCGCACAAAGAGAAGACGATGAAGTGCTCGTGGTGTATTGCAGTCACGTTTCGTGGCCGCGACCGTCATAACTGCGAGTGCGAGGCGCTGATACGGCCAAGTGGGCGGGTGTTTGCGGACGTCTCGCTCACAAGTGTTCCCATGTGTTCATACTAGCGGCGTAACGGGGTCCGAGTCTGGGGATGCGCAGTTTTTTGTCAGAGTCGAAATAGTAGGTGGAGGTGGTATTTGCGTTATTATCGTTTCTGAATAACAACAGAAGAACTCAAAATGTGTTTCTTGTAATAAAATTCGTTTTATCGTAAATTACTTATACAGGACATAACGGGTATAAGCACAGGTATTTTTATATGTGATGCCTTAATATATACACACATGAATGTGTTGGTTGTTTTTATCTATGCTTCGATCAGTCTTCCCATAAACACATTATAAACCTTACGACGTGACGTTTTCTGCAACGTCGGAACTGCACCAAGTGGACTGCACATGCCGGTATAGACTAACCATTTTGCATCCACGCGTCAACACTTCAACAGCTGACCTGTTGCTTAGGGGAAAATACGCTTTAGTGGCTTCCTTTTGCCACATGTTCTTGGAGGTACTAACCAAACTAAATACATGCAATTCCTAATACCAATAACTATTAGTCTTTGAATGAAGTACATCTACATCTAAAGTTCGCGTCATTTACGACGGCGGCCGAGTTTAGGTTCGTTCTGCGCATCTGACGTCACAAAACACAGCCAATGAACAGAGAACGACGTTGCCAGATCTCGACTGCAGTGCAGAGCACGGACGAGTGTCTTCAGTTTTAGAAACGTTCAGTCTTAAATAAAGTAATAGAACAAAAGCAATGTCTTGATAGCAGACTTCCTTTTATAGAAAGTTTGGAAAAACCATTCTTTATACAAATTGCTTCATATTCTATTAATTAATTGAACCAAACAAGCAATAAGCCTCCTAATTCAGGCGATAGCAAGGAAAGGTGTTTGTATCAATCTCACGAACCTCTTTTTCGCAATAAAGAATAGCGGTAATTGTTTATTTCCTATCGCACTTCGACGAAGCGTGAATAATTCATAGTCATACCAACAGTGTTTGTCAGTATCTTGCGTGACGCTTTAGAGTCCTCAAGCAGTTTTATTGCTGGACAAGTTCTGTTAGCGTAATTGTTCAGGTGTTAGGCTATTCAGCGGAAGGTTATGAGTTCAAACCTTGTACGATGCTTAATATTTTCTTCATTTAAAAACATTATCTAAATGTCTTGCTTCATGAATTTTATTCGTTTGAATGTAATTTTTTGACATTTCTAGTGCTTTGTCTCTTCATTAACCCTTTCAATGCTACAGAGACGTGCTCCCCGCATTCCGCACTGTGGGCGATTTTGTCATCACTGCACTGCTCGCATGTGCAGACACATGGTGTTCTGACTGCTTTGACACACTTATCATTCGATATAACAAAAACTATTTGGTCCAAAAATTTGATTTTTGCACATCTTCTTGACTGATACATTCCCCCCATAAATGACTTGTTTCGATGTTCAATGCAGTTATTGTGCAGCATTAAATGTAGTAAACCATTGCCCGAAATTTTGAAGAGTTTGCAGAGGTAAAATTCCATAGCGTATACTCTCCGTATGGTCGACTTTAGTTGCCATAATGTTGAGAATGAAATGTGGACAAGCTACCTAAATTTCATATAAAATTTACTGTATAACAATATCTCATTTAGTTTAAGTGCCACATATGTATCACATTTAATATTGAGAAAGATTCCGTCTTTCGCGACTTTTATTAAAGTTTTATTTACACCGGGAGCGTTTGGCTTTATTTTAAAGCACTTCATGAACGGCGCGCTCCCCCCTAAACGTAAGTTTGCGAACTATACTATACTATACTATGGCGCTACTTCTAGTGGCGTGTGCAACTGGCAACGCAGCTATCTCCCGCGTCTGGGCGGGCATGCGCGAGCCGCCAAGATAAAAGAATTGAACTATACGTGATTCAATAAACCACCTTCAAGATGTCTCTCTATCGTTCTACTCTCGAACGGCGCGAGGAAAAAACGAGCACTTAAATTTTTCTGTGCGAGCCCTGTTTTCTCTTATTTTATCGTGATGATCATTTCTCCCTACGTAGGTGGGTGCCAACAGAACGTTTTTGCAATCGGAGAAGAAAACTGGTGATAGAAGTTTCATGAGAAGATCCCGTCGAACCGAAAAATGCCTTTGTTTTAATGATTGCCGCTCCAATTCACGTATCATGTCTGTGGCATTGTCTGCCCTATTTCGCGCTAATACAAAACGAGCTGCCCTTCTTTGTACTTTTTCGATGTCATCCGTCAGTCTCACCTGATGCGGATCCCACACGGCACAGCAGTACTCCAGAATAGGGCGGACAAGCGTGGTGTAAGCAGTCTCTCTAGTAGACCTGTTGCACCTTGTAAGTGTTCTGCCAGTGAATCGCAGTCTTCGGTTTGCACTACCCACAACACTAACTATGTGATCGTTCCAATTTAGGTTATTTGTAATTATAATCCCTAAGTATTTAGTTGAATTTACAGCCTTCAGGTTTGTGTGACTTATCGCGTAATCGAAATTTAGCCGATTTCCTTTAGTACTCATATAAATAACTTCACACTTTTCTTTTCTTTTCTTTATTCAGGGTCAATTGCCACTTTTCTCACCATACAGATATTGTGTCTAAATTATTTTGCAATTGGTTTTGGTCCTCTGATGACTTTACAAGACGGTAAATGACAGCATCATCTGCAAACAATCTAAGACGGCTACTCAGATTGTCTCCTATGTCACTAATATAGATCAGGAACAATAGAGGGGTGTAACACTTCCTTCGGGAACGCCGGATATTACTTCTGTTTTACTCTATGACTTTCCGTCTATTACTACGAATCGTGACCTTCCTGACAGGGAATCGCGAATCCAGTCGCACAACTGAGGCGATACTCCGTAGGCACGCAGTTTGGTTAGAAGACGCTTGTGAGGAACGGTGTCGAAAGCCTTCTGGAAATCTAAAAATATGGAGTCAATTTGACATCTCGTGTCGACAGCACGCATTACTTCATGAGTATAAAGTGCTAGTTGTGTTTCACACGAACGATATTTTCTAAAACAGTGCTGAATATGAGTCAATAAATCGTTTTCTTCGAGGTACTTCATAATG
The DNA here is from genome assembly GCF_023864345.2 of Schistocerca serialis cubense. Classification (NCBI taxonomy): domain Eukaryota; kingdom Metazoa; phylum Arthropoda; class Insecta; order Orthoptera; family Acrididae; genus Schistocerca; species Schistocerca serialis. Next base: position 868,981,092 of record NC_064638.1, on the reverse strand, counting down.
TTCGAATACAGTTTACGTTCCAAAACCCTACTGCAAATCAACGTTAGTGATATAGGCCTGTAATTCAGCGGATTACTCCTACTTCCCTTTTTGGGTATTGGTGTGACTTGTAGACATTGATGTAATGTTGTTCAGCCTGCTGTCCTCAGTCACCAATTTATATATGCAGCTATATCCGTTACACCTTGCAATTACAACATATGATGCTAATATGTGTATTAAAAATGAAAAAGGGCTAGCAGAAAAATTCTTTTACATGAATTAAGTCAAAAGAAGAGGTTTTACATCTGGTAAGTTAGCGTCAATAAACAGTATCTTTGCGGTTTTGCATCCTTCCAATTTGTCTGTTAAATGTTGTTTAATTCACCCTGTTCTACTAAAAAATTGCTCACTTGTCACTAAATGCGGCGGGGGAGAAACACACTGTCGCACTATTGAATGGAATATTATGAACTTTGTGTTCCCTTCCCATCGCGAAAAGGATTCTCACACTTGGGGAGGAATCCGTTTCAATCAGCTCTCGCTCTCAATAAGCTCTCGCTTAAAATCATTTTACCGAGAAGGTATTCCTAGGTTACAGCTTCTGCTGTATTAACTGCCGACAGTTCTACCGTTGCACATTTTTTGGCAAAAGCCTCAAAGTCTTTGTTTTGAAGAGCTGACGCATAAAGAGTACCAATAAAACACATTCGTTCGTCTTGAACTTTTTCTTTAACAGAAAAAAGTCTTTTATCCTGCGGACTTAATAATGTTACAAGCGAAATAAAATGTTACAACACAGTTTGCCAAATCTTCTATTACTGTTTTAAATTTATCATTAGTGTACAGTTTACTTCCTCCGCTAGCAGAGCGTGAGTTTATAGCATTGCTCACGAAAGCTTTGAATGATGAAGTACCATATTTTTGCGGAAATGATTCGGGAATCGTTATCAGTTTATTGAGATGATGCCGTTGCTCAGGAGTGATTTGTGTTGTATTATGTTTGTCAGCGCACAAGCATTGCCATTTTTTTCGTTAAGTATTATAACACAGAGAGTGTTACATTTCATCTACAGGTCCAGTCGCATTAATCTGACTTTCGCCTATGGAAGGGGAGGAGGAGATTAGTGTTTAACGTCCCGTCGACGACAACGTCATTAGAGACGGAGCACAAACTCGGATTATGTTACGAAATCGGCCGTGCCTTTTCAAACGAACCATCCCTACATCTCAGTGAAGCGACTTAGGAAAACGGTGGAAAACCTAAATCAAGATGGCCAGAGGCGTGTTTGAGCCGCCGTCCTCCCGAATGTGAGTCCAGTGTGCTAAGCACTGTGGCACCTCGCTCGTTGCCTGCTATATTCGACTTCAACGTGCAATAACCGCTCACAGACCACCGGCAGCGTCATTAGCAGTGGCTTTCGGGCCAAGTGTGGCAGCTTTTCAGAAACGGCGAAGTTTGTAAGCTGTTCGTGTGCCGTAGTGATTTCAAATGTATTCCGTATTTCTGGATTTTCGAAACGTTTTTGATACTCTACTGGACAAGCGGCTTTTAGTGAAATTGCGTTTTTATGGAATATCGTCTCAGTTATGTGATTGGATTGGTGATTTCCTGTCAGAAGGATCACAGTGCGTAGTAACTGATGGAAAGTCATCGAGTAAAACAGGCGTTCCCCAAGGTAATGTTATAGGCCCTTAGCTGTTCCTTATCTACATACACGATTTGGGAGACAATCTGAGCAGCTGTCTTAGGTTGTTTCCAGATCATGCTTTCATTTATGAACTAATAAAGTCGTCAGAAGATTAAAACAAATTGCAAAAGATTTAGAAAAGATATCCGTATGGTGCGAAATTGTCAATTGATCCTATACAAGCCGGCCGATGCGGTCGAGCGGTTCTAGGCGCTTCAGTCTGGAACCGCGCGATCGCTACAGTCGCAGGCTCGAATCCTGCCTCGGGCATGGATGTGTGTGATGTCCTTCGGTTAGTTAGGTTTAAGTAGTTCTAAGTTCTAGGGGACTGATGACCTCAGAAGTTAAGTCCCATAGTGGTTGGTTGGTTGGTTGGTTGGTTGTTTGGGGAAGGAGACCAGACAGCGTGGTCATCGGTCTCATCGGATTAGGGAAGAATGGGGAAGGAAGTCGGCCGTGCCCTTTCAGAGGAACCATCCCGGCAGTTGCCTTGAGTGATTAGGGAAACTACGGAAAACCTAAATCAGGATGGCTGGACCCGGGATTGAACCGTCGTCCTCCCGAATGCGAGTCCAGTGTCTAACCACTGCGCTAAGTCACATAGTGCTCAGAGCCATTTTGATCCTAAACAACAAAACGTGTGAGGTCATCCACATGAGTGCTGAAAGGAATCCGTTAAACTTCGGTTACACGATTAAATCAGTCAAATCTAAAGGCCGTAAATTCAACTAAATACCTAGGAACTACAATTACGAACAATATAAATTGGAAGGAATACATAGAAAATGTTGTGGGGAAGGCTAACCAAAGACTGCGTTTTATGGGCAGGACACTTAGGAAATATAACAGATCTGCTAAAAAGACTGCCTAAACTACGCTTTTCCGTCCTCTTTTGGAATACTGCTGCGCAGTGTGTGATCCTTACCAGATAGGATTGACGGAGTACACCGGAAAAGTTCAAAGAAGGGCAGCACATTTTGTATTATCGTGAAATACGAGAGAGGGTGTCACTGAAACAATACAGGATTTGGGGTGGAGATCGTTAAAACAAAGGCGTTTTTCGTTGCGGCGGAATCTTCTCACGAAATTTCAATCACCAACTTTCTCCACCGAATGCGAAAATATTTTGTTGACGCCGACCTACATGGGGAGGAACGATCACCACGATAAAATAAGGGAAATCAGAGCTCGCGCGGAAAGAAATTGGTGATCGTTCTTTCCGCGCGCCATGCGAGATTGGAATAATAGAGAATTGAGAAGGTGGTTCGATGAACTCTCTGCCAGGCACGTAAATGTGATTTGCAAAGCATATACGAGGGTTATTCCAAAAGTAAGGTCCGATCGGTCGCGAAATGGAAACGACTATGAAAATCCGATAAAGCTTTGCACAGATGTGTTGGGTAGTGTCTCTAGTATAACCCCAGTTAGCATCACGTCGCTCTTCTCATTTCTGAGCTCGCAGTGAGTGCGTAAAGATGTCTAGAAAATAGTGTCTGCCGCCAAGTACGAGGGCCTGGTGAGAAATTTCGCCTGAAGCTATGCAGCCAACATTACATAACTGTCGTGCTGTTTCGTCTTCACGACAATTCTCAGCCGCATTCTGCAGGGGCAATGAAGATGCTCCTGCATCGTTTTCAAATGGAAATGTTAGATTACCCACAATACAGTCCGCAATTGTCTCCCCCTGAGTTTCATCTCTGGTCACATGAACCGCTGTCTTTGAAGACAACATTTTGACACAGACAACGAGGTGTAGGCCAGCGTGGAGAATTGGCGGAAAGCACTGGCGGCTGCCTTCTATGATGAGGCTATTGAAAAGTTGGTACAACGCTATGACAAAAGTCTAAGTCAGAACGGCGACTACGTAGAGAAGTAGCTGAAAGGTGTAGCTAATTGTTACAAGTAAAACATTTCTGATGTTCACTGTGGTTTCAATTTGGCAATCAATCGGACCTTACTTTTGGAATAACCCTCGTATGTAGATGTATTGTGCATGGCAAAATGGCCCTATCCAAAACCAGCGCCAACACAACTGTGGTGCACCATGGCTCATAGATGACAGTGCTGAACGCCAGCTGCGGAGATGTGTACTGATGAACAGACGTGCAACAGTTGAGTAACTGACCGCCCAGAATAACCAAGGGGCTGCCAACCGTATCTCCTGAATAACCATTCAGCAAACGCTGGTGCGTAAAGGCCTCCGGAGCAGGCGTCTGGTTCATGCACCAATACTGACTGCTGTTCATCAGCGACGAAGTTGGGATTTACACGCCATCACTGCGACTGGACGTCCATTGATTGGCGACAGGTCGCCTTTCAGGATGAGTTACGTTTTATGCTTCGTCGGGCAGAGAGCAAACGCCAGGCAGAAATTGTTGTAAGAGGGAGCGTTATGGTCTGCGACATGTTTTTGTGGCATTCCATGGGTGACAGTCATACTGTAAGGCACAATGGATCAATACAAGTATGAATCTGTCCTTGGGGACCATGTCTACCCGTATATGCAATGTTTTTTGTTTTTTTTTCCTCGGCACGACGGCGTCTACTAGCAGGGCAATATGTCACACAACTCGCAGTGTAGATGCGTGGTTCGAAGGCCACCAGGATGAGCTTACCGTACTCACATGGGCACCAAACTGCCCGGAATGGAAACCAATCGAGAATCTGTGGGACCAGCCCCAAAGGGCTGTTCACGCCACGTATCCTCAAAGGAGAAACCTAGTGGATTCACCGCGGCCCTGGAGTTGGCATGGCTCTAAATCCCTGTTGCTGCCATCCAAAATCTCAGTGACTTTCGTCCTGCACATTTCCCAGTAGTACGCATTGCAAAAGTTGTTATTCAGGCATTTAACAGGTGGTCACATTAACGTGACTGGGCTGTGTAGAAAGTGAAACAACGACATTGAGAGATCACAAACAACGCCCATAAAACCCTCTCTCTAAGCTGTCGGAACCACAGGCCGAGTCGGAGGTGTAATTTATAAAACTGTATCTACATCTATACTCTGCAGATCACATGGCAGAGGGTACGGCCCATTGTACCAATTATTAGAGCCCTTTTTAGACCCATTAACGGGATCATTTAAAAACTTCTGCGCTTCCTGCGATTAGTCTAATGCTGCTATCGCGGACTCTACTGTAGCGATACCTATGGAGATTTAATAAATCCTTAGATTCCTCACTAGTTCTTGAAACTCCTTAAGGAGCCTTTGGGGGGAGAGTTAGCATCTTTCTTCAAGCGTCCGCCATTTCACGTTTCTTCGGTAAATTCGTGACGCTGTCCCATTCGTCAAACAAACTTGTGACCATTCGCCGTGACTTCCTTTGTGCGCGTTCAGCATACCATGCTAATCCATTTGGATCGCGTTTCGAGCGTTTGAGGAATATTCGACGATGAATCGCAAGAGTGTTTTGTAAGCAATCCCCTTTGTAGCGTGATTTCATTTTCCCAATATGTTACGAGTGAACCAGTGTCAGCCGCTCGCCTTACCTACGGCCGAGCTCCTGTGATGATCCACTTCATGCGCCCACAAATCGCTACACCCAGATATTTATATGAGGATTAGTATCAGTTTACTGGTTATAATTGTAAAGGTTGGGTTGGTTTGAGGGACGGGCCAGGCAGCGAGGTCATCGGTCTCATCGGATTAGGGGAGGACAGGGAAGGAAGTTGCCCGTGCCCTTTCAAAGGAACCAACCCGGCATTTGCCTGGAGCGATTTAGGATGGCCGGACGCGGGATTGAACCGTCGTCCTCCCGAATGTGAGTCCGGTGCGCGAACCACTGCGCCACCTCACTCGGTTCCAATTGTGACTCATTAATATTGTAGTAATATGATACTAGTTTTTTTTTTTTGTTAAGTGCACAATTTTATACTTTTCACTACTTAAAGCAAGTTGGCAAACTTTGGTCCACTTCGAAATCTTACCAAGATCTGATAATACGTCTGGCGCTGACGACCTCGCTGTTGAGCATTCTATAAGTACCTCCACCGATAATATTTTTTTCAGATTTCTTCAAAGAGCAGTTCGGTATAGATAAGTGTACGACCTTAGAAAAGTCTGAGATTACTATTAATATTGTCTGGTAGGTCATTAATATGCAATAAAGGTCGGAACACACTTCTCTGGAGCACGTCTGAAGTTGCTGCTAAATCTGTCTGTGACTCTTCAAGATTACTCGTTGCGTCTTTCCTCTTGAACCACCCACAAATTTTCATTGGTAGCACATGTGACCGTGCTTTCGTCAGAAAGCGTAGATGTGACACCGAGTCAAATGGTTTTCGGAAGTCGACAAATACCGCATCTACCTGTGCTTATGCATGGCTTTCATAGTGCAGTGTGACAATACCGCGATTTGGGTTACACATGACTCATATTTTCGGAATCCACACCGATTGGCTTGGAGGTGATCATTTCCGTTCGAGATACGTCTTTACCTATGAAATTGGAAGATGTCTGAAGATTCAAAAACAGGTGGATATCAAAGATACGGACGGAATTTTGTGGATTTCTTCTTCTGTTCTTCTTGTATACACATGTAACCTGCGCTTTCTTCTAGTTGGCATTTCCTTTTGTTTGAAAGACCTACGGTATATTATGGCCACAGTCATAAGTGTTATTCTTTCGGAGAAGCTCCGTTGCATCCCTAGTTATAAGCAGCATGGGAAAGAGACTTGTGCCCCTCCGCTCGCAACGGTTTCTCACGTTCCCCGTTGTTGGGCGGGGAGGGGGGGGGGGGGGCTCTTGGATTCTATTCTGATTCTGCTTGTAGGCTGTCGAATTTCGCTTGAAATTAATTAAACTATTGCCACTTTTCATCGGGCTCTTCTTGGCAGGAAACATTCGATCAGGCTCCACTCTTTGCAGTAAATCTTTAGGACTACAGAAGGTCGCGTTTGTTAGTGTCAAATAAATTTTGCGCTAATAATTCGTTTATTTCAAATGCTTAAGGAGCTTCTCATTAGTAATACGTCGCCACACATAGAGGTAAATCACCACTCTACTACAAATACTACAATGCAAGAGAGCGATAAAAGTTTCCGTAAGCAGTTCATTTGCTTATAAAGAAGCTGAGTGGTAAATTCCTTAAAACATTATATTAATATTTCAGCTGTTCCGTCTATGCCTTTATTGTAGAATCAAAAAGTTTGGCGTGTGGGGAGTTACAAGCTGTGAGAGTGGTTAACATGGCGGAGTGTTGTAGTCAGCTAGCCGCAGCGCGTCGCCACCGGCGCGGAAGCGTCACTCAACCTGCGTGCAGGCAAATATTTGCCCGCCGGCCTGTTTCCATGCGCTGTTTTCGGCACTTCGTCGCCATTTGTCTCGCGCCTGCGCGCCAGGCGACTGCGTCGCCGTTTTCTTGTTGTTCTGTGGTCGCTGCGCCCGCGCCTCACTGCACAACGTCTCACGCGGTTTCCGTGTCGCACTTGCAGAGACTGTGGATGGGCTTTGTTCCTCTGTATTGGAAGATTTGCCTGGGGTTATATGCGTCGGGAAACAGTCCGTTTGTTGTCTAGTCTAAGCTGTATGAAAGCACAGCGTCATTCTTACAATAAAGTACAAATAGGAAACAGTAACATCGGCTGGTAGCTGTTTCTACTTAAAAGCCCATTTCCATTTTAAAAGGCATACAAACCGACTCAATAATTTTCAACTATCGCGCAGTTGTTGAAATTGTTGATGTATTTCATGCTTTAAAAAAAATCTCTATCTAGCTACCACCACGCTGAGCGTAGAGATTTTAGCTCACCAGTACATTCTCCTAAAATCTGCCAATCCCATCCATCTTTGCAACCGAAGACTACCTCCGTCTCACAGTGTGCTCCTGATCAGCCCCACTGGGAAAAGTCTAAACGAGTCAATATTGTGGACGTGGCCAGGCACGTCGTTTACCTTTCCCCAAATGTTGAGTCCAGACTGTATCGCACAGGTACTGTAAAATACATTCGTGCCGCAGCTACTATTGATCCGTTATGCTCGGAGTAAGAATACACGGACCAATAACACTGAGGCGATAAAAGTCATGGGATACCTCATAATATCCTACAATCGCACCAAAAAGTATTGGCACAGTTACATTTTAGTGGTTGTAGGTTAAACGAAACATATATTTCAGAACAGAACCCATACATGTGACACCTTACATTACATAGTTTACAAATATGTCAAAATCACCTGTCCTTAAAGTAACATACAGTGTCATGAAAAAAAACATCGCTCTTCTGCACCCAAAAAAGTATTGGCACACGCATATGAATCGGACAGTGTGTTCGTTTTCTTCATTGATGTTCACCATCTAATAGCTAGTGTGCATCCCTTTAGCATCTATAACAGCACGTAAACGCCTAGGAATGCTTTGTATTAAATTCCGGGTGATATCAGGGGTAATTTTCGACCATTCCTCCAGGAGCACTTTCTCCAAGTCGTTTTTACCGGACGGACGCCTTTTTCTGACTTGTGTGTCAAGATGAGCCCACAGGTTCTCAATGGGGTTCAAATCAGGGCTCTGAGGTGGTGTTAGAACCCTTCTGGGGGCATTGTACAGTAACCACTCCCGGGTTTTCATGGCGGTATGTTTTGGGTCGTTGTCTTGCTGGAACTGAAACACCCCAGTAAGGCCCAATTTCTGTGCACTAGCGTGTAAATTACCTCGCAACACGTCAATGTATCTCATATGATCCATTGTGCCGTGAATTACAGCTAGATTTCCAACGCCGGAAGCCGCCATACAGCCCCAGACCATGATACCGCCCCCACCGTGTTTGACTGTGGGATGCATGTGTTTGATGTCGAGGTGCGTATTCGGCTTGCGCCAAATTTTCTTTCTTGCATCAAATCCGAACACATTGAACTTCGATTCGTCGCTAAATATCACAGTGTTCCAAAACTCCATCGGCTTGCTGATGTAGTCCTTGGCAAACTGCAGGCGTTTCTGCCGGTTAATTTCCGAAATGTATGGCTTCTTCCTGGGAGAACGTCCATGCATGTCAGCCTCATTCAACACATTTCGTATAGTCTGAACACTAACCGTCTTGTCGGACGTTGTCTGAACAATCTCAGCAATAGTTGCTGCACTTGTAGCAGGTTCCTTCCGAGCAAGTGCGATGATATGGCGACGCTCTCGGGTTGTAAGCACTTTTGGACGTCCAGGACGACACTTATTCACTGTTGTTCCAGTCTCTTTATATTTCTGAATGATGGCTCTTACCGTGGTGTAGCTCACAGACACCTCTGCTCCGATTTGTCGATAGCTTCTCCCTTGTGAATGGAGCAATACCACTCTCTCACGCAACGCCACTGAATGTTCCTTCTTCTTCGGCCCCATGCTGACCACTATCGCGCACTACAGCAACATACTGGCGACCGGGCCGTCAACAACACGCAGTGTCTAATGTGTCAGCAGATGGCGTTCCGGTACCTGAAAACCCAGCAATATACCGAGATGCCATGCTCTGTGCCAATACTTTTTGTGTGCAGAGGAGATACGTGTTTGCCCATAACACTGCATTTCTTTGTTAATGGTAGGCACTATGGGCAGAATTGTAATGTCTGGTATGTGAGGTAGCACGTACATGTACTGTGTACCGGAAAGTGCGGCGTTTGTAACCAGCAACGATAAATACGCACGTGTGCCAATACTTTTTGGTGCGATTGTATACGCCCAGCGTAGTGCAGTCTCTCGGCGTGGCATGGACTCAACAAGTCGTTGGAAGTCTCCTGCGGAAATACTGAGAAGTGCTGCGTCTAATGCCGTCCATCATTGCAAAAGTGTTATCGGTACAGGATTTTGTGCACGAACTGACCTCTCGATTGTGTTGTTGTTGCTGCCTTCAGTCCAGAGACTGGTTTGATGCAGCTCTCCATGCTACTCTACCCTGTGCAAGCTTCTTCATCTCCCAGTACCTACTGCAACATACACCCTTCTGAATCTCTTTAGTGTATTCATCTCTTGGTCTCCCTCTACGATATTTACCCTCCACGCTGCCCTCCAGTACTAAATTGGTGATCCCTTGATGCCTCAGAATATACCCTACCAAGCAATCCCTTCTTCTAGTCACGTTGTGCCACAAATTTCTCTTCTCCCCAATTCTATTCAATACCTCCTCATTAGTTATGTGATCTACCCACCTAATCTTCAGCATTCTTCTGTAGCACCACATTCCGAAAGCTTCTATTCTCTTTTTGTTCAAACTATTTGTCGTCCACGTTTCACTTCCATACATGGCTACACTCCATACAAATACTTTCAGAAAAGACTTCCTGACACTTAAATCTATACTGGATGTTAACAAATTTCTCTTCTTCAGAAACGCTTTCCTTGCTACTGCCAGTCTACATTTTATATCCTCTCTACCTGGACCATCACCAGTTATTTTGCTCCTCAAATAGCAAAACTCCTTTACTACTTTAAGTGTCTCATTTTGTAATCTAATTCCCTCAGTATCGCCCGATTTAATTCGACTACATTCCATTATCCTCGTTTTGCTTTTATTGATGTTCATCTTATACCCTCCTTTCAAGACACTGTCCATTCCGTTCAGCTGCTCTTCCAGGTCCTTTGCTGTCTCTGACAGAATTACAATGTCATCGGCGAACCTAAAAGATTTTATTTCTTCGCCATGGATTTTAATTCCTACTCCGAATTTTTCTTTTGTTTCCTTTACTGCTTGCTCAATACACAGATTGAATAACATCGGGGAAAGGCTACAACCCTGTCTCACTCCCTTCCCAACCGCTGTTTCCCTTTCATGCCCCTCAACTCTTATAACTGCCAACTGGTTTCTGTACAAATTGTAAATAGCCTTTCGCTCCCTGTATTTTACCTCTGGCACCTTCAGATTTATGTCCCATAAATAGTCGATGGGATTCACGTCGCGCGATCTGGGTGGCCAAACCAATCGCTCGACCTGTCCAGAATGTTCATCTAACCCCTCGCATACAAGCGTGACCAATGTGACATGGTGCATTGTCAGCCATAAAAATTCCATCGCTGTTTGGGAACGTAAAGTCCGTGAATGGCTGAAATGATCTCCAAGTAGCAAACGTAACCATTTCCAGTCAATGGTCTGTTCAGTTGGACTAGAGGACCCAGTCCATTCCACGGAAACACAGCCCACATCATTGTGGACCCACCACCAGCTTACAGAGTGCCTTGAAGACAACTTGGGGCCATGCATTCACGGAGCGTGCTCTACACTCGAACCCGACCATCAGCTCTTACCAACTGAAATCAGTACTCATTTGACCAGGCCACGATTTCCCAGTCATCAAGGGTCCAACAGATACGGTCACGAGCTCATTTGAGGCGGTGCAGGTGATGTCGTGCTGCTAGTAAAGGCGCTAGCGTCGGTCGTCTGCTGCCTGACTCATCTCCTAGCTGATACGTTCCTTGTTCGCCTACGTTTTCTGTTACCACTGACGACTCTATGCAAGCGGCACTGCCCTCGGTCGTTAAGTGAAGGCCGTCGGTCACTGCATTGTTTGTGGAGAGAGGTATTGCCAGAAATTTGGTACTCTCGGCACACTCTTGACACTGTGGATCTCGGAATATTGATTTATGTAACGCTTTTCAAAATTGAATGTCGCTTTCATCTAGCTCCAACTACCATTCCGTGTTCAAACTGTCTTAATTCCTGTCGTGCGGCCATAATGACGTCGGAAACCTTCTCACAGTGAATCACCTGAGTAGAAATGACAGCTTCGCCAATGCACTGCCCTTTTATAGCCTATGTATTCGATGCTATCGCCATCACTATTGTGCATTTCGCTATCACATGACTTTTGTCACGTCAGTGTAAAGTAACATCGATGATGTCTGCCCTCACATTGATGAGGTGACCGTAGTATGTAAGACTTCAATACTGGTATCCTACTATAAAATTCTAAGGACATGGAAAGGAAGCACCAGTCGAGAAAGGGGTGAGAGATCACGATCAGTCTGTAAATTTAGCAAGCAGTAAAGGAAACCGAGCCAAAGTTTCAAAACTAAATTAAAATTCAGAGATAAGAAATAAAATCTTTGAGGTTTCCCAAAGACGTAAATCTTACAGAGACTGCACAGGACGAGGAAGACCAATTAAAAGGAATATATGAAGTCTTTAAAAGAAGTTATAAGATGACTATCAACAAACGTAAAGCAAGTTGGTTGGTTGGTTGCTTTGGGGGAGGGGAAAAGTAAAAGAAGAGTAATGAACCTAAGGAATGTAGTCGAACTAAAATATCGTCAACAACAGGGACCGTAGACGAGTGTCACGCCGTGTCAGTGCCAGCTGGTTTCTAAACGGACAGGAGTTGTTGCATTCAGTGATTGTAAGTACAGTTCAGCCAGTTTCCGAACGAAAATTTTCAAGGGAACTGCAGAGTTGCCTACCTCGCAATGCCACATAAAGCTGCACGTCCTGAATGGGCCAAACAACACAGATATCATAGATTAGCTAGCAAAATGTGTGTGGGATGGTGCAACAAGTCGCGGTTTTGCCCCTTCCCATGTGAAGCAAATCATCGAGCGCACCAACGATGCAGTTAGACGTCTAACCGCTAGTGTGTTAGTGGCTAATTCAGATCGGAGATATTGCAGTCTTTTTTTGGGGATGTTTTCTTACTAGGACTTGAGCCTGCTCATACATTAGTCAGGACCAAGACACATTAACTGTCAGTGGTCATTCGTTTAAATCAGTGGTGAAAGTTGAAAATTTGTACTGGATTGGTATTCGAACCTGGGTCTCCTGCGCCATCTGGACACATTGGTCATCGCAATTGCATGGACGACCCCACCAAGCCTCCTGGCGGACCCAAAGCCTCAACTTATCCTGACACTGCTGATGCAGTACCCCTTGCAGCAACTCCTCGTTACTCGCGGCATCTCGCTGATTCCCGTAAGAATTAGAGCTTGGTGTGCCTCTGCACTAAAAGGATCATTGGCCAACGTCGCCTGAATTACATATGTGGTGCCGCGAAATTCGTTATCTCTGTGAGATCTAATAGTAACGAGTGTCTTCAGTTGGATATGTCATATTTGAAGAAATTTTTTATATCTTTTCGTCACCGAGTTGGGGCCATTATCTGGGCTAGAGGAGGTGTTACATATTAGCGTAATGTCCCCTGGGGTGACTGATTTTTCGCCCAGGGCGTTTAAGTGTGAAGAAAAATATGCAAGTGTTAAAAACCCTGCAGAAACAAAAGAAGTACACATCACCTATGCAACGTGCTGTAATTATTCTGGTAATGGAGAGATTAACAGACAACATGAATTGTACGTTAGCACAGACTGGAACTTCAGTTGTAGAGTTTCTCTGTATTGGCAACACTGCCACGACGGTACTGCAGACAGCAAGGCACGGCGGGCAGTCACCGCACTGCTAAAATGTCTCACTCAGTGAGCTCAATAGCAATTCAGCGCAATGATCTCACTATACATCCGTAGTTCACGCTTATTCATTACCAATCGAAAGTAAGATTGTCGCTATACTACAACGTCTTACTGTTCAGAACCCGATTTCCGCTGTGTGAAGAAACATGGAGAACAGTTGCCAACGACTTCGAAAATAAGTGGAATTTCACACTATTGTGGAGCAATAGACAACAGACGTTAACTACAGTAAAATCAGCTAAGTCCAATCCATCTTTTTTACCTCCAAAAATTATTTTTCGTCTAGCCTTTTCTATGCAGCTTCACTTGCATACATATTCTGTCTGCCAAACTCTTCCTCCTCCTGTCTCTCTGCCCACATGATCCCCCACATCTCTGTCTATCCCCTCCCTTGTCCCCTCTCTCCAACAATATCATTCCCCCTCCCTCTGCCAATCTTACTTTTCCACCTGCCCACCACCCTCCACCTATACGCTGCATTTCGTCCTCTGTCCATCTTCTCCTCCATCTCTCTCTGATCATCGCCACCTCTCCTCCCTACACATCTCCTCCTCTCCTCTCTCTGTCTGCCCCCTCCTTGGCAGTCTCTCTAACAATGTTATCTATCCCACACTCTCTGTGCATCTCGACCTCCTCCACACTCTCTCTCCATCTCCTCCTCCCCCTCTCTCTGTCCATCTCATCCTCCTCCTCCTGTCCTTCCCCTCTCACTGTCCATCTCCTCTTCTCCCTCTCTCCACCCATCACTTCCCCCTCCCTCTGTCTCCTCCTCCTACATTTGCTGCCAACTTCATCCTCCCTCATCCTCTGTCCATATCCTCCATCTTCCTCTGTTCATCTCCTTCCTTTCTCTCTGCTGAGCCTGCCTATTCATTGCAGCCTACATGTCAGGGGTCATAAAACCTGTTTTGCACGTATCTTCACTCCTATGGAATCTAGGATGTTCTACCCTGCTGCGCTGATTCTCATATTGCAAGCAGTATGTGTACCTAATACGTTTGAAATCGATCCATTGGTGTAGGAGGAGATGCTGCACATACGCGCATACATTCAAACATCCTGTTTTGTACATATAAGCACTGCTCTTATGGAAACATTTGATACGATTTAATACAGGCTCAATATGTCTATTTAGTGATGGTAATATATTAGCAAATAGTCTGTTAGGGGCAAAAATTAGAAATGGATCAACTGAAACACCCACACCAGCAAGTCTGATGGCGAAGAGGAAAGTGGCATTGTGGATGCTCTTTTCCTCTCGAGTATAGACCAGGTTGCACGCATTCACAAGTAGACATTCTGAGCCAGCCACCCTTGAACAGTAGCAACAGCCGGCCGCGGTGGTCTAGCGGTTCTAGGCGCTCAGTCCGGAACCGCGCGACCGCTACGGTCGCAGGTTCGAATCCTGCCTCGGGCATGGATGTGTGTGATGTCCTTAGGTAAGTTAGGTTTAAGTAGTTCTGAGTTCTAGGGGACTTATGACCACAGATTTTGAGTCCCTTAGTGCTCAGAGCCATTTGAACCATTTGAACAGTAGCAACAAATGATAACTGACGAAAAGAAGCATTGCACCATGTCATTCGCTATGGCTGTGGATTACCGTTCAGGGCGAACCTGAATTCCACCAACAAAATTTTTAAGGTTGTTCAGGGTTGAGTGTTTTGGTATAGCAAATCCATAGTGTCTCATTACAAAAATTATAACGTAATTATTTATTTCTTGTCCAAACCTGCCTTTTTTCGGTGAAAATACCTTCTCAAAAGTGAAAACGCCTGTGATATGCAATCACCAAAACGTACAGCACAAAACACGGAATAATGCAGCCATCCCCAGACAGATGCAAAAGTAATGTTGTGGTTGCCGTCGTTGCAGCAATCGCTCTGCATAGTTCCTTTGCTTTAAGTGAATCCATACACCAGGTGTACATCGACCAACTTTTCGTCAGTAAATCTATCCATACAGGCTTGTAGCTATGTTGCCGCACAACGAACACTGCCAGATACACGAAGCTGAGACAGAACTGAATGGTAGTGAATCCAAGCTTGAAGGAGAAGACGAAGATGGGAATTAGTGTTGTCAGCTCCAAGGACCGTAGGTGACTCGAACAAATTTGTTTCTAAACAAGACACACAGCGCATGGCGTCGATTTATGATCTGTCATGGACATATTTTCAGGGCAATGCAGATACACGGATAAATTGGGTAAGAAATCTTACTAAATGCTATATGTACCAAGGTTCTAGCAAAATCGTCAGAAAATGAACCTGAAGAACCTACACTTCTGGTCATTAAAATTGCTACACCACGAAGATGACGTTCTACAGAGGTTTCAGAGCACTCAAACAAGGTTGGTGCCGGTGGCGACACTCACAACGTGCTGACATGAGGAAAGTTTCCAACCGATTTCTCATACACAAACAGCAGTTGACCGGCGTTGCCTGGTGAAACGTTGTTGTGATGCCTCGTGTATGGAGGAGAAATGCGTACCATCACGTTTCCGACTTTGATTGTCGGATTGTAGCCTATCGCGATTGCGGTTTATCGTACCGCGACATTGCTGCTCGCGTTGGTCGAGATACTATGACTGTTAGCAGAATATGGAATTGGTGGGTTCAGGAGGGTAATACGAAACGCCGTGCTGGATCCCAACGGCCTCGTATCGCTATAGTTCAATTCTTTTATCTTGGCGGTTCGCGCATGCCCGCCCAGACGCGGGAGATTGCTGCATTGCCAGTTGTACGCGCCAATAGAAGCAGCGCCATAGTATAGTTCGCAAATTTACGTTTAGAGGGGAGCGCGCAGTTTATGAAGTATAGCCACCACGGCCGCATTAACCCTTTCGCTGCTACAGAGACGTGCTCCCCGCATTCCGCGATGTGCGCGCTTTTGTCATCATTGCATTGCTCGCCTGTGCAGACACATGGTGTTTCGACTGGTTTGACACACTTTATCATTCGATTTCATAAAAACTATTTGGCCCAAAAATTTGATTTTTATACATCTTCTTCACTGATACCTTCCCCCCATAAATGACTTAATTTTGTTTCGATGTTCAACGCAGTTATTGTGCAGCATTAGATGTAGTAAACCATTGCACGAAATTTTGAAGAGTTTGCAGAGGTAAAAGTCCATAGCGTGTACTTTCCATATGGTCGATTTTAGTTGCCACTAGAAATTTCAAAAAATTAAATTCAAACGAATAAAATTCACGAAGTAAGACACTTCGATATTGTTTTTAAATAAAGAAAATATTAAGCTCCGATCAAGGAGCAGCTATACGCTTTAACCATTACGCTAACGCAGCTCGTCATTCAATGTATCTCCCGGAGGACTTTAAAATATCATGCAAAATACCGACAAACACTGTTGGTATGACTATGAATTACTCACGTTTCGTCGAAGTACAATAGGAAATAACAATTACCGCTGTTCTTTATTGCGAAAAAGCGGTTAGTGAGAATGATACAAACACCTTTCCTTGCTATCGCCTGAATTAGGAGCTTCAAATGGTTCAAATGGCTCTGAGCACTATGCGACTTAACTTCTGAGGTCATCAGTCGCCTAGAATTTAGAACTAATTAAACCTAACTAACCTAAGGACATCACACACATCCATGCCCGAGGCAGGATTCGAACCTGCGACCGTAGCGGTCGCTCGGTTCCAGACTGGAGCGCCTAGAACCGCACGGCCACTCCGGCCGGCGAATTAGGAGGTTTATTGCTTGTTTGGTTTAATTAATTAATATAATATGAAGCAATTGGTATAAAGAATGCTTTTTCCAAACTTTCCATAAAAGAAAGTGTGCTATCAAGACATTGCTTTTGTTCAATTACTTTATTTGTTACTGATCGTTTCTAAAACTGAAGACACTCGTCCTTGCTCTGCATTGCAGTCGAGTTATGGCAACATCGTTCTCTGTTCATTAGCTGACTGTGTTTTGTGACGCCAGATGCGCAGAACGAACCTAAACTCGGCCGCCGTCATAAATGACGCGCACTTTAGCAGTCGAGATGACAGGCATTTTATCCGCATGGCTGTAACGGATCGTGCAGCCACGTCTCGATCCCTGAGTCAACAGATGGGGACGTTTGCAGGACAACAATCATCTGCACGAACAGTCCGACAACGTTTGCAGCAGCATGGACTATCAGCTTGGAGACCATGGCTGCGGTTACCCTTGACGCTGCATCACAGACAGGAGCGCCAGTGATGATGTACTCAACGACGAACCTGGGTGCACGAATGGCAAAACGTCATTTTTTCGGATGAATCCAGGTTCTGTTTACAGCATCATGATGGTCGCATCCACGTTTGGCAACATCGCGGTGAACGCACATTGGAAGCCTGTATTCTTCATCGCGATACTGGCGTATCACCCAGCGTGGTGGTATGGGGTGCCATTGGTTACACGTCTCGGTCACCTCTGGTTCGCATTGACGGCACTTTGAATAGTGGACTTTACATTTCAGATGTGTTATGACCCGTGGCTCTACCGTTCATTTGATCTCTGCGAAACCCTACATTTCAGTAGGATAGAGCACGACCGCATGTGACAGGTCCTGTACAGGCCTTTATGTACATAAAATGTTCGACTTCTGCCCTGGCCAGCACATTCTCCACATCTCTCACCAATTGAAAACGTCTAGTGAATGGTGGCCGATCATGGACTGTGCCGCTGATCCCGGTGGAGGTTCGAGTCCTCCCTCGGGCATGGGTGTGTGTGTTTGTCCTTAGGATAATTTAGGTTAAGTAGTGTGTAACCTTAGGGACTGATGACCTTAGCAGCTAAGTCCCATTAGATTTCACACACATTTGAAATTTTTTCTTTTTTTTTCTTTTTTTAATGATGGCCAAGCAACTGTCTCGTCACTATTCGCCAGTCATCGCTCTTGATGAGCTGTGATATCGTGGTGAATCTGCATGGGCAGCTGTACCTGTACACGCCATCCAAGCTCTGTTTGACTCAATACCCAGGCGTATCAAGGCCGTTATTACGGACAGATGTGGTTGTTCTGGGTACTGATTTCTCAGGATCTATGCACGCAAATTGTTCGGGTTCACCGTTTGTAATCATAAGGAACAAAGTCTTTCACGTCACATCGGCTGCTAGGTCATCAGACATGGAGTGCAGCCTCTAATAGGGCAAAGATGCTGTAAATCGAATTCTAAGTGCAGTCCCTGGATACCAAACAAAGCAATAAGCTAAACACCCAACCCACTGTGGTAATCAAAAACTAGCACGACCTCGCTAGATAATTCCACGGAAACAATTATGCCTGTTTATGATACGAGTACATATACTTCAGCGGCATGTGTCGCTGTCTTTAATAGTCTTTTGTGTGTTCTATGTGGCATCTTATAAAACGTTGAAAATGCCTATGTTTTAATGAGATAAACTGATCGTGATCGTCACTTTATACTTAAAGTATTGCGGCCGGTGTGGCCATGCGGTTCTAGGCGCTTCACTTTGGAACCGCGCGGCCGCTACGGTCGCAGGTTCGAATCCTGCCTCGGGCATGGATGTGTGTGATGTCCTTAGGTTAGTTAGGTTTAAGTAGTTCTAAGTTCTAGGGGACTGATGACCTCAGATGTTAAGTCCCATAGTGCTCAGAGCCATTTGAACCATTGAACTTAAAGTATAATGTTGCCTTTTCAAGTTCTAATTTAATTTTATCACAAATAAATACCATACATGATCTGAAAATTATATTATTTGATGTGAAAGAAAATCAAAAAGCAAATGTTTTAAGATGGTTTAGCATCTCGATGGCGAAAGGCACTCCAAACTGACGGATGTCTCAGATGTTAACGACAAAGATTCGTCACTAAGGCGAAACTAGTACTCATCATATCATGTACAGCGATATAAAGTAAGCAACTAGTTGTATATGTCCACAATTCTCTTTAGTTTCTTCAGTTGCAGGCAACGCGGGCTCTGTGACCATCGGAAACGCCTCCTCCCCTTAAGATCCAAGATGAGAACGAACGAAAGCATACACGACTCCGCAACGTGTAAGCATGAGACTCCACAGCCATACACATTGCTCGAAGTATGAGGCGCCAGGGCATCGGAGGCTTCCCAGTTATCCGAGCAGCCGTGTAAGCGCTAATCATTCATCCAAACCGGCGGCGGACACCGGAGTGTTTGCGCCTAGGATACGAGCTGAGTTGCTAGCTAGGCTCAGCCGCAGCAGGCAGATAACGCTAGAACGACAAGACACTATCTCAAAAGCCTTGGCCTGACCCCAGAGGCGACACAGTTGGGGAATCTGTCCTTTGCAAATGTGTCCGTATTAGCCCAGGGTTGTCAATGTCCTACACTTAATTTAGAGAAAACAGGTACAGTAACCCATGGCTTACACTGTGAATAACATAAGTGCATCATACTTGGATAGATTTCTCATCTGAATCACGAGACGAGCAAGACGCAAGGTGATTAATGTGAGCCCTAGTCACACAAAATACTACTAAAAATGTCACATATTCCTACCGGAAGTAGTAATGGCCAAAACTAAAAGAAAAGTTCCTATAATTTTAAGTCCGGAAAGCAATATCTGTTTAGACATGAGCCAATCTCTCTTTTTCATTCCCATCTGTCTGTTACGTGGAAGCAGTGCTGTATGAGGTTTTCACACACTCTGGCACATCCCTCAGCCCTTATTCGCAGTGAATCACGCACTCTTTCACATACACCCGACTCCATTTGGGTTGCGTCAAATGCATTGGTCACTCGCTCCTACACCTTGTCGATGGCTTGGGCTTTATATGGTCTAATCGGCAGACATCTATTGGATTCGGGTATAGTGAACGGGGAGGCCACGCTACTGCACCTCCAGACCAACCCACCACCCATGAAACTGTCAGAGTGCCCCGTCGTGCGTAACCCTCTGTCTTCGTCTTTCTGCAAGAGTGAAGTTACCCAGCAGTGCTTTTACTTCATTGCGCAGAAATCTGTGATGAACAGTACTGCGTACTTACTTCGTGACAGTCTTAACAGAATGTGTAGTGAAGAACTCATGCAACCAGCAGCAGTACGCAGCATCTTTTCAATTCTATTATCGTTCAACAGACGAAACGAAACCTGTATCGCACTTGGTCTGCTGCTGTGGAAAGCCATCTGCGCTTCTTCACTAACACCGGGAATGTGACAACACAATTCTCCACCTGAAGTGGATGGTGTGAACCATTGTAATGTGTATGGGGAAACAAAAAAGTGACTGGCACAGTGAAATGCAACCATGCGGTATACTACGAAACTGACACACTCGCCAATGTAGGATGTCGTCCATGTAAACCACAACCGTCACAGCACCATTATTAAACTTATGCAGCACTTTAAACGCTAAGAAAATGATGCTACCTGTACTGGGTTCTAGTGGAGTATGGTTACTACTAATACCTACAGTGCCCTTTCGCAACCTGCAGTAACCGGCTAACTGAGACCTGCTTTACATTGCACGGACACGAGTATCATCCACCGCTACCTTCACATCTGTGGCCCGTCGCTAAAGAAATGCATTCACATCACCTCACACAGTACCTCAAACAACATCAACACGAGACTAGGAAAAATGCATATGTCACCAACGGGCACCCAACGTGGAATGAAGAACTCTGCATTGGAAAAAACTATCTTTAATCCTGGTAAATTCAACCCACGTAACATCTGGTAATTGCATTCCTCGCTCATCACTGTAGTAATAATGAATGGGGACTTGACAGGTCATGAATTATTCATACTGTGGAAAACTGTAACACAACATAAATAGCAGCAAACGACAGCCTCTCACCAAGTGTTGGATAAAACTTCCCAAGTTAATCAGAGGCAAAATATGATGCATCTGTAGGCTGCGATATCCTTAACATCGGTTTGTTGCAGGATTCTTGAACATATTCTCAGTTCGAACATAATGAATTTCCTTGAGACAGAGAAGTTGCTGTCCATGCATGCTTTAGAAAGCATCGCTCCTGCGAACCCGCAACTAGCCCTTTTTTCACATGATGTCTTGCGAACCATGGATGAAGGGTATCAGACGGATGCCATATTCCTTGACTTCCGGAGAGCGTTTGACTCGGTGCCCCACTGCAGACTCCTAACTAAGGTACGAGCATATGGGATTGGTTCCCAAGTTTGTGAGTGGCTCGAAGACGCAGTACGTTGTCCTCGATGGTGACTGTTCATCGGAGGTGAGGGTATCATTTGGAGTGCCCCAGGGAAGTCTGGTAAGTCCGCTGTTGTTTTCTGTCTACATAAATGATCTTTTGGGTGGGGTGGATAGCAATGTGCGGCTGTTTGCTGATGATGCAGTGGTGTACGGGATTTGTGATTGGTGTAAAGAATGGCAGCTAACTCTAAATATAGATAAATGTAAATTAATGCAGATGAATAGGAAAAAGAATCCTGTAATGTTTGAATACTCCATTAGTGGTGTGGCGCTTGACACAGTCACGTCGATTAAATATTTGGGCGTAACATTGCAGAGCGATATGAAGTGGGACAAGCATGTAATGCCACTTGTGGGGAAGGCGGATAGTCGTCTTCGTTTCATTGGTAGAATTTTGGGAAGATGTGGTTCATCTGTAAACGAAACCGCTTATAAAACACTAATACGACCTATTCTTGAGTACTGCTCGAGCGTTTGGGATCCCTATCAGGTCGAGTTGAGGGAGGACATAGAAGCAACTCAGAGGCGGGCTGCTAGATTTGTTACTGGTAGGTTTGATCATCACGCGAGTGTTATGGAAATGCTTCAGGAACTCGGGTGGGAGTCTCTAGAGCAAAGGAGGCGTTCTTTTCGTGAATCACTACTGAGGAAATTTAGACAACCAGCATTTGAGGCTGACTGCAGTACAAATTTACTGCTGCCAACTTACATTTCGCGGAAAGACCACAAAGATAAGATAAGAGAAATTAGCGCTCGTACAGAGGTATATAGGCAGTCATTTTTCCCTCGTTCTGTTTGGGAGTGGAACAGGGAGAGAAGGTGTAAGTTGTGGTACGAGGTACCCTTCGCCACGCACTGTATGGTGGATTGCGGAGTATGTATGTAGATGTAGATGCGAGTCCTCATGAAGAAGTTGTTGTTGTTGTGGTCTTCAGTCAAAAGACTGGTTTGATGCAGCTCTCCATGCTACTCTATCCTTTGCAAACCTCTTCATTCCGAGTAAATACTGCAACCTACATCGTTCTTAATCTGCTGATTGTATTCATCTCTTTGTCTCCCTTTACGATTTTTATTCCCTTCCCCCCCCCCCCCCCCCCCCCCCGCGCCCTTCCAGTACTAAACTGTTGATCCCTTGATGCCTCAGAATGTGTCCTACCAACCGACCCCTTATTCTACTCAAGTTGTGCCACAAACTCCTCTTCTCTCCAATTCTATTCAATACCTCCTCACCGGTTACGAGATCTACAAATCTAATCTTCGGCATTCTTCTGTAGCACCACATTTCGAAAACTTCTATTCTCTTCTTGTCTAAAGTATTTATCGTCCATATTTCACATCCATACATGGCTACACTTCATAAAAATACTTTCAGAAACGACTTCCTGGCACTTAAATCAATACTCGATGTTAACAAAATTATCTTCTTCAGAAACGCTTTCGTTATCATTGCCAGTCTACATTTTATATCCTCTCTACTTCGCCCATGCTGTTATTTTGCTGCCCAAATAGCAAAACTCATCTACTATTTTAAGTTTCTCATTTCCTAATCTAATTCCGTCAGCATCACCAGCCGGCCGCTGTGGTCGAGCGGTTCTAGGCGCTACAGTTCGGAACCGCGCTGCTGCTATGGTCGTAGGTTCTAATCCTGCATCGGGCATGGATGTGTGTGATGACCCTAGGTTAGTTAGGTTTAAGTAGTTTTAAGTCTAGGGGACTGATGACCTCAGATGTTAAGTCCCATAGTGCTTATAGCCATTCAGCATCACCTCATTTAAACCGAATACATTCCATTATATTCGTTTTGCTTTTGCTGATGTTCATCTTATACCCACCTTTTAAGACACTGCCGATTCCGTTCAACTATTCTTCCAAGTCCTTTGCTTTCTCTGACAGATTGAATAACATCGCGGATAGGCTACAAGCCAGTCTCACTCCCTTCTCAACCATTGATTCCCTTTGTTGCCCCTCGACCCTTATAACTGCTTTCTCGTTTTCTGTACAAATTGTAAATAGCCTTTCGCTCACTGTATTTTACACCTGCCACCTTTAGAATTTGATAGAGAGTATTCGAGTCAACATTGTCAAAAACCTTCTCTAAGTCTACAAGCACCATAAACCTAGGTTTGCCTGTCCTTATCCTAGCTTCTAAGGTAAGTCGTGGAATCAGTATTGCCTCGCGTGTTTCTACATTCCTATGGAATCCAAACTGATCTTCCCCGAGATCGGCTTCTACCAGTTTTTCCATTCGTCTGTAAAGAATTCGTGTTAATATTTTGCAACCGTGACTCATTAAACTGATAGCTCGGTAATTTTCACACCTGTCAGCAACTGCTTTCTTTGGAGTCGGAATTATTATATTCTTCTTGAAGTCTGGGGATATTTCGCTTGTTTGATATATCTTGCTCAGCAGATGGAAGAGTTCTATCTATCAGTAGTTCTAACGGATTGTTGTCTACTCCCGGGGCCTTGTTTCTGCTTAGAACTTTCAGTACATCGTCCTTGTATAGACCCTATATAAACTCTCTCCACCTTTCGGCTTTCCCTTCTTTGCTTAGGACTGGTTTATCATCTGAGCTCTTGATATTCATACAGGTGGTTCTATTTTCTGCAAAGGTCTCTTTAATTTTTCTGTAGGCGGCATCTATCTTACCCGTAGTGATATATGCTTCTACATCCTTACATTTGTCCTCTAGCCATTCCCGCTTAGCTGTTTTGCACTTCCTGTCGATCTCCTTTCCGCCTGCTTCATTTACTGCATTTTTATATTTTCTCCTTTCATCAATTAAATTCAATATCTCTTGTGTTATTCAAGGATTTCTACTAGCCCTCGTCTTTTTACTTACTTGATCCTCTGCCGCCATCACTATTTTATCTCTCAAAGCTACCTATTCTTCTTCTGCTGTATTTCTTTCCCCTGTTCTTAATCGTTCCCTAATGCTCCCTCTGAAACTCTCTACAAGCTCTAATTCTTTCACATTATCCAGTTCCCATCTCCATAAATTCCTACCTTTCTATAGTTTCTTCAGTTTTAATCTACAGTTCATCTTCTTCTTCTTCGGTTATCAACCCACAGGTTGGTTGGCAGCAGCACGCCATTCCGTTCTTTTGTCAACTTTCTTCTTCATATCTGCATAGGTCTGGCACCCGATGTCATTTATTACTTGTTGAATGTAGCTTAATCTAGGTCGTCCTCGGCGAGTTCTTCCTTCAATGATTCCTTCTAATATTCTCTTAATGAAATTGTTATGCCGTAAAATGTGACCTATGAAGGTTATTCTTCTTTTCTGTTCAGTTCATAAACAATAAACAGTTCATAAACAATAAACAGTTCATAAACAATAAATTATGGTCGGAGTCCACATCTGCCCCTGGAAATGCCCTACAATTTAAATCCTGGTTTCTAAATCTCTGTCTTACCATTACACAAATGCTTTCAGAAAATACATACTGACACTTAAATCTATACTCGATGTTAAGAAATTTCTCTGCTTCAGAAAAGCTTACCTTGGCATCGCCAGACTACATTTTGTATCCTCTCTACTTCGGCCACCCTCATCACGAAGAAGTATTTCAGCGAAATCATTCGAGCAGCTCGCACAGCCAATGTCATGCCAGCCAGCTAGCCGCCAGCATCTACCCAGACGTCATCCCCGATTTTACCCGTCATAAACTCTCTTACGTTGTATTGGCTTTGACAACTGAATAACAGCCCCAGGTGATGCGAATCGAGACTGGTTCGTTTTCATAGCTGCCTTGACTGAATAATTGCTATTGGCTACGGGTAGAAAATCTCATCGACTCGCGAGCCAAAGCTTGCTGATATTGTGAGCTGGTTGTTCACATCGTTATGAGAGCGATCACAGCACCCGACATTAGCTTGGTATCTGCTTTGCTTATTGCCTGTGCCGCTACACGCCTGAAACAGGGAACTGGCACCACCAAATGTACAGACTACAAGAATCACTGCCTAGTCTAAACCGCAACTGATCTATGCACATTGTTCTTAAGTCCTTTCATCTGGAAAAGGCACCACATTCGCCAAACAGAGCATTATATTAGTGTTTGGGGAATGCATTTGTGATGTCACATTTTCTACCGGACATTTACACATTATTACGGCAACATAGAGTTCAGAGTTCACCTGGGATTTCGAGCGCTGGTCTAAAGTAAGACACTTGAGACTGAAGACAGTGTAAGTTCCACAAAAAACGTCCAGTAACTATCATAATATCCGTCGATAAATGTTGGATATCCCGCAGGATAATCCAAAGTACAACTGAAACGCTAAGTAACACACGCGAGTAAGCCTCGGTTTGTGTCAGAGGTAGTGGTGACAGAAACGAAATGTGTGTGTGTGTGTGTGTGTATCTTTTTTTATGTGTGTCCAACCTCATCATGGTCTAGTGGCCTATACTTCGTTGTAGCATGTTAGGAAACTTTAGGCTCTTTGTTTATTTCACTTAGGTGAAGGGTACGACGGTCAGTTTATCGTCCGTAATCTTATCATCAGTATTGTTGTGCTAAAATTGAATTTTCATTAACCAGTGTCCTAGGAAACTCATGTCTACGCCAGGCTCGATGTTCCGTGATACCAATATGTTGTAGTTGCATAACTGTCCCACGGGCGTGATCGATGTTGCGGTGAAGTGCTACAGAATGTTCCGAATTGCCTCTTTCAGCACCTCCAAGTGAGCGAGGGGCTGTAGCTTCGTTATTGTAGAGTGTCTGTTCCGTCGTAAGACACATAAGTTCCATAAGATCTAAACGCGCATGTCGTGTAGGCGCCTTTTTCTGGGTAAGCCTCAGGCGGAACTTCCGTAGAGATACGAGAAACAGATGCGCCACGGACTATAGCTACCAGTCGCAGAACCTCACATGAGTTCGTCACTGCCTACTCTTTGGCAACCTACATGGCTAATTCCAATATTTGACAGCAGTAAAGATATTTCAAGGTTTCTGGTGTGATTTGAATACAGCATTTCAAACAGTACCCATACCGGCGCCATTGCACACAACTCCAGGCACCAGCAGAGTGCACAAAAGTATGTTTCTGAGCTAATGCCATACTTACTGAAGATCGTACCACTGCCATGTAAAGTTGTGAAGTGTGGGAAAACCTGCAGCTGCTTAGTGACGATACCTTTGCTTAATAAAAAGTAGAAAGGTACAGGGGAAAGACACAAGGGAGTGGAAGCCATGTAATGCAGTTACAGGTCTCCTTTGCCATCCAGCCTGAATCGTGCAGGGGATAAATGTGAACAAATCCTGTGTGGTAGTGAATGGGGACCTTTATCATTCCTGGGAAAGGGACTTTTCCATTTTCTTGACAGGTACTGGAGAAGAGACCTTAGATATTATCGCCACTGAATGGATCATCTCACTCAAAATGGACGCATAGACTTTGGCAGACATCTTTAGTTGTGCCCACGGGGGCCACTGAAAACCACGATTAACATCACGTAATACTTTATGGTGCTTCAGGGCTTGGAAAAGACGCAGACATATGTCATTTGTGCGGATCAGAGTACGTGTAGACCCCTTGGCGACATCACATATCTACGTTGGTTGCTACTTCTACATCCACATCCATATACATATTCCGCAACCCAACTTACTGTGCGTGATGGGAGGTACGCTGTAGCACCACTCGGAGACAGAGCGAGGGAAAAACATCAATATGCCTCCGTATGAGTCCTAATATCTAGTTTCTTATCTCCGAAATTTATATTGGCGACAGAAGGATCGTCCTCCAATCAGTTTCAAATGCCTATTCTCCAAATTTTCTCAATAGTGTTCCTCGACAAGAATGTCGCTTTCCCTCTACGGAATCCCATTTGAGCACATCCGCAACACCTGCGTGTTATGGGAACCTACCGTAGCAAATCCAGCAGCCCGCCTCTGAACTGCTTCAAAAATGGCTCTGAGCACTATGGGACTTCTGTGGTCATCAGGCCCCTAGAACTTAGAACAACTTAAACCTAACTAACCTAAGGACATCACACACATCCATGCCCGAGGCAGGATTCGAACCTGCGACCGTTGCAGTCGCGCGGTTCCACACTCTAGCGCCTAGAACCGCTCGGCCACCACGGCCGGCTGAACTGCTTCGATTTCTTCCTTTAATCCGAGCAATACTCAAGAATAGGTCGCGTCAGCGTCCCATAAGCGGTCTCCTTTACAGGTGAACCTCTCTTTCCTAAAATTCTGTCGGTGAACTGAAGTCGATCAGTCACCTTCCCTACCACAATTCTCACATGTTCGTTCAATTTTATATACCTTTGCAACGTTACGCCCAGATATTTAAACGAAATGATTGTATCAAGCAGGGTATAACTAATGCCGTACTCGAACATTAAGTGTTTGTTTTTCCTGCTGATCGGCATTAACATACCTTTTTTTTACGTTTATCTGCTATCCCTCACACCAACTAGATATTTTGTCTAAGTCACCTTGTATCATCCTGCAGTCAATCATTTTCGACACCTTCCCGTACATCACAGCATAATCAGCAAAACAACCGCGGATTGCTCCCCACCCTCTCCGTCAGATCATTTATGTATATAGAAAATAATAGCGGTACTATCACACTTCCGTGGTTCACTCTTGACGATACCTTTGTTTATGATGAATACTCGCCGTCGAGTCAACATACTTGGTTCTATAACTTAAGAAGTCTTCGAGTCACTCACATATCTGGGAACCTATTCCATACGCTCGTACCTTCGTTAACAGTCTGCAGTGGGTTCAAATGCCTCTAAGCACTATGGGACTTAACTTCTGAGGTCATCAGTCCGCTAGACTTAGAACTACTTAAACCAAACTAACCTAAGGACATCACACACATCCATGCCTGAGGCAGGATTCGAACCTGCGATCGTAGCAGCAGCGCGGTTCCGAACTGAAGCGCCTAGAACCGCTCGGCCACAGCGGCCGGCAGTCTGCAGCCTAGAACCGCTCGGCCACAGCGGCCGGCAGTCTGCAGTGGGGCATCGTGTCAAATGCTTTTCGAAAATCTAGGAATATGGAATCTGCCTGTCGTTCATAGTTCGGACTATATCACGTGAGAAAATGGCAAGCTCAGTTTCGCACAAGCGAAACTTTCTAAAACCGTGCCGATTCGTGGACACAAGCTTTTCGGTCCCTAAGAAATTTATTGTATTCGAAGTCAGAACACGTTCTAGATTTCTCAGCCTATTACAGGGCTTGCCCACCTTGCAACGCTAAAGCTTTGCACTCAACTGAATTGCTTAAGGTTTTGTTTATGCAGTTTCCGCGGTTTTCCTAAATTATTTAAAGCTCACCCCAGGATGGCTCCATTTCCTGTCACTGTCCAGTTGAATGTGTTTAGATACCACGTTGCTGATGGAGGTTAACTGATGATTAGTGATTAGTGTGGCTCTGTGGCCTGGTGCAAGTCTTTCTATTGGCCACCACTTCGGACACATGCGTCTCCCTAACCTACCCCAGAAATAGTACCGAGAAAATAGGACCTGCGATTTAGTATCGAATCCTAACTCCGCGAAACGTTCACGCCAACGTTTGGTTTTCGAGGCACGCCAAACTCGATTGCAGTTAGTGTTAAGAAATGAATGAATATTATAGCATTTGGTTTTCGTATTATGGAATAACTACCTTCTAAGAACTTCTAAAGAGCACAGTATTGTACATTACGGGTAAAACGAACGAGCTTGTACAGTTTTTTAATAGACTGGCCTTCCGTTCAACGTCATGGAGGCTCTAATCCTCATCCGGCCGGTGATTCAGGTTTTCTATGATTTTCTTGTACTCCTTCAGGCAAATGCCGTGATGTTTGCCACTGTAAGGGCAATCACGAGTAACTGCCCCCTACTTTTCCACGTAGTCCTTGTCAGCACCTGAAAGTATGTATTTATTAATTACGTTTTTTCGTTCTTAAACAGTAGCGTCGTAACAAGACCAGAATATTTGTAAAAGTGATGCCCGTATGAATGAAACTACTGCTGCTAATTTCTAATCTTCCTGTCTTCCTTTCGTCTGTTTAATGCTCTCCTCAGCCTCTCAGAAAGTTTCATTTCCCTAATATCTTGATTTCGGGAACCACGCGTATTCCGTTAGCTCTCTATGTTACAACCACGCTACATTCAGTAGATCTATATAGATGCAGGAGCTTTGCGATTATTTTGGGTAAGCAATCATCGACAGTTTGCTCTCGTTGACAGTATCTAGCGTCCGGCTTGACAGGTGGTCAGTACAACACTGCAACTATATATTACAGAGATTTTATTCATATAATGCAGATTTTCATGGCCGGTATTTGCGTTTTTGGTAATGTTTTACGGGCGTTAGACAGTGGTCCAAGACATAATTATTTCTCTGCCCAATTGTAGCACAGTAGTGATGTGAGCTAGATAAAACGATGTCATCAGAGAAGAGAACTTGGTGGTTCCCTGGTGCTAGTGCATGTTCTGGTACTGCCGATTAATCCGTGTTGCCCAGATGACAATTTCTCCTGGGTTCCCTAAGTCGTGCGTAAAGTCAGTTTGGATTCCGTAGAAACGTTGGAACACGTGAGACAATACTTACCCTACGAGTTATCTTAGAAAATATATTAAGGAAAGGCTAACCTACGTTTCTAGCATTTGTAGACTTAGAGAAAGCTTCTGACAATGTTGACTGGAATACTCTCTTTCAAATTCTGAAGGTGGCAGGGGTTCAATACAGGGAGCGAAAGGCTATTTACAATTTGTACAGAAACCAGATGGCAGTTTTAAGAGTCGAGGGGCATGAAAGGGAAGCAGTGGTTGGGAAGGGAGTGAAGCAGGATTGTAGCCTATCCCCGATGTTATTCAGTCTGTATATTGAGCAAGCAGTAAAGGAAACAAAAGAAAAATTCCGAGTAGGAATTAAAAACTACGGAGAAGAAATAAAAACTTTGAGGTTCGCCGATGATACTGTAATTCTCTCAGACACAGCAAAGGACCTGGAAGAGGAGCTGAACGGAATGGACAGTGTCTTGAAAGGAGGATATAAGATGAACATCAACAAAAGCAAAACGAGGATAATGGAATGTAGTCGAATTAAATCCGGTGATGCTGAGGGAATTAGATCAGGAAATGAGCCGCTTAAAGTAGTAAAGGAGTTTTGCTATTTGGGGAACAAAATAACTCATGATGGTCGAAGTAGAGAGGATATAAAATGTAAACGGCAAGGAAAGCGTTTCTGAAGAAGAGAAATTTGTTAACATCGAGTATGGATTTAAGTGTCAGGATGTCGTTTCTGAAAGTATTTGTATGGAGTGTAGCCACGTATGGAAGTGATCGTGGACGATAAATACTTTAGACAAGAAGAGAATAGAAGCTTTCGATATGCGGTGCTACAGAAGAATGCTGAAGATTTGATGGGTAGATCACATAACTAATGAGGAAGCATTGAATAGAATTTCGGAGAAGAGAAATTTGTGGCACAACGTGACTAGAAGAAGGGATCGCTTTGCAGGACACACTCTGAGGCATCAAGGGATCACCAATTTAGTATTGGAGGGCAGCGTGGGGGGTAAAAACCCTAGAGGGAGACAAAGAGATGAATACACAAACAGATTCAGAAGGATGAGGTTGCAGTAGGTACTGACAGATGAAGAAGCTTGCACAGGATAGAGTAGCATGGAGAGCTGCATCAAACCAGTCTCTGGACTGTAGACCACAACAACAACAAACCTTCCTTTTGTAGTTCCTGAGAACTCTTAATCGCATGTACGAGGTATTTTTATGTACTCCGGCTGCGGCACGCGGTGGGAGTAGATCCTTTGCAGTGTTCAAATATTCGCTTATCTTTCTAGTCGGTT
This sequence comes from Schistocerca serialis cubense, assembly GCF_023864345.2. Classification (NCBI taxonomy): domain Eukaryota; kingdom Metazoa; phylum Arthropoda; class Insecta; order Orthoptera; family Acrididae; genus Schistocerca; species Schistocerca serialis. The sequence continues at coordinate 868,950,066 of NC_064638.1, read as the reverse complement.
TAAACAATGTATCAATACCGTACCTTCTGAGTCCTCTGCCGAAGCGGTCTGTGACCGATTTTACTCACTGTAGGAAAGTGTTTTCTTTAAATGTTAAAAATGTCGAGGACACCGTCAGCTGTAATTTCATCTCCAATTTATCGGCTGCCGGTTTCAGTGTTACAATACATCGCCATCTGGAATAGAGGGTCTGATGAAACCGGTAGCCAATAAATTGGAGATGAAATTACAGCTGACGGTGTTCTTGACACTTTTGATATACATATCGGCTGTTGTCTCAGCAGCAAACCATGAATGGAAGCACTTAAATTCCCTTTAAATGGTTCTTTTTCCTGGTTCTCGTTATAGCCTCTGATGATGTCTCCAGCATGCGAAGAACCGATTTCATGAATAGAGGGAACAGAAGGCGGATAGCTAGCAGGTAAGTCGGAAGGCAAGCCCCGGATACTAGTGGCACCGAAAACTATTGGCACATACACATTTTCGCATCTAATACCAAATGTGTAAACACTAGGAACATTGTATGTATACCATTAAATCTGACTCAAGAAAGGAAATAATTTGTATATTAAAATATTTTTCCAACACAACAGCAACACATCTAATCAACAAAATGAAGGTTTTCTGCTGCTCAAAAAAGTATTGGCACGCGGCACGATGTTTGTTACTGTGCTCGACAGACAGCGCCGCGCATACCGGATTTGTGTAACCGGTGTTGTCAAACAGTTCAGTCGCTTGGCTGACGCCCAGTGTAAAGGGCATTCATTTGTCACGATGAGTTCGTGTTGTTCCGCAATAAGGCGGTTTTATTGCATTTCCTGGGTAAAAACTACCTTTAGATTGGTAAAGAACTTTCTGTTAATTATACAAAAGTGCGTGAAATTCTCAAGAAGTTGCGAGAAACTGGTACAACACACTATAAACGCTGATTCTGACGTCCAAAAGTTCTTATATGTAGGGAGCGTTGAATGAGAGTTCGTCTTGCACAAAAAGAGCCCTTTAAAAGCGCAAGATCGTTTGTATCGAACATCTAGTCAATATCCTACAAACAGCTCAGCGCTCAAACTACTAGGAATGATTTCAACGCAGCTGTTATTCATGGCTGATCCCCCAGGGAGACGCCATATGTTTCGAAAGTTAACCGAAGAAGCTTATGTGAATGACTCGATTGAATTTTGGAACACTGTGTTGTTTTCTGACGAATCTAAGTTTAACTTGAAACTTCCTGCCAGATTAAAACTGTGTGCCGGACCGAGACTCGAACTCGGGACCTTTGCCTTTCGCGGGCAACTGCTCTACCAACTGAGCTACCCAAGCACGACTCACGACGCGTCCTCACAGCTTTACTTCTGCCAGTATCTCGTCTCCTACCTTCCAAACTTTACAGAAGCTCTCCTGTGAACCTGCAGAACTAGCACGCCTGAAAGAAAGGATATTGCGGAGACATGGCTTAGCCACAGCCTGAGGGATGTTTCCAGAATTCTGGTAAGTTTAACTTGTTTGGATCTCACACAAAGCGAAAAGTGTAGCTCAAACCAAACACAGAGCTCAAATCACAACATGTCCTACCTACAGTTAGACATGGGGGCGGAAGCGTAATTGTTCGAGGCTGCACGGCAGCTTCTAGTGTTGGTGACTTGGCGTTTACTGTTTGTGTCATAGAGCATCATAAATATGTCGCTGTGTTGCGAGGCCATTTACGCAACAATGCTCAGAAACTAGGTCTTGATGGCGTCTTTTACTTTCAACAGGACAACGACCGTATACACACGGGAGAATTGGGGAGTGGTTTTTATATAATGCTCCAAGAAGGGTTTTCACACCGCCACAGAACCCTGATCTTAACGCACAATTGGACACAAAAGTTCGAAAACGTAGTTCTTCAGAGAAGCGGGTATTTAAAACGGTGCTATTAGAGGAACGGTCGAAGATCTCACAAGATATTACTCGCAACTTGGTTCACTCCATCCCAAGATGTCTACAAGCAGTGAGCAGTGCCAACGATACGCACACGGGCAACTAGAATTGAGTTACTTGAAGTAAAGTGACTTTAATTCATTTTTGTCTAGGGGTTTCAATACTTTTCTGAGGTCTACAGCAACTGATTTCGTTTTGTAACCAATATTTTAGTTGTGAGAAAACAATTACACTACAATCTCTTAGGCAACGTGGCCTTCCATGGACTGCTTACACCCCATGGCTAGTTATCAATAAGGCGGGGGTACGACATTACACGGGATTTTAAGTTTCACTTCGCTGGTTTTCATGTAGCTGGTGTCTACCGGACCTTACAGTTTGCCGTGCGGTTCTAGCGCTGCAGTCCGGAACCGCGGGGCTGCTACGGTCGTAGGTTCGAATCCTGCCTCGGGCATGGATGTGTGTGATGTCCTTAGGTCAGTTAGGTTTAAGTAGTTCTAAGTTCTAGGGGACTGATGACCTAAGATGTTAAGTCCCATAGTGCTCAGAGCCATTTGAACCTTACAGTTTATTCTACAGGGTGTAATCGAGTGGGCTATTTTTCAGATTTCTCCCATTCTCGACGTTTTGATTCGATAGTAGAGTATTAGGGTAGCATGGAGAGCTGCATCAAACCAGTCTGTGGACTGAAGACCGCAAATAACAACAACAGTAGACAATTATTTTCTGGGTGATATTTCCCATGTACTTACAGGACTTTCCCTAGACGTTAGTTAATTTTTTGGCAGTTTATCCCCGTTCACAACAGTGTCCCATTCATTACTGGTTTTTCTCCCTCTTTTCCCTAGGCCCGATTCATTCAGCAGTCACGCTTTGTTCATTTTGACAAGCATCTTTGGATTACTCAGTTGGATCATGACGACCCATCTTTGTGGCTTGACTCTCAAGCTGGATAACTCCCCGAAAGCTCGGACTCCATAATTGTCCATCTACATTCTGAAAATCTAACGATTATGAGTACTCTTTTCTGTCTCAAATGACAACACTACGTTTCTGTAATGATACCATTTCAAAATTTCACACAGTGATTTGTTTTCTTGGCTGATAAGTCTCAAGATGCGTCTATACTGACGTAAAACTGGTAGTTGCCAATAGAGCACCTTCATTCAGATATGTGGCTTTTGGAAATATCTCATAATTCTTGACTTTTTAATTGTTATCATTTTTATGATGATGTGAACTGTTATTGAGTATTGAGAGTTGCTACTGTTATACTAGAAGAACCTTGTGTTTACTACTGTACGTTTAAATAAACATTACAGTGTTTTGGCATCACCTTTATTTATTTATTTATTTTTTGTAATGTACATACAAAGGTAGGTGCGCCGATACTTTGTGCTGCTACTGTGGATGTCTGGATTAGGATGTACGCCCCCTGCAACACAAGTGAGTAGCGTCAGCAGCTGGTGGCCGCTACTGGGAAGTAAGGCGAGTCGCGCGATTAGCGAAGCACTCCCGGGAGGCCGTGTGATAGGTGTCGCGTCGGGCGAAGTCACGCCACGCACACGGCGCGCTGACTCAGTTGGCGGGGCCCGGCTGGGTCGCCAGAAATAGCCAGCAGCCAGCCCGCCGGGCAAACAGACCGACAACCGCCAGCCGCGCCCTCTGCACGTCACAGGCCGCATCTCAGCACATCACTGCTCGCCTGGGCACTGTGTTCGAGGAGTCGCCGATCCCCTAGGTCGAAGCAGTGTAAGGTATGCAGGAATACTTAAGCGTGTGCAGGCGTTGCACAAATACAGGGTGTCCCATTTATCTGATGACCGCCTGTGCGACACAATACAGGAGGGCAGCGAGCGATCCGTTACCTGGCGATCTGATGCCGTGTCGCTCGTCTACTGCTGCGGTACGACATGACTACGTTTAAAATATAAGCAAAAGAGAAATTTGTACTCGCTTACATTATGCAGGGAGATGCTGGAACTGCTTGCCATTATTTTCCACGCATTTCTGACATCTACTCAAGATGTAATTCTCTTTGAGATACCGAATTAATTGATTCACGGATATTATCCTTGTGTTCCTCTATCGTGTGAGGATTTGTTGTGTACAGTTCGTCCTTCAGTGCACCCCACAAATAAAATTCACACGGAGTTAAATCAGGACTTCTAGCGGGCTCTTTCAACGAACACATCGTGAATTGTGTGCAAAGAAACATTGGCCGTATGAACCCTTGCCGAATCCTGTTCTAAAACAGCGAAACTCCTCTTTCACTCCGTTCATTAAATAGACGGTCGCAGAATGTTTTGCACATTATAACAATTTATCACGTCGCGCACTCAAAGTATGATCTTTTTATTGCGCAACTTAAAGGTCTTTAATATGGCAGGTATTGCTACATCAATTGATTACAGTCAATGAAGAAAATTAACAATAATATCGCTTATCTTGTATTTGCAGTCCAACGACGATCTCGCTCTGGCTTTGGGTCGTAATTAAAATTGTTTAATTAAAATTGTTGTCTAGGTAGCACGACTATAGCTGTTGGTGAGAAAGGCACTCGGATGTTAACTACGCCGACTTGAAGAAAACATTTTTCACTGTCCACAACTCAGACTCATCTTTCCATTTCCAACACAAAGTCAAGACTGTTATATTCAACACAAAAACTTGACTACTCTGTACGCTTCCGCGCCAAAAATCACAAGCCAGCCTCATAGATAATAATAAGTACAAAGATATTCACACTAGACATTATATCGATTTCAACTTCTCAAAATATCGACGTACCTACTTATAAAAATGAAACCAAATTTGAATAGAGTGAAAAATATGAGACATTACGTAGAAAAATATTCATTAATCTACGGTATCGAAAAATTGGGTTCGCGGGTGTAATGGTTTCGCAAATAACCATTACAACATATCTTTCACTTGTAACTATGTCATTAAAAAAAATTTGGCCTATTATTCTGTCACCACTAACTGCGCGCCACACCCGGATTTTTTCATCATAAAGGGGTTCCTCACAAAGCTCGAATGTTGACAGTTTTGGGAATTAATATATCCCTGTAAATGGAACAAAGCCTTGTCTGAAAATAAAGTGGGTGAGGTAAGGCTCCATATCAGCGCCACGCACGTGTTTTAAAACCCATTTACCAAACTTAACCCTCTGCGCAGGGTCATCAAGTCGAAGTTCTTGTACTGCTGATACTTTACAGGGCCTTAGCCCAAGCAACTTAGCACCTCTTTGTACAGAGGTGCACGATATTTGTGTTTGCTGCGAAAGAGGTCTAACAGACTTCTTCGGGGAATTTTTCGGATGGTATGCAATGTCATCATGTGAGCACTACACGTCGTATTTAACGCTGCTTGTCTTGAACACTTCCCGGTTCACGAAATGTATTCACTAATTTGTGATCTGCGTCACGACTCGGAACTCGAATACCCGGAAACTTCTTTCCAAACAATCTCCGAATAGTACGAGCGGACAAAAAAAAGGGGGGGGGCGGTACGTGCGGTCCCCACGGAACCCATTCGACCGGCAGACGTGGCATTCGTGTCAGGCCTGCAATACCCCGGGCAGGCGGTCATCAGATAAATGGGACGCCGTGAGAAATGCAAGCACGAACATAAATATAGATGCTAGCCAAGCCTCCAGGTTGCGCTGGTGTGTTTCACCACAAACGGCACCTACGCAGTGTCATCGACACATTACAAGCGTGGTCGTGTATCTGGGAGTCCATTATGTCGGAGCTAAGACCGAGGTGGCGCAGTGGTTAGCACACTGGATTCCCAATCGGAAGGATCCGCTTCCGGCCATACAGATTTAGGTTTTCCGTGATTTCCCTAAAACGCTCCAGGAAAATGCAGGGGTGATTCCTTTAAAGGGCATGGTCGATTTCATTCCCCATCCTACACAATCCGAGCTTGTGCTCCGTGTGTAATGGTTTCGATGTCGACTAGGCGTTAAACCCAATATTTCTTCCTCCGGAGCTAAGGCCCGTATTAAATCGCCAAAATTTTTTGAATTTTTTTTTTTTATAGAAGCTAGGATCATGCTCAAACTTTTATGAAACATATACATTGTCAAAGATTATATAAAAGGTCTCATTTAAAGGATATTTGACAAATGGTGGATGCTTTCGTAACCAAGGTAGCCGAAGTATTTGGTATTTCAACGGGCACCATACATGGATATCGTGAAAAGATCATCCGCTACGGCACAACGCGGACTAAAGAGCTTATTGAGTGATCACAACATCCTCTTTGTTCGCTTGCTTATTTACAACAGGCTCCATTGCACACTATTTGTAATGGAACATGTACGTATGTGTGTGGTGTGTGTACGTGTGTGTGTGTGTGTGTGTGTGTGTGTGTGTGTGTGTGTGTGTGTGTGTGTGTGTATAGTAGTAGTAGTAGTAGTAGTAGTATTAGAAGTAGAATGTTTGTGTTGTATGGCGATGATGATGATAAGAGAGGAGAGAGGGTGAAACCCGGTGCCAGCACATAGCCCGCTCTTCGTGAACAGCACCAAGGGGTCTGCCAAGTTTAACGTTCCCATCCGATGGACGGAGCGCCATCACATGCCCTCAATTCACCAGACAGTGCGGAGAGGTCTGGTATTTAAACCAGGACGTTGGTACAAAGTCTGCTGATCAGGAACTTCACGTCACCACCTCTGCTCCCCTCACCGGCCAAATATTGGCAGTGAAAATTTTTTCTGCCACCAGGGTTCGAAGCAGATTACCCTCGGGTCGAGCGCCATCACACAAGCGTGCTTTAGCGACATCGGTCACGGAGGCGTGTACACACAGTCATTGAAGAGGATTGTGATGAAAAATAAGGGGACGACAGCTGCAAAAGTCACTGCAAAACTGAATGCAGCACTCACGAACCCTCTCAGCACCAAAACAACACGAAACAGTTGCATTACTCGTTGAACGCCCCTCGTAGCATGGACCGAAATAAGAAAAAAAAGTCTAATAATCATGGGTTCTAAAATGCTTACCTTAAGTGCTATGGGCACTTGTTCCGCAGCAAAGATGTGTTTCACAGTAGGGGAGATGAACAAGTACTCATAGCTCTGTCTTGAATTTTCTGCACCACTCTCTTACAGCCATGAGCCCAACCTTACACACAGGACACAACTGACGCTGGATTTCGTCGGCACTTACTCGTTCTGCTTCAGAATAACACTAGCTAATTCAGTCTCTTGCTGCTTACGCATTGATGAACCCAACAAAGAGAGAACTTGCTCAACGTGATCTTCAAGGTTTCGTTTTCCAACCTCGCAAGAACAGTGATGCTACAACCATTTTCTCTTATTTCTAATAGCCGATCGGAAGTTAATTTATGAATAGCCCCTGTACATATAGTGCAGCATCTTAGTAGTTACGCTTTGAAAGGCTTCCCCAACGCTTTGGTACAGTTCTCCACTAGTCCTATACTGAGAATTATCCACGTGGGATTTTATTATTTCTCATAATAAGTTGTTCGGCGTGGTAAGGTCTGGGCTGTAGATGGTTTTGGACAATACCCAATCCAGTGACATCGAAACTGTTCATCAAGAACTTACGCATTTGAACAGTAAAATATCCTGTAACCACACGTAATCAGTGGATCCCTTGTCCTCAAACTGAGTGTTAACCACGATTGCAGTATGTGCAAATAAGGAGTTTCATTCACGTACCATTCTAAAAAGATATGGTCCGAACATGTATCGTGATGGTATTACGGCTTACGAATATATTGTAATGTGTGGTAGGTTACTATCCAGATCTTGCACGTAATTGAGAGTTTATTTAGAGCAGAACACCACATTTCTCCTGTGTGAACTGCGACATATCACACATTCATGACACAGCATTTGGAACTTGTGCCAATAAAGACCGGCACACTGCAGCTCACTTGATCATTCATTGTTGATCGCCATGCCTGAAGTTCAGCCGATCGTTTGCAGTTGATTACACTGGAAACTGCTCAGCTGACGGGGGCACTAGTTTGGTTTCCCATACGTCCTAAGCCTACCTTGTGTCACATTCGTAAGTGGCTGTTGTAATATCCACACCTATATTTTACTCAAAATAATATTCATGACAGCACTGTATGTGGAATGTGACTGAACTTTGATCCTATTCTGGAAATACTAATAAAAAGGACTTCATCGTTAATAAAATAATAAATAATTATTGCCAATGACATAACTTAATATTTTGTAAAAAATTGTATCTCAGACAACACCCATATAAAAAGATAATGAAAATCTTAATCTTTTGTTATCTACGATTTTGTAGAAAAATTAGAAAAATTCTTCTTCTTCTTGTTCGAACTACTGTACTCATAGGATGTGATTGATGTCTCGTAACACAGGTGTCTGTAAAAAACTGTACTAAATATTGTTATGTTGCTAACCGATGTTTGAACATAGAGTTTATGTGTTACTGAAATGAATCTTCTTTGTTTAGAGTTTTATTTCACTGTAATTCTCGTCCTATATAAATGTTAAGCTTTCTGCTAAGCTACCAAAGAGCGCAGCCAAGAGCACTATTGGTAAATGGTGAATATTAATGTGTCTTGTAAGATTCAGAAATATTTTCAAATGTTAATTCATATATTGAAGGTGAGAAAAGATTTAATATATATTATTTATAACGGGTAAGACACAGCTTGAAGCTGAATCGATACGTGATTGTCTTATGTTAGCCGCCATCTTAGTGAAATATCGCAGTGACTGTTTTAAATTGATTTTCCATACAGACTTAAATGTTGTTGGTTATAATTGCAATAATAACTGTGTACTAGTGGCTGGGTACACACTCTGAGGTAATAAATTCCAGCTAGACTCTGAATACATCTAACGTTTATGAATGCAAACAGCATCTTACGTGATATAAATTCTTATCTGCTCATGTAAGATGCCTGGTAATTTCGTAACAACTTTTATGAAATACTTTGACAGACAATACATTAGTGTTATGTATGTGTGGTATTGTGTGACAAAAGTGTTCATTTTGCTTAAAGAAAAGTATTACCACCTCGAGATAACAGTAGTGTTAATTTTGATAAATGATTTGCAATTAGCAAAGACTCTTTTAAATAAGAGGAATCATATTACTAGAAATCATTAATCCTTTTTAGTTCAGATTACTTATCATACATTTAGCTTGTTTGTTGGTTGGCTTAGTGACATTTACACTGCTTGAAAAACAACATTGCTACACATACCCAGGTGGAGATTTCTGTAACAAAATAAAGTTCATTAGCCGGGGAAAGCAGTGATGAAATAAAACCTCATGTTCATTAATAATAAGTAACTAATTTTATTGTAATCTTGCTGAACTTACAGAACACAACACACTCACAACTACACCATACGTCATATTGGCAGTCTGCAGTCCTAAACGTGCGACTGCATAAAGAGATAAGGCACAGACGTCAGTTGAAGACCGTCCGCCATCCCGGGGAGCCTTAAAAGACAGTTTCTCCGTTAAAGCCTGTATTAAACCTACCCTGTTAGCGTTAATCCTTTGAAGTGACAGTCAGTTCTGTCTATGTACTTTGAAACTTTATGCTTTCGTGGAAGAAGGCTCGTCTCCAGTAAGTTGAATTTTTATTTTTTTTACATTATTTTATTTTTCACTTTTTTTTACGCGTGTTCTCACTTTTCGCATGGTGTGCATCCCGGAAAAACAGCCGAGCGTTTAACTCCCGTTTTAAATGAAATCAAAGATCGGCATTGCATTACCAACACACTACCAAAACTCAGTAATATGGAGGAGGTACACTTCCATTTTTTGGCATAAGGAGGTCTCCCTATACTCTAACCTCCTTGATAACACCAAATAACGGCCATTAACACCAGTCGTTACTTTCAACTGTCCCCCGCTGAATGTTTGGATGTCTTATCCGTGATTCGCAGACTGCTGTCCCACCCTGTGAATTAACGTGAAACGTTTCATCTTCCAACTCTGAGGACACCGATTGCTTTACTACTCTCAAACAAGCAGTTTTGATAGCATTCACGGATGATGGAATCCGATATTCGTGTGGCTGCTTCACGAATGGATCTCTCTAGGTATTGCAGTTTTTGTGTTAACCCATACAGATTTGAAAACTGACTACAGATTCCTGTTACTGCACTCTGAAGTCTCTTGGAGACGAACAAATATTTTCAATACCTCCCAACTTATTGACCTGCGCGAACATGGACGGAAATGTTTGTTTAAACTTCTCCAAAAAGTCTATAGAATCACTGCAGGCGCACTTAAACAATTTCATCCCTTTGAACGCATGTGACCTATTGATCGGAATTGGCTTGAAGCAGCCTCTAGTAGTAGCCACAAGAGGTTCGGAGAAAGTTATAAGGTTTCCGGCGAGAACCTTGCGCACGAATGGGAAAATTAGTAACCAGCACGAACTGATGTCAACCAATACCTGTGATACCACACAGTCCTGTCTTCCTGTGTTGGAGGTATAACAGGCGTACTCTGCGACTCTGCGGTGAAGGCTGTCCCCACAATTACGCGCCAAGTACCTCTTCAGTTGTGTTCTACTCTCACGTGTCTCAGCGACTGTTACGGAGAGTTTTTGTAGTTCATCATGACGACGAAGTCATCCTGGTCGACCTTTTCTCTGTGTGTGGTAGACAGTAGTACCAACTGCATTCACATGTGTGGCAGTAAATGTCGAAATTAACGGCGCTCATATCGTCGCTGCGGTCTGTTTTATTTCTTCATTCGTTTAGCTTCATCTGATTAGGGCTACCTTTCCCTCTCTTACATCGCACCAGGGTTTCACAGACAAGCAGTACCTTTTTACATCATAGTGACCTACGAAATAAGAGTAATTTTGTTACGACAAATTGTATTACAATGACTTGAGAGCCTGTAGAGACAATGTGAGACAACGGCCTTGCCGCAGTGGGTACACCGGTTCCCTTAAGGTCACCTAAGTTAAGCGCTCTCGGGCGTGGTCGGCACTTGAATGGGTGACCATCCAGGCCGCCATGCGCTGTTGCCATTTTTCGGGGTGGACTCAGCCTCGTGATGCCAATTGAGGAGCTACTCGATCGAATAGTAGCGGCTTCGGTCAAGAATACCATCATTACGACCGAGAGGGCGGTGTGCTGACCACACGCCCCTCCTATCCGCATCCTCCCCTGAGGATGACACGGCGGTCGGATGGTCCCGATGAGCTTGTGGCCAGTAGACGGAGTGGTAGAGACAATGTGAGTAAATAATACTGAATAAGAACTGATGAAGTTAGTACAAATAGTACTTCTACTAATGTTGCTGCTGCCGTCGCTAATAATAATAATAATCATGATAATAATAGGGGCAGATATAAAGAGAATTTATAGGTTTACTGAGTGTATGGAGGAGACAGAGCGTATGGAAATCTTGGTGCTTCTTATCACCCAGCCAGAATAACTGTGCATGTTATGGTGAAATATGATAAAAGAAATGGACTGAGAGGCACCCACATGCCTTGCTCATACTGTGGCATCAAGCAGTCAGGCCTGCAAGATGAATGGTCTGCCAAGCGAGTGGATTCATTCTTAATTTATCGAGTAACATGAACTCTCGTACCCACAATTTAAGTTACAAGTTATCCTCCTATATGATTAATACGCAACGGAAACACGCATCTGACTATCAATAATTTACAGAACTCTGACTGTACACTACGCACTGGCAATACCACATTTTCTTTTTTGTCTTTTATTTAACGGATTTGGCAACACGTGGCCACCGCACACATTATAAATTCGGGACATTATGACAACATACAATTCGAAGTAAAAGTCCACCAATCTTTTTCTTTTCACTATCTTATTTATTCCGATAAATTCTCTAACCTAAACACACAAATTCTACAACCTACAACAATAACACATAAGAAATTCGGCCCAGTGGGCATGGCTTTACAATGGTGAATCTCTATATTATGGTCTCGTAATTACTTTTAACGCTACAGTGCACTTTCTGGATAGGATGATGGATCTTTTATTATACCTCACACTTCGACTCTCACAATCATCATCACGATACTTTCGTCCAGACCGAGCGGTACCGAAGGAACAAGCATAACCCACTAATCTTTTGAAACTACCTCGCTACTCTCCCATGCAAACCACACATACCCAAATTACATGACATACACCACACTACAACATGAAATACTACACAGAGAATAGTCACAACATTATCACTTTCAGTTTTTCCACTTCAATTAATATTTATCCCAGTTCCACACGACACTGCCCCACTTCGTAATTCTACTTTCCTACTGTGAACTCTGGAGATATATGCACGTCTTCCTGTGCAATGCAAGCCAAGTGGCGTTGCTGGATAGATGGCCGACTCACCTTGATTCTCTCTCAGAGTTTAAATCTAGCGTCACACGGAATCATATCACACAATTTAACATTAAGAACATCACACACGCGAGTCCTCAACTGATACCATGGACGAGTACTTCTCTTTATCCTTTGTCTCATACACAGATTGAGACTCACACAGTACTCACCACGTGGAAGTACTCGTCTCTAATTTCAAGTCCTGCACACGCCATTTCTTAAATATTTCAACTTATGGTACACACGCTATTTCTTAAATATTTCAACTTATTGTACACACGCTAGTAATTCAGCTTAACTTAAGCACACGGAAGTATTTCAACTTATTGCTAGACGTGGTTTCATTGTGACCGTTGGTCACTTCTGAAGATTCCTACAATCCCATTAATATTACCTGCCTGACATTTAATTCTCCCCACAAAAGTTCCTGAAATAGAGAAATTAATATTTCAAACTACTCTTAAATATTCCACATGCATACTGTGGTGTCACCGCCAGACACCACACTTGCTAGGTGGTAGCTTAAATCGGCCGCGGTCCATTTAGTACATGTCGGACCCGCGTGTCGCCACTGTGTGATCGCAGACCGAGCGCCACCACAAGGCAGGTCGCGAGATACGGAAGAGCACTCGCCCCAGTTGTACGACGACTTTGCTAGCGACTATACTGACGAAGCCTTTCTCTCATTTGCCGAGAGACAGTTAGAATAGCCTTCAGCTAAGTCCATGGCTACGACCTAGCAAGGCGCCATTAACCGTATCTGAAGATAGTCTTATTTGTATTATCAAGAGCGATGTACCACAAGGATAGAATAAAGTTAAGTATTCGAGGAGCTGCATACTTTACTTATTAGAATTCACTACTTATCCTGTTCCAGAATTCACGCCCGTCTGCGTTAGATAGCGTGCATTTCGGCCTCCTGTATCTACAAGACCATGTCTCCACTCTTTCGTCATTACGGAGCAAAACTAAAACAGTTCTTAACAGCACAAGATCCAGCGGCAGAGTGCTGAAACATGGCCGTTCCTGAGGTTCTCTCCCATCTCTGTCGAGGTGGGGGAAGCACCTTGCTATCGTATTGGTCAGCCACATTTCAGGCGCTCAAAGCTCTGGTAAATTTCATCTCTTTGGTCCCACCAAAGGTGGCCAAAGGATCGACTCAAAGATGATCATATATTCACATTCACTATCTGCGGTTAGCAGACGACCATACATTCATTCATTTCACAGATCTCACCAAACTGGATGTAGGGATTTACTTTGTGGGAGTGCACATGTGATCAATTAAATAAATAAATTGTCATTCTTTCCCACACTGGTATCCGGCTTCGCTGTATTAATTGAAATTGAGTTATTTTACAAAAAAAAAGTGTTGTTCTGACAAAAATAATGAAGTATGTTGTACCTATTTTCAATGTCGGGCGGTACTGTACCCTTTCAGGACGTCACAGATATATCGAATACAGGCGTTCATAGTGAGTTCCAGGCGCCGTGAACATTCCTGAGAAAGGCTTTGCAGGATAACATAATGACTGGAATTATAAGTTTTCGTTTAAGTTTCTGTTTCAGATCACAAGGGGATAGCTTTTTCTATTTTTGTAAAGCACGGAGAGATGGTGATGTCTTCTTTCACACTGCTCAGTCCAATTTATATTTCATCCGATATTACACCTACAGTCTTTTCTGAGTGACTGAAGTTGATAATTGTCCCATTTAGAATTAAGGAGGCAAGGGATTGCCGATATTCTGGGCTAGTAAGTCTGGGGTGACCAATCAGTACCACTTGGTTTAACTTTAACCCTATTTTCTGTGAATATTTTGATAGTGCACACAGGTCGGTATTGAGATTATTGATGGCTGTCTTCGGGATGATTGGTTTTGTACTTGGATACAGCTGGAGGTCATCAACGTACATGTGGTTTTTGCAGTAGGACAAAACTGATGACACATCATTGACATACAATAAAAAGAGTGTAGAAGCTATTACTGAACACAGGGAGACGCCTGATACCACCTGCCTCCATTGTGACGCATTGCTGGAGAGACGTCATGTGTGACCGAAACCTTTGTACTGCACTGGGTGAGAAATTTAGGCTGCAAGCTTTAGCCCGTAAAATGTAGAAATCGACAGTGTCAAATACTTTCATGGGGTCTACGAAGCACGTGAGCTCGTTTCTTCTGCATCCATGGCTGTCTTTATTAAGGCAGATGATGTGCTGTGATGTTTACGAAAACTTAATTGGTATTCGTCTAGTAGGTTGTTTGTGACTAGTCGACTAGAGAACTTTCACCTCTAATGAATGAATTTTAAACTATAAGTATTGCTGCTGCTTTTAAGAACGGTATTTGAATCTGAACACTGTCTCTTGATGTATCCATACATATAAAAGTGTATGTGTATTTGTATGTATGTATGTATGTATGTATGTGTGTGTGTGTGTGTTTGTGTGTGTTTTCCACTTCCGCTCGTAAACCACTGGACCAATCTCAATCAAACTTCGTACACATACGCCTTACTGTCAGGCAACAATCGCTAGGTGGGTGGATGAGGGGGTGGGGAGGGGGAAGGGTTGGGGAGGGACATAATAACCACCTACCTATCACATTCCAGAACTACGACGTCACAAAGAATGAGATGTATCAAAAACTGCTGCATAATGCGTAGTGTTTTAATTTATTATTTCTGTGCTACTATGTCTGTTCGCAATAAATTTTGAAGGCAGTATCCATATATGCGGCTAAACGCATCTACAGACTTATGTCATTTTACTACACATAGTTCAGGAGATATGACATCATAAATACTGAGCTGTGTGAAAAACTGTCTCATAGTTTTTAGAATTTCTATGATACACATTTTTTTTTTAAATTTGTTAAATTTCTCACGATAATTTATATATGTTCCTGTATGTTGAAAAAGCGGAGACTGACATCCCGTGCTTCCAGAAGTATTAAGCTTCCGCTCAGCTGTCTCTATTGATTTGCGTGGTAGTTACGTAATTAAAATGGGCGATGACCGTTGTGACCATCTTCCATTCGAAAGGTTTTTATTTTTCGCCTTGGCGCAGTGATATACAAAGAGGCAGGCAGTGCTTTGTCGATTAAGAGAAGCACCGCCAGCAAACTTAACAACTGCACCCTGGAGACCGTTCTCCTGACAGTGTCTTTTTTATGTACTTCTCAGAGATCGGTACCGTAATACTAACCATACAGATTGTTTCTTGTGAGTCTTACGTCATTAATTCATTCATTCTTGCGTTCATTCACGAATCGTGTACCACAAAATACACGATGGAGGAGAACCTCCAGGTTTCTGGAATGAGTCAAATTATAATTGCATTTATAGGGAGAAGCAGCCACTGTAAATCGCTTGTAAAGCATACTAACAAGAAATTATGACTAGTACTAATGTACTCGCGTTGATAATTATAGGAATTGTTTCTAAATTAGTTTTTAAATGTCGAAAAGGGAGTTACTTTGAAAATACCATTGTTCCTCCTCGTCTACTATTTAGTTACTGTTTTGATCTAACATTTCAAACAAAACATTCATTAAGATTACACAGAACACTGTCAGTTATGTACATGTTGGCAAAGTTGGAATTTATTTTAATACAAATATCAGAGAAAGCGGAATTTTCGTCACTGAATCTCAGTATTCCGATAAATTACAGAAGGACTCACTAATAAGGTGCTGTTTTACTTTGCCTTTGAACGTCTTAAGGATTCTCAGCTTTCTACTTTAGACTTACAGGCAGTCTGTTACAGAGTGCAGTACTATAATACAGTACTACATTCTAGGCAGGATGCACATTCTATATGGACGTTACTTTTACTTCTAGTATTGTGGTTGTGAATCGCACAGTTCATCCTAATTTAATAATACCATTAGAGAGTGAAAATATCGACACATAAGTGTAAAACCCTGGGTCCTTGAAGCATTTTTCCCTTCAAATTCGGTTATGAACTGTACGCTTCGATACAGTAAATATTTTTGACCTTAGCTGCTTTGTCCCAGAAGATTGTGTCACAGAAACAAGTATTTACATCTACATCGCCACTACGCAGAGCAATTAAGGGGTCACATTCTTGAAAACCCGTCATTTAGCTCAGTTGCAACGCAGAAGTGTGAAATTTTGCGAAAAAATGCCTACAACCTTCCTCTATAACGGTGCAAAAACGTGACGCCCTAGGGTTCAACGACGCTTCCAAGAGAAAGTTGTTGACACATGCGAAAAAAAAGTCCACCACAGCTTTGAAGCTCTTGTGAGGTGTAAGGTGGGTTAATGATGTCACATTGGCACTAAATTTCATCACGATTCTGCCCAGTACCACCGTGGAAGTGTTATGCGATGGGGAGTTCGTCTGTGCGGCTGGTCCCGGCGGAGGTTCGAGTCCTCCCTCGGGCATGGATGTGTGTGATGTCCTTAGGTTAGTTAGGTTTAAGTAGTTCTAAGTTCTAGGGGACTGATGACCATAGATGTTAAGTCCCATAGTGCCCAGAGCCATTTGAACCATTTGAGTAAATTCGCAGTGTACACCACAACTGGCGTTAGTTCTTTCTAGAAATCGACAATGTGGGTTACTCTGCTGAAATCGCCGACTTGGTGATTATAATTTGTTTGGATTTCATTGCGGTAGTGGTATGCGGTCACAGCTCGCATGTTATACAACAGTCCTACATTTTATCACCTTCCTCCCTAAAAACCTTAAGCTTCTTTCCTCCTGTCTATTACAGGGAAGTACTCGGTATGCTTCTTCTTATGACTTCGTGGCTTTTCCCATAGGCATTTGCTCCACGGGCCAAAGTCCAAAGAATTTTCAGTTAGTGTACGTTCGAAAGCCGTCAGATTTTTCCACTTCTTATGCAGTTTATTTTACGTTTATCCACAGGTAGGGTACCTTTCTTCCCGTGCATGGAATGTACTTTCTTTGTTACGGGGCGCCCACACATTTGTTTATTTGCTTAGAAAGCAAGGCCCGCACCTCACCGAAGTCAGTACATGAGGTTTAACCTATGTGTGGGTAATTTGCGTGCAGCTTATCTTTAGCATAACAAGCAGCTGTCGCGTGCCACCTGAGAGCGATAATCGTGAAACTTCCTTTCATATAGAAACGACGTTGAGTGTGTTTAGAAACATAGGAACCGTACCCTGAAAGTAGAGAAGAAGTCACCACGGTTTTTGGACACTCATAGAATTTTATTAACTTTTCGTATATTGAAATTCGGTGATTGCCTTATCTACGAATATTTTGAAGGAATTTCTTTCTGTTTTTTGTGGTACAGTATTTTTATAAAGTCATTGGAGAGCTCATGAAAACATGAGTTCATCGAGTAAAAAACTGTTAAGCCCTACGGTCAAGTTTTGGAGAAATAAGGAATCCAGTGTGTGATTGTGAAGACCCGGAATATGGTGCGTCATGTCTTTTGCAGCGTAAGCACGGAGTGACGTAGCGCTGCCAGCCTTGGGTTTCACATTCGGCGTTCTCTCTCCTTAGGACAGCGCCCCCCCGGTACATACGTTCATTTGATACAGCAGTCGACGCTGCCGTCAAACGACAAACGAGTACTTCTTAAAGAGCCGTGACTACTGGCTGCTGCTCTGCCATTGAGTACATATCGGTTTTAAATGCGACGTAAAACAAAAGCTGCTACAAATACTGGCTGGTGACACTGGATGTCAACTAGACGTAGCACAGAAGAAGTATTTATTATACTTTCAACTGATGATGTCAATATCTATATCAGTCATCGACAGATGTTTGCTGTAGCAGCTCACGGACTTGAATAGTGCAAAAATAAGAGCGCAAATGAACTTCTGCGCCCGATGCGTCAATGTGCAAAACGTCAAGCTGTGATCGACAGTGGAAGAAAAGCGAGTGGAGTGAAGATAATTTGAAGTGATTCACTGCACAACTATGGACACTAAGAGTACTATTTTTAAATTTAATACAGTGAGTAACGTTAATATTTGGACACTGTGAGATTTTTACTAGCATCGTAACTTTATTCGTAACAAAACAAACAAATCACGTAACCAGGTATTATTTTAAGTTATATGTCTTGTAGATAATAGCATAAACTTTATTAACATAACTTTCTCCCCACGCATTCCTCATATGGTCAACATCTGGTGATTGAGGTGGCGGTTTTCAGACCTTCGGGCAATTGTACAACAGATATTCCTGCACGGTGCGAGCGGGTCATTGGCCTGGTAAAACTTGAAAACGTTTGACATCGCCATTTTTCAGCTTTTTGTGAAAATTGTTTTTTTAATATGTTGAAGTACACATATTTGTCGATAATACTGTCGACGAACACTAATTCGCCTGGTCCAAATGTGGATATACATTCCCAGACAGGAGCACTGCACACTCCGTGCTTTACTGTCGGCTTAACGTTTGTGACTAAATCTTTTATTCTTCCATGACACCATCCGTTGTCCGTTCGACCCAAAAGCGTTAAATTTATTTTCCTTGATAAAACTGACGACGTTCCACCATGTTTCTTCCTTCGTAATAAATTCTTTAGCAAAGTCCAATCTCTTCTTATCATTCTACCTAGCCGTTTTACTGTTGCTGCTAGTATCTTTGAACGCCCTGAGAAACATTTGAGGACGTACCTGCTTTCCAGTCTTGTTTAGAAGCTCACCTGCTGATTTTGGTGCACTGCGTGTACTATCCTTCTTTACCTTAGGTATTACAAAGCTTGTCCAGAAAGTAAGTTCCGATCAGTCGCGAAATGGAAACTACACTGAAAATCAGAAATGTTTTGTTTGTGACAGTTGCTCCACCTTCCAGATACTTCTCTACATTGTCGCCGCTCCAGCTAGGACATCTGTCGCACCGTTATACCAACTTTCCAATACCCTCGTCATAGATGGCAGCCGGCTGTACTTCGCGCCAATTCTCTACGCTCATCTATAGCCCGTTGTCTGTGCGAAAATGTTGTCTTCATATGTAGTAGTCAATGTGAGCAGAGATGAAACACAGAGGGAGCCAATTACCGGCTGTAGTGCGGGTGATCAAACACTTCCCATCGAAAACGCGTCAGGAGCATTTTCATTGCCCCTGCAACTTGCGACCGAGAATTGTCACGAAGTAGGAACCGTATGCCAGTTCTGCAATGTGGGCTGCAAAACATCAGGCGAAATCTCTCACAAGGATTATGAGCTCACCATGCGCTCAAAACTGAAAAGAGCGAAGTGATGCAACCGACAGGAATACTAGAGACACTGTCGAACACATATGTGCAAAGTTTTATTATATTTTCACAGTGGTTTCCATTTCTTGACCCATCGTAACTTACTTTCCGAATATTCCTCGTAGATTCCTCTCGTCACGTGCGTCGAATTTCTTTGGTTGGCCCTACTGTGGTACAGAATCTATATGGTCCCCGTTTTTCAGTCGTCTGACGATATATGCCACAGTACTCTTATTCATGTTCAGTATGCCAGCAATTTGTCTGTAATTATGTTTTCGCTTTCGCTTTATGAAAAATCATACATCGTCTTATATCAAAACTGGTATTAGTTTTGCGTGGCATTGTACCGTCTGTACAGCAGTCGACGCTGCCGTCAAATGACAAACGAGTACTTCTTAAAGAGCCGTGACTACTGGCTGCCGCTCTGCCATTGAGTAAATATCGGTTTTAAATGCGACCTAAACAAACACTGCCTTCTAACTCCAAATATATAACTTGATGTGAACGATCAGATCAAGTGCTACACTGCCAACGGTACGAGTATTAAAGTAATGTGAAAATCGAACTGTCTTTTATTTAAACTGTATAATTTAACATCATCTCTGTAACATATTTTGATTACAAAAACAAACAGTGTAAGCTATGATTGGCGTGTGTACGATACTTTGTGTAACTTCAAAAAGACAACTACAGTGCAAGAGAGGTAGAAAATCAAACATGCAAACATCACAGTAAATATTTATGTAGACAAATGCACTCCAAAATTAGAATAAATTATCGAAACGTGTTGTACTAAGCACGAAAAATTACTTAGTTGGCGTCGTTTTTCATTATTTTATTATTTTAGTTTTTCATTATTTGTGAATGACATTGTGGCAGACTTCCAAAAAAACATCGATTACGATGAACGAAATTGCGCGCATATATTGAAGTGATATAAATTATTAGCTGGCTGTAAGTACTGTTGAAACAGGAAATAAAGTTAGCACATATGAACTCATATAATCATTGCAATATATCCTCTTGAGGTAATACAATGCAGTAGACTACACAGACACTAAGCACACTAGTACCTGTGTGTAAAGCAACATTTGACGACGTGGAAGTGCAAATGGTTTTAGTTTTCTACGAGGCAAGATATTTTATCTGGCCACCTACCAAAACTTTCAGGCGAGCTGTCGATATTGTTCCTGCCTTTGTCTACCAACTATGAATGGTCGTGATTAATTCAAACTCTGTCCTCTGCAACATCAGACTAAAGAACACGAGATTAGGAAGGAGGTTCTATTTAGTCTAGGTATGACTCACGGGATTTTATGGCTTAAATTAGATTGATACGCAATGCGCAAGTGACAGAGACGCAGTGCAGTCACGTAGTCAGCATGGTGGGAACTGCTAAAATCTGAAATTGCGGCAGGCCTTTGAGAGATCACTGCAAAGACAACAACTGATATCTTTCACTTTTGCTAACTGAAAAAAAAAACACATTTTGAAAAAGGTTTTTTCGGCGATGGCGAGATGACAGAAGCTGTGAATACACAGAGTACTTCAGAGTCTGCAGTAGCAGAGTATTCACAATGAGGAAACAGAGCGTATGTAGAGAAAAATTAAAAATACACTGACTGACAAAAAAGTGAAGCGCGTAGAAGGGGAGGAGGAAACGAAATGAAACTTCACCGGTCCGGCGATATGTGATGGTATTTGCTGTCTACAAAATTTAGTCAAATTTACAAAGAACTTGTCAGTATGAGTCCATTTATCAGTGTGACCTTGCACCCTTCCTGGCCTGGATGCATGCAATGACTCGGTTGGGAAGAGCGTCATAAAGCCGTGGTACCTTCTCTGGGGCAAGCTGGCCTACAAGTGTTATAACTGGTTCTTGATATCACTGATATTGGGTCAGGGATGAAGCTGACAAACGAGCCGGTCCCACACGTGTTCTATCGGGGACAGACATGGTGATCTTGCTGGCCACGCGAGTGGCTCAACATCAAGTACATAGCTCATAGAGACAAGTGCCTTGGTGGATGAACAAGGTCATGTTGAAAAATAGCGCCACGGTACTGCCGTACGAGAGACAACGCTTGAGGATGCAGATTGTCCGTGACGTACCTCTGTGCTGACTGAATTTCTTCAGTGACTACCAGCTGTAAACTATACTCGATGTCTCAGCACAGCATGACACCAGGGTAACACCGCAGTGCCAGTCCAAAACAATGGAAGTATAAAACCTCTTCCCAGATAGTCACCACACTCACCGACGATATCATTCGGAGTGGTGCGGACCGGCGATTCGTCGTTCAACACGGCGCGGTGCCACTGATTAGCAGAACATGCTTCCTGGTCGAGGCACCTCTCCAAACACACAGCCTTCTGCGTTACAGTCTTAACTGGCGGCTTACACATGAGACGGTAAACGCTAGTCCATCTGCCACTAGTCTCTGGTCTGTGGTGTTTAGAAACATAAAAACATAAAATCCGTTCTCTGAGAGTAGAGAAGATGTCATTACGGGTTTTGGATATTCATAAAACTTTATTAATATTTCATACGAGGGTTGCCTAGAAAGTAATGCATAGCATTTTTTTCTTCAACAATTCTTTGTTGAACATAATGAGAATTAAACACATGAAACAACAGTGCTTTATATACACACCCTATTTTCCCACGTAATCTCTATCCCGTTTTATGGCCCTGCTCCAGCGCGAGACAAGGGCGTGTATGCACTGTCGGTACCAATCCTTGTCCTGGTGGCGGAGCCAGTGCTTCACTGTGTGAATCACCTCCTCATCGTCCTCAAAATCTCTTCCACGAATGGCATCCTTTAATGGCCCAAACAAGTGGAAGTCCGAGGGGGCTAGGTCAGGTGTGACAGCCGTGGGATGGTCTCCCAGACCGCTGCCAATCGTGGAGCTCCGCCAAACCGCCTCCTGATGACCTCACCCTCCGTGCCCTGCAGCTAATTGTACCTCTGTCGACAGCTGACCTCTGTCGACTGCAGACAAAGAAACTGTGGGGAATAATTCACAAACGCTATGGAGCACCATTATTCCCCACTGCAGACAAAGAAACTGTGGGGAATAATTCACAAACGCTATGGAGCACCATTATTCCCCACAGTTTCTTTGTCTGCAGTGAGAAATTCAATGACAGCACATTGGTTGTAACGTACATCACCTACAAACGCCATTTTGAAACTGTCCGGCAGCTACGCAGAAACTTGGCACGCTCACTCAGGAGCCTTCAAATAAGACATGCGCAACGTTTCGCGTTCCTAGAATTGTTTTTCACTGAGAAAAAAAATTCGGTGCATTACTTTTTGCGCAAACCTCGTATATTACAGTTTAGCGATTCTTAAACTACGAAAATTTTGAAAGAATTTTTTCTTTTTGGTACAGTACTTTTATATAAAGTCATTGGGGAGCTCGTGAAAACAGGAACTCATCAAGAAATGGCTCTGAGCACTATGGGACTTAAATCCTGAGGTCATCAGTCCCCTTAGAACTACTTAAACCTAAGTAACCTAAGGACATCACACACATCACTGCCCGAGGCAGGATTCGAGCCTGCGACCGTAGCGGTCGCGCGGTTCCAGACTGTAGCGCCTAGAACCGCTCGGCCACCCCGGCCGGCAATTCATCAAAAAACAAATTGTTAATCGTTACGGTCAAGTTTTGGAGAAATAAGTAATCCACTGCGTAAATGTGAAGGCCATGACACAAAGTGACAAAGAATGTACCACGATTTTTGTTGTTTGTTCTCGGGAGGCACGTGCAGCTGAGAAGACCTTACGATGTGCTTGTTCCCTTATGGTGGTCACACCTGGTTGACTGGAACTTTGGCGACGCTTATTACTGTTCTCATATTTTCATGTAGTCCAACATGGAGCCACAGTCACACCCAAATTCCTCAAAAAACTGGATATTGCACGATTCGACCAGCCGGCCAAATGAAGACCCAGGTAAGGCTCCTTACAGACTCTTCAGGCGTTGCTAATGATGTCTCACAAGAGTATGCGGCATCTTCGTGCCCTCAACCGCGATCACTCAACATGCCGTTCACCTCCGTTGTATATCCTACGAGGCCTGGTAACAACACTAAACGTGAACAACACTAATGCACCCTGGTGGGCGCGTTACCTGTCACAGAGAACGTTGCAACTCTAATCATTTACATACCTGCCGATGGCGTTTACATGAGCAACGTTTCATTCACTTCTTTTGTCAGGCAGTGTATCAGGAACATATCGTTTACTCTGCCTCTCCTTTTATTTTTCTTCGGTATTAACTTCATGGCAGCCCCTGTTTGTTAGTAATTTGACATCTTAATTCCAATTGGAGTATCAGATATTCAGTTGTACCCTAGTTTGAATCCCTAGCGGTCAGTCAGCTGCTGAAATGATGTTGCCAGAGGCAGAGACGTTGTGGCTGGCATCACCGGCCGCTGTGTGTGTGTGTGTGTGTGACGCAGTGCCATCGCGTGCGAAGGCTATCGTGACGCAGTAGCGACGCATGCGCTAGCGCTGCTGTTGACACGCCCTGCGTCGCGTTTCCCTATCGCTCTGCCAGCCTTTATTTCCTTCGGGGGCCCACGAGGGACAGCTACTTCCCGTTCATCCCACTATCTGATCGCTCTGTGGTCGTGCGAACTGGAACACAGAATTGCAAAGTCTGCTGCATGTCTGTGTCACTCAGCTTGGACGCTTAACCTTTCTGCAGCGCGTTTCACAGTTTCAAGCAACTAACAGTATAATTTTAAAAGTGGGTAGATGAGTTAAGGCCTGAGTCACCAGACGCCATTTACGCTGCCTTTGCATCAATATTAATGGGTGGGAATACCATGCGAAAACATGCTAGTCGCAGTTTGAGAATATCATGCTGAAGAAGATAACTTTGTTTGGAAAATCGCCAAATAGCGAAACAGCTGGATTATGTTTATCAGTTACTTTGATTTATTTATTTTATCTGGTAACAGAAGGACATGCAGATTCTACACACATCAAAAAAAGTTTTGCTTCACCTCGATTCCGAGAGTTCCGGAATTTGTACAGAAAACGGGAATAGAGATCAACATAAACATCATTTCCGCCATTTTTATTGCTCTTGAGAACCACACATTGCATGTTGTACCACCATAGACCGAGATCTTCAAAGATGGTGGTCCAGATTTCTGTACACACTGCTACCTCTAACGCCCAGTGGCACGTCCTCTTGCATTGATGCATGCCTGTATTCGTCGTGGCATAGAATCCACAAGTTCATCAAGGCTCTGTTGGTCCAGATTGTCCCACTCCTCAACGGAGATCCTTCAGAGTGGTTCATGGGTCACGTCGTCCATAAACAGCCCTTTTCAATCCATCCCAGGCATGTTCGATAGAGTTCAAGTCTGGAGAACACGCTGGCCACTCTCGTCGAGCGATGTCGCTATCCTGAAGGAAGTCATACACAAGATGTGCACGATGGGGTACGAATTGTCGTCCATGAAGACGAATGCCTCGCCAATATGCTGCCGATATGGTTGCAGTATCGGTCGGAGGATGGCATTCACGTATCGTACAGCCATTACGGCGCCTTCTATGACCACCAGCGGCGTACTTCGGCCCCACATAATGCCACCCCATAACAGCAAGGAACTATCACCTTGCTGCACTCGCTGGACAGTGTGTCTAAGGCGTTCAGCCTGACCGGGTCGCCTCCAAACACGACGATTGTATGGTTGAAGGCATAGGCGAGACTCATCGGTGAAGATATCGTGATGTCAATCTTGAGCGGTCCATTCGGCATGTTGTTGGTCCCATCTGTACCGCGCTGCATGGTGTCGCTAGCAAAGATGGACCTCGCCATGGACGTCTGGAGTGAAGCTGCGCGTCATGCAGCCTATTGTGCACAGTTTGAGTCGTAACACGGCGTCCTGTGGCTGCACGAAAAGCATTATTCAACACGGTGGCGTTGCTGTCAGGGTTCCTCCGAGTCACGATCCGTAGGTAGCGGTCATCAACTGCAGTAGTAGCCCTTGGGCGGTCTGAGCGAGGCATATTATCTACAGTTCCTGGCTCTCTGTATCTCCTCCATGTCCGAAGAACATTGCTTTGGTTCACTCCGAGTCGCTTGTTGAGAGCCCTCCCTGGAACAAAGTAACAATGCGGACGCGATCGAATGGCGGTATTGACCGTCTAGGCATGCTTTAACTACAGTCAACTCGAGCCATGTACCTCCTTCCTGGTGGAATGACTGGAACTGATCGACTGTAGGACGCTCTCCGTCTAATAGGCGCTGCTCATGCATGGTTGTTTACATCTTTGGACGGGTGTAGTGACATCTTTGAAAAGTCAAAGGGACTGTGTCTGGGATACAGAGACGGTGTCGTCAAGCGTGTTCCTCCTTTGGTTTCCTAAAAAGAAGAAGGAGAGTGATGTATAAATGCAACATGGGACGTTACTAATGATCAAACCAGAGCCAAAGGCTGAACAGTTTCGTGCGCTATCATGTACGCTATGAGAACAATTGACGCTAATTGTATCTGTCAGGCCGATTGAATTTGGGCGCGCTTATTGCCTAAGTTCAATGCTAATTAACTCGGAAACGGAGCAACGTACATAATTTTTGTCGTAACAGTTATTTCTCAGCACAACCTACCCTGCAACACCCTCACATATTTTGCAGACTGTTTCTGATCACCCTGTACAGCAACTCATCATTCTTAGTATTTCTGTGCAAATAACAATAGACTTAGCGTAGATGGTAAGGCACTTTGGTTGGTTAATTGGTTGGTTGATTTGGGGGAGCGGACCAAACAGCGAGGTCATCAGTCGCATCGGATTAGGGAAGGATGTAAAAGAAGTCGCCCGTGCCCTTTCAAAGGAACCATCTCAGCATTTGCCTGAAGCGATTTAGGGAAATCACGAAAATCTAAATCAGGATTGCCCGACGCGGATTTGAACCGTGGTCCTCCCGAATGCGTGTCCAGTGTGCTACCACTGCGCCAACTCGCCCACTGCTGAGGCACTTGGCTGGAAATCTTGATTATAGTTGTTGTTGTTGTGGTCTTCAGTCCTGAGACTGGTTTGATGCAGCTCTCCATGCTACTCTATCCTGTGCAAGCTTCTTCATCTCCCAGTACCTACTGCAACCTACATCCTTCTGAATCTGCTTAGTGTATTGATCTCTTGGTCTCCCTCTACGATTTTTACCCTCCACGCTTCCCTCCAATGCTAAATTTGTGATCCCTTGATGCCTCAAAACATGTCCTACCAACCGATCCCTTCTTCTAGTCAAGTTGTGCCACAAACTTCTCTTCTCCCCAATCCTATTCAATACCTCCTCATTAGTTACGTGATCTACCCACCTTATCTTCAGCATTCTTCTGTAGCACCACATTTCGAAAGCTTCTATTCTCTTCTTGTCCAAACTGGTTATCGTCCATGTTTCACTTCCATACATGGCTACACTCCATACAAATACTTTCAGAAACGACTTCCTGACACTTAAATCTATACTCGATGTTAACAAATTTCTCTTCTTCAGAAACGATTTCCTTGCCATTGCCAGTCTACATTTTATATCCTCTCTACTTCGACCATCATCAGTTATTTTACTCCCTAAATAGCAAAACTCCTTTCCTACTTTAAGTGTCTCATTTCCTAATCTAATCCCCTCTGCATCACCCGATTTAATTTGACTACATTCCATTATCCTCGTTTTGCTTTTGTTGATCTTCATCTTATATCCTCCTTTCAAGACACTGTCCATTCCGTTCAACTGCTCTTCCAAGTCCTTTGCTGTCTCTGACAGAATTACAATGTCATCGGCGAACCTCAAAGTTTTTATTTCTTCTCCATGGATTTTAATACCTACTCCGAATTTTTCTTTTGTTTCCTTTTCTGCTTCCTCAATATACAGATTGAATAACATCGGGGAGAGGCTACAACCCTGTCTCACTCCTTTCCCAACCACTGCTTCCCTTTCATGCCCCTCAACTCTTATAACTGCCATCTGGTTTCTGTACAAATTGTAAATAGCCTTTCGCTCCCTGTATTTTACCCCTGCCACCTTCAGAATTTGAAAGAGAGTATTCCAGTTGACGTTGTCAAAAGCTTTCTCTAAGTCTACAAATGCTAGAAACGTAGGTTTGCCTTTTCTTAATCTTTCTTCTAAGATAAGTCGTAAGGTTAGTATTGCCTCACGTGTTCCAACATTTCTACGGAATCCAAACTGATCTTCCCCGAGGTCCGCTTCTACCAGTTTTTCCATTCGTCTGTAAAGAATTCGCGTTAGTATTTTGCAGCTATGACTTATTAAACTGATAGTTCAGTAATTTTCACATCTGTCAACACCTGCTTTCTTTGGGATTGGAATTATTATATTCTTCTTGAAGTCTGTGGGTATTTCGCCTGTCTCATACATCTTGCTCACCAGATGGTAGAGTTTTGTCATGACTGGCTCTCCCAAGGCCATCAGTAGTTCTAATGGAATGTTGTCTACTCCTGGGGCCTTGTTTCGACTCGGGTCTTTCAGTGCTCTGTCAAACTCTTCACGAAGTATCGTATCTCCCATTTCATCTTCATCTACATCCTCTTCCATTTCCATAATATTGTCCTCAAGTACATCGCCCTTGTATAAACCCTCTATATACTCCTTCCACCTTTCTGCCTTCCCTTCTTTGCTTAGAACTGGGTTGCCATCTGAGCTCTTGATATTCATACAAGTGGTTCTCTTCCCTCCAAAGGTCTCTTTAATTTTCCTGTAGGCAGTATCTATCTTACCCCTAGTGAGACACGTCTCTACATCCTTACATTTGTCCTCTAGCCATCCCTGCTTAGCCATTTTGCACTTCCTGTCGATCTCATTTTTGAGACGTTTGTATTCCTTTTTGCCTGCTTCATTTACTACATTTTTATATTTTCTCCTTTCATCAATTAAATTCAATATTTCTTCTGTTACCCAAGGATTTCTATTAGCCCTCGTCTTTTTACCTACTTGATCCTCTGCTGCCTTCACTACTTCATCCCTCAGAGCTACCCATTCTTCTTCTACTGTATTTCTTTCCCCCATTCCTGTCAATTGTTCCCTTATGCTCTCCCTGAAACTCTGTACAACCTCTGGTTCTCTCAGTTTATCCAGGTCCCATCTCCTTAAATTCCCGCCTTTTTGCAGTTTCTTCAGTTTCAATCTGCAGTTCATAACCAATAGATTGTGGTCAGAATCCACATCTGCCCCTGGAAATGTCTTACAATTTAAAACCTGGTTCCTAAATCTCTGTCTTACCATTATGTAATCTATCTGATACCTTTTAGTATCTCCAGGATTCTTCCAGGTATACAACCTTCTTTCATGATTCTTGAACCAAGTGTTAGCTATGATTAAGTTATGCTCTGTGCAAAATTCTACCAGGCGGCTTCCTCTTTCATTTCTTCCCCCCAATCCATATTCACCTACTATGTTTCCTTCTCTCCCTTTTCCTACTGACGAATTCCAGTCACCCATGACTATTAAATTTTCGTCTCCCTTCACTACCTGAATAATTTCTTTTATCTCGTCATACATTTCACCAATTTCTTCATCATCTGCAGAGCTAGTTGGCATATAAACTTGTACTACTGTAGTAGGCATGGGCTTTGTGTCTATCTTGGCCACAATAATGCGTTCACTATGCTGTTTGTAGTAGCTTACCCGCATTCCTATTTTTTTATTCATTATTAAACCTACTCCTGCATTATCCATATTTGATTTTGTATTTATAACCCTGTAATCACCTGACCAAAAGTCTTGTTCCTCCTGCCACCGAACTTCACTAATTCCCATTATATCTAACTTTAACCTATCCATTTCCCTTTTTAAATTTTCTAACCTACCTGCCCGATTAAGGGATCTGACATTCCACGCTCCGATCCGTAGAATGCCAGTTTTCTTTCTCCTGATAACGACGTCCTCTTGAGTAGTCCCCGCCCGGAGATCCGAATGGGGGACTATTTTACCTCCGGAAAATTTATCCAAGAGGACGCCATCATCATTTAATCGTACAGTAAAGCTGCATGTCCTCGGGAAAAATTACGGCTGTAGTTTCCCCTTGCTTTCAGCCGTTCGCAGTACCAGCACAGCAAGGCCGTTTTGGTTAATGTTACAAGGCCAGATCAGTCAATCATCCAGACTGTTGCCCCTGCAACTACTGAAAAGGCTGCTGCCCCTCTTCAGGAACCACATGTTTGTCTGGCCTCTCAACAGATACCCCTCCGTTGTGGTTGCACCTACGGTACGGCCATCTGTATCGCTGAGGCACGCAAGCCTCCCCACCAACGGCAAGGTCCATGGTTCATGGGGGGCTGATTATAGTGGTAACTGTAATAATTATTAGGAGATGATTGTGAATATGACTATAAAAACAGTAACTACCACAACAATGGCAATCCAGTTCACATAGTTTATTACTAATTGCACATTTATGATGATGATGATGCTAATGCTGCTGCTACTGGTGATGAGTTTTGTGGTTTTATAGGAACTTTAGTACAATCTCATCAGTTCCATTTATGAGATAGTATTTACATCACATAACATTAACAGGTGTACTAACGGTACTCGGATCAGGGAGGAATTCAACGCTGGGATTACTATTGATAGATGGATTAGTCGGCGAAAGAAAAAGATAAACGTATCGGAAGATTATACGAAAGAAAACTGGAGAAAGAGGTAAGGATAGGAGGAAAAAGGAAGGATGAAACATCAGAGAGGAAAACAGAAGTAAAGTGCAAAACTGCACATAAGGTATGGAGGCTACTAAGTTGTTGAACAGGGAGAAGGCTGTAACGCCTATAGGAAGAACTGTAGCGACCACCTGAGTTTTAGTATGTGGTGGACGTATGAGTGAAGTGGAGTAGTTGTAAGATGCTTTATTCATAGCCAGAAGCAGGAAACACTGTATGAGATCTTCTATTACTGTGTTTGGAAGACGACAATTATTTAATATGGGAGGGGAGGAGTTGAAGAAACATCCGATTACGAGAACTATGAAGGATCAATTCTCTGTACTTGGTTCGACCTCATATTCCCGTTACTTCTGCGATCAGTACGGATTGTTTCAAAGCAGTGTGTCCTGCTCTGATATGAACAGTTTACAATGCACACAGCTCTCAGTAAACATAGTGTAAGAAACATTGAAGACCACATACAAATATTGCATCATGTTGAGAAAGGTAGCCTCATGAATCTGCTTGAAGAGACAGAAATACACTCCTGGAAATGGAAAAAAGAACACATTGACACCGGTGTGTCAGACCCACCATACTTGCTCCGAACACTGCGAGAGGGTTGTACAAGCGATGATCACACGCACGGCACAGCGGACACACCAGGAACCGCGGTGTTGGCCGTCGAATGGCGCTAGCTGCGCAGCATTTGTGCACCGCCGCCGTCAGTGTCAGCCAGTTTGCCGTGGCATACGGAGCTCCATCGCAGTCTTTAACACTGGTAGCATGCCGCGACAGCGTGGACGTGAACCGTATGTGCAGTTGACGGACTTTGAGCGAGGGCGTATAGTGGGCATGCGGGAGGCCGGGTGGACGTACCGCCGAATTGCTCAACACGTGGGGCGTGAGGTCTCCACAGTACATCGATGTTGTCGCCAGTGGTCGGCGGAAGGTGCACGTGCCCGTCGGCCTGGGACCGGACCGCAGCGACGCACGGATGCACGCCAAGACCGTAGGATCCTACGCAGTGCCGTAGGGGACCGCACCGCCACTTCCCAGCAAATTAGGGACACTGTTGCTCCTGGGGTATCGGCGAGGACCATTCGCAACCGTCTCCATGAGGCTGGGCTACGGTCCCGCACACCGTTAGGCCGTCTTCCGCTCACGCCCCAACATCGTGCAGCCCGCCTCCAGTGGTGTCGCGACAGGCGTGAATGGAGGGACGAATGGAGACGTGTCGTCTTCAGCGATGGGAGTCGCTTCTGCCTTGGTGCCAATGATGGTCGTATGCGTGTTTGGCGCCGTGCAGGTGAGCGCCACAGTCAGGACTGCATACGACCGAGGCACACAGGGCCAACACCCGGCATCATGGTGTGGGGAGCGATCTCCTACACAGGCCGTACTCCACTGGTGATCGTTGAGGGGACACTGAATAGTGCACGGTACATCCAAACCGTCATCGAACCCATCGTTCTACCATTCCTAGACCGGCAAGGGAACTTGCTGTTCCAACAGGACAATGCACGTCCGCATGTATCCCGTGCCACCCAACGTGCTCTAGAAGGTGTAAGTCAACTACCCTGGCCAGCAAGGTCTCCGGATCTGTCCCCCATTGAGCATGTTTGGGACTGGATGAAGCGTCGTCTCACGCGGTCTGCACGTCCAGCACGAACGCTGGTCCAACTGAGGCGCCAGGTGGAAATGGCATGGCAAGCCGTTCCACAGGACTACATCCAGCATCTCTACGATCGTCTCCATGGGAGAATAGCAGCCTGCATTGCTGCGAAAGGTGGATATACACTGTACTAGTGGCGACATTGTGCATGCTCTGTTGCCTGTGTCTATGTGCCTGTGGTTCTGTCAGTGTGATCATGTGATGTATCTGACCCCAGGAATGTGTCAATAAAGTTTCCCCTTCCTGGGACAATGAATTCACGGTGTTCTTATTTCAATTTCCAGGAGTGTATATACACGTAAAAGCAAATCACCGCAATATATTCTTAATGAACAGACAGAGCTAGCCAATGCAACCTTTCTACAAAACTTCACTCACCTATTATCCAGTCTAAAACACAAATAAACACTACTTCTTTTAACAACAACATGCAATCAATAATCCAAATGAAGTATTACATCATAATATAGCTGCCTGCTCAATCACACATTACTGCAACTGTAAAATTGATTTAAAAATAAAAGTGGTGTGCCATACTACATTTATATCATTACTACTGTCACATTATTCATATATCTCATGTAAATGTTGTCACCTGTTTATTGCACTGTATTTCCACAATACCATATAAGTAACATTCACACAACTGGCCATCACATTTTCCCAATTTATTTGTAATTAATGCTCACTGAATATGGTATTCTTTGTAATATAAATACTTGTAATGTACTTGTAATGCTACCTTGATTCTTGAAGAAAAAAAATTACTGCTACTATGTTGTTGTTGTTGTGGTCTACAGTCCTGAGACTGGTTTGATGCAGCTCTCAATGCTAATCTATCCTGTGCAAGCCTCTTCATCTCCCAGTACCTACTGCAACCTACATCCTTCTGAATCTGCTTAGTGTATTCATCTCTTGGTCTCCCTCTACGATTTTTACCTTCCACGCTGCCCTCCAATGCTAAATTTGTGATCCCTTTATGCCTCAGGACATGTCCTACCAACCGATCCCTTCTTCTAGCCAAGTTGTGCCACAAACCTCTCTTCTCCCCAATCCTATTCAATACCTCCTCAGCCGGCCGGTGTGGCCGTGCGGTTCTAGGCGCTTCAGTTTGGAACCGCGTGACCGCTACGGTCGCTACGGTCGCAGGTTCGAATCCTGC
Source organism: Schistocerca serialis cubense (assembly GCF_023864345.2). Taxonomy (NCBI): domain Eukaryota; kingdom Metazoa; phylum Arthropoda; class Insecta; order Orthoptera; family Acrididae; genus Schistocerca; species Schistocerca serialis. The sequence goes on along the minus strand of NC_064638.1, from coordinate 868,917,070 downwards.
CTCGGGCATGGTTGTGTGTGATGTCCTTAGGTTAGTTAGGTTTAAGTAGTTCAAAGTTTTAGGGGACTGATGACCACAGATGTTAAGTCCCATAGTGCTTAGAGCCGTTTGAACCATTTGAATACCTCCTCATTAGTTACGTGATCTACCCACCTAATCTTCAACATTCTTCTGTAGCACCACATTTCGAAAGCTTCTATTCTCTTCTTGTCCAAACTGCTGCTATACTTGATTTAAAAATTTCAGTGTACCATAGACAGATGTTAATACAATTGTTACTGTCATATTATTCATTTTATCTCACCTCTATGTTGCTCCTTGTATATAGCACAGTATTTACAAATTACCATATAAGTAGCATTCACACAAGCTGGTTACTATATATGTCAACTTCATTTGTAATATTATACGCCCATAATGTAACGTTTATCTCTGTGTTTTAATTTTCATTAAGTTACGTTATTCTTTAAAACAGTCATTCTGTGAAATGAAAGCAACCTGTATATTGTGATGTCTCTGAGAGCGAACGTCTCTGACACTGTTGTGTTTGTTAAATCTGCAATCTCTGTGATAACTTCACATGTGGCGAATTCTTTTTGGTGTGTGTGGGTGTGTGGTGCTTTGCACAATATGGTGATATACAAGTTACGTAAGTGCTGGATATATTTAGGAATATGCGAAAAATACAATCCTGCAACTTCGCAACAAAATCACATATTTATTTACGCTGTATTTCATTGTCTGGAGGTTAGTTATTTTCACATAGGGCGCTTCTAGCACTGTTTTTCTACCGTAGGGCAACAACACACCAAAAATACTTCGCCACAGTGGAATAATAAAAATCGAAAACGGACGATAATGTAATGTGTATCTTGAAAATCTTGCGAACAGCCGTCTGATGATGAACTTGCCAGTTCGAAACCGGTAACGGCGCTATTTGCCTAAATAAATAGCAGTGTTAACAGTGGCTGGTTGCTGTTTTCTTCTTTGTAAGAATTAACCTACATGAACAGTTTTCTATACTGTATAAATTTTTCTATTTGCTTCGAAACTCCTCAGAATTTTGACGCCGCTTCGATTCGGAATAGCCATCTACCGGCCAGTCCACGCAGCCGACTTGCTAACCACGGAAAGAGAGGAGTGGAGCGTCAGCGGCAGTGTAGTTTTTCCCTAGAAACAAAAGAACGCGTGGGAAACGTGGCTGCCGCCGGGCTGTCCCACAGCCTGTGACGCAAGCGTCCTTGTCGGCATGCGCCGTTGCTATGCAGATACCGCGATTGCGTCTTCTAGCTAGGGATGGCGGTTATCGCTGAAACATCCGGTTTTCGGTTATACCGTGTGATTTTTTTTCACTCCGGTTTAAACTGACTGTTAAAACCGCTCAAAATAGGCGTAACCAGCTTCTGACACCACCGATTTTCGGTTTTCTATTCCTATTATATCCTGTAATAAACGTAGAAATCAACAAAGGTTGAGAAATTCCGTCTCTCTCAATTTCAAGATACATAGAACCAAGATATTAAATAGCCACATAATACATACTTAGTCTGTCCATCGTTTACTGCTTTTCTAAAAATGTGGTAAGTGGTTGAATAACACAAAAGAATTACCAGTATTACCTACAGATTAATTTTTTGAAACTCTACTCAGAAATCATGTTGTAATCGGGGATCAAACACTATTCGGACATTACGAAATCTCAGTGCTAAAGGATGGAAAATGATGTTGAAGAACTCTGTTTTTCGTGTTAATTTGTCTGTTTTCAAGAACTACAGGCAGATTAAGGTCTATTTTATAGACACAGGCTATTTTTATTGTAAACTATGAATGAACTGTTGTTAAGTTTTTAATTTATTTCTGTTACCAAATTGTCCTTTCTCCTTCACTATTTCATAGAAGCGGCAGAGAAATCTATAACATTTTAAAGCAAATGAAGCATTGTACTTCATTGCTAATTCACTCCGTAAAAATAGTTCCAGACTAGGGTCGATGCCATTCTACAATACAACGTATGTCCAGCAACGATAGCGAGAAACAACAGTACAGACCAGATGGAGCAAGTCTTGGACACTGCACAAACAAGCGCACGTTAAGCCACGGCAACAAGGACATTGTGTCAGCAATCCTGTAGCAATTTAAGGCCATGTATTTGTTGCTCGTTTCTGTCGGCATTGTTATTAAAATAGACTAATCGCTTTTCCCATTTTTTATAATAACGCAATATTTCAAACCAATTCATATTTTACGAATAAAAATTGCTTCCTTTTAGAAAAACGGTTTATTTAAAAACGAAAAATTTTAGCACTGCTGTTATGGCTAATTGATATTTCGGTTTTTTACTCGGTTATCAGTAAGAAATAAAAACACTTGTTATAACCGAGACCAAATAAATTCCGAAAATACCGGTTATTCAGACTAAAATACCGTTATCGGCTTTGACTGATCTTTTTTTCCCATCCCTACTTCTCGCTCTGCCACAGAGCAAGCAGACGACAAGCGACACTAAACTACTGCAGTTTCTCTCATTAACTACGAGCCGTGTAGATGCCTATCCTTCAACTGTGCCAAATCCACTTAGCAACTTCTTTAGTGACATTTCAGGAGATGTGCAAAAATAGAAAATCAAAATGAAACATGTATACACCAAATCCTGTTCAAGATCATTTTTGTTATCGCTGTCACCAAATATCAAGCTGTGCAGACAATAAAAGGACCAAGAAACTCATATTGAGTACCTATTCTTGGCATTCCTTCATACTTTTTGAGACAATGTCCTTGAAGCAATAACTTCTTCGTCATATTCAGGAATTTCTCTACAAATGAGGACTTTCCCAGCCTCACAGAACACTGATAAAGTGAAAGACAATTCCACTTTCCACCTTCACACTATTATGATCACGATCATTTTCACTCTAAGACAAAAAAACCACGCACCGCGAAGGAATTATCAGACTGTTTTGGAGATCGGTAGATGTGGTGTAAATATACAGACAAACAAATGATCATAATTTCATAAATATTGCATGATTTATTCAAGAGAAAGAGCTTCACAAATTGAGCAAGTCAATAATGCGTCGATCTACCTCTGGCCCCCATGCAAGTAGTTATTCGATTTGGCACTCATTCACAGAGTTGTTTGATGTCTCTTGAGGAATATCGTGCCAAATTCTGTCCAATTCACGGATTAGATCGTCAAAATCCCGAAATGGTTGGAGGGCCATGCCCATAATGTTCCGGTTGTGGAGAGATCTGGCGACCTTGCTGACCAAGGCAGGGTTTGGTAAGCACGAAGTCAAGCAGTAGAAAGGCTTGTCGGCGCGTGCGGACATTATCTTGCTGAAATGTAGGGCCAGGGTGACTTGCCACGAAGGGCAACAAAACGATGCATACAACATCGTCGACGTACCGCTGTGCTGTAAGTGGGTCACGGATGACAACCAAAGGGCTCTGATGTGAAAAAAAAAGTCACACCAGATCATCACCTCTGGTTGTCGGGCCGTCTGGAGGGTGACAGTCAGGTTGGTACCCCACCGCTGTTCGGGGCGTCTCCAGCCACGTCTGTGGCCTGCAGTCTCATTGAGTGGAGTGGAATTGTCTTCCGTGGTGAGTTCCGCTTCGTACTGAACCGTGATGACCAGCGAAGACTTGCTCAGTTTATGACGCCCTTTCTCTTGAATAAATCATCCATTTTTTCAGAAACTGCAATCCTTTGCTTGTCTGTACATGTATATCACTTCTACCGATTTCCGTCCTATTCGAATAATTCCTTCGTGGTGTGAACAGTCCACGGCTATACTGCCGATTCATAGTGTCCAACGGGCACAATATTTCGGCGATCAGACATGTCGCCATCGTCAGGTGCGTTGAGGGGAGGGGGGAGGGGATTTAAATCGGCCGCCCGCCCTCAGGAGCTCAGTTCGTCAGGTTACCTGACGATGGCGACATGTCTGATCGCCGAAGTATTGTGCCCGCTGGACACTATGAACCGGCAGTATACCCGTGGACTGTTCGAGCAACAAATACGTCGGGAGAAACTGAAGAATCACAATTCCTTCGTGGTTCGTCGTCTTTTTTTATCTTAGAGTGAATTTTACACATCACTTTATTTTGGCGACGTGCCATTTTATTCTAGCAATTTTACGCAGTCATCCTGTCTTGGTATATACGATGGTTGTCCAGAAAGTAATGCACCACAGTTTTTTTCTCAGCCGGAAACAATGCTACGAATTCAAAACGCTACATACGTGTTATTTGAAGTCTTCTGAGTAAGCGCGGCGCCCAGTTTCCGTTACTTCCGACAGATAGCGTAGCTGCAGGACAGTTTCAAAATGGTGTCTGTAGGTGATGTACGTTACAAGCAACGTGCCGTCATTGAAGCTGTAGGGAACATCCACAAACGCTTGTGCAGAGTCTATGGAGCATCTGCTGTCGACAGAAGTACAGTTAGTCGCTGGGCACGGAGGGCGATATCAGAAGGCGGTTCGGAGGAGCTCCACGGCTGTAACACTTGACATGTAGCAGCGAGCTGATGTCATTCGCGAGGACAGACGCTACATACGGCTCTGCAGTTCGCGCTACATGTGTCAGTAAGCAAAGGAAGTGTGGATGCAATTATCTGCACTCTTGGATATTCAAATGTCTGTGCAAGATGAGTCCCGCAATGTCTAACGGTGGATCGCAAACTGCACGGAAAAAACATTTGTCTTGATTTGTTGCAACGTTTTGAAGCTGAGGGGGTGGCGTTCTTGTCCCGGATTGTGAAAGGTAATTCACACGGTGAAGCACTGGCTCCGCCACCAGGACAACGATTGGTACCGACAGGGCATGCACGCCCTTGTTTCGCGGTGGTGGAAGGCCCATAGAACGGGATGGGGATTACGTGGAAAAATAGGGTATGTAGATAAAACACCATTCTTTCGTGTGTGTAATTCTCATTATGCTGAATAAAGAATTATTGAAGAAAAAAATGCGGTGCATTTCTTTCTGGGCAATCCTTGTACAATGTACACACACTCAGGGTTGTCGTGTAAAATTACGAGGATATAAGTGATCATTGTAAAACGGCACATCGCTCACATAAGGTGATGGAGTGAAATAAATGACTGTGATCAGAACAGAGTCAAGGAGAAAAATGGAATTATCTTTCGATGAATTTGTAACTGTGACACCCAATATGAAAAAAAGTTTACATCTACGATAATTGACGGTCTATAAACATGCTTACACAAGCATTCTGGGTCTATACAGCGCGTTCTGAAACTATTTGTTCACGTTAATACAGGAGGTAGAGATCATCAAAACAAATATTTTTCCAAAATGGTTCAAATGACTCTAAGCGCTAAGAGACTTAACGGCTGAGGTCATCAGTCCCCTACACTTAGAACTACCTAAACCTAACTAACCTAAGGACATCACACCCATCCATGCCCGAGGCAGGATTCGAACCTGCGACCGTAGCAGCAGCGCGGTTCCGGACTGAAGTGCCTAGAACCGCTCGGCCACCGCGGCCGGCCGAATATTTCTCCATAAGGAACATATGGTCTCTGAAGTCAGACCGATTCAGTCGCAATCATTACCAGCTAAAATACAGGAAGCGAAATGCTATTTATAACTTGTACAAAAACCAAACTCCAGTTATAAAAACGAGTCGAAGGACATGAAAGGAACCAATAGTTGAGAAGTAAGTGCGGCACAGTTGTGCAAAGAGCAATATGTGAAGGAAACGAAGGAAAAATTTAGAAAGGAAATTAAAGTTCAGGGAAGAGAAAGAAAAAGATTCAGGTTTGTGGATGACGTAATAAATCTGTCACAAATGGGTAAGGGATCTGAAGAGCAGTTGAACGGCACAGATAGCATCTGGAAAAGAAATTATAAGATGAACATGAACAAATAACAAGAGCAACGGAATCTATTCTAATTGTACCAGGTAATGCTGAGAGAATTTGATATGGCAATGAGACACTGAAAGTGGCAGAAGAGTTTTGTTATTTGGGAGCAAAATAACTTACAATGACCAAGGTAGAGAGCGCATAAAATGCAGACTGGCAATACCAAGAAACATGTTTCTGAAAAAGAGAGATTTGTCAAAACTGGATATAAATTTAAGTTTTAGGAAGTATGTATTTGCAGGAGGTATATGCTTGGAGTGTAGCCCCGTATGGAGATGAAATCCGAATGATAAGCAGTTCAGACAAGAAGAAAATATAAACTTTTGAAATGTGGTGCTTAGCAGAATGTTGAAGATTAGATGGGTAGATTGAATAACTAATGAGGAGGCTGTAACGTTATGAGTCGTGTACCCATTGTGAAATCTATTGTGAAATAGCGGGTTTGTTTGGGCAGCATACGGCTGACAAGTTGCCATGAAGTGAAGGGGTAAGGTAGGTAAGTGGGCACTGAGGAGCGTTCCAAATTCCTACAGCGAACAGTGGAAGGAGGTGAGGTAGCTGTCTGCCGGGCCACTGGGTGGTCGCAACTTGGGATTCCCAGGATGATCAGGTAAATCATTGCCGCTGCATGCTTGTGCACGCTGAACAGTGTGCCCAGTCTATGACTGTGTTAAAACTAAAAGCTTCATATATTCACGAAAACCATTTCCAGACATGCTACATAAAAGAACAGCATTGAAATCACAATAAAGAGACGAAGTCAGTAGAATTATTACTGTGTTTGCGAAGTAAATATTAACAAAGTTATTAACGTTTATATGAAAGACCCTTACTAATATTATAAAAGGGAATGAAACTCTGCCTGCTGCGTTTCCATGACTAAATCACTGAACCGATTTTGATTAATCCTGAGGAAGAACATAATTACTTCAGAATGAAAAAGAAAATCGTCCCCTAAAAGAATGAAGAAGGGAATGAAAATCTTTTTTTTTTATATAAGCCACTAAAAGAAATTAAATTGCTTATAATGTACATATTGTGTAATGTATAGCAGCCGTGGGTAATAGCTGGTTGTTCATAAAATCAATAACAAAAGGTACAGACAAGTTACATATGCGTATGCGTATGCGTAGTAGGATAGTACTTAGAGCCAGCTATAAAATGGCCATATTTATCTTATTGTTGAACAGACATACAAATTGTTGTAAATTAATTGTTTAGCATCTCAGAAAATAGCGCCAAAACAAAGAGTTCTTAACAGACACAGTACACAATAGTATAGCACAAATGATTTGTCCTATTATCCAATTTGTTTATGTTTATGTAACGAGAATTTAATAAGTTAATGTTTATAAGATAGCTATTTCAGTAACGTAGTATTGCAGTGGTAAACTGAATGAAGACTTGAGTTTGAACAGCATTTTGCTGTTCCGCTTATGGTGCATAAAATGGAAATCAAAGTTCTTTTGTAATGTTTAGCGCGTAAAGAAGAATTATAAATCCGCAAATTGTCTAAAAATGTGTATAATATATGTTTCAAATATGTACAGATTGTAAAATACGTAGTCGCAAGAATAGTGAGCTAGCTATAAGGTGCTCACTTGACTTTAGTGGTTGGGCATGTAACGAAGTTTATAAACAGGTGAGCAGAGCATGTTCCTTTCATGGTGGGTAATGTTGGTTGGTAAGATGTGCTTGGCCGGTGAGCAGCCTGAGTTTAAGTGTTGGTCGAAACATAGAGTATTTCGATTTGCGTCTATTCAGGACTATGGAGTATTTTAGTGTAACACTTCGGTACTTCGAAATTATTTGAACAGTTAGTGTTGGTGCTGCTATCAATAACTGAACTTTTATGGTGCCCTCACACAAGCTGGTATTTCAACACAGTACATCAATAAGAAGTCAATTGATGGACTTAGATGAGCAAGGATCAGCTAAGACTATCAATTGATTCCTTATTGGTTTACTGTACTGCAGTACCAGCCTTGTAAGGCCACCATCCTAAGTAACTTTGTGATTGATCTGAATAAAACGATAGTAAACTTTATCCCTTTGATTAGGCTACATCATTATCCTGAGGGATCATTCATTCCTTTAATATCACGTTTATTGTATGAATTCATTCATTTACTTATTTTGCTATACAAAATTTTCGGTGATTGTCTCTGCTAAATCATTGTGCCTAATGAAAGATCAATATTTCTACAAGGGCTTAAAGCAACAGTCGATGATACAACTCCTTATATACAGATGAGCCTTACACTAGTTTAAGGTCGTGTGCTCTCCTTCTGGTGATTAGGTAGCACCAAATTGATCCCAACCGGCGATTAATTTCACATTCTCCCCTCCCTCCTCCCACTCTCCTCGAAAGTGCAGTTGTGAGGTACTGAGTCGAAATGGCAAAAATTTATGACACAATGTGACTAAGAATAGGTTGAGAGGACATATTCTAGGGCATCGGTCCTAGCACAACTGCTTCGGTCCAGATATCTCTCCAGACAGTTTAAGATTCGACTGTACAAAACCCTGAGCCAGCCTGTTGTTCTATATGGCTGTGAGACATGGAGTATCCGGAAACAGGACTTCCATAAGCTCCTTGTTTTTGAGAGAAAAGTGCTACGGAAGATTTTCGGCCCGGCTTTGGATGCAGATACAGGGGAATGGAGGATCAGATACAACCAAGAGCTTGAGGAACTATACCAGCAGCCCAACATAGCAGGAACTGTCAAAGCCAAACGAATGCAGAGGGCCGGCCATGTGGCCCGGATGGAGGATCACAGATGGCCTCGGAAGTTCCTTACAGGAAAGAGACCGCCAGAGAGACCCAAGAAGCGTTGGAGGGATGGACTCCATGAAGATTTAAATCAAGCGTCAATAGATGTGGACGGATGGCGGATAGCAGCAATGGACTGAATACAATGGAGGAGGAAACTTGTAGATGCGTGCGGTCCACTGGGCCTGATCACGTAGTAGTAGTAATATCACAGAATCGTCAGTTTGGTAATAGTGGAAAGCGTGGGATGTAAAAATTGTTGAGGGAGACCTAGGTATGAAAACAGTTGGCATATTCAGTTTGATGTATAAGGGGTGATCAAAAACTTACCGATCGAATGCCGTACAGCCCAGAATGGATAAGCCAATTAGGCAAAGTCCATGTGGGCGTTGAGGCAATCCTCGCACCGACGCACCAGGTTGAAGATACCCGTTTAGTAAAAGTACGTGTCCTGCTGCCTGAAGAAATCTGTAACTGACTGCTGCACATCGTCCTACAGGTTATCGTCGAGCCTTCGAGCCCTTTTTTTAGGCATCGAATGGGTGATAATCGCTTGGAGAGAGATCAGCACTATAGAGCGGTTACTCGAGCGTCTCCCAACTGATTTGACGTAACTTCTGCGTTGCGACATTTGCGATAAGGGGCGGCACGGAATTTGGCGCACTATTTTCGATATACATGCTGTCCCACAGACGTTCTTCATTTTTCGATGGATTTCTATTGGTGTAGAAAAGAATAACAATACGATTGAAAAACACGAATGCCAGTGTAATCCCTTGGTTACAAGTCGATGCTTATATACTTGCATCGGAGTCGCTCTACGTTGCATATACGCTGCAGCAACGCCCTCAAACGGAAACTTTTTGGTCACCCCTTATACACAGAAGAGCCAAAGAAACTGGTACACCTGTCTAATATCGTGTAGGGCCCCCGCGAGCACGCAGAAGTGCCACAGCACGATGTGGCATGGACTCGTCTAATGTCTGAAGAAGTGCTGGAGGGAACTGATGCCACGAATCCTGCAGGGTTGTCCACAAATCCATGAGTACGAGAGGATGGAGATATCTTCTGAACAGCACGTTGCAAGGCATTCCAGATATTCTCAATAATGTTCATGTCTGGGGAGTTTAATGGAAGTGTTTAAACTCAGAAGAGTGTTCCTGGAGCCATTCTGTAGAAATCCTGGACGTGTGGGGTGTTGCATTGTCCTGCTGGCATTGCCCAAGTCCATCGGAATGCACAATGGATATGAATGGATGCAGGTGATCACACAGGATACTTACGTATGTGTCAGCTGTCAGAGTCGTATCAGGGTTCCCATATCACTCCAGCTGCACAGCTCCACACCATTACAGAGCCTCCATGGATTCATGAGGTTATCTCCATACCCGTACACGTTCATCCGCTCCATACAATCTGAAATGAGACTCGTTCGACCAGGCACATGTTTCCATCATCAACAATCCAATGTCGGTGTTGACGGGCCCAGGCGAGGCGTAACGCTATGTGTCGTGCAGTCATCAAGGTACACGAATGGCCTTTCGGCTCCGAAACCCCATATCGATGATGTTTCGTTGAATGGTTCGCACGCTGAAACTTGTTGATGGCCCAGCATTGAATTCTGCAGCAGTTTGTGGAAGGGTTGCACTTCTGTCACTTTGAACGATTCTCTTCAGTCGTCATTGGTCCCGTTCTTGCAGAATCTTTTCCGGCCGCAGCGATGTCGGAGATCTGATGTTTTACCGTGTTCCTGATATTCACGGTGCACTCGTGAAATGGTCGTACTGGAAAATTCCCACTTGATCTCAACCTCTGAGATTCTGTGTCCCATCGCTCCTGCACCGATTATAACACCACGTTAAATCTCTATAACCTGCCATTGTAGCAATAGTAACCGATCTAACAACCGCACCAGACGCTTGCTGTCTTATATAGGCGTAGCCAACCACAGCGCCGTATTCTGCCTGTTTGCATATCTCTATACTTGAATACGCATGCCTGTACCAGTTTATTTGGCGCTTCAGTGTCAGTTGCAGGAGTTAGTCAGAGATGAAGGGTCTTGCACAGGATATACGAGCGTAGAGAGCTGCATAAAACAAGTCTTCGGACTGAACACCAGAACAACAATAATTTGTGAGCTGGCCAAAAAGAACTTTTCGTGTGAACGCCGAAATCGTAAGAAGAAATTACAACCTCTTTGCGTGTCATACTAGATGTTTCGAAACAATCGCTGGAACGATTGAACTGGAAGAACAACATACTTTAGATTAGGTGCAGTGCAAAGCGCAGCGTATGGATGATTCATATGGAAGCAGATAGCGCGGAAGTTATAGTAATGAGCTAGAGACGTGCACACGTCACTCTTCCGGCGTTGCCTGCTCGTTGCGGGTCACTACGACTGGATAGCGAGCGCGCTGACGCTGCCTGTCGTCAGGTACACGCTGCAAGTTACCGTGCAATTTCGAGGAATTCTATCGGCTGAGACTAATCTACGATTCGACAGAATGTCGCTCTGCAGCTTCGTTTCCTTTATACTACGAAACCAAGAGGAATGTCGGTCCCAGGCTCGTAATATGAGGAAAGAAGTGTCATACCATTGGCAGTGCAGCGTAGAAGTGCTTCAGAAAGTGAGCTGATACCACGTGCCTGCTGTGAGCGCGTGTTGTGTTGATCAGAGACAAGGGTATCGTCAGGAATGCCCCAGGGCAGTGTCATAAGACCACTGTCGTTTTCTGTATACATAAATGATTGCGACAGGGTGGGCAGCAATCTGCGGCTGTTTGCTGATGATGTGGAGCACGGTAAAAAAAATGTCATCTGACTAGGGCCTCCCGTCGGGTAGCCCGTTCCCCGGGTCCAAGTCTTCCATTTGAAGCCACTTCGGCGACTTGCGCGTCGATGGGGATGAAATGATGATGATGAGGACAACACAACACCCAGTTCCTGAGCGGAGAAAAATCTCCGACCCAGCCCGGAATCGAACGCGGGCCCTTACGATTAATATTCTGTGGCGCTGACCACTCAGCCTCCCATCTCCCCTTCTCGCCCTTCCATTCGCTCTCCTTCATGCGCCTTCTTCGGCGAGCTTCAATGTACCACTTTTTTTTAATGGGTTATGAAACTGAATTGCATCTTGAAAAAAATGTTAGAAAATTGTAATCCGAATAGATTACCGTGAAAATAACTCTCTCTATAATACTGTTGACTTCATAACGGAACACAAAATATTCTTCCATTAGAATTTAAACAAAAATGAGAGAGAAGCAAAAGTAAAAATTAAGAGAAGAAATTAAACTTCTTCAGTGGTGCACGTCTTATACGTTAGAATAGTTTTTCCCTACTATTCTTGTGCTGTGGCATGACCCCATGACTCCTGTTACTTTTTGGGAAAGCATGCTTTTTCGGGGTTCTGTTGAGGCTTTCATGGCTACCGTATCGGCCCCGGGGCACACGAAGTCCCCACCGTACTTCACGCTCAACAGCAAGCCCCTACTTTGGCAGTCTATCTTGTTCCGTCGATTTCATATTATGTAGATATTAACCGATGCCTTGTTTCTGAAACAAAATTTGCACCATATTCCCGAACTTCTTTTTATGGTCTTTGTTCCGGTATAGTTTGAAGTATTCGCCTCTCATATATTCTCGATATTCTTGTAGATTGTCATTGCCTTTGTTGTTGACAACATAATTGACAAAATTTCCGAAAAGCCACAAGATGACATTGTTTTTTTTGTGGTGGAAAGGAAACTTCTTCTGGCGGACGTGGTGTATGGTAAGATGTCGAAGTTGAGTGACTATAGGAAGAAACAAGACGACTAGATAAAATTTCTAGTTGGTATGATGAATGGCAGCTAGCCCTAAATGTGGAAAAATGTAAGTTAACGCGGACGAGTAGGAAGATCAAACCTGTAATTTTCGGATACCGTATTACTAGTGTCCTGCGTGACGCAGTCAAGTATTTTAAATATCTGGGCGTAACGTTGCAAAGCGATACGAGGTGTAACGAGCGTGTGGGAACTGTGGTAGGGAAGGCGAGTGGTCGATTTCGGTTTATTGGGAGAATGTTATGAAAGAGTGGTTCACCTGTAAAGGAGACCGCATATAGGACGCTGGTGCGACTCAAGGAGTCCTTCTCGAGTGTTTGGGATCCATATATGTCGGATTGAAGCCATCCAACGGCGGGCTGCTAGATTTGTTACCGATAGTTTCGAGCAACATGTAAGTGATGTGGAGACGCTTCGGGAACTCAAATAGGAATCCCTGGAGAGAGGGCGACGTCCTTTTCGAGAAACACTATTGAGAAAATTTAGAGAACCGGCATCTGAAGCTGACTGCCAAGCGATTCTACTGCCGCCAACATATATTGCGCGTAAGAACCACAAAGATGAGATACGAGAAATTATGGCTCATAAGGAGGCATATAGGTAGTCATTTTTCCCTCGCTGTACTTGCGAGTTGAACAGGAGGGGAAATGAGAAGTAGTGGTACAGGGTGCCCTCCGCCACGCACCGTACGGTGGCTTGCGGAGTACACGTAGATTCTCGCTGTTAAGTGTTTGCCGTATGTAGCCAGACTAGGGTAAGAACAGATGAAAGGTACTGCCATCCTACAACCTCTTCCTATGACCTATATTCCACGTAAATCTCAGATACCACATTCACCAATAAGTGGTGCAGTGATGAGACTGCAATTCCAGGAACTTGTAAAACTGCAACTTTTATCTGCCAACCTGAAACGTTGACAGATGATGCAGTTAGTCTTTACAACCTGTTGTATTATCAAACCAGTAGACTCCATTAGAAGCAACTGACGCATACTTCTAATGGACATTCGGATTTCTTGTACGATCTGGGCACATAAACCCATGTTGTTGTTGTGGTCTTCAGTCCAGAAACTGGTTAGATGCAGCTCTCCATGCTACTGTATCCTGTGCAAGTGTCTTCATCTCCCAGTACGTACTGCAACCTACATCCTTCTGAATCTGTTTAGTGTATTCATCTCTTGGTCTCCCTCTACGATTTTTACCCCCCACGCTGCCCTCCAACACTAAAATGGTGATCCCTCGATGCCTCAGAACATGTCCTACCAACCGATCCCTTCTTCTAGTCAAGTTGTGCCACAAACTTCTCACCAATCCTATCCAACACTTCTTTATTAGTTATGTGATCTACCCATCTAATATTCAGCATCCTTCTGTAGCACCACATTTCGAAAGCTTCTATTCTCTTCTTGTCTAAGCTATTTATCGTCCACGTTTCACTCCCATACATGGCTACACTCCACACAAACACTTTCAGAAACGACTTCCTGACATTTAAACCTACACTCGATGTAACAAATTTATCTTCTTCAGAAACGCTTTCCTTGCCATTGCCAGTCTACATTTTATATCCTCTCTACTTCGACTATCATCAGTTATTTTGCTCCCCAAATAGCAAAACTCTTTTACTACTTTAAGTGTCTCATTCCCTAATCTAATTCCCCTCAGCATCACCCGAGTTAACTCGACTACATTCCATTATCCTCGTTTTGCTTTTGTTGATGTTCATCTTATATCCTCCTTTCAAGATGATGATGATGATGATTAGTGTTTTAGGGCGCACAACAGCGAGGTTATCAGCGCCCGTTCCCAAAAGTTCAATTCAGAGCCGAATCGTGAGAGAAGTGGTAGTGTTCAAATGGCAAGATTGGACGCAGCACATCAAAACAGGGAAATAAAACCAAAAAGAAAATAGCAGTACAAACAGGGAAAAATAAGTAACGGTGGCTGAGAGACCACTTACAAATAATGGGTGACCAAACCACTGGACAGCACATTAAGACTTCAATCCCAATATTTTGGGAAGAAGGCCAGACATCACACAAAAACGTAAAACTCTAGTGACACTCGCCTCATCCTCCTTTCAAGACACTGTCCATTCCCTTCAACTGCTCTTCCAAGTCCTTTGCTGTCTCTGACAGAATTACAATGTCATCGGCGAACCTCAAAGTTTTTATTTCTTCTCCATGGATTTTAATACCAACTCCGAATTTTTCTTTTGTTTCCTTTACTGCTTGCTCATATACAGATTGAATAACATCGGGGATAGGCTACAACCCTGTCTCACTCCCTTCCCAACCACTGCTTCCCTTTCATGCCCCTCGACTCATAACTGCCATCTGGTTTCTGTACAAATCGTAAATAAACCCAGTACCGTTAAATCAGACAATCGCAGATGTGTACCGTCTCCCTGGAGAGTTGAACTTTGGTTAAAGTAACAAGTCACATGCTATTATATATGAACGCATACTGTCACGTCAGTTGTTTTTCCACTTTAACCAATGTTCTAGTCTCCAGTGAGTGTTCTAAAGGTTCTTAATGACGACGTTGAAACTTTTCCCAAAAGAATACGAGAAACGCGCTAAAGCTGAAAGGCAAGTCGAATGGAGTCAGTTATTGGGGTGTACATTCTATGAAACGTGGAGTTTATTGCTACATGCCCAGCGGTTTCAGTGTCAGTAAAGTTTGCACTGAACTAGGTCAGGCAGTATTTTAGCACTTTCCTGCCACCCACAATGGCGCGACGATGTGAAACAGTCGTTTATTAATGTCAATATGGCGCTTCTCGCATTTATAAAGCGGAGATCATAGTATAGTATATTCCGTACGTTATGGAGGGGAAATGCGAGACTGTTTAAAATTATTGTGATGACGAGAACACGCTGTAAACAGAGTTTCATCAGATAAACGATTTGTTTAACCCTAGTTAATTTCGGGGCTCACTTGGTCTTCAGATAGTGGCACATTTTCTCCTGCAAATTACATACTGTTCCACCTGTGCTGTAAAGTGACGTAATTAATAATAAATGCAGACCACAACTTTTGACAATTTTAACAACCGTTAAGCAACTCTATTGAAACGACTGAAATACAAGCCTCTAAACAGTTGCTTTATTAGTGTTTTGATTACGCGTTTCTGGGAATTACACCTTCGTCAGCAGGTGGAATCATTTAAATAATTAACGAAAAGTACGTGTTTCTGCGTGTCGAGTTTCTGGGCAGCATGTGGTACTTTGTCGTAGCAGGAAACGAAACCATAATGGTTCTCTTATTCACGTTTCATTGTAGTGTTATTGTAGTGTCTTTGATGACGGAAGATCCAGCCGTTGGGACTCCCCTCAACGTTGCCCAGGTTACGCCCCATTGTTTCGTAATCTTCCTTGCTGTGTGAAATTATCTGTAATTAATATTATATTGCAGTTTTAAATTATATTGCGTTTTAGTGTTCTTTGGACACAGATAAAAAAATAAAATAGATATTCCAGCTACTTCATTTGCTTGGTTATTCCTAATGTATAGGTAACATTTAAATACATATTAGAGCCCACAGACTACTTTCCGAATAGCATCCGCATAAGACACTCCACTTTTCATCAACTGACATTTTCGAAGATTTCATACTAGAAGATAACATGTGTAATGGTCTTATCAGTATACTTCCAACAGTGTTGAGTTATATGTAACTAACAACAACAGTCAGTCTTGGTTTAATAATATTTGAGAGTGAGAGAGTTGACAAGGATGAGGAGAGTTTGTCGAGGGAGAAAAAGACAAGAAGAGACCGAGAGACAGTGAAGGTGGTGGGTACGAGGTGAGAGGGAAAGAGAAAAGATCGTTAGGAGACGGAGGGAAAAAGGAAGACAGCTTGTTCTGCTGCGAGGATCAGAGCTCACATCTCGACAGATCAGCAATCAACACTTTAGACGGCAAAACAAGTGATTCCTTAATTGCTAGCCTCAAGCCATTGTTCACGTTTTCTCAGGTGCGAGAGGTACATTCTGAGGAAAAAATAAAACCGACGTACCACGTAGGAATTACCGGAATGAGATGGAAATGGAAATCGATAAATGGGAGGTACATATCCAGACAAAAAAGTGACCACAATTTCAGAAACTGGATGATTTATTCAAGAGACAGATCTTCACGAATGGGATAATGCACTGGTCCGCCTCTGGCTCTTATGAAAGCAGCTACGCGGCTTGGAATTGATTGATAAAGTTGTTGGATGTCCACCTGAGGAATATCGTGCCCAATTCTGTTCAGTTGGCACTTTAGATCGTCTAAACCCCGAGCTGGTTGGAGGGCCCTGCTCATAATGCTCCGAACATTCTCAGTTGTGGAGAGTCCCGACGACTTTGCGGGTCAAGGTAGTGTTTGTAAGCACAGAGACAAGCAGCAGAAACTCTCGCCGGTTGCTGGAGGGAATTACCTTGTTGCAATGTAAGGCCAGGATGGCTTGCACGAGGGGCAACAAAACAGGACGTAGAATATCGTCGACGTACCGCTGTATCGTAAGGGTGCCGCAGATGACACCCAAAGGAGTCCTGCTATGAAAAGAAATGGCGCCCCAGAGCACTATTCTTCGTTGCCTGGCCGTACGGCGGACGACAGTCATATTCAAATCCTACTGCTGCCTGGGGCGTCTCCAGACACGTCTTCTGCCTGGAGTCTCACTAAGTGCAGTAGACTTGTCTTGAGTGATGAGTCCCGCTTCGAACTGAATCCCGATGAACGGTGAAGTGGCAAAACAGGTGACCTATGCTGTAACAGTTGGTCCTTATAATGCACGGCTTATTTTTTTTAAATACACTATTGGCCATTAAAACTGCTACACCACGAAGATGACACGCTACAGACGCGAAATTTAACCGACAGGAAGAAGATGATGTGATGTATAAATGATTAGCTTTTCAGAGCATTCACACAAGGCTGGCGCCGGTGGCGACACCTACAACGTGCTGACATGGGGAAAGTTTCCAGCCGATTTCTCCTACACAAACAGCAGTTGACCAGCGTTGCCTGGTGAAACGTTGTTGTGATGCCTCGTATAAGGAGGAGAAATGCGTACCATCACGTTTCCGACTTTGATAAAGGTCGGATTGTAGCCTATATCGCGATTGCGGTTTATCGTATCGCGACATTGCTGCTCGCGTTGGTCGAGATCCAATGACTGTTAGCAGAATATGGAATCGGTGGGTTCAGGAAGGTAATACGGAACGCCGTGCTGGATCCCAACGTTCTCGTATCACTAGCAGTCGAGATGACAGGCATCTTATCCGCATGGCTGTAACGGATCGTGCAGCCACGTCTCGATCCCTGAGTCAACAGATGGGGACGCTTGCAAGACAACAACCATCTGCACGAACAGTTCGACGACGTTTGCAGCAGCATGGGCTATCAGCTCGGAGACCATGGCTGCGGTTACCCGTGACGCTGCATCACAGACAGGAGCGCCTGCGATGGTGTATTCAACGATGAACCTGGGTGCAAGAATGGCGAAACGTCATTTTTTCGGATGAATCCAGGTTCTGTTTAGAGCATCATGATGGTCGCATTCATGTTTGGCGACATCGCGGTGAACACACATTGGAAGCGTGTATTCGTCATCGCCATACTGGCGTATCACCCGGCGTGATGGTATGGGGTGCCATTGGCTACACGTCTCGGTCACCTCTTCTTCGCATTGACGGCACTTGAACAGTGGACGTTACATTTCAGATGTGTTACGTCCCGTGGCTCTACCCTTCACTCGATCGATCCCTGCGAAATCCTACATTTCAGCAGCATAATGCACGACCGCATGTTTCAGGTCTTGTACGGGCCTTTCTGGATATAGAAAATGTTCGACTGCTGCCCTGGCCAGCACATTCTCCAGATCTCTCACCAATTGGAAACGTCTGGTCAATGGTGGCCGAGCAACTGGCTCGTCACAATACGCCAATCACTACTCTTGATGAACTGTGGTATCGTGTTGAAGCTGCATGGGCAGCTGTACCTGTGCACGCCATCCAAGCTCTGTTTGACTCAATGCCCAGGCGTATCGAGGCCGTTATTATGGCCGGAGATGGTTGTTCTAGGACTGATTTCTCAGGATATATGTACCCAAATTGCATGAAAATGTAGTCACGTGTCAGTTCTAGTATAATGTATTTGGCCAATGAATACCTGTTTATCATCTGCAGTTCTTCTTGGTGTATCAATTTTAATGGCCAGTAGTGTAATAAGTGCACACACATATGCATTTAAGTTGTCAAGGATAACAGAGCAAAACATCATATGTGGGTGGAGTTGGATTTTATGAATGGGTTGGAGAGCTTTTGTTCTGGCACTTCATTAAGAATAATGTGCAGGTAAGTGGCGGCAGAAGAAGGATGTGATTTGTGTGTGTGTGTGTGTGTGTGTGTGTGTGTGTGTGTGTGTGTGTGTGTGTGCGCGCGCGCGCGTGTGTATTTTAAAGATTTGGACAGCTAACCTAAAATGTTCGCATTTTTGTATTCCGTCACTGACGAAAGTAGACGAATTGAAATTAACTTCCATCTACTGAGCATATCTGCGATGAGTTAACATAAAACGTAACGATTCCACAAAGCAATAGAAATAACCATGTTTCAGGGAGAGCCGAAGAGAAAAATTTGTAAACATCTACAGCTGATTATTAGTAAGTTATTTGAAGTAAATGAAAGTGCGCGAAGAAATGAACAGTCTCATATTAATTGTATAGTAGTTCAGATGAACGAATCACTTGGATGCGATGTCATTAACGACTGTGTTTCGTTATTCTAAATATGTTCATATGAACCATTTCCTAGGACGCCATGCAGTGAATAACGGTGTTTTGTCTTCCTGAATTTGTGATGGAGCAGCTTACCTGAAGTGCTTGGCTGTATAGGTGGTGAAAATTATCAGGAATAAGTGAGCAAGGCAGTATGCGAACCAGATGCCTAGGTCTAGTCATAAAATGAACGTAACTTCTGTATTCCCGTAAAAATCCTAAGCCACTGTTGTACGTAGAGGAACAGCTGAATACAGTACAGTCGGGGAAGCACTTGAAACACTTTATCACCGATCTCTGAATGAGCATTAGTCCGTACTTGGTGGTAGCACAGAACACTAGAGGTGATTTCTACAGCTACTCTTTTGCCATACTGTCCTCTGATGTCTCACTGCTTAAATTTTTGTTAACCCATAGCTCACTTGTAGAACCTGAAGAAATCTAAAAGTCTATGTCATATGGTAATGGAAGTAAATGCAGGAGGATAAAAATTGTAGAAGGAAACCAAGATTTGAGTACAGTTAACAGATTCAGTTGCAAGCAATTTGCACTAGTTACGTGGAGATGAAGAGGACTGCACAGGATATACCAGCAGGAAGAGTTGCATCAAACCAGTCAGGACTGAAGACCACAATAATAGCAACAATAACAACATCTAACATTGTAAGGGTGTAAGGCTCTTTTAATAAATAATGATAAAACTATACAATTACATTGAATGATTGTCTGAACTGTGGAATGGATAAAAAAATTCGAATTATCGTGTAGCGTGCTGTAACTGCAAGTGGTATACTTACACTGTGTTATTGTTAGCAAAACTTAATATGAATCGTTTGGTCAATTCAACTCCCAATACCAATAAAGAAATTCAGTCACTGCAAAATACATTCAGCCCCTTACGCACTGAATCATCTGGCCATGTTCAAAACTGATAACTTTGGTTTCTGTGCACATAACAAATAAACTAAATTGTCTTACTTCTAGAGCAGCAACGGTGGAACGCGATATATTCTGGTCTCTCACAAAAACTATAAATATGCTAGTCACAGGCTCAGCGATGTGCAATGCTGGCTGTAATACTTTGAAATGCACATGAAATTGTTTTGGCTGATAAATGAAAACATTATGAAAATCCAAATTCTTTGAAAAAAATATGACCTGGACAGGGAGGTGGTACTGATTGTGGTCAATTACTAACACAGATTTTTTTTGGCAAAATTATATTGCAAGTTAAGTTTGTCTTTTCAAAAATATCTGTCAGTTGAAATTACACTCCTCATAATTAATTCACAAACAATGAGATTCAAACAGCAAGCATTAGCAAACTTCATTAATCCTACATAAATGAAAATCTTAGAATTAAATATAGCTCTGTTAACAAATCTTAGAAACATTACAAACTGAAATAACTAACTAGCCTTTTTATCAAAACGGTTTAAGTACATTCTGAGGTTACTCAACAATTACAAATTATCAACCAACTCATCTATACTAATGCGGTGGCAAAAACAGAAATCATAATTATTTAACATCTTTACCTTGGTTGCGTGAACACTTCTGCTTCCATGTTCAACAAGACTGATATACCTACATTAATTTAACACTTGATGGCTTCACACAGCACATCACAAAGATTGTCTACTCCATCGTCTTTCCCCCCACAGACAGCTACTGTACCTACAACTGTGTGCCCAGTGCTCTCTTACTCCAACAAAGCAGTATCTTTGGCTTTGCGGTCACACACAGTCAGCGATCCGCATTATCGACCCTATCAGAGACATTCATCGTTTATAGTATACTAGTTTCATTTTAATTTGTTAATATTCTTGTCTTATTTTGGTGCCACTTACGAGTGTCCCCCAGTAGACTCCTTTCACAACGCTCCAGCGGGGTTTAACAAATTTAACACATATTTGGAAGTATTTTGTGCAACAAATGTGCGGTAAATTTATCTCATTGTGTAACATCATTAACCTCGAAAGAATTGATATTGTTCAGGTGCACTAGTATAAATCATAATCTGGTAATATTATGAGTAAGTTGTCGCATAAACAAGGTTGCTGAGAAATAAATCCTGTAAAGCAGAATCAGTATACAATCCTAACCGTCAACAAAATGTTATAGGGTTGGGCAAGGGAGAGGAAGACTGATGGCTGAAGCCTGTGAGCATGTTGGTGATTGCATCATAAAGTCCATTTCTGTTTGTTTTGTGCAGGTTTAACAACTTAGTAGTGACTGATGTGGATTGCATTCAGTGCATGAAGACATCTGAACTCCATACAATTTTCCTAAGTGCAGAGATACAATAGGTACTCGGCAACAGATTACCAACAACCATAGTTGGCGATTATCGTAATGTCAGTGATGGGATGACCAGCATCATCACTGTTCTTCATAGTAGATATTCTTCTGAAACCCAAACAACATATGTAGTCACTTATGTTGAAGTATGAATACCAGTAGTAAATTACTCTAATACCATGAACAGAGGTAGGAGACCGGATAATAGGAGGCATGAGAAGGTAGTAAAGGAAAGGTAGTGGTGGAACATGACCATTTCTACCTATATCAACATCGAGTAATCTTTCTCATCAGAAAAAGTTCTGTATCGTAATGAAATTACAGACTGATTGAAGCACCAATGTTTTACCTAAGAATGAATAGGCAAAATTGAAAGTGAACTCTGAATAAGACAACATCAATATGTGTGGCATCAGGCTGCCAATTAGACACACAATAACCAAACATTAGACAGAACATCACTGGTTCATAACATTATGCTATGGCTCTCAGTGGCCTTGTATATGCAATACTGAGACATAATTATGTAAGAAAACCTGACAGTAAAGTCAAGAACTGAATGGCTCCAGGTGGCCTTGTACTTGAAATACATGCAAATCTTAAAAAATTAAAACAATTATAGAGGAAATATCAATCAGAGGCTCCAAAGGCCTCTCTATATACATAAATGCTGATCTTAGCAGCTATAAAATGTTTGCTGCTCCAAGTGGCCTAGTACATGAAATACATGTAAGCCTTAATGTCTAAAACAATTGAATAGAAACTATCAGTCAGAGGCTCCAAGAGACCTTTCTACATACATGAATGCTGATCTTAGTAGCAAAAACCTTGTTACAGAAATCATATTTGTGGCTCAAAGTGGCTAGTTTTACATGAAGTAAATGCTGACCTTCATAACCAAAAACGTGGCATAATTCTTGTTGTGGCCTAGTTTTACATAGCATTAACATCAAAGCTGAGAAAGCGTCATGAGATATCATTTACCTATTACTTTATATGGCACTCAGAGGCCTATGCATAATTCATAATGAGAATACGTAACTCGACATGGCTTTTACAACAACAAAGTGCATAAATAGCAGTATTATATAAAAGTATGACTCTGTATGAGTACATGTTAGACAAATAGAATCATAGAATCGAAGTATGGTATCATGTGAATAAAGACGCAATGTTTATAGGTTGTGTAGCACCCCTCAGGGCTTCATAAAACTATCTATGAAATGACCTACATCTCGAATAATGCACATATCTACAGGGAAGGATATGCGAATGATTGATAAGTGCAGTGCACTTTAGCTGTAAAGATAATGATTAACAGTCAATCGTTATTCGTCTAGAGTCAAGAACTGTCATGGCCAAGGGAAAGGAAAAAATGAGATTATAGTATATGCAAGCATAAAAACAGGAGTACTAAGTGCAATATAGCTTACTGAGTAGATAAATGTAACATACCACAGTAAATAATGAAATAAATATGCACAAATGCGAATGAAGTGCAGAAATAGTGGAACCTGTAAATGTGATTAGTAACCTGAAAAAAAAGTCATGCATGCTAACATAAGAAGGCAGTATCATACGCAATCTCATAAGGAACGGTGAAAAACATGTTTTTAGGTGTAAAGCTTCTGTGACAGTCTCTCACAATCACCTCCAACTATTTAGAAAAAGGTAAGACAGATTTACCTAGAAAGAACACAACATACACAAAATACATATAGCATCATACAATACCATTATAGAAAAATCATCACTATATCAATATAATCCTCATTTCGGAACTGCAGCTCAGGGCATGAACACTCATTAAACATCAACATTCCATCATTATCCCGGAAATTTGGTGCAGCATGTGGTATGAACACTCAGTAAATAATCGAACAATACTGTTTTACCTAACACAAAATGCAGAAAAAAATATCCTTAATCCTAAATCCTTATAGGCAGTCTAATTTACCTAGTACACCAATAGGATAATGATTATAAAAACCTGCCAGGAAACAGTGTCAGAAGTGTCAGTGGTGTTTAATATTCCATATAACTTGCTAATGTCATGCTTTCTAAGTACTGCATTTCCTACACTCCATGTGCTTCTGTTAATGAGCATAATGTCTCGTTTGGATACAATGAGAGTTTGGTACATTGGTTCTGTAAAATATACAAAATTTATGAGTATACGTAATAGACATGAGTTACAGGGTACATTGATTTCTTAAATCTACGTAGGTGAAAGCAAGTAAACTATTGACATCATCAAGAGATATATAGCAAAATATAGCACTAAACTGGGCATAAATGAAACATGTCAATATTATAAAATACAAAGAGTGCCTAACCTAACAAAAAATGTAATAATAATTCATCAGACAATAGCGTACATAGCAGTAGAAATATTATCTTGCCTAGGGTATGCAGTAACGACAAAGTGGTGTAGCACAGCATCAAAAAATGGCACATTTGATGGTATCAGTAATGACGAGTTACAGTTTGTAGCGGTCAGACCACTCAAGCGATGTGATCCGCTAGACACATGCCAAAATAAATGGTGTCTCTTTCAGTTGTTGTTTTCGTGCTCATGCATGTGAAAACAGAAAAGTGTGCAATGCCTAAGCTTACAGTAAGAGAACCGACCTGCAAGATTCTCCTTGCCGGACACGTCGCCACCTAATAAAATGCTGAATAATCAGGGAATCGTGAAAACAATGTACCAATAGAATTTGTATAAGCATGGGAAATGTGTCAGGTAAAAAATTCTGTGTTGTGTCATATTATTATTTTGTACACTCATATGTAAATCAGAATAAGCATATATGAAAGCCGGCAATATAAATACGCACATCTGTCAAAAATTTTGCAGTTAGCATAGTTCCTGAAATACCGTAAAATTTTCTCTTCAAATTCTTGCTGCTGAAATAAGCGTGCGTATAATTCCGTTCATAATCGCAGCCGTATTCTTGGCGCTAAAACTTACCTTATTGGTATTTCAGTAATTTCTCATTATTGCTATACGATGGAAATGAAATTCAGCACATATCACTGAGGTCTTGCATAGCTACAAAAGATGTAAAAAAAGAATGAACAAATTTCGTGTATCAGCGTCAAAACGGTGTGTAACGTCGCAGTTGGAAAGCAAAATCATATAAAAAGTAATTTGAGGTGGCAGAAACTGCTATTTTATATTTACATAGCGCAATATAATTGATCCAGCTCTGTGTCTGTCTTGGCATAATATTTTTGAGATGAATGTAGATGTGCTTAGTTTTGGAAATCGATGTTTTCAATTAAACAGTTTGACAGTTTGGTGCTTGTGGTATTTGGCTCTTATTGTGGATTTCTTGTTCATGAATTTGTGACTAATTTCGTAGGATCTGTGCACTGCTGTTAAATCAGATGAGCATCGCGAGTAAAAGGAAGTAACTCTGACGTCGTTAGGCTCGATATATACGGAGCAGAGTTTTGTTTTGGTCGGCGTAGCGATACTTGCTTTGAAGTAAGCTTTGGCGTGCGGTATTGTTCACCGCGCCTCTGCAGTTTTCAAGGACGGCACGGCACTTACCTGATGCAGATATCATACTTTGTCTGCACGTGGGCTCTATGCTTTCTGTGGTGTCACCGCCAGACACCACACTTGCTAGGTGGTAGCCTTTAAATCGGCCGCGGTCCGTTAGTATACGTCGGACCCGCGTGTCGCCACTGTCAGGGATTGCAGACCGAGCGCCGCCACACGGCAGGTCTAGAGACACGTCCTAGCACTCGCCCCAGTTGTACAGCCGACTTTGCTAGGAAGGGTTCACTGACAAATACGCTCTCATTTGCCGAGACGATAGTTAGCATAGCCTTCAGCTACGTCATTTGCTACGACCTAGCAAGGCGCCATTACCAGTTAATATTGAGATTGTAAAACATGTACCGTCAAGAGCGATGTACACCAATTATGGATTAAAGTTAAGTATTCCAGCAGCAACGTACCTTATTGGCTATGTTAATTACATTGTCCTGTTTCAGACCTCACGCCAGTTTGCGTGAGCTTTAACGCTTGCATTTCGGCCTCCTCTAGCTACACGGTGTTGGCTCTTCTGCCAACACATCACTTTCAATAGGCTGTACTACCGACTGAACTTGACCTTGAATAATTTGTAACATTGGAGGAATCTCAGTGTTATCAGAGCTGCTTTCAGTTTGTGTAGGATAACTGTGAGGGGTCGGTACATCGGAACCTGTGTGTTTGCTGGTATTAAATATACGGTGACTTGAATATAAAATATTTTCTTCCCCTTGCGTAGTCTGTTGCGAAAATAATTTGGAACTCTTTTTGGCATTATCCTGACGAGCTGTCTCTCCTGTTCACACAAAATAACATCTGCATATATACTGGCATTCAGAATATGCTTCCTACGACGTTGCTTTCGTGGCTCAGGCTTTTCTGTACTGATGCTGAAAGTATTACTCTGAGCGGTTTCACAAATTTTGTCTGAAATATCACAAATGTTGCTTGACAGTGCAAGATCAACTGTGCCAGAAGATATTTTTTTTATGAAAGCTGCTGCCAATTGTAGTTCTCTAGCGTAATCAGAGTGAATATGCTGTTCTTTAGTATTAGAAGTTGGCTGTTGAAATAAATTCGAACTGTTGTGGTCATCATTCTTACGGGCTGTGACATCAGACTGGACTGGCTTATCGTCGCTCATAGAACTCTGTTTGCTCAAAATAACATACGCATCCGTGCTGGAATTCTGAATGTGACTTCCACGAAGTTGCTGTGTTTTATTTTCTGTAGTAATGGACATCGTCTTCTTGTAGCTGTTAATTTTGCGTTCTGACCCTAGGTTGTCATGATTATACGTATCTGGTTTGAAAGGGATAAACGGACTAGTGATATATTGCGACGTTTCACAGGAATCCGAAGCAATAGTAGATCGAAGTGTTATTGGAAAAATTTTGCTTCTCAGAATGGGCTGCTAACAAGGGAACCTCCCCATCGTACCCCCCTCAGATTTAATTACAAGTTGGCACCGTGGATAGGCCTTGAAAAACTGAACACAGATCAATCGAGAAAATAGGAAGAAGTTGTGTGGATCTATGAAAAAAATAAGCAAAATATACAAACTGAGTAGTTCATGTGCGACATAGGCAGCATCAAGGACACTGTTAACGCTGAAGCGCCATGGTCCCGTGGTTAGCGTGAGCAGCTGTGAAACGAAAGGTATTTGGTTAAAGCCTCCCTCGAGTGAATTTTTTTTTTATTTTCAGACTATTATCAAAGTTAAGGCACTCAAACATAATCAACTTCGCTCTCCAAAATTCCAGGACATGTTCAGATTTGCTTGGACACATGCAGGATTTGACGGTCTACACACGGAAAAATTTGAAAACGTTAAAAACATATGAAACTTCCTGGCAGATTAAAACTGTGTGCCCGACCGAGACTCGAACTCGGGAACTTTGCCTTTCGCGGGCACGTGCTCTACCATCTGAGCTACCGAAGCACGACTCACGCCCGGTACTCACAGCTTTACTTCTGCCAGTATCTCGTCTGCTGCCTTCCAAACTTTACAGGAGAGCTTCTGTAAAGTTTGGAAGGCAGGAGACGAGATACTGGCAGAAGTAAAGCTGCGAGTACCGGGCGTGAGTCGTGCTTCGGTAGCTCAGATGGTAGAGCACGTGCCCGCGAAAGGCAAAGTTCCCGAGTTCGAGTCTCGGTCGGGCACACAGTTTTAATCTGCCAGGAAGTTTCATATCAGCGCACACTCCGGTGCAGAGTGAAAATCTCATTCTGGTTAAAAACATATGTTTTGACAGAGCACAGGGAAAACTGTGCGACTGTGACACTGTTGCATTCATTTGTTGCAGTTCATGTGACAAACTCTTATGTTTTCATCACTTTTTTGGGAGTGATTATCACATCCACAAGAAAACCTAAATCGGCAAGGTAGAAGAATCTTTTTACCCATTCGCCAAGTGTACAAGTTAGATGGGTCGACAACATATTCCTGTCAGGTGACGCACATGCCGTCACCAGTGTCGTACAGAATATATCAGACGTGTTGTCCTGTGGAGGAATCGCTTGACCTATGACCTTGCGAGCAAATGTTTTGGGTGCCCATTGGAGAGGCACGTGCTTTCGTCTACTAATCGCACGGTTTTGCGGTGCGGTGGCAAAACACAGACACTAAACTTATTACAGTGAACAGAGACGTCAATGAACGAACGGACGGATCATAACTTTGCGAGAATAAAGAAAGTAAAATTTTCACTCGATGGAAGACTTGAACCAGGGACCTCTCATTCCGGCGCTGCTCACGCTAATCACGGGACCACGGCGCTCCTGAGCTCACAATATCCTTAATGTTGTTTATGTTACACATGGACTACTCAGTTAGTATATTTTGCTTATTTTTTTCGTAGTTCCACACAACTTCTTCCTGTTTTCTCGATTGATCTATGTCCAGTTTTCTAAGGCCTATCCACTGTGCCAACTTATAACAAAATCTGAGGGGTGCGATGGGGAGGTTCCCTTGTAAGTACTGTATGTCAGTGAGCTGTGGGGGGTATACATAGTTTGCTTTTGCGTAGTATTAGTTGCACAATTCAAAGATTCAATGTAAGGCAAATCGTCTTGTTCTTCAAAACAGTTGGCGTTGTGACCCAGTGACAGTGTAATATTTCTGGTATGCGTCACGGAAAGACACAAACTCTGTTCTGTGTTGAGACTGAATGTGGCGTCTCATGTTTGATTGTTCGCATTATTAATCTGAGGGAAATAAAAGTTATTTGTTGAGGATTGACTTTGCTGTATGAATCTGGTCTGCAGATTGATAGGTGGAGAATAGCATTTGTCAGCACAAAGATTAACTGAAACAGAAGTGTTTACACACGATGAAGCGGAAAGCTGTGGTGTGAACGGAACGTTTTTATGAGAAAAGGCGGCCTTGTGTATATCATTTTTGGGTTGACAGAAAACTTCTTTACTGTCAGTGTCATCAGGCTTAACCCGGCGAGGATGTGGTGCAAAAAGGGTACATCAAGGATGTGGAGGGTCATACTGACTCTGTTTTTCACTTATATTTTTTAAGTATGTGGTAGAACTTTTTAACAAAAGGTAGGAATTAAATTTATGAATTATTTATTAATTGAAGGATTTTCATAGAAATCAACACCATTAAGTGTACAAATGCTTTATTACTTAATTTCTACGTAAAGTCTTCAAAATAATCACTTTAACAGCTCTTAACGTTACATATTTTTTAAAATTTACAAAACCATACATTCTTACCAGTAGCTCGGATTTTTTGCTAACCATTTACGGGATAAATCTTCTTCTAACATAAAATGAACAATAAACTTTTGATGTAACCTGTTAATCATCTCCTGCCACAGCACAATGTTGGCAGAATGGAACAATGTGTTCTTGACAAATGTTCTTATGACAACCTACACAAATATGAGGTGTTTTACGATGTCTAGCATAGGGACAGTCTTGACAACTTTTTCGTACACCTTGAACCCTGGCAGTCGATTCTTGTGAAGATCTCCACTAAATTCTCTGATTGTCTTAAGCAAAGTGCTTGGCAGTTGGGGTATTTCTTGTCGGGCACTCAAGTCTTCACTGACGAGCATACGGCCTAGTGTTTTTATGAAATTACGACGCCTTTGATTCTTATTGTTATTTGATCGCTGAACAATAGAAGCATTTATGCTAGCCATATTCAGTATTGCGTAGAAGACGGTCTGAGGCCATTTTTTTGAGTTGCGGCTTACATAATAAGTCGCTAACAGCTCATCTGCAACGTCAACTCCATCTTACGTAGAATTATAAAACATGTTTATCTCTGGTTTCTTTCAGCACTGTGGAGAAGACTAGACATGAGCAAAACAACTTTGTTTTTCTTTGGTATAAGAGAAACAAGTGTAATATCCGTTTGGAAACCGAACTTAGAAGAGTAGATTTCTCTACCACGAGTTTTGCAAAATTCAGGAGGGATTTGCTGCCTATACGCACTGTTGCCACAGACGTTAGCTTGTGTTCTTTAAGCAGCTGTGACACTAGTTCATAGCTCATAAACCAATTATCAAAAGTCGCATCAAAAATGTTTCTGAAATGGGTTGCACCAGCCGATTCACCATATCAAATGGTTTATTACTCAGTGAAAACGGTCTCTCTGACTGCTGCCCAGCATATATTTCGTGGTTGAGGATATACAAATTCTTTATGTCGGTCTAGACAAATATTTTTATGCCATATTTGGCCGGTTTTGATGGAATGTATTGTCTAAACTTGCATCTGCCTCTGAATGCTAGCACTATTTCATCTATGACTGCATATTCTCCTACTACATAGGCTTTCTTGCAGTTTTCAACGAATATTTCAAATATCTGACGAAATGGTGCCAAGTTGTCCAGCTGTTTTCTTTCTTCACGTGTGGATTTATCGTCAAAACGAAGACAGTTTTGGAAAAAAAAGAAACCGTTGCCGTCTCATTGTCAGCCGAAATATTTCAATGTCTGTTCCGTCTGAAGCCCAAAGGTCAAAGGTGTACTGCCTCCCAGAACAGTAAA
The DNA here is from genome assembly GCF_023864345.2 of Schistocerca serialis cubense. Classification (NCBI taxonomy): domain Eukaryota; kingdom Metazoa; phylum Arthropoda; class Insecta; order Orthoptera; family Acrididae; genus Schistocerca; species Schistocerca serialis. Next base: position 868,886,960 of record NC_064638.1, on the reverse strand, counting down.
ATCCAGCAATGTAAAACAAGCCTATATGAGCATTCAGCTCGCTCATGGTCATTTCCTTCATAAAACAGTGATTTGCAACTACTTCACAAGCTGCTTTCCTTTCTGCAGGTTGCAAGTTTGTGTATTTCAAGATAATACAAAGCATATTTTCATTGCAAAACGGACTCCAGCATTCAAGCTCTGTCTTTGCTAATCTTGCCACTAAACTCACGCCAGGTACCTGCCTGATGATATTTTAAGAACAGGTCCGAACTTATTGTTGAGGTGGAGTTTTGCATCACGTGGATCCATCTCTACCAAAATAAAATGAACTGCGTGCCTAATTTTTCGATCGCTCGACTAATTCTGGTAACGTAGCATTGTGGGCAGTATTTTGTAGCTTATTTAGTGGTATATTATCTTCTTTGTCACTGTCTTCACTTGCATCTTGCTCAGTACCACTACTGCCACTGCGCTCACTTACACAATCTTCATTTTCATTGCCATCTGTCGTAAAGTCGTTTTCATTGTCTGGTAATTCCGCCAGCCAACGACATACACACTCAGCCTCCCTTTCTTCGTTGTCCATTTTGACTTAAAACACCAAAAATCACGAAACATTCATGAAAAAAAGGTAAATTGAAAAATGGCATAGAAATACTACTTCACGGTTGTGGAAGGATCAAAAATACCCTCTTACTGTTTGCACTCGTTTATCTCCTTTCACGGCCGGCAGCCGAAAGAGTGCATGCACGCATTTGTAATTCAATAATTACAGCTACTGAGAACTTCGACAATGTGCAACTGCGTAACAAAAAACTACCACAAAACAAAATGAGCATAGTCAAATTGATCCTACCACATCCTCGCCGGGTTAATATGGGGTTTGATATGTTCACTATGAACTGTTTCAGACTGCGTGGGTGGCTCAACGGAGCGGTCATGAGCGTCACTCCAGACGGTATTGTCGTCAGTATCAATGAAATGTAATGAAATTTCTGACATGGGAAATTTAGCTTTGTTATCAGAGTTTGGTAGCCTCGATCAGTTCATTAATGTTTTCCGAGATTATCAAACTACTGTCGCTGACGGTAGCGTCGGAGGAAAAACTGACAATTTCATGCAGCTTAATAGAGGTCATGGCTAATTTCTCCGTAAAATCGTGCTCTGTATTGTCGACGGGTTTTCATTGGGGTTTGAGGTTTGTGACGTAGCAACGTCTGTAACGGATTTTATACTGGCGTCAACATGGTTTGTAAGACTAGTGAGTAAATGCTGTTCTACTTCCTGTGTTTGTACTGCTAATGACTGTAAAAACTGATTGTGTTCCTCTGTGTGTTTACAGAGATAGTCCTTATATCGCTTTTCTGAGGTCTCATTGTGAACTTGAAGACGTGCATGTAACCGACCGTCTTGTGGATCTATTGTTTCATTAATTGATTGGATTTCTTCGGTAAGCTTTTTATAGGTTCACTACATTGATGTCTTAAAGCATTAATGTCATCTCTCAAAGGTTTGGAACTGTCTGCGCATTGCCTGATTACGGCTTCAATTTTATCGCAAGGACGTTTTTCACTGGCGTTAATGTCTGTACCTACCTGTTTGAAAACGTTATCAGTCGTTTCTGTGTACGATTTAAGCTCGTCACATATGGAGGAAAATTGTTCATTGAACTGAGTGGTGGTGTCAACTTGTATTTCACGTATTTCTTGTATGATGAAAAAGTGTTCATCATTTTTATTAAACCATTCATTAAATTGATAAACTGTTTAACCATCATTTGCATGAAATTTTGAAGCCTCGGTTCTGTACTCTTTTCAAGTGATGGGTCGAGTGCCACTTGTGTTTTGTCGTGTGGGGACTTCATCTACAACCATGGACGTCTCGTTTGTTGCATTATCTGCATAACCACCGCTAATGGAGTGTGACACATTTTTGCAAACAGGCCGAGTACTTTGCACTAATGTGTCCTCTGACATACTCTTGGCATTCCGATTGAATCTACAAAAATTGGGAAATTAATTGACCTGATCCGGTAAACAATCGTGTTCTGACACGTGCGTGTTAACAATATGTACCTCAGCATCTTCCGCTATGCCGGAATCGACAGTGTGAGCAGATGATAAATTAGGTGAAATCATACTGTCAGGAAACTGTACATTACTCTGGGAAGCGGAACTCGTGTTTCTGTGGTGCTTTGCAACTGTTGCACTGCAGAGTGGTTACTGTCATCCTCAACACTGTTATCAATAATAGGAAAATCGTCTATTTCAATACCTCTAATTGTCAGATTACGCGCCGGAACCTTGACACTTTTGCGCGGCATCGTACGTCACATACAAAGTGCAAATCCAAAGACAAAAAATATTGAGCAATGAAATCAATGGAAAACAAGGCGGAGCATAAGAATGCCGATGATGAACTGTGAAAAAATTTTGTACAAGTTAGTAAATTGCGTTGCGCCAAAAAAAATCAAACTATTATTATTGATACAGACTGAGAGAACAGAACACACACACACATGTATATATATATAATTTTGGCCAGCTATGGACCGCATACAACTTAAGACTTACGGCGTTTCTTTTTCTTCCGTTCTTCCCAGTTCTTCATTTTCTTGCCAATTGCTCGTCTCTGCTCATCTGTCCACACTCTCTTGGGTCCTTGGGTCGAGGTTTTGGCTCATCTTCTTCATAGTTTGCGTTTTCTATCAGTAGCCTGAAGTGATTCCTGTCGCGGATTATTTCTTCTGTGACACCTATTTTGTTGGCGCCTTTCTTTACTGCTTCTATCCATACTACAGTTTTTAAAGCTTACTAACGTAATTAAAAATTTTGTTTGTAATCTGTGTTTCTTCCTTCTTTTTAAATGTCCATAAAATTTTAGCCGTCTCTTCCTCATTGTATCTGCGATCTTTTCTGTATTTTTGTATAAGTCTTCATTTCTCCTTTTAATCCACCTATTTTCCTTGTTTGTCTCAGGAACTAGAATTTTTCTTAGTGTTTTTCTCTCTCTTTTTTCTAGTTCTCTTAATTCGCCTTTCTTATTCAGCGTTAGGCACTCTGATCCATACGTTGCTTGTGTCCTAATAACTGAATTATAATGCTTAATCTCCGCTTGTATGGATATTGATTTCTTATTGTAGTAGTTTTGTGTTAATTTATATGCAAATTCTAACTTTTTTATTCTTTCTTTACGTGTTGTGTTATCCAGTCCATTGTCGTGGATCCAATCCCCCAGGTATTTGAATCTATCAACTCTTTTAATTTTTCCATACTTTGTTTTCATAAACTATTCTGTATTATGTTTGTGCTCTATATACTCGGTTTTTTCATAGGATATTTTTAGCCCAGTCTTTTCAGTGATCTCGTGTAACAGATCAAGCATAACTGTTGCGTCTGTTCGGTTTTCAGTTATCAATGCCATATCATCCGCAAAGGCTAAACATTTCACTTCAGATTTGTTCTTTCCTTGGCCCATGCTTATACCCTTTGTACCTCTGTTTTTTAATGTGCTTTCCCATGTTTTTACTATTTTATCTAAAACCCAGCTAAAGAAAATAGGGGCAACCCGTCTCCTTGTCGAACTCCTGTTTTGATTTTGAATGGTTCAGAAATTTCGCCTTGAAACTTAATTCTTGATGTTGTATCTATGAGCGTTTGTTCAAGAAGTCATCTGATGTTTTCACCTATCCCTGATTCACATAGTATCTGGAATAGTGTTTCTCTGTCTACTGAGTCGTAGGCCTTCTTGAAGTCTACGAAAGTAACTACTCTATTTTTATTTTGTATAGCTCTCACTCTCAAAATTGTTTTTAAATTAAGAATCTGTTCAGCACATGGTCTACCTTTTCTAAATCCTGCTTGATAATCTCCTATATTAGGTCCTGCTTGTTCCTCTATTCTATTTAAAAGTGCTTTAGAAAGTATTCTGCATGTCACTGGTAACAAGGATATGCCCCTGTAGTTGTTGGTGTCTGTTTTATCTCCTTTTTTACGCAGAGGATGGATCAATGCTTGTTTCCAGTCACTGGGTATGATTCCTTTTGTCCAAATGTCTTTAATTACTTTCTGAATTTTCTGCCATACGAATAAGCCCCCTAGTTTCCACATTTCTGCTACCATCCCATCCTCACCTGGTTCTTTGTTATTCTTCAATGCTTTGATAATCTTTTCTATTTCTTCTGCTGCAGGTGGTTCCGATGGTGGATTTTCATCTTGTGGTTTTTGAAATTGTAATCTGTCATTAGGCTCTTCACAGTTTAATAGATTTTCAAAGTATTCAGCTAAAATTTGGCAGTTCTCTTTATTGCTTAAAACCATTTTTCCATTTTTATCTTTAAAATGTAAACTTGGTGACTGTAATCCTGTTAAAACTTCTCTGAAAGTCTAGTGTTGTTCCTTTTTAAGTCGGAATCCATTTCTTCTAATATGTCTTTGTCATATTGTCTTTTCACTGACCTGATGATTTTTGCTGTCTTTTTCCTTTCTTTTTTAAACTCTTCCCAGTATTCATGTTTCTTATTACTGTTCCATTTTTTCCATGCCTTTAGTAGATTGTCAATTGCTTCATCACACAGCTCGTTCCACCATCTGTGTTTTGGTATTCTTCGTGGTTGTCCCATTTCTTTAACTGACTATAGCATTGTTTCTTTAATTTCTTCCCAATCACCCATTTTTCTTGTATTTAGAATATCACAGAATTTGTCCTGATTTTGCATGAGAAATCTAGTGTTTACTCTTGGAAATCTTCTTGGTTTTGGTTTAGGTTTGTTCGGTTGGAACATGGTCCTTATTTCAGTCAGATAATAGTCTGAGTCTATGTTTAGGCCCTTCCTGACTCTGACATCCAAGATTTCCTTGTAGTTTCGAGTCATTATTGCCACATGCTCCAACTGATATTCACCATGATTTTGATTAGGTGATACCCACATTTTTTTCTTTCTTGCAAGTTTCCTGAAACATGTCGGCATTAGTTTTAGATTAAATTGTTTACAAAAATCTATGAGTCTTGTTCTTTTAATAAATACTAAGAAATCTTTACAATTACGATGAATGAATGTCTGAACCGTGGAATGGATAAAAAACTCGAATCATCGTGTAGCGTGTTGTAACTGCAAGAGGTGTACTTACACTGTGTTATTGTTAGCAAAACATAATACGAATCGATTGGGCAGTTCAACTCCCAATACCAATAAAATACGTAGGTTGGGACTTAAATAGTGGCAACACTGCTGTGGAGACATTATGCAATGGAATCTACTATTGTCGCCGATAGCACACGTCGTTGGCATACCTACCCCACCTCCGAGCAAATAGACTCGCCCGTCCTACGTGACCGGCGTGCGCACGATCAAGAGAAACACAGTCACTTGTGAGCGAGCTGTCTAACGTAACCGTGTCACTATGTTTTCGAAACAGGAACAACAGAATTGGATCAAGATTGAATGTGCCAGAGGTCGTACAGCGCGACAGTGTCATCAAGATCTTCAAGGGGCGTGCGGAGAATCGGCATTGCCGCACAGAACTGTGACACGTTCGGTGAAAGCCTTCAACGAAGGTCGGCAAACTGTGGCAGACATGCATCGGGAAGTCGTCCTAGCGTCTCTGAAGAAGAAGTGCGTGCTCTTGCCGCGTTAGTGGACAGTGATCGACGCCATACGATTCGTGAGCTCACCCACGAAACCGGATTAGCGCATACGAGTGTGCATCGCCAGGGCATGCGAAAAATTGCGCCACGATGGGTTCCGCATGACTTGACGGAAACGCAGAAATGGATGCGCTACGATGCTGCTTGGAACGCTATGACCGCGAAGGAGAGGGTTTCTTACTCCGTATAGTAACACTGGATGAGACACGGGTCACATCGTGCGAGCCAAACCTGAAACGCCAATCCAACGAATGGCGTCATTATGGGTCGCCGCGAAAGGCGAAAGTGCATCAGAGCCCCAGTATGATTAAAGTTATGGTGATTCTTGAGTACGACTGTGATGGTGTTATCCTAACGCATTACGTTCCTCCACGGCAGACCGTCAATGCACAGTATTACTGTTCTTTCTTGGAGCGTCACCTGCAAAGAAGCGGAGACACTTTCTGCGCAACCCACCCATCATTTTGCACGACAATGCGCGGGCGCATACAGCGCAAGCTGGGCTGCTCTGTCCGGTCGATGGGACTGGAAGTACCGTGCCATCCACCATACTCCCGGACTTAAGCCCTTGTGACTCTGATTTGATTCCGAAGATGAAGGAACTACTTCGTGGCATTCGCTTCAGAACTGTTCCAGAGCTTCGACAGGCAATAGACTGCTCCATTCGCACCATCAACAGAACAGGCTCTGCTAACGGTATACTACGCCTTCCACATCGCTGGCAACAGGTTCGACACAACGCTGTCGACTACTTTGAAGGACAGTAACAGCAAACATGTAACTTTTGTATCGGTTGTGAATAAATGGTTGCCACTATTTAAGTTCCAACCCTTGTACATTCAGTCCCGTACGCACTGAATCATCTGGCTTTGTTCAAAACTGATAACTTTGGTCCCCGTGTACATAACAAACTAAACTGTCTTACCCCTAGAGCAGCAACGGTGGAACGCGATATATTCTGGTCTCTCACAAAAAGTATAAATATGCTAGCTACAGGCTCAGCGATGTGCAATGCTGGCTGTAATACTCTGAAATGTACATGAAATTGTTTTGGCTGATGAATGAACACATTTATGAAAATCCAAATTCTTTGGAAAATATATGACATGGACAGGGATGTGGTACTGATTGTGGTGAATTACTAACACTGATTTTTTTTTTTTTTGGCAAAATTATGTTGCAAGTTATGTTTGTCTTCTCAGAAACATCTGACAATTGAAGTTACATTCCTCACAATTGATTCACAAACAATGAGATGTAAACAGCAAGCATTATCTAACTTCATTAATCCCACATAAATGAAAATCATCGAATTAAATATAGCTCTGTTAACAAATCTTAAAAGTATTACAAAGTGAAATATCTAACTAGCCTTTTTTATCAAAACAGTTACTCAACAATTACAAATTATCAGCCATCTTATCTACACTAATACATTGGCAAAAACAGAAATCATAATTATTAAACATCTTTACCTTGGCTGCATGAAGACTTCTGCTTCCATGTTCAACAGTACTGAGGTACCTACATTAATCTAACACTTGCTGTCTTCACACAACACATCACAAAGACTGCTTACTCCATCGTCTTTCCCTCACAGACAGCTACCTACAACTGCTCGCCCATTGCTCTCTTACTCCAACAAAGCAGCATCTTTGGCTCTGCGGTCACGCACAGTCAGCGATCCCCATTATCCAGCCTATCAGAGACATTCATCGTTTATTGTATACTAGTTTCATTTTAATTTATTAATATTCTTATCTTATTCTGGTGGCACATACAAGTGTATCCCAGTAGACTCCTTTCAAGGGGGCCGATTATTAGTTGTAGTCGTTTACTTCCTCGATTACGATCAGTTTTTCTCAATAATTAAAGCAATATCAACACTTACGGACACATTTATCATGAGCCACACGATTTGTGTGGCTTAGGGAGCCAGTCTAAAAACGACACTGAACGCTGGCCAATATACGAAACCACTCGTCCTTAATCCACAGAATTGATTATGGTGTGGCTCACTTTTCTACCTCACTAGCTGGCACTGCGAGTCAGATTGCAAGGTAATACAATAAGAGAATAAAAACAAATGAGGGTAAATTATAATGAGAAAACAACATACCTCTCACTATGCTGCACTGCAATATGTCAAACCACGTAAAAATAATACAAGTCAAAGATAATTATACGTGTGATTAAAAGGAAATTCAAAAAAGTACAGTTCTTTACAATATTCTCAGCTGAATATAAGAAAGTAAGTTTCTTTTAGTGTTTGTTCATACAAAATGTTCCATTAAGTTTCGGGTGCCTTTGCGCCGCCAAAACCTGAAGATTCATACAAAATGTGTTCTCGTCTTCTGACAGTTTAAAATGGTCAGAATTTAACAAAATGTTCAAAAATAAAAACTGATTACAGGAATCATTGTAAAATTGAATACAGTGTCAAGGCTCTAAAATCAGTCTTATAAATTTACTTACTTTAGTCCGTTTCCGTTTCATTTTTATTACTTACTGTCCTAATCTAAATATAAACTGGAATATGATAAACAGGATAATATGCATGTTCTTAAAGTTCGTCTTCTTCTTTTATAAGACTGATTTTAGAGGCCTGACACTTTGTTCAACTTTACAATGATTTCTGTAACCAATTTTTGTTCTCAATATTGTGTTAAATTCTGACCAGTTTAAACTGTCAGTAGCTGAATAAATTTTATATGGACAAACACACAAAAAATATTGCTCTATTATATTCAGCTGAGAATATTGTAAAGAACTGTAGTTTAAAATGAATTTCCTTTCTAATCAGTTGTATAATTACCTGTTCGTTATGTGTGCATCAACGACCTCTAGGATTGCTTTGCATCCTGTGTATAATTGGTTGATACATGCATGTCAGTTTTGAATCGTGTTATTTTGTCATATTATGACTTATTGCAGTGCAGCAGAATGAGAAGTATATTGCATTTTTTGTTACAATTTCTCTCATTTGTTTTTATCTCTTAACGTATTAGCTAGTAATTTACTTTCTTTAATTTCTATTGTAAAATCTGAAGATGGTTACAGTACAGCCGAAAACAGGAATTTTATTAAAAAAGCTGTGCAATAAAGACAAACAAAAATTACGTGCACCGTGACCGCTCTCCAAATGGTCCCTTTATGCCGAATTCTGTTAAAGCTATGATCTCTAACGATACACGTATCATGATTTCTATATTATTTAACTGGTCAAATCGTTTGTACGGTTTCTTTTCACACAAAAACCGGCAAATAGGAAATGTAATACTGAGAAAGACTGTAGTCGAGCTGCGTAGAGCGCTATAAGACGAATACAGTGAAACTCATGAGAGATGTCACTCGCGGAAGGTGCAGTACGAGTTTTGTTTGTAATCTGACAACAGATGTTGACCTACGGAGAGAAAATCTGGCGAACAGAGACAGCGTCTTAGCTCCTTTCCGAGAAGGGAATTTCAGTCAGTAACTTTCTACATTACTTGCTGTGACGCACGACCCAAGTTCCACGATTACAAGCACCAGAATTGCTCGTGGGCCATACCCTTGACATTTGGTCGCAGTCGTACTATCTCAGGAAGAGTCGTCATATTACACATATGCTGCGGGATTTCGAACGGCGACCATGAAGAAAGACGAAGAGGGTGCTGCCTTCACTTCCTGGTCACATTGTCCATCACCTTCTTGGGATAAATTCTAAATACAGGGTAGGTGAGGTACTCAGCCTTGGTCTCTATTTACAGTTTTTACAACCCTCGCCCTTTCTATATATGGAACCTTCCCATTACCAAATTGACCAGTTCTTCAAACCACAGGATGTATGCGATATTGCAGTGCTTCTATTGTTTAGTTCCTTCGGACAGCCGCTATGAAATACATGAAATGTACTCGCAGTTGTGAATATGGACAACTATCAGCTGTGTAATGGAATGATGACAACGAAAATTTGTTCCGGACCGAGACTCGAAGCCGTATTTACCGCTTGTCGTTATCGGTCGCCTTACTAGTAGACTATCCAAGCAAGCTTCACGGCCATACCCAAACTTCCACTTGTCGTCAACGATGTGCCTACAACCTGTACTCGTGCATTCATTACGTGTATTCCCAATCAGGGGAGACATTTTAATGTTGACTACATATGAAAGTTTGGGACTAGGCTTGAGCCGTAAATGGATAGCCCAATGGTAAGGCGATCGCTCACGATAAGCAGGTTCGAGTCCGGTCCGGTACATTTCATTTACCGCAGGATGTGTCCTATCAACCGATCTCTTCTTTTGGACAAATGTCATAAATTTCTTTTATACTCAGTTCGATTCAGTACCTCTATATCACTTACCCCATCTACACATCTAATCGTCAGCATTCTTCTGTATCACCTCGTTTCAAAAGCTTCTATTCTATTCTTAGGTGGACTGTTTATTGTTCACGTTTCACTTCTGCACAAAGCTACACTCCGGGCAAATTTCTTCAGAACTGCATGCGCTACGGACCTTAAGGCTATGTAGCAACGCAAAATTTTGCTCTGAACACAAACCTTGCATTGAGGCGTCATTAATTGCACCAAATGTAGACATTTTCGTTATTTGAAAACTGTACGTTGTGCCCCATTCAGAAATATCACTTCGCTCCAAGCAGCGCCATAGCGATGAGCAACTTTTTTCATTTTCTGCTTAGCGTATACGGGAGTAGTTCATATGTTGAGAATGCTCTTACCTCGCTACAAAAGCTCCTAGAATCGCAGAACAACGCAACATAAGTAACTAAATCAACAAAACAGCTTACAGATAAAGTTGGAACAATACTTGCATAAAGCGAAATTATGTGTCATTGCGGTTCCTATTTCTCGTTTCTTACAATCTCATTTACCACAGACATTTAGAGTCTCATTTCACACATTCATAACAACCTTGATTCGACGTGACCATTTACTATATTTGGAAACAGTTGAAACGTACATATAAACGTAACATAACGACAAATTAGTAACATGTTAGTTGCAGATGAATCATATTTTATCACAGATGAAATAATCCATCAAAGACAAAGACGCGAAGATAGAGTTGAGCGTCTCGTTGACACAGAAGTCACAGAAGTCACAGGAGGCAGGGTACCAGTAAAATACGGGAGCAGAGGCACCTGTGAGATTGGATGGGAGGGTTGATGAGGGGAGTAGACATCCAGACTCCCTTCCACCAGCCGTTTCCGTAGCCAAGCTCTTGCTAAAGTTATAATACGAAAGTAAAAGGTAAAACCCTTGTTAAAGCCTCCGAAGATTGGGAACTGAATTCCTACGTGGAGCTTTCGGAAATAATTGCAGTCGTTAGTTTCTTCTCTCTTCAGAAGCCGGAAGGGATCACTCGACTAAACAATCATTTCTAGGCAAATGAGTCATTTCTAGCAGGTTCGTTGTACGAACTACTCGAACTCATTTCCTTTCGGTGAGTTTATTAAAGTCTGCTGGTAAGCGAACTGTGATAGTTTCGCAAAATGGACAACTGATCCTCGTCTGTTTATTTTATCTAGAACGCAGCTCGTATCACATCTAAAAAGTCACGAACAGGACCGCAGCAGAAAGAATATGAACAACTTTTGATCTGACAGCCTCAATCGTGGCTCAACAAACATCGTGCAAGCCTGCTATTCGCCTTTATACAATCAGACTCACCTGCACTTCCATTGTCAAACCAGTCAATAACACACCAAGCCGTCCAAAACAAAATAACATGACACAAGGTTTAAGCAAAAATGAGTATTATTCTCAGTTAAAGAAAATTACAGAGATACATGCGCCTTAACAGATCGCAGTTGGGAGGAGTAAACGTGAAGCGGGAAGTAACAAGTGAAGTATGTCAGAAAAAAGTCGGATATTGTTTTACAACGATAAAATTTTCTAAACTGATTACCGTGAAGTAAAGAAAATGTAGGCGTTGTCATTATGTCATAACTTGAAGCCGACGTTCGCCGTCCATTGTCGCCCAAAACACTAGGTTCACTGCATTTATTCCTCCATGGTTCACCGCCGTGATACCTCCCCGTGATGTCACTCTGACGCGCCCGTGCCCTGTTTCGACCGTTGGGGATATCTATCCAGTTTTAGGGTCATATCTCAAATAGCATCTGGTGCTTTGATTGTGTGGAGACGTAGCTGCTTCATCAAAAATACCAGCTTGCCTCGTTTACTGGTGTAGTAACCGATCTGATCGTAATCTAAAGTTTGAATAAATCACATTTCATTTGTAAGTGGAGCCTTTAAAGCAAAATTTTCTTTTGTATACATGAATTATAGTTGCGCTGTTTACCTTTATTCATTTCTCTGTTTTTCATTGCCTTCCAAGCTGCAAACACTCCGAGTCCCACTGTACCAACTTTCTCACTGCACACGACTACGTGACCGCGCTTATTGTTGGTGCAGCATCTCATGCCCTGAATTCCTCCCGCCGATAATTATTCATTGTTCACATACAGACCTTCTTTAAAAAAGATTCTGGCTAAAACAGCCGGAGACAGGGGTCATGTGGGTATGAGTTTTGTGTGTACGATTATATGAATGTGTGTGTGGTGGGGGGGGGGGGGGGGAGGGGGGGAGGTGTTTGCTAGTGTGCTTTGCTTCCTTTCTGAAGATGGCTTTGGCGGAAAACTTACGCGAACACTCTTTTCATCATGATTGCCTGCTGTCCTGCTGTTCGCCGTGTGGGTAGCAACCTATCCGCTTCACAGTGTAGTTATTCCCTCATGAAGTTCGTTGTAAATAATCCACCGCTCTTCAACAAGAACAATTATGTATACAATTACAGTACTAGAAGAATATAATGACATTCATCATGCCACACTAAGCTTATCTTTAACACAAATAGGGGTTCAAAATGCTGCACACAAAACATTGATCATTTATCCAACCAAAAGTTTTGATCACGTGCCAAGCGATATAAAATGCCTGAGAGACAGAAAAGTAAAAGTTGAAATTAACTTAAAACGTTTCTCTTCGACATTCCTCCTATTCCGCAAAAGACTTCCTATTATTGTAACGAAAATGGTGATGGGTAGGAATTTCTAACATCTGTCTGTCTTTAATTTTAAAAAACAAAAATCTAGTAAATGATCAGCATGAAGGCATATTTACAAAAAAGTTATTTGAATATAAAATGTCTCGTTCCATATTATGAGTTACCATGCAAATGGCACATGAAACATGAACCTAACTAGCTATCGGTATATCACAAAGAATGGTACAGGCGTATATACTTTGAAAAACTCAAAATGAAATTCAAAAGTAAGCCGAAGCAGATGATCAAAGTGGACATAAATTTCAATTATGGATTATTTGGTTATTCCTGAAAAACTGACCGAGTTACTGGCGATAAATATTCTGGGAAACCAAGCAAACAGGCTACTGTTGGAAAGGTAGGCCTACACTATGTTACACAAGTTAGGTTATCACTACTAAAAAAAAATGACTTACATACGTGTTAAAGCAAAATGTCCGTTCTAAGGGTTTGAGACCATTCCCTTAATCACATTTATAGCATTGCACAATCTAGAACATACTTAACAAGTTACATCTTTTTTACCCTGTAAATTTCTATTTTTGGTCACACACTGAATGACGCATCATAACTAGGATTTAAAAATGAGATGATGTGGAAACTACAGTGAAACTAATGCACTGACTACTAATAAAACAATAAATATAGTCCGCATAGAGGTACCTCTATGGTGTTCTGTTTCTTTGACATTTCAGCAATCGTTCACTTTGTAGACATGCACAAGATACGATAGCATGTCTTGCGTCTTCCGTCACTGCACACGTTTTTAGGATGCCAGCTTCATACGCTATCGATACAAGTACAGTAAAAGTGGAATTATATGGATTACGAAAGCGTGCTTTGCACGTCACTTCCTTCTCTTCTTGATTATTCGAAATATATCAACAACAAAAAAAGTTACATTAATGAAGTCAAACACGCATTTAAGAATAGAAAACGTCCGAAATTGCGTTCCTGACACTGTGTTATTCATGTAAGCTGTTATTTTTAATATTAAAACAGTCGTTGCGTGCACACGACAGGAATAACGAACACGAACCAATCGTAAACAGTAGTTTGCTAATGTTTTGGGCTATTTAAGATGGCGACTGGCCCTCACCACTCTGGTTTCAAAACAGCGCACAGCCTAAGTCCGTAGTGCCATTGGCCTTCCTTTTTTACCTTCATGCTGAGTATTCCAGACTTCACGCATTATGACTGCATGTCTTATATACAAGAATTTTTTCTTTTAGTCAATTATATGTGCTCTAAAATATAGTGTTACTAAAACGGGAAAAGAAAGAATGAAAATTGCTAGTATATTGTTAGAAGTCTTGCCGATTTAGAACAGTATTTGGATAACGCGTGTCCTTCATACGATGTTAAGTACGACGCGTTAAAAAAACGCGTCGATGAGGTTTTTAATTCACACGTAAGAACCGCGGACGGCTTATACAGGGTTTTTGAACGATCAACGCCAGTTCCTCGAGGTTTTAAAACGTTTTCCACGAAGATAAAAGAACACATTCCAAATGCCGGCATGATTCTGTTGAGGCCAAAAGAAGGAATGTATGGACTCTTAGCAGGGATGAACTTACTGAGATTGACAGAACAAATGTAAGTCATTTTGAAAGCAATAACATTTGTGTAGGGCTTTACAAGTCTCTGAAAATAGGAAATTTGAAGATATACTTCGTTTCCACATTAGCGCAGGATTGTAATAACTTTAAAACGCCTATGACACATTCATGAAAATCTGTTCCTCCCATATAGTCCAAGAAGATCTGATCAACAATTTCAGATGTATCATCGAAGAAACGTTTGTAAAGTATATTAATGAAGGTGTAACATATCCATGTTAATTACCTTTGGGTCTTATGATACTGTTGACATTAGAGACGGGAAGCAAATGTATCTTATAATGAGGCTATAAAAAACAAAATATCACACGTGTCACCCAAGGAAAATGTATTACAACGATAAAACACGGTATGCTGTCGGTCTATAATTCACAAAAGAATAAGATATAAACAGTACAAAGTAAGAAATAACGTGAGGTCTAGAAAAGGCACAGACAGGTATCGAAACGTGTCTTGTGAACACTGCGTTTTGCGAAAAGCAGAAAAGCAGATTTGTGTGAAAAAAATATTCTGTTAAAGCTGTCAAAATATTTTTTTTCCATACTACTGATCAAATTCACCTGCTTAGTCATCTTCAAGTAAACATTTAGGTATGTTCACGCGTAAAACATTATAAGATCTTACATTAAGTCATAAAAGAACACATCACAGAATACTCCAAGAGCATCGGAATTTCGTAAACCACACTAAACGCAAAATTCACAATTTCGTAAACTACACTAAAACGCATAATTCGTCTTAATGTGAACAATTATACGCCCAAATTCACAGTGAAGTACATGGTAATACGCTTTTGGATGTGGTTTTCGGGATGGCAATTTTCCTGTACTGTTCCCTCATGTCTAGTTATTTATTATCGCGTAATATGTGTGGTCTGTTAATGCAATACGTACGAGGTTCAAAAAATGGCTCTGAGCACTGTGGGACTTAACATCTGAGGTCATCAGTCCACTAGACTTAGAACTACTTAAACCTAATTATCCTAAGGACATCACATACATCCATGCCCGAGACAGGATTCGAACCTGCGACCCTAGCAGCCGCCTGGTTCCAGACTGAAGCACCTACAACCGCTCCACCACAGCGGCCGGATACGTACGAGGAAATGAAAATGTGCACCTGTAACTGAGCGAAGAGTTGAAACTAGCCAATAGTGTGGAATGAAACACTTTGTTTCAAATAAATTGACTGCCTCGGCGGAAAAAACAGATTATATAGTCGATTTAGAGAAGCTAAATTTCTTAAGCAAACAGACAAAAGTAACTTACACGTTCTGCACGATTATTAATACCTGACCCGCTAATAATGTTTGGAAATAGAATAAAATCGAAAAACTGAAACTAACAACATATTATTTTCGCCTTCCACGATTATATGAACGTATTTCAGTTCACCTGATAGCTCCCAGTCACAGAAATCCGTTTTGTTTTCATTTGACATGAAAGTTGTGCTGTCCAACGACGACATTAGTACACTTGTTGTCGGAAACACACGGTGACTGGGTGTTGTGTGCTGTCCTTAGGTTAGTTAGGTTTAAGTAGTTCTAAGTTCTAGGGGACTGATGACCTAAGATGTTAAGTCCCATAGTGCTCAGAGCCATTTGAACCATGGGTGAATGCGCCATATAACATGAACAAGTGTTGGCCACATGAACAAGTTCCAGATTAATGATTAAAAGCAGTGTAGGCCAAAGAGCTATTGTTGTCCACCATGAAGGGGCAATGGGTTTGATAGGGCGACTAGAGTTAATTTATGATTCGAAATTTAATCCCCAAGTTTATCACGATAACATGTAATTTATGATTCGAAATTTAATTTTCCAAGTTTATCACGAAAACATGAATGGGGATGAGTATCACAAATAAGATGAAGAGAAACTGATTCATAACATCCCAGCTTGTGGTATTGCCGTTTACGATAACGCACCTTATCACATTGTTCAGACAACCGAACTTAACTAGAAACGAGCTCTTACAAATTGTGCGTTATAATAAGCCATAGCCTGTTTTTTTAAAGCAGATGAGTTCTGAAGTAAGGGACATACTGTTCTGAGGCATCCATCACACCTTTGTGATATGATACCCACAATCTGTACATCAATAAACAAAAACCAGCAGAAAAAAGTTTCTTCCATTATTTTAACTACCCTAAAACAAATAACCAAATACTTTTTGTCGAAGCTTAACCAAGTGATTGGTTAAATGCTCAGGAACATGTAAGAGAAACTGAAAATGAATTTTGGCACAGAGATGGGTTGATGGAAGAAGCAAAGATAGTATAATGATTTATATTGGTCCAGTGAATAAAGATGAACATGTAACGAAGACAGTGATACGGAATCCGACGCGGCTGATGAAATTGGTACGGATTCAAATTCAAATGGCTGTAAGCACTATGGGACTTAACATCTGAGGTCATCAGTCCCCTAGACTTAGAACTACTTAAACCTAACTAACCTAAGGACATCACACACATCCATGCCCGAGGTAGGATTCGAACCCGTGACCGTAGCAGCAGTGCGGTTCCGGACTGAAGTGCCTAGAACCGTTTGGCCACAGCGGTCGGCTGGTACGGATTCCAAGGATACAGATACAACACATGAAGAATTTGGTGTCTACACCTTCTGTGATGGACCATGCTCTTCATGGCTCTAATCACCAAGGTGAGTGCAGTTTTCATTGCATAACTGTAGTCGCACAGCCCTTCCCTCCCGCCACAACCCCAATTACGTGCTGACTCACAATAAGCAGGCCGAAGCTCTCTCACTCCCAGATGCGATAAGTTGTGGTCCACCCAGTATACGAAGTGAAAACAGAAAACAGCAAAATCACGAAACGTGAACACGGGCCACATCGCGTCTGCACCCACCACAACTGACACAGCTATGCGCCTGAATGAATCTTGTAGCTTGTAGGGATGAGAAAAACCGACCGGTTAAAACCGATACCGGTATTTTAGTTCTAAATAAATAATATTTTTCGGGATTTCTCTGGTCTCGCTTATAACAGGTTCTTTTCTATTTGTTACTACTAACTGGTTAAAGAAGCTGGCGTATCTATTTGCCATAGGAGGAGTGCTAAAAACCAGGGTTTTTAAATAAAACTTTTTTTAAAGCGAGTGTTGTTTATTCCTAGCATCCATTGTCTTGAAATACTGGATGGTTACAAAAAATGGGGAAAGCGATCAGTTCCATTTGAATAACAATATGGACAGCTGGAAACAAGCAACAACACATGAGTCGGAACAGCATTGCTGAGACAGTGATGTACCTATTGCCAAATGGCGTGGCCTATTAGTTAACAAGCGTGTAGGTGCAATGTGCAAGACTTGCACTATCTGGTCTATACGATACTTTCTAGCTTTCGTCCTCAGACGTCAGTTATTTTGCAGGTGGTGCCACCCTAGTTTGGTTTTTTTTTACGAAATGCAGTAAAAATGAAGTACACCACTTCATTAGCTATAATACATTAAAAAATGGAATGAGCACAACAAACTTGCAGCATCTATAAGAAGCAAAACTTCACAATGTCCCTTATAAAAAATGGTAAATTTGATTGATATACACTATGTGATCAAAAGTATCCTGAACCCCCAAAAACATACGTCTTTCATATTAGGTACATTGTGCTGCCACCTACTGCCAGGCACTCCACATCAGCGACCTCAGTAGTCATTAGACATCGTGAGAGAGCAGAATAGGGCGCTCCGCGCAGCTCACGGACTTCGAACGTGTTCAGGTGACTGGGAGTCACTTGAGTCATACGTCTGTACGCGAGATTTCCACACTCCTAAACATCCCTAGGTCCACTGTTTCGGATGTGATAGTGAAGTGGAAATGTGAAGGGACACGTACAACACAAAAGCGTACAGGCTGACCTCGTCTGTTGACTGACAGTGACCTGCCGACAGTTGAAGAGGATGGTAATGTGTAATAGGCAGACATCTATACAGACCATCACACAGGAATTTCAAACTACATCAGGATCCACTGCAAGTACTCTGACAGTTAGGCGGGAGGTGAGAAAACTTGGATTTCAAGGTAGAGCAGCTGCTCATAACCAACACATCACGCCGGGAAACGCCAAACGACGCCTCGCTTGGTTTAAGGAGCGTAAACATTGGACGATTGAAGAGTGGAAAAACGTTATGTGGGGTGACGAATCACCACGGTGCACAATGTGGCAATCCGATGGCAGGGTGTGGGTATCGCGAATGCCTGGTGAACGTCATCTGCCAGTGTGTTTTGTGCCAACAGTAAAATTCGGAGGTGGTGTTATGGTGTGGTCGTGGTTTTCATGGAAGGGGCGTGCACCCCTTGTTGTTTTGCGTAGTACTATCACAGCACAGGCGTACATTGATATTCTAAGAACCTTCTTGCTTCCCATTACTGAAGAACAATTCAGGGATGGCGATTGCATCTTTCAACACGATCGAGCACGTGTTCATAATACACGGCCTGTGGCGGAGTGATCACGCGACAATAACATCGCTGTAATGGACTGGCCCGCACAGAGTTCTGACCTGAATCCTATAGAACACCTTTGGGATGTTTTGGAACGCCGACTCCGTGCCAGGCCTCGCCGACCGTCATCGATACCTCTCCTCAGTGCAGCACTCCGTGAAGAATGGGCCGCCATTCCCAAAGAAACGTTCCAGCACCATTGAACGTATGCCTGCAAGAATGGAAGCTGTTATTAAGGCTTAGGGTGGGCCAACACCATATTGAATTCCAGCATTATCGATGGGGGAGCCACGAACTTGTAAGTCATTTTCAGCAAGGCGTTTGGATACTTTTGATCGTATAGTGTACCCATAATTCCATAGACTTGCCATAAATTTGGGATAATAGCTTAACGCTTAATTTTGCGGTTGCTTCAGGGTGAAAAATTCTTGCACTCCGTCTTCAGGCCACAAGTGACCCATCGGGACCATCCGGCCGCCATGTCATCCTCGGCCGAGGATGCGGATAAGAGGGGCGTGTGGTCAGCACACCGCTCTCCCGATCGTTATGATGGTTTTCTTTGACCGAAGCCGCTACCATTCGGTCGAGTAGCTCCTCAATTGGCATCACGGGGCTGAGTGCACCCCGAAAAACGGCAACAGCGCATGGCGGCCAGGATGATCACCCATCCAAGTGCCGGCCGCGGCCGACAGCGCTTAACTTCGGTGATCTGACGGGAACCGGTGTAGCCACTGCGGCAAGGCCGTTGCCAGGGTGAAAAATTGGTACCATCCAAAAGTGACGCTGCAGTGAAGTCACCAGCTTATGACCTTTAGCTCTCGCCGTTGCAGCGCCTGTCTCCTTCAGCTTTACCAGCGTTGCTGGAGACAGTGAGACCGATAACTACCACAACCTCAGCCCCATATCGATCGAGACCTCCTTCTCTCTTTCACCTGCACTGAAATTTTTCATTATTTGTTAGTACGTTTATAACTCGAAATAACAGCAAATAAAAAACTGAGATATGATTATTTCGGAAAGTAGTTAATTTGAGCGAATTTAGCAGTCAGGTTAAACGGATGGCGAAAAAACCGGTATAATCGAAAATCGGTTGTTTCAGCAATAACCACCATCCCAAGTAGCTTGGCAACGCCAGAAAAATATCCCCGTGCAGAGTCTGGCAGGTTCTTTCCGCTTGGTACACGCTGTTTCAGCAACTGAGAGCTACACTCCAAGCAGCCAGATACGGGAGAAGGTCCTGCTTAAACACGATTTCAGTTCCGCGCATGCGCGTGAACCCGCTGGCAGCTGCTGAAACGAAGTAGACTGCCGATGCCTCCACTTGCGCAGCGTCAGCATAGCTGGAGCTGGGCGCCGTGCTACAGCGGTCGGCGCCCCCCACTTGGCCGTTGTCATAACCTTCCACGAAACAGACGTCTCGCCTGCCCTTCTCCTGGCTGCTGCAGAGGCGGAGGTCGCTGTGTCCTGATCCGCCTCGTCTGCTGCTTGTGGGACGCACCTCATCTCCAGCTTATCTGGGCTGTCAAAGTGTGTGCCTGAGGAGTACGCTTCCAGGCACGTGTGACTAAAAAATCGGAAGTGCGTCTGGCATTCGGTTGAAATTGGAAAGCGGTCACGTGTCGTCTCTTGGTCGTGTGGTGTGATCTTTGTCTTAAAACATAAATTTACGAAAGCTTTGTCAAGGATTCGATAGCAGCTAAATATTTGTGACAGGCAACACTCTAAATATGATTGCTGCTCGTTCCATTCGCAAGTAATTTAAGTTGTACTCTTAGGTTCCGTCTAAGGTCTAAGGCGCTGCAGTCATGGACTGTGCGGCTGGTCCCGGGGGAGGTTCGAGTCCTCCCTCGGGCATGGGTGTGTGTGTTTGTCCTTAGGATAATTTAGGTTGAGTAGTGTGTAAGCTTAGGGACTGATGGCCTTTGCAGTTAAGTCCCATAAGATTTCACACACAGATTTTCTTAGGTTCCTACTTAACCACACCCACAAAAATCTTCCCATATTCGAAAATAAACAGCCAAAAAATTTTTACTGAACTTTCTCATGTTGATAAATTAAAAGAAGCGACGTGTTTTACTCGGCGTAAAACTTTCAGTAGCTAGATCACGTAAATTCCTCTTCATTTTTTACAACTGTTTTCGACCAGCATAATTGTCACCTTCTGGTCTTCAAAACGTTTTTGTTGCTAAACATGCTCATTGCGTGTTAATGACATGTTGTCATTTAGGTGGATGAAATGTAGCACTTCATACATAGGTTTATCCCAAATAAAACATTTACATTTAAAAACTACCCTGTGCACATGACGATGTCAACAAACATAGCGCTCAAGATGATTCTTAATTCTTAAAAACCACACCCGAGGTCGGAATAACAACCATACTAGGAAAAGGACAGATTGCTGCTCACCCTAAAGATGGCCTTTAACATTTTAAAGAACATAGTTCTTATATAGGAAAAACAGCGATCTGTTATTATTATAAATAAACTAGAAGCAGTCTTGATCGCTTAACTTTTTTTAATGTGACCGGTTTCGATCTTTATATCAGATCGTCTTCGGACCATGAATGTCTGCTGGAGGCGGTGGCGCATGACAGTCCTCTTGTTTGTACACCACCAGCCACGAACAAGAGGATTTCCATGAGCCACCGCCTGCGGCAGACATTCATGGTCAGAAGACGATCCGATATTAAGATCGAAACCGGTCAACATTAAAAAAGTTAAGCGATCAAGACTGCTTCTGCTTTATTCGGAAAGATGTCCAATTGAGTTGCAGACACGTGTAATGAAAAGACTGTTACACATTATAGATTTCGGTCAAAGCTCCGATCGGAGCCGCCGGTGTTAACGGTCATGTGTGCTTGCTTATGTGAATTTATGTGTGTTTTCTTTGATGAAGAAGGCTTTGGGCGTAAGCTCTAATGTGTAACAGTCTTTTCGTCGTGCCTGTCTGCAACTCAGTGGGTCGCCTTTACGGTAGTTTTTTCTAATATTATTGACAACATACAGTGTGCATTTTACTGTATATTGTGATTTTTAAGAATTAACAAACATCTGTGAGCGCTACGTATACGGACATGGCGTTGCATAAGGTGATTTTTAAATGTAAATGTTTTATTTCTGACAAACCTTAGTATGAAATGCTATATTTTATCCACCGTAATGACCCGATGTCATGTGGCTCTAACTCGCAATGAACATGTTTAGTAACAAGTGAGAAATAAAGACGAATTTATGCGATCTTGTCTGTTGAAATGTTTTCAGTCAAACACTTATGAAGGGCAGGAACATATATATATATATATATATATATATATATATATATATATATATATATATATATAATTTTGCATGGGGGCTTAATTAAATATAATGCAAACAATTTTTAATTTTAGTCGCTGTGTGTCCAGTTACATAGTCTCGTAACCGGTTGGCCCTGACTAGTATTACTGACTGCTTAGAATAACAACAAAGAATGAAAGAAAACTTCCGTTAACACAATTAATTAATTAAGTCCCCAGCAACTATAAAAGCTACGAAACAAAACTACACAACAATAAAGCACAAATGTAACTGTTCTGTGTGTGGAAGTATGATTCAACGTACATATCTGGCACGGTTCTTCCTCAGTAAGACAAGGTGTTTTAAATACCATTTACACTGAATTGATTAAATAAAACTGAAATACTACAATTTCACATAGAAACCCGAATTACAGTCTAATACATGAACACAAGCCAGATGCTTTGTTGACTGAACCTGTGACCAAGAGGCATTGTTATTTAGCACATTTGAAATAAAAAATAAAAGATTTTCTTTACCTTCATATATATTGACGAAACATACACTCTGATCATTACAACATCCGCAATCGAACAGCATCGGCTGTCTAGCCCATCAGAACAACTGCATACAACATGCTCACAACTAGTCACGGCTACATCAGAACTCCTACTGCCCACTTCTCAATAAGCACTCTCCACGACGACTTCTCGACAAGCACTGCCAGTGGAGGCGGCTGAATAATACTCTTTGGCGCAATCTCTGGCGCTGTGACTCAGTGTAGCCACCTTTCATATGCCCCTCCTCCACGGGCTAGAATTTGATGGTATTTTTGCCAGCATTGGTGGTGAAAATACCACCAAATTCGTCCAAAAAATACAGACAAAAATTAAAAAGTAATATTAATAAGTAAATGTCACGTAACTAAATAAATTTTGGCTTTGCACTGACCTTTCAATAACCTAATATATAAAATACAGTAAGGAATACAAATGCTTGCATACATATGATTTTACATAATAGTTTACACAAGTATCCTGTGGTTAAACAATTCAGTCAATAGTGTCAGCAATGACGAATAGGTGCAGGTAAGAGTCTCATAACATCTCATAAACAGTAAACACACAAAAAATCAGTTTATACAAATATTCACATAAAATCCTTTCAGTAGTTCAATAAACAAGTAGAGCTCCTCAGAGTAGTTGACAGTTCCAACAGTAGCACCTCGCAATGATCAACAGGTGCAAATAGCAGTCTCATAACATTTCATCAGCAGTATTTAAACAGTTTCAACAGTGGCACCCAGTAGTGTTGAACAGGTGCAGACACCAACAAGTGACATCATTTCAGCAGAAGCAGTCCATCAGTGGCACCCAGTAATGTTGAACAGGTGCAGACACCAACAAGTGACATCATTTCAGTAGAAGCAGTCCATCAGTGCACCCAGTAATGTTGAGCAGGTGCAGACACCAACAAGTGACATCATTTCAGTAGAAGCAGTCCATCAGTGGCACCCAGTAATGTTGAACAGGTGCAGACAGCAACAAGTGACATTATGTCAGTAGAAGCAGTTCCATCAGTGGCACCCAGCAATGTTGAACAGGTGCAAACACCAACAAGTGACAATATGTCAGTAGAAGCAGTTCCATCAGTGGCACCCAGCAATGTTGAACAGGTGCAGACACCAACAAGTGACATCATTTCAGTAGAAGCAGTTCCATCAGTGGCACCCAGCAATGTTGAACAGGTGCAGACACCAACATGTGACATTATGTCAGTAGAAGCAGTTCCATCAGTGGCACCCAGCAATGTTGAACAGGTGCAGGTAACAGTCTATAATATCCACTATCACTAATCAGACAGCTCATCAGAGTTCATTAGCACAAATTAAACATTTCCAAGCAGCATCCATCATGTTGAACAAGTGCACGTAAAAGTCCATAATATTCACTATCACTAATCAGACAGTTCATCAGAGTTTATCAGCAGAAATTAAACATTTCCAAGTGGCACCCAGCAATGTTGAATAGGTGCAAGCACGAACAACAGTTTGAATGCACACACAATTGCTTTTACAAAATTATTATCAATGCTCTTACACTAAACATACAAATTATACTAAACACACAAATGATATCAGATAATTGTCATATTAAATACTACAAATACACAAATATCAGTAAACCTATAATATTTATGGGTGTCAGTGTAAGCCACAACAAACAAGTAAAATAATATTTAGGAGATAGGTCGGTACCAATTATTTGGGATTAGGAAGGGGAAACACACAAAACACACTCACTCATCTTTCATCCACATTAAGTATGTAAGTAGCGTGAATAAAAGGACGCTATGTGCAAGAAGCATGAAGCGCCCTTTGAATGTATCCTGATAGCTAAAAGAGCCACGCGCACTTTGAATAAGAAAATGCTACTTGACACTGAAATCAATATAAAAGATAGGGTCGCCACCAACTCTAGCCACACGACAAAGAAGAAGTAGCACCGAGTCGGAAAATTACTTAATTTATTAATAAGAAAAACTCACAAAAGAACATTCATTGTAAAGTCATTGATAAAGAATGGGATGTAGTTATTAATGTGATCCAGGCATTCTTCCCGTGAATCAAATATTGAGTAAAGTAAATAGGTCGTGAACACCATGCGTAAGTGCAGCCTGCAGCAAGATTCGTGAAAACACGATCTATTCCAGAGCATTTGTTTCAGATAAAAAAAGGGACACTAATCACTACACCTGTGCACATGGAAATGCTATAGGTGGGCCAACAAGGAAAACTACAAGGTAAATGGCGAAGGTAACGGCGACGTAACATCGGTACACAAGATAAGATTGAAGGCAAAATTATTTATTCCTTAAAACATTGATGTAGTGCATCTATAGACTGCTGTTGCATGCTAACTATGTACAATTGCTTGTGAAATACTATACGTTTCATAAAAGACTCGCGTGCCCACTCGGTCCGCGGAGACAATTTCTATGGACCGTGGCCAAATTTTAATCACACGAGACAAAGAAAATTCACAAATACACAAAAATTACCACGATCCGGAAAAGATTAGAAGCATACACACACAGTTGTAGGCACATAAACACTCACACTGAACCGAGGGCACTTCAACATATGCAACTCCCTTGTGCTGCGTTCCTCTCACG
Source organism: Schistocerca serialis cubense (assembly GCF_023864345.2). Classification (NCBI taxonomy): domain Eukaryota; kingdom Metazoa; phylum Arthropoda; class Insecta; order Orthoptera; family Acrididae; genus Schistocerca; species Schistocerca serialis. Next base: position 868,861,746 of record NC_064638.1, on the reverse strand, counting down.
GATCAAAGTGAAGACCGCATTGGGAATCAAACTGAAAGTCTACAAAAGCCTTGCATTCCCTGCTGTAACCCAGCAAGTAAATCTTTATAAGACGAAATTCGTGACCAAAAGCTAAAAGCTCCCCCCTCTATGTGACAACGCGCCACGCGGTCAGTCCAACTCACCCTTCTTCAACTGGAGCACAGCTGTGTACGCTTCCCGTACCGGCGGCAGACTGTCTCCCGCTTCTCCAGCCTCTTCCACGCTCCGCGTGGACCGGAAAACCCCAGGATGCCATTTCCGCCACCAACCTAACGCAGGTGGATTTCTCCCAAGTAGCGGAAACCTCTTTGCCGACTTGACCACTACGAGAGTTGGCAATGAAAGGTGCCTACAGCACCCTTTCATCACCCCAAACGTCCCGGAGAAGACTGTGCCGCGAATTTTCTCGCCATGCTAGGAGATTCGCCAACAGTCTTCGAAACAAACATACCCTAACGAGTAACAATTGCAACAGTAAACAGCAGCACAAAGGAGTTGATTAATCTGTTATATCCAAGTGAGCTTTATCTGACCTTAGTCAATAATTGTGACCTCATGCGGTCCGCAAAGCAAACAGAACAAATTAAATTAAGCGTGATATACTACGCTAACATCATGTCATCTGACCTACTACGACCACAACCATGAGACATTATTTTAAAATTGCTTTAACCAACTATCAAAAGTTAACATAGAGACATAGGTGAATAGGTACATAATATATGTAAATATATAAACAAATACAATGATGCAAAATCATTATCACGAACCAAAGCAGTATCATCTGGTGCTGACATATGTAAAAACATGCAAGTGAAAGTGCAAAATACAATATTCACAACAAATATAGTGATACAAAATCATTAATGAACCCAGTGGTATGACAGCTGGTAAATAATCACCTATGGAAAATAAGACATGAGTACAAAAACACATCCAGAAATCAACTCGTTGACACGCTGTCATTTTTCAGTTTCGCCACATGGTTGTTTCACTGGGTATTCTCTTTAGGTGCTGGGGTGGGCGTCTCTTCTAAAGGCGACTTGGAGGATAAGCTACTAGGGGACCACAACACTGAACTGGGGAGTTCGCAGCGGCGTTGATTGTAACGTCCGTTGTAACCCAGGTTGTTCATCCTAGACAGCACCCCGCGACGTTGCCTCGTGCCCGTTTCCACCCTCTGCGTCCATACTGTGGGATGGTTCGGCGTTGCAGATTTGCAGGACATCGCCACTTGTGGGCCCTGCCTCATCATCGAGAAGGCGGCTTGGCGGTCGCCGTCCGTGTGTTGTGGAGGAATGTGTTTTACCGACACACGCCCCCGTCTCCTGTCGTGTCAATGGGGAGACACGCGCTCTTCTGCGTCGCATCGAGGTCGACGTAAACTCGTGCGGATGTCGGGCTTGAGACCCGCTTATCACCTCTTTGCACCGTCTCAGCTGATGCGTCAGTGGTGGGACCCGCTTCCCTCCGGGCAGTGGGCGTTACCTCACCGCAGCGGCCGTCTGGACTAGCGGCGCTCAGGGATCGGCGGCCTCGCCTGGTGTGCGTCATACTTTCCCTTTCGCTTGTCAGATGACTAGCGCATGGGGTGGAACGCCGGCCATCAGCTGGCGCTACCGTGGTGACACGCCTGCGGGCTCCGGTGTGAGCCTGCGCTTGGCGGAAGACCAGCATCCCCTCCCCTCTGATGGGGAAACAGCTGTGACCGCTCGCCGCACCACTGCTCCGCCGTTGATACCAGGGTTCTGCAACGCCTGCCGGTGGACCAAGCCCTGTGCTTTCTGATGCAGAGGCTCCCTAGGCGGCCTTGCACCCACTTAAGAACTGCGCTCACAGAGATCATTACAAAATATCATGTGTACAGATTACCACAAAATCTTCGGAGTTTCTCACTCCTGATCAATACATGGAATAGTGCCCAAAATTAACTTGACAAAAAGGGCCTTCTTAACAATACCAACAAAAAATGAGGAAAATTACATAACCAATACTCAAACAAACAAAAAATCATTTTTATAAAATATAGTTCCAGCATTACATCTGCTGTCAATCATTCAGGGTAGATCTTGTACAAGGTTTGGTCAGCATTTGGATAGGATTTGGCGCCGCTGCTAACTACAGACACGAAACTCTACCTACTCCTAACTACGCTCTCACACACAATCTACACAGCTCGTACTAGTCACCACCACCATATAGCCCGACTACAATTCCCACATATAAACAAAATATTCCTTTCAACACCAATACCCATATCGTTGTTCATTGACTGCTCCTCCAAGGTTTGCAGAACATGTTTGCTGATCTGTGAAAAATTTCCGAGACTTCCTTTCTATGGACATTGCATAATAAAAGTTATGATTAATGAGACACAGAAGGTTCATTCAAGTCACATCTGGAATGGTAAATGTTTCAACATCTATTCATCAGACTAATGCAATAGGTCAGTGTGCATAAAAATGAAAATAAAAATCATCCTGTCCTATTAGCAAACACATAAACACTTCGTCCTATAAGTACATAAAAAAATACTGTCAAAAGAAATCCATTGTCCAGGGCCATGAGTACCCAACTTACTGCTATCATAAGATACTCATAATGATTACGCACTTACTCACCACATGTCCCCAGGGGTCCTCACCTACCGTCATGTTATTTTAGCTTGGAGGTAGTCGCATTGATTCTCTATTAAATATCAAGCTGCTTGAGGTTATAAGCTGTTTCCATATACATCTTCTGGGGTTTCACACCCTGGTGTCCTCAACCGTACTTAGTAATATGTGACGGCAAGTTACACTTTCCAAATATCTTATAAGATGGCAACTCTGAAAATCAAATACTATTAATCTCCCTTCATACACAAGTCCTTCACCTACAAGTCACCAAGTTGCTTCATTAACATCGCAGTACATTTGAAAAATCTCACTGAATCATGCTCACCTAAGGGGAATAAGAACACTAAAACTGTAATTTATCATCAAGAATTACCTTACGACTATTGACTCGCCACGCCAACACACCCGATACCTTTTTAGTCATCAAAGAACGAAAGCCATCTTACTGTAATAGGGAACACTTCATATGAGCCTCTTGATCATTCACATTCAGACGTTTTGAAGCAGCACAACACTACTCCTTTCTGCTGAGAAGAAGAAATAACTACACACATATTGGGGGACCCTTTACAATTCATAGAAAATATAAACTTTAATTTTAATCACACCAGAGTGAATCAAAACATTGGAAAATATACACTGTAATTTTACGAAACAGAGGCGACTGGGTTTACCGCGGGCACACCAATACTGTGGCCCTCCCTCAACAAATCTTCCCTAATATCGTCTTCCTTTATTCAAATGCACATCAATATCATCAATAGCACCGGTCCTCATTTAGTTTGACGCCAACCGAGCCAGCCAACAGTCATTGATCCCTTTGATTAGAGGCATTTGTCGGATTGTGCCACGGGTTTGCGGGACGAATTTCAACACCCACTGGTGGACCACCCGTACTGTTTACGGCACCCCTGTTGTTGCTTGTTCGATAATTATTCTGGAGTCGGTCACGACTACCGTTCCTAGGTCCGCTGTAATTGCGCCTAAATCTCTGCTCATTACCATATCTTCTAAACTCCCAGGGGTGTCTTTGATTTCCTCTAGGCGAATGATGACCATTGGCATAGTTTGTTCTGCCCGCGTTCCGTGAGGAGTCGCGACGCTGCCAACGCTCGCGCATTCTGTAACTCTCAGGCGACTCATTACGTCTGTATTGCCACCTGCCTCTACGGCTGCGGCTTTGCTTGCGCGGCCGCTGCTCGTAGGCGCTCTGACCGTAATTCTGCGTGGTGCCATTCGCATCGCACTCAAGCTCTGAAAGGAAATTGCGAAACCCCTCTACGTCATCCTTACATCGTCCTGCAAGGATAACGTGCCGCAACTGCATTGGAAACTTTCCCAGGCAAATACGGATAATTTCTGCAGGTCCATAAGGATCGTCAAGATGTTCATTCGCCTGCAGCATGTGCTCGAACATCTGCACAGGGCTGGAGAATTTTGACCTGTTTAACTCTGGTAGCATAATGAGTCCGTGTTTTACACGACTTTGCGCTGCCACTGACCAATATATCGACAGGAAGTGTTGACGAAACTCCCCAACAGTGTAGCAATTGCGTGCAATTGACCTCATCCGCGCCGCTGGCTCACCTTCGAGGTAGCCGCACATATACTCTATTTTGTGCGCACTGGGCCACGTAGCAGGGAGGGAGAACTCGAACTGCTGTAACCAGGCCCGCGGGTGAATCCCCGTAGCCGAGTTACGGAAGACTTACAACTTCCTCACGGTCAGAAAATGTTTAAAGTCAAATTCGTGAGTTTCCCTTGGCGAACGTTCCTGAGGGAATCCGCGCCGTTCCCACCTGGTACAAGATCCGTGATCATGACGATGATCAAATTCGCCATCGTTCCCGGAATCATCGTCGGAATAATGGCCCTTTCGTTCATTTCTTTCAACTTCATGGGCCTTTAACCCTTTTAGGTGAAGTTCTAAACGGGCCATGCGCTCACATATTCCCTCGATAACCTCTTTTTGTTGTATTTTTATTTCACACTGTCCACGCCGACATTTCGTTATCGTCCGTATTTCGTCTGCATCCGCTGATGACGAGGTAATCGTTTCCCTATTATTGTCAGACTTACGCGCCACTGCGTCTGAGATCCTGGCTATTTCTTCTCGCATCTCTCGGTGGGCCGTGTCTTGTTTTGTTTCCGTGAGCCCTTGCTCTCGCTCGAGAGCTATTATCGCCTGGCTGAGGGTTTCTACCTGCGCGCTAAGGTGGACCGGGCACTTAGCCGCAGTGTCCTCTATTCGGGACACAAGAGCCGCGTGGTCACTCTGGCATTGTTCTGCTAACGCGCGGAGATCCCTCGCGGAATTTTGTCCTACTCGGGACTCAAGAGCCGCTTGTTCACTCTGGCATTGTTCTGCTAGTATACCTATATTCCCAGCGAACCTTTCTTCTTGCTCCATCATCTGCTTGCTAATGACTTGCTGCCCCTCTTCTAAGGCGGAGATGCGTTGGTCAATGATCGCCAGTTTCTCCCCAACACCCTGTATTATTTCACTACTCAATCTTTTATTTGCTTCCTCGATATCCCTTTTATTACTGTCTAGTAATTGCCGTAGCATAGTCTGTAATGAATTTGCATCTATCGACTGATTCGAAAACACTACACCGGGCTCAGGATGGACAACACTTGTGCTTGCGTTTTCTGCGTTTCGTTCCTGGTCGGACTCGACGTTCTGATCTCGTCCTTGTTCAGAGTTGTTGTCTGACTGGTTTTTCCGATCGCGGCTCCCTGAACAGCTACGCGTCTCCATCATAAGGATAGTTACTCCGTGCTCCAAAATACAAGAATAGTACCAAAGTCTCCTAATGGACTCACAGTCCCCACAAGGCAGCCAAGACAAGGCACAGGACAAGAATCGACCCACACTTGTAACACAAATAGAATACCGAATCACAATGTCTATACAGTAATACATATACAAGATAAAACATGTAAGAAAATGCACACCTATATCATAAATTCACGTAAATTCTGTATCACAGAAAGACAATATACCAATTAGCACATCCAACCGAAAATAACTAATCCTCACTGCGCATCAGAAGATCTCTGGTTTACCGAAATCCGTGAGCAGGGTAAGCCATGTGTAAGTAGCGTGAATAAAAGGACGCTATGTGCAAGAAGCATGAAGCGCCCTTTGAATGTATCCTGATAGCTAAAAGAGCCACGCGCACTTTGAATAAGAAAATGCTACTTGACACTGAAATCAATATAAAAGATAGGGTCGCCACCAACTCTAGCCACACGACAAAGAAGAAGTAGCACTGAGTCGGAAAATTACTTAATTTATTAATAAGAAAAACTCACAAAAGAACATTCATTGTAAAGTCATTGATAAAGAATGGGATGTAGTTATTAATGTGATCCAGGCATTCTTCCCGTGAATCAAATATTGAGTAAAGTAAATAGGTCGTGAACACCATGCGTAAGTGCAGCCTGCAGCAAGATTCGTGAAAACACGATCTATTCCAGAGCATTTGTTTCAGATAAAAAAAGGGACACTAATCACTACACCTGTGCACATGGAAATGCTATAGGTGGGCCAACAAGGAAAACTACAAGGTAAATGGCGAAGGTAACGGCGACGTAACATCGGTACACAAGATAAGATTGAAGGCAAAATTATTTATTCCTTAAAACATTGATGTAGTGCATCTATAGACTGCTGTTGCATGCTAACTATGTACAATTGCTTGTGAAATACTATACGTTTCATAAAAGACTCGCGTGCCCACTCGGTCCGCGGAGACAATTTCTATGGACCGTGGCCAAATTTTAATCACACGAGACAAAGAAAATTCACAAATACACAAAAATTACCACGATCCGGAAAAGATTAGAAGCATACACACACAGTTGTAGGCACATAAACACTCACACTGAACCGAGGGCACTTCAACATATGCAACTCCCTTGTGCTGCGTTCCTCTCACGGATCAAAGTGAAGACTGCATTGGGAATCAAACTGAAAGTCTACAAAAGCCTTGCATTCCCTGCTGTAACCCAGCAAGTAAATCTTTATAAGACGAAATTCGTGACCAAAAGCTAAAAGCTCCCCCCTCCATGTGACAACGCGCCACGCGGTCAGTCCAACTCACCCTTCTTCAACTGGAGCACAGCTGTGTACGCTTCCCGTACCGGCGGCAGACTGTCTCCCGCTTCTCCAGCCTCTTCCACGCTCCGCGTGGACCGGAAAACCCCAGGATGCCATTTCCGCCACCAACCTAACGCAGGTGGATTTCTCCCAAGTAGCGGAAACCTCTTTGCCGACTTGACCACTACGAGAGTTGGCAATGAAAGGTGCCTACAGGACCCTTTCAAATACTACTGTGTAATTGAATAGTGTTAACTTGTAAATGCAATTCTGTCCAAAATTTTATGTTCAACTTGTGTATCAAGTAGTAGTGGCAGCAATGTATAACAGTCAATAATAGTTAGTCAACGTCATAGTCATCATGTCAAGACCAATGTTTGCCAAGCCAAATCAAAATGTATGGTTTCTGAACAACTGTCAGTGTACCAAGATATGCAAATGCTTCCTCTCTCCAAAAAAAAAATATATATATACTGCTTATTGATGTAACAAAGTGTTTGTGTAGACAATCTTCTTCCACTTGAGTGTTCTAGTCTGCTATCTTCATCCTCCTTGTTCCATATAGACAAAAAAAAATGCTCCTCACTTACTTCACCTCTCATACACCAAAACTCCAATATCCATTATCATCACATAATCTTAATACTTCAATAATACCTCTTACGTCGATACATATAAACCTTATCATCAATATCATTTACCTTACCTCTTGTCCACCAAAACTCCAATAATCATCAACTTCACACAATCTCAATACCTCAATAATACCTCTTCAATACGTCGATACATATAAACCTTATTACCAATATCATTTCCCTTCCATAACAACTCTTTCCTCTACTCAGTCTCCTCGAACAAGTACAGATAAAATCCTAGTGCAAACTTCAATTCATCATCCCATGCAATCTGAAGACACTATGTCCACACACAACCTCTGTGTAGTCCACCTGAGCCAAATCTTCCACTCATTATGAATTATAAAATACATTTTGGTTACCTTGTCCATCATAAAATAAAAGAAATGCATACATGACCTCTAACAGCCTTCAGTTTGAATAAATTTCAGTAAGTAGGTGTGAGTACGTAGCATGAAAGATCACATAAGACTTTGAATGAATAATTCGTAATATTTCACAGTGTGTACACCACTTCAAGAATCATGGCAAAACAGAAACAAACATGAAGTATTTCTTGCGTCAAGTGTCACTTGCTATTTCAATTGCTCACGAAGAATGCAGTGTAATAACTGTCAATGGTCTAACCCTAGTGTTGGTATGTCATGTCGTTAGCTTCCTTCCTATTAGCATAAATTTATACAGCTTCCAAAAAACCTCCAGCTCATGTAACTCCAATGAAGTTTCTTGTACCAACGTCGTTCGTAGAATTATAGCAGTTCTTTTTCTTATCTTAAAATATAAGGCACTAAGCGTAAGCAAAACATGTAATGCGAGTAAATATACCAGTAGAGAACAGAATGTCAACAAATGGATGTAGCACAATCCCTACAACAAGACTCTGCCAAGCAAACAATTTATAATTAATGCCATAGTGTGACCTAAACTCCATGTTCGTACATTTCTATATACCAAATTAAAGAGTAGTTATGACAACAAAACAGAAATGTATAAATGTGCAATCCATACGCAAAGCAGCGAATGTATATCTTACATAATAAACAGGTCATTAGCATCGTATCAGCATAAGCAAATAAATGTTCATATGTAATCTTAATAAGTAAACATGAAGGCGCAAGCAGATAAATCACAAAGTATGACTTACATACATAACCGTATCAGCACAACTAATCAGGTGACAATTATAATTTAAATAAATAGGCACAGCAGGCACATAAAAAAATATGACGTCAGTGAAAAAGCATACCAGCCAAGCAATGCATAATATACATAAGTAACAACCCTGTTATTAATCAATCATTGTCAAAATCAGTTAATGTATGCAAGCACGTCGCTTCACAAGTAAATTCATAGAACACGAAATTTAGTACAAAGTATGAATCACGTAATCGCGAGCAGCAAATTACGTCTAAAGTACGTACCTAAGTGGAAATATGTTACCTGAAAAATAAACTCAATTAATAGTTACCTTTTTAGTTTATTACTTTCTTCTTCGAAATTACAAACTTCCTGAAATTTTCTCGATAGCAAGTCCTCTTAACGTGGGACACACACAGAATTTACCCGAAGGTCTTAAATATTTTATACAACCGTATCCTGAAAAATACTGAACGTTAATAACATAATTTATCAAGTCACTATAGCTTTATACTGAATTTAATGGGAGAAATTAGACTGTGTATTTGTTTACGGCTGTCAGTGCATTCGCACTGAGTGCTCGATCAGCTGTAGGTACGCGTGACGTAGGAAGTAATTGTTTACGGTCAACGACTGCCTTGTGCGTTTCGCAGACTTGACTGTTGCTTTGAGTATGTGCCGCCGCCGGAACACGGCGCGGTATCCTTGTATTCTCTGCATGTTTACGTATAACTGTTGGTTTCTCGAAAGTATGTCATTCCACAAAAATTTTAACGTTCGATATGTGATGTATTCCCTTAGAGCGCCGAGATTTAAGAGTTTCTACTTCGACAGTGTTATCATGAATAATTTTGCGAACTCTATATGGACCGTTATAAAGCAGAAAAAATTTGCGACACAAGCCTTTTCCTTTGTGAGACAAACGGTGAGACTGAATTAACACCTTTTGACCAACTGACAAGGTTTTTAAACGACCAGGACGTTTAGCTGATTTCTCTCTTCTAGCAGCCGCAGATGCAATATTTTGTAGAGTCAAATTCACAACTTCAGACTGCCGAAGTTTCCGTGTAGGTGGAAAAGGAACGATTTCAGAAATGCGATTTGTCGGTTCTTTATTTTTTAATATCAATATAGGCGGTAAAGAAGTTGAATCATTAGGGAGTTCATTCAGAATGTTTTGAAAAATATGAAGATACTGAGCCCAAGCTCTGTGATTCTGATGACAATAAAGTCGACACAATTTATTGATTTCCTTCATCCATCTCTCTGAGCGTTAGATTGAGGGTGAAAAAGTGAAATGAAAATTGGTTTAATCTTACGACGCCGTAGAGTACGAAGCCAAATTTTAGAGCGAAATTGTGATCCATTATCTGATATAACCTTATCAACATGACCAACTTCTTTAAGAAAATGTTTGATGAAAGCATTAGATACTGAACGAGCTGTTGCTTTACGTAAAGGCGTAAAACACACATATTTTGATGTCAATTCCACTGCTACCAAAATGTACGCAAAACCATTAGTAGAACGAACCACTGGACCGAACAAATCGGCTGCAGCCATCTCCTTTAATTTCGCTGGAATGATAGGAAACAACGGTGCTCTGTGAGAAATAGTTGGCGGCTTAGCCTTTTGACATAATTTGCATTTGGCAAGAACAGATCGAATACGTTTTTCCATATTACTGAAGTAGCAATTTTCTCGTAATTTATGAAAGCATTTTCTGGGACCAAAGTGTGCATAACTGAAATGTGTATACCAAATCAATTTATTAACCCACTCATCAGGAATACAAACTAACCAAACAGAGTTGTCGACCGATTTTCGTTTGAAAAGAATATCATTGTGAACTAAATAATACTGTCTAATCGCTACGCTTTCCTTTCTCCTCCACTTCTCCTTAATGTCCTTCCAGATTGGGTCCTTGTTTTGCTCCTTAGCGATTTCCTGGAGCGAAGACGGAATAAAATTTTCAAACGCAACACTTTGAATATACATCAAACAATAATTATTTTCTTTGCAGTCCTCTTCAGCACTTTGTTTCAAACCCATAGGTGCACGTGATAAAGCATCAGCAGTAATATTTGAAGAACCCTGTATGTAAACAATACTAAAATCAAATTCCTGTAGATACAGCGCCCATCGTGACAATCTTCCATGTGTTAATTTTGCTGACATAAGAAATTCCAGAGCTCCATGATCGGTGTAAACCTTAGTATGTCTGCCATACAAAAATATGCGAAATTTTGTGAAAGCCCATACAACAGCCAAAGCTTCAAGTTCCGTAATCGAATAATTCTTTTCTGATTCAGAGAGAACATGACTTCCAAATGCAATAGTTTTCTGTACTACAACGCCGTTTTCTTCTATCTCTTGAAATAAATGTGCACCTAGGCCTTTGTATGATGAGTCCGTCGCCAAACAACAATCTTTAGATAAATCCGGATGTGAAAGAAGCGGAGCAGCAACTAAAGCATCACGAAGTTGTTCAAATTCTGACTGAGCTTCCTCATCCCAACACCAATTAGAATTCTTTCCAGACAGTTCACATAAACGAGGTGTGGCCAAATTGTCCAATCTAACAAAGCGTCTAAGAAAATTACAGACACCAAGGAAACTACGAACATCACGTTTTGTAGTAGGAACAGCATAATTACGAATAGCGTCTAGTTTCTCTGGATCAGGAAGAATACCTTCTGTAAAAATAATATGACCAAGAAATTTCACCTGAGAACAACCAAATTCAGATTTTTCCAAGTTCACTGTAATGCCAAATCTTGCAAAAATACGTGATAATGAATCCAAAATTTTGTTATGCTCACTCCAAGAACGTTTAGCAATAAGAATATCGTCAACATATGAAGTAATATTATCACGAAGATAAACAGGTAAAATTTCGTTTAAACTACGAATGAATGCTGCTGAAGGTACAGTAAGTCCAAACGGTAATTTCCGAGATCACTTATGGGTAAAATAGTCATATCTGGTTATTCTTTACCGACTCTCTAGATAGATTGATAGTCGAAGAGTAGTTTTGATAGATGCAAAGAATAGTAAAAGAGTAGGCAGCGGTGCAGAAAACTAAAAGGGAAATAGCACCACTACAGCTCGGGGCCCTGTGCACGCTACGGCACATATTCACTTAGCGTAGTGAATCCCCTGAGGACTTTAATAGCCGCACATAAATTCCAGTTTGTGACTTAGTGGCCAATTTGGTGGAAGTGCGTACATAAATTGATCTAACCATGAACATGGATGTATGTCATTCTTAGAATTGCGAAAGATCTTAAATTTCCGAACAGTTAAAAAGTGTTTATAATCAAAGTTTTCGCCTGGTGGCGACAAAGACCTAGCGCGTCTGTCCCAGTCCCAATGTCGATTATTGTCAAGTTCGCGCGCCTGGCGCTCTCTTGTTGCATCTCGTAAATGAAACAAATTATTTTCTTCAAACCCCTCTGCTATCTGTGATTCTAAATTTCTTCTGCTGTCTTTCCCTACGATTTCGCCTTCAATTTGTTTGACTTGCTTTCGTAATGCCTCAAATTCCCTTTTAACGCGTTCATTAAATTTTCCCTGATTTTCAACATGCTTATTTATGTTCTGGTACTCTTCGGTTTCTGCAAATGGCAATGGAGCTGTATCATCTGAATCTCTGTCCCCATTTAAACTAAGACTTGTCAATTTATCTGCAATCTCCTCAACTCTTTCCGATAAGTCACTTATTTGTTCTTTCTGTTTATTTACGTCTTCCGTAAGTGTCGCGACTCGGGTTTCAGTATTGACACATTTAGTAGTTAACTGTTCATACTGTTGTGTTAGGTTATTTATTCTGTCATTTGGCACGGATTCCTCGATTCTTTCAAATATTTCTTCCTTATCGTGTCCACGTTGTAAATTGAACTCAAAATTTTTGTGCTATCACGCGATCTCTTTCTTCCTGTTCTCTATCATGTTCCTTTTGTCTGATTTCTATTGAAATTAATCTATTATTGTGAGCGTTCAAAATCGGTTGTACTTCTTCTCCAATTTCTTTTTTTAATTCATCTTTCATGTTTGGAAACATGTCCCTATTCGTGAGTCTAACCGTGTTTCCATTGTTTCCATCTCTGTGTTAATTGTTCCTATTTTTGATCCCACTGTTTTTAATTCAGATCTTAACTGTGTTCCCAGTGAGTCTAACCGTGTTTCCATTGTTCCCATCTCAGTTTTAATTGTTCCTATTTGTGAGTGTGACCGTGATCCCAAATTTAATATTGCACTCATCAACTGCTCCATATTAACTTGTTCGAAATTCTTTTCGCACCTAACATTTCCCATAAAACTAACTTTCCTCGTCACAGCAGTAAAGCTATCTGTGTTCGATACTATTCCAAAATCTTCTGTCGTTAATCTCGTATTATGAAAATTTTTTGATTGTGAAAAATTTTGAACTGATTCCGGACTATTTTCCCGATTTATTAAATTGTTTTCTACTTCATTATTCATCATACTGTTCTCCTGTGTTGGCGAGTTCGCCATGTCAACAATTTCGTCATTCTGACTATGCATCATTTTTGCCTTTTTCATCGATCGCGTAATCATTTACAAAACATACAAAACTCGTCACTATACGAAAATTACACACAATGACACTTTATCTCCAACAATACCATTCACACGAAATGCTTCCCGACAAACACGATTAACGAACAATTGAAATCTTCATAACTTCACAAAATTGTCAAACCCGTATACAAGACATCAAAAATTAAATTCTGCCAAAATACCATTAAAAGAATGACAAGACAACAACAAATGTTCAGTTACCAAATCTACACATGCAATATAGACTACAATTACTAAACTACAAATTACTACAACAATACTACTGTCTGCTATTTTTAGTATCAGAAGATTCCAAGGGACGATCGTGGCAGGGTCGCCACGTGCATGGGGGCTTAATTAAATATAATGCAAATAATTATTAATTTTCGTCACTGTGTGTCCGGTTACGCAGTCTCGTAACCGGTTGGCCCTGACTAGTATTACTCCGCAATCTGACTGCTTAGAATAACAACAAAAAATGAAAGAAAACTTCCGTTAACACAATTAATTAACTAAGTCCCCAGCAACTATAAAAGCTACGAAACAAAACTACACAACAATAAAGCACAAATGTAACTGTTCTGTGTGTGGAAGTGTGATTCAACGTACACATCTGGCACGGTTCTTCCTCAGTAAGACAAGGTATTTTAAATACCATTTACACTGAATTAATTAAATAAAACTGAAATACTACAATTGCACATAGAAACCCGAATTACAGTCTAATACATGAACACAAGCCAGATGCTTTGTTGACTGAACCTGTGACCAAGAGGCATTGTTATTTAGCACATTTGAAATAAAAAATAAAAGATTTTCTTTACCTTCATATATATTGACGAAAAGTACACTCTGATCATTACAACATCCCCAATCCAACAACATCTGGTGTCTAGCCCATCAAAACAAATGCACACGACATGGCTTCAAATAATACAGCTATTAACATCCTCTCAGCAAAGCACTAACCACCACCACTTCTGAACAAGCACTCCCCACGTCGACTTCTCAACAAACACTGCCAGTGGAGGCGGCTGAATAATACTCTTTGGCGCAATCTCTGGCGCTGTGACTCAGTGTAGCCACCTTTCAATATATATATATATATATATATATATGTGTGTGTGTGTGTGTGTGTGTGTGTGTGTGTGTGTGTGTGTGTGTGTGTGTTTGAAGTAAACACGAGCTCTAAAATGCATACCCTAAGAGTTATTATGAGTACTTGTTCAATGAGGAGATGTGTTTCACACTAGCGAAGATGAACAAGCGCTCGTACCTCCTCAGGTATTAATTTTTTCTCGTCTTGACCCATACTAGCACCTCTGAGAGTTGCGCATCCGACATTCTTAGCAACAGCACTACTGGTACATGTATCCCACTGTCAGAGGTATCAGAACGATTTTCGCTATAAATTTTAGACTCATTCGTTTCAGAACCAGGGACCCTTATCTCAGATTGATACATTTATCTGTCTCCGTCATCCTTGAATGTTCGTAACGTCATCACGGAATCACCCTGTATATACTTACTGTACATCTATAGGCGCTGTTGCCTGTATCTTTGATGCTCGGTAGCGTCGCTGGATAACCTTTCCGAACATAAGTTCCAATATAAAACTTGATCTACTATGCTCCTTCTACAACTTCTAGAAGGGTGTAATGTGAATTGTGAAACACCCTGTATATGTAATTGCAGCTCGTTTTACTAGCAACAATTTAAGCTGTACTCTTAGATTTCTGCCTAATCACACCCTGGGTTGTTCTTGTTGTTGTGCAGTCCAGAGACTGGTTTCATGCAGCTCTCCATGCTACTCTATCCTGTGCAAGCTTCTTCATCTCCGAGTACCTACTGCAACCTACATCCTTCTGAATCTGTTAAGTCTATTCATCTCTTGGTCTCCCTCTACGATTTTTACGCTCCACTCTGCCCTCCAATACTAAATTGGTGATCCCTTGATGACTCAGAACATGTCCTACCAATCGATCCCTCCTTCTTTTCAAGTTGTGCCACAAACTCCTCTTCTCCCCAATTCTAGTCAATACCTCTTCATTAGTTATGTGATCTACCCATCTAATCTTCAGCATTCTTCTGTAGCACCACATTTCGAAAGCTTCTATTCGCTTCTTGTCTAAACTATTTATCGTCCACGTTTCATTTCCATACAATGCTACACACCACAAAAATACTTTCAGAAACGTCTTCCTGACACTTAAATCTATACTCGATATTAACAAATTTCTCTTCTTCAGAAACGCTTTCCTTGCCATTGCCAGTCTACATTTTATATCCTCTCTACTTCGACCATCATCAGTTATTTTGCTCCCCAAATTGCAAAATTCCTTTACTACTTTAAGTGTCGCATTTCCTAATCTAATTCCCGCAGCATCACCCGACTACATTCCATTATCCTCGTTTTGCTTTTGTTGATGTTCATCTTATATCCTCCTTCAAGACACTATCCATTCCGTTCAACTGCTCTTCCAAGTCCTTTGCTGTCTCTGACAGAATTACAATGTCATCGGCGAACCTCAAAGTTACACCCAGGGTAGCCGCTGCATATTCGGGAAAAACGGTCTAATATTTGTGTCAAGAAACAATATAAGAATCATTGCTGGTTCTTTCATTTGCAGCAATTTCATCGTTCGTTTGTTCATCAGCCACAAAATGATGGTAACTCATTAATGAGATAACACACATTTATATGTAAGTAACGTCGAATATTGCCGGTCGTTTTGTGCCGCTTGCACGCCTCCCCGCGTGTATGGGTGCGGCCACAGCTGCTGTGTCTGAGGTCGGCAGAGACAGCAGCCCCGTGCGGGGCCCATGAGCCGGCCCCGAGCTGGTAACGCCTTCCGCCAGGCGCGTCCAGGAATGGACGCCGGAAGGAGCGCACCTCCGCGCTTCTGATGTCATGCACCTGGTTTGGACTTTGGACGTGGTCGGACTGAATGCCTTCTTGAAATTCAGCGCTCCGTAGGCGAGCTAAAGCATCTCTGAATTTCTCCCACTTCCACCTCGGTACTTGCTCAGCGCAGCAGATTGCTAAGCGAAGGGGCCCGGGTTCGATTTGCGGCCGGATCTCAGATTTTTCTCCGCCTGGAGACTGGGTGTTGCGTTGTCCTTACGTTCGTATCGTCATAACTGACAGTACACTACTGAGATGAGCAACATTTGGGGCAGCCCGAAGCTATCTAACTTGAGGCTCCTCAAGATAGCTAAGTGGCCCGGGAACAATGATCGGTGTACTCGTAGTATAATGCAAGAAGATACAGCAAAAAACTGACCAGTCACATAACCAAAGGCAGCTAATCGCCCAGTTGGTTCAAAAGGCCTTTTCCTGCAGTTGTCACGGTGAAATTGGTCTTGGCCGGGGTACGCGAGAAATACGCTACCTGCAACGAGCTTGTGACGTCCTACTAGTCGGGTTGTCCGCCACACTTAACGAATGCTCGGCTCCGAGTAGGTCCGACGGGAAATCAACAGGTAATTGAAAACGTGCCCACTAAAGGTGTAAACTTCTCCGTGTGCTATCGAGAGCTGACAGGCATTTAAACGCGCAGCCAGCAGTTACACTACTGGCCATTAAAATTGCTACACAAAGAAGAAATGCAGATGATGACCGGGTATTCATTGGACAAATATGCTATACTAGAACAGACATGTGATTACATTTTCACGCAATTTGGGTGCATAGATCCTGAGAAATCAGTACCCACGCCTGGGCATTGAGCCAAACAGAGCTTGGATGGCGTGTACAGGTACAGCTTCAACACGATACCACAGTTCATCAAGAGTAGTGACTGGCGTATTGTGACGATCCAGTTGCTCGGCCACCATTGACCAGACGTTTTCAATTGGTGAGAGATCTGGAGAATGTGCTGGCCAGGGCAGCAGTCGAACATTTTCTGTATCCAGAAAGGCCCGTACAGGACCTGCAACATGCGGTCGTGCATTATCCTGCTGAAATGTAGGGTTTCGCAGGGATCGAATGAGGGGTAGAGCCACGGGTCGCAACACATCTGAAATGTAACGTCCACTGTTCAAAGAGCCATCGATACGAACAAGAGGTAACCGAGACGTGTAACCAATGGCACCCCATACTGTGATGCCAGGCGATAACGATTATACGCTTCCAATGTGCGTTCACAGCGGTGACGCCAAACACGGATGCGACCATCATGATGCTGTAAACAGAACCTGGAGTCATCCGAAAAAATGACGTTTTGCCATTCGTGCAGCCAGGTTCGTCGTTGAGTACACCATCGCAGGCGCTCCTGCATGTGATGCAGCGTCAAGGGTAACCGCAGCCATGGTCTCCGAGCTGATTGTCCATGCTGCTGCAAACGTCGTCGAACTGTTCGTGCAGATGGTTGTTGTCTTGAAAACGTCCCCATCTGTTGACTCAGGGATCGAGACGTGGCTGCACGATCCGTTACAGCCGTGCGGATAAGATGTCTGTCATCTCGACTGCTAGTGATACGAGACCGTTGGGATCCAGCACGGCGTTCCGTATTACCCTCCTGAACCCATCGATTCCATATTCTGCTAATAGTCATTGGGTCTCGACGAACGCGAACAGCAATGTTGCGATACGATAAACCGCAATCGCAATAGGCTACAATCGGACCTTTATCAAAGTCGGTAACGTGATGGTACGCATTTCTCCTCCTTACACGAGGCATCACAATAACGTTTCACCAGGCAACGCCTGTCTACTACTGTTTGTGTATGAGAAATCGGTTGGAAACTTTTCTCATGTCAGCACGTTGTAGGTGTCGCCACTGGCGCCAACCTTGTGTGAATGCTCTGAAAAGCATCTTCTTCCTGTCGGTTAAATTTCTCGTCTGTAGCACGTCAGCTTCGTGGTGTAGCAGTTTTAATGGCCAGTAGTGTGTTAAACTGGTCTGAAATAGCTGTTCGCTCTCCGCCAGAGACGACTGCTGGCACTAGTAAAACCTTCAGAGTCACGTGCTGTGACATACGCATCACGATCTGTCTTTTTCGACAGCGTCGCCTTGGCCCACCGTATGATAAGCAGCAAGAACCGTCTATAGTCAGCTTTTACCTGAAAGACAGGTGGTGGTCTCGCATCCGGAAGTTCGGCAAGCGTTGGCGGACGGTGTAGACTGTAGAGCCAGGTCCGTCATCTACTGTGGCTGTTGCTGCCCTGTGGCCCGGCACAGCTCTGCGGAACAGCTCAATGTGATCGACGTGCTTGGCTGGCTACCAGAGTAAACCAGCCTCGCTCGTACACCACGCCCTTCGTCCTACGCCCCGCTCTGCGCGTGGGACGCTAGCAGCGGGCGTTTTCTTCCTCTTTCCTTCTTCTGACACCGCGTCCGCCTGGTGTTTGCGGCGCTCTTGTTGACGCTCCTTGTCGAGCGTGGTATTTCTTAAGCCGCCGCACACCAGCCGTGGCGTACATCGTGCGACTTCCTGACTCGAGACATCTCCACCGCGCTGCTATCCGCTCGGAAACGATTCGGCTTCCGCGTACGCTCGGTATGCCTCAACGTGGTAAACGCGATCGAAGCGCGCTCGAGTGGCAATTGTTGGCTGCATCTGGCTCGCAAATAACACAGTTATGGACGGGTGTAAAATCCCTACATTAGTTCTATTTAAACGCACATACCCTACCTTCTCCATATGCTAGTCATCACTCTAACTTTTTAGTAAAACCCTTCTTACTTGATCACTACTTCTATTCAGTAGCAGAATCCTTACAACATGTGAAATCTAGGTCTTTAAACAAGAAAGCGCAAAATTATTACTGTAAGTAGTGCAAGTTGTCTTGTAGATAAAGCCAACCGAACAAATGTGCGTCTGTCTTCGAACATGTCCGCATCCTCTGCACCTCCCGCCGACTTGATCCCCTTCATCCCCTGGTTGCTCCTCTCCTCTCTAACCCCCGCCCTCTGCCGCGCCTTCACCGTTGTGTCCCCCCTACTATCCACCTCTACGCCCTTCATCTCCTTTCCTGAGGAGGCTTCTGTCGACTCCCCCTCCCGGATGATGCCTTTTCTCCCTCCATTTATCCCTCCTATCAACTCTGATCCTCACCTCCCCCTCCTTCCCTCTGTCCTTTTCCTGGGCCCCCTCTCCCCCCTCTTCCATCCTGTTTTTTCTCCACCTACCCACTACCTGACTCCATTCTCTTCCCCCAGGTCCATTTTCTTTCCCTCCACTGTCTTCCCCATTCCTTTCTCGCATCCGCCCTGCCCCCCCTCTTTTTTTGTGCCCTCTCCCTCCATCGGCTCCCCCCTTTTCCCCCCTCCTCTGTCTGGGTCCTCCCCCCCGCCCCCATACCCATATGCCTTCGTTCTCTATAGTGCAGTATTTTCCGTGAGTTTCCAGTGTTGTGCGTGCCCTTTTAAAGTGCTGCGAACAGAAACCAGACTGTCGCCGTGTTTTAAATTGTGCCTGTCTGTTTGCTAAGTGTTTTTAACCAGCACCACTGACCTCTCTGTTTTTTATGGTTTCTTTACAACTTTTTCGCCATGTACCAGTCTTAAACAGTCACCGTTTTATCACCTCTTTTTGTTGTTATGTCTCTTCATTATGTTTTTTAACTTTATCTGTAGGCTGCAGAGCGGCGTATTAAGCTGCTGCCCCTCTGGGAGGGGGGGGGGGGGGGGGGGGATCGAAATACAATAAAGGAAAAAAAGGAAAAACGTGCGTTGGAGGGAGAGGTCTCTTATATTTATGTAATATCGAACATACTTCTATCAAATTAATAAGTAACTCTCAGAACCTATTAGACCCATGAAGGCGAGTAAAAAAAGGAAAAAAAATTGGAGATAGTGAGACGCAAACTAACTCCAGAACACGCTTCATTTTGTAGCTCTGCGTCTCTATTCATTATGCTAGGAAGAATTTCTACATTTACGACCTCGTTTTATATGTTACTCTCTTGTTACTATCTTCTGAAGGCTTTGATCGCAGATATGTTATTAGATGGACTTTAATTACAACCAACCCTGCCAAGAAGAATGTGTTTTTTTTTAGCTATTCACTGTACCTTTGCCTTCAAATGGCATACTTTTATAACACACGGTTTACAATTAGAAAATTATTCAACCACCGATGTAACGTTTTTCTCGATTTTATTACAATAGATCGTACCAACAGACAACAGGTTTTCTACAGAGCCTCAATTTTCTGGTGGCCAGCCGAGGTGGCCGAGCGGTTATAGGCGCTACAATCTGGAACCGCGCGACCGCTACGGTCGCAGGTTCGAATCCTGCCTCGGGCATGGATGTTTGTGATGTCCTTAAGTTAGTTAGGTTTAAGTAGTTCTAAGTTCTAGGGGACTCATGACCACAGCAGTTCCATAGTGCTCAGAGACATTTTTTTTTTTGCGTTTGCTGGTGCTTTGAAGCGGCATCTATTCGTAGGGCGTAAGTTACAATATAAAACGCACGAAATAGGGGCTGCAGTTGACGGCCAATATGGCGTGTCCCGACTCTGTACAGAAAAGAGACGGCGTACATGTGACATAGATGGTCATCTTCCATCTCGTTGGTCTATGTCCAAACGCACGCTCAGAGTATCTGCCGTGTTTGATATTACCCTACACGTTTGGAAAGACTCCGAACCTGCTTTTTCCATGCTATGACGTCAGAAACCCGGCACGCTCAATGTTGACCTTCCAATACACGGAACCTGTGACGAGGGCTTCAGTCTGTCTCTCCGGAGCAGGACAGTGCAACGCGTCATACAGCTTGCAAGTGTACGTGTGTGGTTCGTAGAGCACCAGGATGAGCTTGCCGTACTCCCCTAGCCATTAAACTCCCTGTATTTAAATTCAGTCGAGGATTTGTGAGGCCGCGTCGATCGAACTACTCACGCCATGGGTCCCTTAATCGAGACACCTAGCGCAGCTGCTTACAGCACTGGAGTTGGCATGGCTCCAGATCCTTGTCGATACCATCCAGAGACTCACTCTCTTCCTTCATGTCTCGCAGCGGTCCACGCAGCGAAAGTTGGATGTTTAGGCTTTTGACAGGAAGTCACATTGACGTGACTGTACAGTATAATTCTTAAATGAATTACACGACATATATTCTTCTCAAATTTTGGCACAAATGTTTTCCAAATACTATATTTCTCTTAATGGCAAATCTTTGGTGTTACATTGAAGGAATGTACTACATATTGATATAAACGAATTATTATGATTATTATATTTACTTTATATTTATTTTATTATTATTGCTAGCCTTTTTGTGCAGCTTAGTTTGCGTACGAATCTGACACATGTATTGCACCATCTCCACCTGCCCCCTCTCTGTATCCACCTACTCCCCCCCCCCCCAAATCACTCTGTCCACCTCACCCTCCCATATCTATCTGTTCATCTCCTCCTCGCCCCTCTCTTTGTCCATCTCATCCACCCCCTCACTCCAACCATATCTTCCTTCCCATTTCTTCTGCCCATCTCCTCCTTTTTACATCTGCCCATTACCCTTCTAAACCTTCCACCTGCCTCCTACATGTCGCCCTCTCTCTGTCCATTCCTACCTCCTCCCTCTTTCCATCGTTCTCTGCCTCCCTCTCTGACATCTCCTCCTCCCCCTTTCCTATCCATGTCCTCCTTCCCTTCTCCCCATCGACCTCCTCTTCCCCACTATTCATCTCCTCCTGCCTCCCTCTCACTATTCACCTCTTCTTGTTCACCCCATCCATCTCCTTCTTCCCCTCTCCCTACCCAATTCCTCCTCCCTATCTCCCCCTCTCCTCCTTCCCATCTTTCTGTCCATCCCTTCATGCCACCTCTCTCTGTACCCATCCCTTCTTGTACTCCTGTCTCTGCCCATCCCCTCCTGTACCCATCCCAACCTGCCATGCCTATACACACATGAAGCCCCTGCAAAATAGGTCGATAAGGTAGGGTGATACTACTCCCACAACACACCTTTCACGTAGGGTAGCCTACAGGTCTGGGGCTGTAAAAAACATGTAGACTGCTCTGGAAAGCAGATTGGTAAGGCAGGCTTATACTCTCCCACACAGCCTGCCTGATGTGCAGGCCATCCTGTATGGCAGGGGCTGAAACAATATGTTTCCACCCTTATCTCCACTCTTATCAGAACGAGGAGATAATAAATCTCACAGTGTGGCTACTCATGACGTTTGCTGTTTGTGTGCCACATGTGGTTGGAATCGACCCAGGGGTTTGGGAGGAGGTTATGGTTGGAGGAGGGGAGGATATAACAAACTGCGTTTCCCCACTCAAAAACCAAACCCTAGATCTGTGCTTATGACCATTAGTGCCATGCTTCCTTGTACATGTTCAGTATCCCCTGTTAGACCTACCTGAGATCAGTCCCATGTGATTGAATAATACTCCAGGATCAGTGTTTGGCAAGAAGTCCGTTCTGTGGGCTGACTTTATTTTGCCTTGTGCTTTACCTACGACTGTACCTGTGTGATCATTTCATTCCATATCCCCACAAAGTTTTCACAACCAGGCGTTTCTACGAGTTTGGTGACTGAAAATATGACCCATATGCGTTTTAGTCACAGGATAGCATGCTTTCCCATTTTGTGAAATGCACAATTTTACATTTCTGAAGATTTAATGAAAGCTGTAAATCGTACCGATATCTCAGTGGATATTGGTGCAGCTTTTTACAGGTGCTGAAAAAGTTGAATTGGAAGACGCTTCGAGATAGGTGTCAACTATACCACAAAATCCTACTTCCAACATTTCAAGAACCAGCTTACGCGAAGATTCTAGGAAAATATTATAGCGATTTTTGTATCACTGACGTATGCAACGATAAGACAAAATCAGGCTAATTATAGCGCTCAGAGAGGGGTCTGAGCAATAATTCTTCCCGCTCTCCATACGTGAACGGAATGGTTAGAATCTTAATAGCTGGTACAATATGAAGTACTCTCTGCCACGCACTTCACAGCGTTCTGGACACCGTAATTGTCGATCTGCAAAAAGTCTGAAGTTATTATTACCATTAATGCGAAGCCTCCCAACCATAAGTGCCCATGCTGGAAACGGACAATACGGTCTCAATGTTAGTAAAACTTGTGTCTACGGTGTATTCTCTGACTGTACCTCAGTGATGTGTTCCTCGAATACTGCACCCGCCGGAGCACAGTTGTCCTGTATATCGGCCGCTGGCTTCCCGCTAAGGCTGTGGTCACAGTTGCACCGATATCTGTGGGTTCCGCCGACGACAGACATCGGCCGAAGACGGCAGATCTTTTCAAACGACTACGCCGCTACGTTCGCAGTCACAATATAGCCGATCTCATCGCCCGAACGTACAGACTTCGAACGACAATGTATGAAATTCAAATCAGTTTGTTTTCTTGTTCTTACACACGAAATATGGAGTGTGAGAAACTGACTGAGGTTAGTCCTAGAAAGTGTTTGTGGCATCCTGAGGATGAAAATATCAGAATCGCTGTATAGAGTTTGGAATGTACGGACTGAAACCGCAAGTAGGCAAGATCTTTATCCGAAACTTTAGGTGTAAATTATAACCTCAAAACGCAATTTGTTCAAATGAGAAGAGCGGCGTATCTTATGCTTGTAGGTACTGTAGTAGATATTTTTTGGGTTTTGGTAGGTTGGCATTAGCTCTCTAAAAAAAAAAAAAAAAAGAAAAAAAACCTCGTGTCACGTATGTTCGCCGGCCGGAGTGGCCGAGCGCTTCTAGGCGCTACAGTCTGGAACCGCGCGACCGCTACGGTCGCAGGTTCGAATCCTGCCTCGGGCATGGATGTGTGTGATGTCCTTAGGTTAAATGGTTCAAATGGCTCTGAGCACTATGGGACTTAACATCTTAGGTCATCAGCCCCCTAGAACTTAGAACTACTTAAACCTAACTAACCTAAGGACATCACGCACATCCATGCCCGAGGCAGGATTCGAACCTGCAACCGTAGCGGTCTCGCGGTTCCAAACTGAAGCACCTAGAACCGCTCGGCCACACCGGCCGGCTTAGCTCTCTACAACTTATTATTCCCGCTTACCGGCGTTTTTATGCGAGTTGGATGGTGATTTTATAATATGGAGTGGTTTGCAAATGTGGTGTACGCTTTTGAGTGCTTTAGATTATCAGAGTGTCTTATGCTAAATTTTATGCTTGTCTTTCATACGTTTGCTGAATGACAGCCATTGCAGGTTGACAGCCATTGAATGTTACTACTTCAAATAAATACAGCTAAACAGAGTGTTCGTAATCTTGTTTTTCAATGTCGCCACGAATCATATCGAGTATGTGGCAGAAAGCTTCTTTCATCATCTCACGTTGTAAGCAGGCTGCTTAGGTTTTTATGTTGGTAACGCCATCTCATGTTGTAAGTAGGCTGTTTAGGTTTTTATGTTGGTAACGACTTGTAGTGCTGTGTATGAAAATCACTGAACTGTGCTGTGTGCAGTCTGTGTCTGTTTGGCATTGTTGGAATATTCGCTGTTGTAGTGCTTGGCAGTTGGATGCGAACGGCGCGTAGCGTTGGGCAGTTGGAGGTGAGCCGCCAGCAGTGGTGGATGTGGGGAGAGAGGTGCCAGAGCTTTGAACGGACGATCTGGACGTTTGTCCGTCAGAAAAGGGAAATTTGTTTAATTGGATGTCACAAAATTATATGTATATATATATATATATATATATATATATATATATATATATATATATATATTTACTTACTTATCGCGAATGGACCCAGAAGGATCACGCAAAGCTTTCTGACGTCGTTTCTTCCATACTTCTTTCATTCGTTCTCCATGTTTTCTTTTTCTTTCTTCTGTCCATTTTGTTCCTGGTCTCTTTAGTGCTTCCTTCTCCGACAATACAATCCACTTTTCCACCTTATTTCTAAAAGTTTTTCTATCTTTGACATCTTTAAGTTCAATATTTGCTTTTTGTAAATCTAATTTTACTTGGCTAATCCATGGTGTTGTTGATTTGACTTTTTCTATGTAAGTGAGAATTCTGTTGGTGAGTCGTGTGGGGGGAAGTCTAGTGACATGTCCATAAAATTTTAATCTTCGCCTTCTTATGTCTGCTGCCAGGTTTGATATAGTTTCTGTGGTTCTTCTTGATTGTATCCGGTATCCTTCTTCTGTTAATTTTGGACCTAAAATCTTTCTCATAATTTTGCGTTCTTCTTTTAGTATTTTTTCTAAATCACATTTTGTGTGGAGTGTGAGCGTTTCACTAGCATATAGTGCTGCTGGCTTAATTACTGCACAGTAGTGTCTGATTTTTGTGTTCGAGGAGATGCATTTTTTATTGTATATTTCATGTGTCATACCATATGCTCTCTTCATTTTCTGTTGTCTGATCTTCTGTGCAACTTTCTCTCCTCCGGTTGGCTCCAAAATTTCACCTAGGTATTTAAAATGTTTTACTCTATTTATTTTTCCATATTTTGTGTTCAAACTGTGTATATGGAATTTCGTGCAGAAAAATTCTGTCTTTTGAAACGAAATTTGTAAACCTACTTTATCCGCGCATTCCTTAAGGATCTCTATTTGTTTGGTGGCGATTTCTTCATCATCTGCAAGTATGGCCAAGTCGTCCGCGAATGCTAAACAAGATATCTCCACGTTGTCTTTGGTTCTACCAAGATGGATTGGTTTCCAGTAGGATTGATTTTTTAATTCTTTTTCCCATTCCTTAATGACTTTATCCAGGACTATATTAAACAGAAGTGGAGATAGCCCGTCACCTTGACGTACTCCAGTTTTTATGAGAAAAGGTTCAGAGATTTCTCCCCTGAATTTAACTTTAGATACAGTGTCTGTCAGTGATTCTTTGATAAGCCTTAGTGTTTTGGAGTCAAGTCCAAGTTCCTCTAAAATGTTAAACAAAGATTGCCGGTCAATTGAGTCATAGGCTTTCTTAAAATCTACAAATGTACAAATTATGGGGGCATTTCTAATTGCTTTGTGTTTTAATATTGTCTTTAAATTAAATATTTGGTCTATGCATGAGCGACCGGGGCGGAAGCCTGCTTGATAATCACCAATTTGGCGTTCCAGCTGCTTTTGTGTTCTTTTCAGCAGGCATGTTGAGAGAATTTTGTAGGTGACTTGTAAAAGTGAGATTCCCCTGTAGTTATTGACATTTGTTCTGTCTCCTTTTTTATGTAACGGGTGAATAAGAGCACATTTCCAATCCTCTGGTAATTTTTCTGTTTCCCATATTTTTGTTATTATTTTTGTGAGCTCTTGCAACGTCTTTGGTCCTAGGTTTTTTAATAGCTCTGCAACAATGCCATCTTCGCCAGATGTTCTATTATTTTTTAAGTTTTTAATGTGACATTTGATTTCTCCCTGTGTTGGTGGTAATGAATCCGGTTGAGCGTTGGCACTGATTTCTTTGGGAAACCTTAAACTAGGTTCTGTGCAATTTAGTAGGTTAGAAAAATATTGAGCCAATACTTGACAGTTTTCCTGGTTTGTTAGGGCTAATTTACCTTCTGGTTTTCTGAACATAAATTTTGAGGGATATATCCTCGTATTTTATCTGCGAAAGTTCTATAGAAGTCTCTTGTATTATAGTTTTGGAAATTTTCTTCTATGGCATCCAGTTGTGCCTTTGTGTACTTCCTTTTTGCTTGCCTAATAGATTTTGAAACCTGTTTTCTAACCTCGTTAAATAAATGTAGACTTTCTTGTGATTTTTTACTGTTATATTCTTGAAATGCCTTTTTTCTCCTTTCCAATGCATTTTCACAGTCTGAATCCCACCAAGGGTGTTTGAATATCTTTTTCAAGGGAATAGTTTCCTTAGCTATTCGCGTGATTTTAGAATGAAATTCTTCCCATGTGTTTGCCTTTTCCTTCTCCCATTCTTCTTTTACTTTAGATTCTTTAATCTTCTTGGTGTCATATTTCTGTTTTCTTCTGATGACTTCTTCGTGCTGTAAACTTGATTTTAATTCTAGTTAGGTAATGGTCTGAATCAATGTTTGCTCCTCTGCGTACTTGGACGTCGTAAATTTCTTTTTGTACTGGGTATGAAATCGCCACATGATCTATTTGAAACTCGCCAATTTGTTGTATAGGAGATCTCCATGTCTTTTGTTTTCTTGGACATTTTCTTAGAGATGTTGACATTGTCTTCAGGTTATTCTGCTTACATAGTTCGACGAGCCTTGTACCATTTTTATTGGTAAATTTATGTGCAGGATATTTGCCTACGGTTTTTTGGTGGATTTTCTCTCTACCAATTTGGGCATTAAAATCGCCGAGTAGAACTTTTGTATCATCTTTTGGAATCTTGGCCATTATATTCTCCAAATTTTCCCAGAACTTTTCTGTTTCTATGGGGTTTTTCTTGTTGTCTCCGTTTGTGGGAGCATGAACATTAACCATTGTGTATGTTTTGTTGGCACATTGTAAGCGCATCGTCATTATCCTATTATTTACGGGAGTAACTTCCTTGATGGAGCTGAGTACGCTCTTGTGTATGATAAACGCCATCCCGAGATGGGGGGCTCCTCTTCCGATTCGTTTATCCGTCTTGCTCTTAAAGATGCGATAGTTGCCATAATCTGATGTTTCTTCATCTGTAAAACGTGTCTCCTGTAAAGCTAGTATTACTATCTTTTGCTTTTCAAGTTCTATTGTAAGGTTTAGAAGTTTTCCTGGTTGGATTAATGTATTTATGTTAAAGGTTCCAATGTATGTAGGTGTTTTAAGTGGAAGTTTGCCAGAGAGATCCGACTTTCTCTGATGTAATCGTGTAAGTATATATATGATGACTTTTGAACGCTATTAAGGTAAATACATTGTTTGTTCTTTATCAAAATCTTTCATTTGCTAACTATGCGTACCACTAGTTAGTGCCTTCAGTAGTTAGAATCTCTTATTTAGCTGTAAGTATTGGCGCTCGCTCAATTGCAGTAGTTCGAGTAACAAAGATTTTTCTGAGATAAGTGATTAATGAAAGGTATAGGTTATTGTTAGTCATGGCCATTCTTTTGTAGGGATTATTGAAAGTCATAATTTTTCAAAGGGGGTGTTACATATGTCAAATTACTAATGACTGTGCTGGTAAACTTCTACGTTATTTGATACAAAGACAGCTGAGTAAAACAACATACTCAGACAGTTCTCTCTTTATTTATTCTGATCATCACTAAACTGACACACAATATTTTTTTAGCGCAACGCAATCTGACTTTCAATAATCTCTACAAATGAATGGCCCTGACAAACAATAACCTATACCTTTCATGAATCACTCGAACTACTGCAATCCTGGGAGCGCCAATACTCCCAGGTAAATAAAAGATTGTAACTACTGAAGGCACTAACTACTGATAGGCTCAAAAAATGGTTCAAATGGCTCTGAGCACTATGGGACTTAATATCTTAGGTCAAAAGTCGCCCAGAACTTAGAACTACGTAAACCTAACTAACCTAAGTACATCACATACATCCATGCCCTAGGCAGGATTCGAACCTGCGACCGTAGCGGTCGCGCGGTTCCAGACTGAAGCGCCTAGAACCGCTCTGCCACACCGGCCGTAGTCATAGACATAGTTAGCAAACGAAAGATTTTGATAGAGAACAAACGATGTATTTACTTTAATAGCATTCAAAAGTCATATATAATTTTGTGACATCCAATTAAACAAATTTCCTTTTTCTGACGGACACACGTCCAGATAGTCCGCTCAAAACGTTCACATCCAACTGCCAAACACTACAATAGCGAATATTCCAGCAATGCCAACCAGCCACAGACTGCACACAGCACAGTCAGTGATTTTCATACACAGCACTACATGGCGTTACTAACATATAAACCTAAACAGCCTACCTACAGTGTATTCGTAAAACTTCTTTGATTATTCCGATAACTGAGGAAGGAGTGGGCAGTACCAGCCACGTTCTTTTCGAGACAGATGTAGCTCATTCACATGCATTCGGCGCCTTTTTAACAGCAAAGGCCGCAATGCAGCACTCGTCTTCAAGCACAAAGGCGTCACGGTATCCATCCCACCCTGGGAGGTTAAACTTTAACCTACTTCTTCCATAGTACAGATTCTAACCCGGCCTAACATCGTTGGCGCAACCAAAAACTGACGAAGGAGATCGGACGCACAGCCGCTGTTGGCCGATGTTATCGGGCGACTTCTGGCGATAGCGTCTGACGAACGCTGTAGGTGCCACTGCGAAAGCACTCTAACAGAATGCTTAGCGGGTGTCCAGCAATGATAAACAGCTGACAGCCGCACCACCGCCCGATCACGGCCCTCTGAAGTGCGTGGCAGAGGGTACTTACTTTACATTGTTCCAGTTATTAAGGTCGCGTATGGAGCGCGGGAAGAATGACTGCAGCGAGCAGACGGCGACGCCGCCTTGCAGGCGGTGCCAAGGCTGCTGCCCTGCACAAGCTGCGGCTGCACCACGTCACACGCGGCTGACGTCATCGGACAGGGGCCACCTGCCCAGGAGAAAGCTGTGCTGGTGCAGAGAGGACTCAGCCCGCCCGCTGACTACTGCATGCAAATGCTCCCCTTCTGCAAAAATTATTTGCTTTAGTCTACTGTCGCACTTTTATTTTGCCTACTGTACCGTTGCCAGGTCATCATCTGATCAAAAAAAAAACACAGAACATAGTTAAAATATAACAGACAGTAACATGAAAACGAGACAGATGGAAAAAAAGTAAGTAAACTACACTACTGGCCATTAAAATTGCTACACCACCAAGATGACGTTTTACAGACGCGAAATTTAAGCAACAGGAAGAAGATGCTGTCATATGCAAATGATTAGCTTTTCAGAGCATTCACACACGGTTGGCCCCGGTGGCGACACCTACAACGTGCTGACATGACGAAAGTTTCCAACCAATTTCTCATACACAGACAGCAGTTGACCGGCGTTGCCTGGTGAAACTTCGTTGTGATGCCTCGAGTAAGGAGGAGAAATGCGTACCATCACGTTTCCGACTTTCATAAATGTCGGATTGTAGCCTATCGCGATTGTGGATTATCGTATCGCGACATTGCTGCTCGCGGTGGTCGAGATCCAATGACTGTTAGCAGAATATGGAATCGGTGGGTTCAAGAGGGTAATACGGAACGCCGTGCTCGATCCCAACGGCCTCGCATAACTAGCAGTCTTGATGACAGGCATCTTATCCCCATGGTTGTAACGGATCGTGCAGCCACGTCCCGATCCCTGAGTCAACAGCTGGGGACGTTTGCAAGACAACAACCATCTGCAGGAACAGTTCGACGACATTTGCAGCAGCATGGACTATCAGCTCGGAGACCTTAGCTGCGGTTACCCTTGACGCTGCATCACATGCAGGAGCGCCTGCGATGGGGTACTCAACGACGAACCTGGGTGCACGAATGGCAAAACGTCATTTTTTCGGATGAATCCAGGTTCTGTTTACAGCATCATGATGGTCGCATCCGTGTTTGGCGACTTCGCTGTGAACGCACATTGGAAACGTATGTTCGTCATCGCCATACTGGCGTATCACCCGGCGTGATGGTGTAGGGTGCCATTGGTTACATGTCTCGGTCACCTCTTGTTCACATAGACGGCACTTTGAGCAGTGGACGTTACATTTCAGATGTGTTACGACCCGTGGTTGTACCCTTCATTTGATCCCTGCGAAACCCTACATTTCAGCAGGATAATGCACGACTGCATGTTGCAGGTCCTGTACGGGCTTTCTGGATATAGAAGCTGTTTGACTGCTGCCCTGGCCTGCACATTCTCCAGATCTCTCACCATTTGAAAACGTCTGGTCAATGGTGCCCGAGCAACTGGCTCGTCGCAATACGCCAGTCACTACTCTTGATGAACTGTGGTATCGTGTTGAAGCTGCGTAGGCAGCTGTACCTGTACACGCCATCCAAGCTCTGTTTGACTCAATGCCCAGGTGTATCGAGGCCGTTGTTACGGCCAGAAGTGGTTGTTCTGGATATTGATTTCTCAGGATCTATGCACCCAAATTGCGTGAAAATGTAATCCCATGTCAGTTCTAGTGTAATATATTTGTCCAATGAATACCCGTTTATCATCTGCACTTCTTTTTGGTGTAGCAATTTTAATGGCCAGTATTGTATTATTTCAAAAGAAGCGGACATAACTGTTATGCATTTATCCAACTTTGAGACAAGACGGTCAATGCCTTCATGCAAACATGTCTGCGGCTGGCTACGGAACCATGATTTTCCCCAGATGTGCACCTCTTTGTCCGAAGTAAATTGACAGCCACGAATATCTTTATCCTGGGCTTTAAAAAAATGAAAATCGTATGGGGAGAGATTGGGACTCTATAGAGGATGTGTAAGGGCTTCCCAGAGAAACTTCTTCACCGTACTCGAAACAAAATGCTGCAAAAGAACGATGCCATCTGTCAACATTCCTGGGCTTTTGGAGTTGATTTTCTTATGGGTGATCCCCTACAAGTCACTTTAGTAGTCCCCTGTCGCAGTGTCGCTACAGTAAACGTTTAGACGATAAATGTGAAAAGTAACTGAGCGGGCATGGATGTGTGTGATGTCCTTAGGTTTAAGTAGTTCTATGTTCTAGGGGACTGATGACCTCAGATGTTAAGTCAAATAGTGCTCAAAGCCATTTTTTCTTTTTTTTAAGCTTAGCTAAACAACAGCCTAGGACGATTCTGCAGTTACGATTTTACGTGGGGGGCCAGTATATTTACTGGCCTGCCAATCTCTCTAAAAATACCGCCTGTACAAGAAAAGGTATGGTATGTAAACGAAATCACTCTGTTTCCTATAAATCCTTATCAATCATTTGCTATACACTTGTGGATAAAGTCTTCGTTGACACTTTTCGATTTTTGCCGTTCTTTTCGTATCTCGTGCAATCCATCAAAGAACTTCTAAGGTCCATTTACCTTTCCTTCGTCAGGTTACACCGCCTGCCCACTGCCACTCGTTAGTCGTCACGATCAGTTCACCTCACACACACCAGTCTGAACTCTGGTCCACTTGTTTGTTTTCCTGTTTCTCCTACTCACTTCTCACTTGTAAGTCCCCATGGTCGTTGAGGAACCCTTAATTTCTGCATGTCTAGAAAGGTATGTCCGTTCCACACTCGGTAAATAATCGTTGGGTGCAGATATGGGAATCCTGCGCTGTCATCCTGGCAAACGTCATAGTAGAGATGGTTTACCGTTGCCTTCTCCCCAGCCTGTTATTAAATATGAGATATAATATCAATTTGACTGGAATACTCTCTTTCAATTTGAGTGGAATACTCTCTTTCAGATTCTAAAGGTGGCAGGGGTAAAATACAGGGAGCGAAAGGCTATTTACAATTTCTACAGAAAGCAGATGGCCATTATAAGCGTCGAGGGACATGAAAGGGAAGCAGTGGTTGGGAAGGGAGTGAGACAGGGTTGTAGCCTCTCCCCGATGTCATTCAATATGTATATTGAGCAAGCAGCAAAGGAAACAAAAGATAAGTTCGGAGTAGGTATTAAAATCCATGGAGAAGAAATAAAAACTTTGAGGTTGGCCGATGACATTGTAATTCTGTCAGAGACAGCAAAGGACTTGGAAGAGCAGTTGAACGGAATGGACAGTGTCTTGAAAGGAGGATATAAGATGAACATCAACAAAAGCGAAAAGAGGATAATGGAATGTAGTTGAATTAAATCGGGTGATGCTGAGGGAATTAGATTAGGAAATGAGACACTTAAAGTAGTAAAGGAGTTTTGCTATTTGGGCAGCAAAATGGCTGATGATGGTCGAAGTAGAGAGGATATAAAATGTAGACTGGTAATGGCAAGGAAAGCGTTTCTGAAGAAGAGAAATTTGTTAACATCGAGTATAGATTTAAGTGTCAGGAAGTCGTTTCTGAAAGTATTTGTATGGAGTGTAGCCATGTATGGAAGTGAAACATGGACGATAACCAGTTTGGACAGAAGCTTTCGAAATATGGTGCTACAGAAGAATGCTAAAGATTAGATGGGTAGATCACATAACTAATGAGGAGATATTGAATAGAATTTGGGAGAAGAGGAGTTTGTGGCACAACTTGACTAGAAGAAGGGATCGGTTGGTAGGTCATGTTCTGAGGCATCAAGGGATCACCAATTTACGTAGTACTGGAGGGCAGCGTGGAGGGTAAAAATCGTAGAGGGAGACCAAGAGATGAATACACTAAGCAGATTCAGAAGGATGTAGGTTGCAGTAGGTACTGGGAGATGAAGAAACTTGCACAGGATAGGGTAGCATGAAGAGCTGCATCAAACTAGTCTCAGGACTGAAGACCACAACAACAACAACATAATATCAATATCGAATATCGACTACTGAAGCAATGTCGATTGCGTCACCTAGGAACAGCTGCTTTAATCGAAAATGGAATCCCGTAAATTCCATTTTTTATACCTAAGACATGCTATTTAACAACAACACAACATTGTTGATTGCTTGCTGATTCCATAGATACCAATCATCCTTCGGAAACCGCATTGCAGATTCCTCTAAGAAATCCTTATTTTTAACGTTAATACTAACGTGAACATTTAAGTTAAGCTATTACCAGACTGTTGTTACTGTGAGTAGTGGTTGAGTTGTGCTTTCACACTTCACGAAATGGTATCCGGGGCATGGATTGTAGCATTGTCCTCCCTGCGGTCATGATACGATCCCTTCTGGCATACTTTCCCTCTAAAACTGTGTGTACATGTGGCGCAGTTCGGTCCTTCTCAGACATCTGAATTCGTCGCTTCTACTGCTTTATTCTGTGCCTCTTTAGCTTTGTTCTGTCATTCCTCGATGACGATATTGTATGCTTTCGTATTTGGTAGGTCGAATGTCTAATATCTTCAAGGAAGAACGATTCCTGCGGTATTTCGAATGTTGAAACGAGTGAAATTCATCACCCCACATTTCGCCCCATGAATTGAGGATCTATCACCGTTAACACCAGTAATAGTATAAGATGTTTCATAGGGAACCTATTCATTTGGCTAATTGCAAAATTGTTTCATGTATTAACAAAGGAAGTCGTAGTGCAACGTTAAAATTCAGTTACACGACTGTTATCCAAAGCAACATTTTCTCAAATGATGATGGAGGACAGAATATGTGTCTTGCATTTACAGCTGTAACCCGAACCTGTCAGTTGAATTACTGTTTGCTACGGTATGTACCAAAATATTAAATTCTCCGTAACTTCGGAAATATTAGAGAATTCCAAAATCTAAAACCAGTTTTCGAATCAACACAAAAATTTCTTTCAGATGAGGTATTTTACACATCATTTCGCATTGTTTTAAATTTCGTAAAAACTGCATTTATTTTATTTTGCTAAGAAGGCAAAACGGTTTGGGGAAATAATAGTGAGTTCAAGTATGATTGCTACCACTTTAACACACATTCCAATAAATTTAAAATACAAAGGAAAAACTCATTTGTGTTAAAACTAAGAGAAATTAAAATAGCGCTAGGCAGCAAACAGCTTTATTCTACTACGAATTTCATATTTGTGCTTCGTTTTTGCTACCTAACATCCCTTAACCTGGTGGGGAGACAGGAGTTTAGAAATAGATTTTGGAGAGACGCCAAAAGGCAGTTAAGAGTGAGTTGAAGTTGTGTCAGGTCGCGTATACGTACAATACTTTTATGTCTGCGAATGTAATCCAAATGTAGGTTGGCAACGGTGCAAATACCTGGCCGATGTCTGTTGGCACTGTGAAATTCCTTTCTGATTTGTGTTTATGTAATAAATACTGTGACGTGGAGACATGTTTTGGCTTATTCGCATTTAAATGACGCATAGCACAAGCGAACTCCGGGGCCAGAACGCTGGAATGGACTGTAGTCAGTTTAATAACTCATCACATGTTACTGATGAAGTCCCCTAGCTGGATCTGTGGCATCACTGAATGGAGGCTCATAGTGTTTTATCAGTCTCGAGCATAGAAAAAGGTGACAAGTGTCGAGGAGGTAACAGTTTCGCGTGGATGACTGTGTTGAATGCTTGTACAGTTAGTGATTGTGTTGTTCTGATCGAAGGGGAAGAATATGGGGAGACACACCGCTGACGCATAGCCTGTTTCTCTCTAAGAGCGCCAAGGGCATCGCAGAGCCTGGCGTTCTTGTCTGACAGACGAATTACGATCAACAGTGTCACATACTTTTAATCCAGAACATTGGCGGAAAGTCTGGTGATCAGGAACTTCACGTCTCCACCTCTCCTCACCTTGAGAGCCAAGTACTAGCGACGAAAACTTCTTCCTCCACCAGTGTTCGCAGGGGCTGCGTCTGATTCGAGCGCCACGACACAACAAGTGTGAACGAGCGATCTTTGATTTGAGCCGGGTTGCTGACGGCAAACTTTCTTTCCCAGCGACACTAGAGGCTTGATTTTCAAAGCCCTATTTACTTTCCCAAAAGCATTCCAGGCCACGTTTACTCATCTTTTCAATTCTTTTCCTACTCATTCTGTCATTGTTTTACTGCTTTAATTGTAACAACTCATCCATTGCTATTATTACTTCATTAGTAATTGGTACCATTTTGTTGTCGACATGGCGGTTATATGCTATTTTAGTTTTATTGTAGTCTACTTTAAGTTTTTTTAAACTTCGTCTTTTACGTTATTCCATATGTTGCCGACGTTTGTCTGCACTTGAGGGAAACCCTGTGACATCGTCAGCAAATGATGGTTGATTTTGTAACATGTGCTGCTTCCTCGTTTGCCGATTTGCACCATTCACAAACTCTTGACTGATGACGACAATTTTGGTGAAATAGAATCTCCTTGTTTGAATACGGATCGATTATGAATATTGTCTCTATCCTTGCGAAGTCTAATGGAAGTTGTAGAACTGACATAGATATTCCTTAGTATATTAACTTAGATTGATGCAATACCTTATTTCTCAAGGGCTGTCAGCACAGATTTTGTTTACACTTACTCTAAAAGTGTTCTAAAATGCTTTGAATCTCGGACAAAGTACAATTTAGTTCACCGATTTGCAAACGGTCCATTGTGCGATATCCACTAATACCAGATTGTTCCTCCGCCGTAATCTGTGAAGTTGGTGATAATTTTAATGAATATCTTGCACATTACTGATAACCGGCTCATAGGTCTCTGGTATTCTATGTCCTCTCCGCTCCTTTACGGTAAGCAAAATAACAGCATTGTACCAGTTTTGAGGCATTGCCTTATTTCGATACCATTCTCTAAATAATTTTGTGGGTTTTTTTGGACAACTTTTCCTCCATCTGTAAGAATTTCTGTTAGATACCATCACCTCCCAACGTTTTGCCATTATGTATATCACGAATGACGCTACACGCTATGCCTAACGGTACATGTAGAATGTCATCATTTTCTTTGTTGTCTTTCTGCGTTCTTGATTCATCTCTTGAACTACAAAATCGTTTGAAGAAACTCAGGAATTCTTGTAAAGTTTTCTCTGTGACATTAGTTACTGCGCCGTACGTCATCTTTTCGAATACTTCAATTGTTTCTCCAGTCACTTACTCATTGTGTCTTCTCATATCCTCTTATACACATTTAGGAACTGTTTTGTTTAATTCATCATATTTTATAGTATTCCAAATATAGAATGAGATTTTCACTCTGCAGCGGAGTGTGCGCTGATATGAAACTTCCTGGCAGATTAAAACTGTGTGCCCGAGTTCGAGTCTCGGTCGGGCACACAGTTTTAATCTGCCAGGAAGTTTCATTCCAAATATAGCTCGAAACTCGTGTCTTCTTTTTAATAACTGCCTTGTTCCTTGTTCCCTCCTTACCCGCAACGTCTGTGCTGCCCACGTGTGTACCTTTGCTAAATAACCGTCCCTTTTGTTTATGTCAGTGTGACCTACATTTTCTAACATTCTGAACTTGTGCTTTTGTGTAACCTAGGTTACCTGCACATTCTGATAAATTAAAGTATTCAAAACTAGTTACCCTTCGAACAAAAAAAAAAAATGTTTTTGCGACTACTTTTCAGATCGTACGCTGTCAAGCCACAAAATGTATAAAAGCAAAGCAGACTGTGCGATCCCATCTTTAAAATCAATGCAGTTTCAAGTGAGCAATGACAACAAAATAAAGAGTTACATGTTATGGTTTTTAGACCTAATATGAAAAACTAACTAAAAGTTTTCAATAATATTTTCTAACAATAAAACGAGACCCAATGAAGACGACACATAGATGTCGGAACACGTTTGGGCAAAGAATAAAAAAAGAAAGCATAGTGTTTGGTAGAACTTAGGGTTTAAAAATCCCAGTTAATGAATACATAGTTTGCTTGCAGATCCAAGAAAAATGCTGCCGCATATGAGGAAATATAAGCTGGTCGATATATATTCATTTAATTAAATTTCATTTCATGCCAGCTTTATCCTTAAAAACTGAATTAATTTTGAGGAGATTTGTATCAAGTTTCAGTGAAGACACGAGTACCATTCCATCTACAATAGTTACACGCTACTAAAAATTTTGTTGGAAACCATCATCTCCTCATGTAAACTACCAGTGTTTTGATACTGATAGAGTTTATGTGATTCAGTTACTGACTTGTTATACGACTGAATGAGAACTGCTTGGGAGTGTGAAGCTAACGGGTGCATTAAATAAGTCACGTTGCCAACAGATTTCAATTAAAGAAGCACATAGCAATAGGTACATTTCTATATTTTTCACAACTATGCAGCTTTCTTGCTGCTGCGACAAATCGCTGCCGGCCGCGGTGGCCGAGCGGTTCTAGGCGCTACAGTTTGGAACCGCGCGACCGCTAAGGTCGCAGGTTCGAATCCTGCCTCGGGCATGGATGTGTGTGATGTCCTTAGGTTAGTTAGGTTTAAGTAGTTCAAGGGGACTGATGACCTCAGAAGTTAAGTCCCACAGTGCTCAGAGCCATTTGAACCATTTTTGACAAATCGCTTATGGTGTGTTTTAAATTAGGTGGAAAACGACATTAAAGGCCCGAAGTAGCCGACACTGTCGTGAAAAGTACTGTCTGCAGCCATCCATCGCAGCGATCCGTACTTCATACAAAAATCACGTGCAAACTATGAAATACGTTTATGGTACACATCTCTATAATGTATCTAAGCACGTCAAGATTCTGTTCTTAAATTAAATTAGGGACAGAGTTAAGTTTTTCTCGAAATAGGCTAAATTTTCGCGGCCGAATCGTTCCCTACTTGAGGACTGGCAAGCGCAATGCTTTGGGCAGTGGGAACCCCCTGGTGTACTGCTGGTCGCAGGAGGTCAGCCCGCTACCTGTCAAATGACAACTCCTTCTAATCAGACTGTAAGTCTGAGTTACAGATACAACCATGAAGGAAAGTATTCGTACACCGTCGCTCATGTAGAATAACTTTAATCATTGGAACTAAAGATCACAACCACAGATGTTATTTGGTAAACTAACAATACGGCGTTTCCTTCCTGATCTGTACATATAAAAATATTAACTGAATTAGCCTTCTACAACAAGTGAATGAAAGTTTGTATTCATACATACAAAAAAAATACAGTATATATAAATATGATGGCAGTATTAATACTTTTTAGGCATTTCTCTTGTGTGCATCACTTCTGTTAGCTTCTTTGGCATGGAATGATCAAGTTTTTTCTAGTCTGTGGGGTAATATATTGTCATGCTTGTTGCAGGCATTGTTCTAGAGCAGTCTTACTTCGTCTTTCACGTTTCCTGACCATTCTTTCAAGCGTACTCCAAAGATATTCAATTGGATTAGCGTATGCCCACTGTACTGGAAACTTGAAAACATAGGGAGTATGGTACAACAAAAGGCGAACAATCTACGCAGTATAAGTAGGGTCATTGTCTTGTTGGAAGTGTTAATGTGTACCTAAACGCCAGCTATCAATACTTTTTTCCACATTTTGCTTTAAGATATTTAAATTCTGAAATACATTCATTTTATCTTCAACAAAAACAAGATGCCCGACACCACATGCAGCCGTACATCTCCATGCCATAATACCTCCACCACCACACTTTACTGTGCGTTGAATGTATTTGGGAACCAGCTCAGTATTTGGTCATCTCCACACCAAAATTCTGCCATCGCTTATAAATATATTGGAGTACATTTACTTCCTTATGTGATCAGTACCTTGTCCCAGAACCCTGTGTTCTTGCTTATATCTTTTCAGGCCATTTCAGGTCTCAATTTCTTGTCCTTCTTGCTAATGTATAGTTTTCTTCTATATGCCGTAGCTCCATAACCTGCAGTCATTGACGTGATTTCCATCCTGAACTCAGTATTACGTGTAGACAATGTAGAAGCCTTCAATCTAGCATCTTTTTTGACCATCTCTATGAACTTATTTCGATCTCTTTGTTTTAGCTTCTGTGGTCGATCGCTTATTTCGCTATTAATGAATTTCTGTCTCTCAATCGTTATATTATGGACTGTTCTTCCAATAATATCAGTTATTTCTGAAAATAATTTTCTCTTTTCGTACTGGGAGATAACTACATACCTTTTCTCTACAGTTGTTCGCTTCCCTTTGCAGCCCAATTTGCTGCTGCACGGCATTCACCGTCTGTCAAAATCAACATGCACGATGTGCAGCTTTCCACTGAACATATTCCTTGCTGCAAGCGGTTCGTTGGTCGTTTCTGTATTTACATTTCTGATAGTGTACTAATACTTTTTTCCTCACAGTGTGAAGTCAGCTGGTACAGAATTTTTATGTACTTTTTGCAGAAGGCTAATTTAGTGAATCCTTTTATGTGTACAGATTAGAAAGGAAATCCCATCCTGTTAGTTTGGCAAATAATAGCTGTGGTTGTTACGACAAGTTGAAAAATGAGAGTCAGGGAGTGAAAGGGTGATATATATGTGCGTGTGATAAACCCCTTCCCTCCAAAATTTCTCTCCTTCATAGCTCCTCTGCGTACCACGGATGTTGTGTCACTGATCTCATTGCAGTACACACGTGGTGCCTAATCGCATCCACCGCCCTGAGTCGAATACATAAGTTCTAATTAATGTTCCCCAACCTGCAGTCTTCTACAGTTGTTGTCCCCTTCTCAGAAAACAGCATGTAGGTCGTGAATCCGTTATCTTGAGGCTGTAAGACACTCGTAGCGAGAAATTGATATTATGTAATAATTAAATTTCCAATTAGTTTGTTTATATGGGATGCCACTCGCTTTTTATTGACAGAACACGACAAACAGCACAATTAGATTCCACTTCAGAACCACAAATAATTTCCATTCTTCAATAAAATAATGAACTGCGTATTTCCGCAGTTAGTATCATACTGTTCTCAACTATATGTCCAAATAAGAAGAGTTTGACAATAAAGTCATAACACTGACTGCCGCAGACAATATGTCCGTCCTCCGAGATTACCCAACCAGCTCTTAGATTTATAAACCATATATTGCTAACAAAGTGTTAATTGACACTGACCGCGGCAGACAACATGTGTGTCCTACGACGCTGCCGAATCCAGTTAGGAGCGATCCGAAGATCTCCGAAGTGCTTCGTCTGCTTTATCGTCTAGCATTTGTTTAATATTACGTTGGTTATTAATACTTGTGAAATTATGGAATGATAGCACGCTATTGAGAGATGCTTTAATTTGAAATGCACGTAAATACCCTGTTCAGTTTTTCTAATACGTGTTAACAACAGAAGATTTTCATTTTGGCGCACAACTTCCGAACGCAGCAGCCAATCGCAGAGAAGAACCACAATTTAGGCGGTCTTTCTCACAATACATGTACCGAACAAACCATCTGTCATCGGTATCTCACACCACATTACATCTTGCCACTGCTGTCTTCTCAACTGCTCTCAGAAGAGCTTCTTATACCTGAATATGATGGCTGGAAAGCCAGAGATCTTTAGTTCTAATAAATAAAGTTATTCTACATGAACAGCCCTGTATGAATGCTTTTTTCCATGGTTATAAGTATAAGCGATCTGAGTCGTCACGTACTAGTGGTGGAGTAACAGTTGAATGGGGTAATAAAAGCATGACTGACAGGGGGAACTGGCTCCTTTGTGATTCATATCATTAGTGGCGCTAGCGGCAGTGTTGTTCGCAATTAATGGAACAGCAATATATGGCTGTTTCGTACTTGCCAGTAAAACTTGAACACATAATGTGCACGAGCGATTTACTAAATGAGGCTCTGCCGCAAGCAGTTTGGAACTGCTGGACAGAGATGGTCACAAACGATGTCGTGGCTTGCTTGCTAGCAAACCTCGCAACCTTGGCAGTGGCTAGCAGGAAGTGTCGGTTGGGCTGGCGGAACAAAAGGCAGGCTGGCGGCTTGAGCTGCCAGCGCCGGGGAATACCTGCGCACTTGCTAACTAAGCCAGCCACCTGCGCCTGCGGCTGCTTTCCAATGCAGCGACCTAGTTACCAGCAACTGTACTCGCAGCCAGTCAGTACTCTCTGCCCAAAGGGGCCCCGCGGGAGGGACGCCGGTTATCGATGAAACAACCGGTTTTCGTCAGTTAAAACTTCCGGGCTGAGAGGCCGTGCTCGGTGTATAAAACTGCTTCCTAACGTTTTGTCTCCAACTGCGAGAGCTTCTTCTGAGGGAAAACGGCTACTGCCACTAAAGCCGGCTTCACACACGTAACAAAACTGGCACCTCAGCTTGTGGCTTTCTGTAGAGGAATCGTGAGCTACCGATCACACAGGATGCCACAAATTTTACATAGTTGCATAGTTTTCTATACGGCGTCAATTGAAATGATGTGTGTGGGTACAAATGTTACAGTGCAATTTATGGCATTAGAGCTGCGACAAGATTTAAATACCAGGAAGGCAAACCCAGATGTTGGACCAGAAAATAGATTTCGCAGTGGTATGAATCAGATACCAAAAAACACATTCACAAAAGAAATAAAACTCAAAGGCGAAAATGCTGTCTGCAATGGCAAATGGTTCAAATGGCTCTGAGCACTATGGGACTTAACATCTGTGGTCATCAGTCCCCTAGAACTTAGAACTACTTTAACCTAACTAACCTAAGGACATCACACACATCCATGCCCGAGGCAGGATTCGAACCTGCGACCGAAGCAGTCGCGCGGTTCCGGACTGAGCGCCTAGAACCGCTAGGCCACCGCGACCGGCGACTGCAATGGCAAACTAAACCACAAGTGGCCGGTAAATATCACTTACAGACAACGCCTCTCTTCCAACATTTTTGCGCCTCATTCTATTTGCTGATAACTAATTTTTGATTAAATAACTACCATATCACACTCGTGGTCAACTTCCCACATATAATTCACGATTTATGCGATTTGGTTACATATATTAATTTTATTTATTTATTCAAACAAAAATCGTTTAAGACTGTGGGATATGTCATAGTTTTGCAAATATTGCCCGCTCACACACAAACACACACACACACTGCAGCTGACCACTGTTTTCGCTTTTTCAGTAATAAAATTAAAACACACTGAAATTGAATGGAGTCTAGCAGCAACTACTCCACAGTAACTAGACATAATGCTCATGTTTCGAAACACTGCCACCAGGGAGCAGTGGTGGAAGGAAAGTTGCACAACATAGTACAATCAAATTGAACTTTTTGTGGCATGACAAACGTTGCATCTCTTTCAGTTGCGCCACTAAAAACTGGGCGTTCATACATGTAACTGCCGTATGCCACTAGCTGTGGCGACACTTCTGTAGCATCTTTGAACCTGGCTTAAGGTTTGAGGCACTCTCGTATTTATACAGTGAAACAGAACGAATCATCCTAGACAAAAAACAGTTGTCGTTAAAACCTTGGTTCACAGAGCCAACAAGATCTGCGAGGCAGTTACTTGCAGGATGAATTAAATTACTTGCGGTCGGCCATTAAGAAAAATGGATATGCACTCGATCAAAGAAGAGAATGAGCCGGAAATACTGAGCACCTACGGCCGCCACCTGAACAAGTTTTTCTCCCGTTCATAGTAAAATTACGGATCGCATCGAGAAAGTTTTCGCCAAGTATGGGGTCGAAGCGACCTTTAGATCTACCAGGAAGATTGATGGATATTTAGAAAAGCAAAAGATACACGGCAGCCCCTGGCAATACTTGTGGTATATGAAATTCCTTGCAGTTGCAGGCAAGTGTATATCAGAACTAACAAAAGAAGTGTCAACGCCCGCATACCCGAACACAAAAGGAACCGTTTTCTGGGACATACCGAAAAACAGAACATGTTTTTTGATATGGGAACCACGAAGTAAAACTCAGTGAGACGAGCGTTTTAGCAAGGGCATCGCATTATCATGCACGCACGTATAGAGAAGCGATAGAAATTCATAAACACCATAATAATTTTAATAGAAAAGAAGAAGGTTTGAAGTGGTATAAAATATGGATGTCGACTTTGCGCCATCAGGTGTTGAGGAACTTGTTTTTGTTGAAGGTAACATGGGTAAATTTCAAGATTTAAACATCATAAAGGAAAATTTGCAAAAAATATCGATAGCTTGACTGTAGGTACACATTACTACTTTCAACAGGATAATGACAACGGAAATTGTTCGTCTGTGATTATTCTTACGCACACCCCATGTTCTCAAGTTTCCTAGCACAAAGCGCTGTGCACAGTGCTGAAGGCACCATCAGAGGCCACAAATACTCAGAAAACAGTTAAATCTCAGAGGAGCTCAGGAAGCCGAACTGTTGAAACTTATCCACGCAACGGTAGTTGTCAATGCCTATGATGATGTCTGCAGCATTGGCAGACGAAACGTTAGGCAGGGGAATGCGCCTTGTATCACTACCCATATAACAAAATTCATGAAATATACAAATATCTGCCGTGGAAGTTTTCATTGGATGATCTTCAGTGCAGTTTGTATCTATGCAGTTCTTATTCATTGATTGCGCATATGTTTCAGCAACTTAAGTCAACGAGAAGTCATATTGTCATAGCCCCTGCGTCATGTTTCTGCATTGTTACCACAC
Organism: Schistocerca serialis cubense; assembly: GCF_023864345.2. Lineage (NCBI taxonomy): Eukaryota > Metazoa > Arthropoda > Insecta > Orthoptera > Acrididae > Schistocerca > Schistocerca serialis. The sequence goes on along the minus strand of NC_064638.1, from coordinate 868,817,711 downwards.
GAATGAGCAAGGTCTTGTCGAAAATCCAGGAGTACTGCACCACTTTGATGTCAGCCAGTCAGGCCGTTGGGTGCAAATTCAAGAGCCCCGCTAGAGACGATGTCGCTAAACGTGTTCTTCGTTTGGTTTTCTAAAACCGAATGACAGACAGATACAAAAATTGGATCTGCGGCTGTAGCAACAATCAAATACGAGTCAAATGTTGAGCAGTTATGCGTACTATCATCTACCATATGAGAACAATTGACACTAATTGTATCTGACACTGTATAATTGTGTCTGGTGAGTCGCTTGAATTTGCGTGCTCAACGGCCTGATCGACTAACTTAAATTCTAATTAACTCGGAAACGGCGCACTGACCAATATCTACGAGCTACGAGCTGCCATCAACCATCCCAACGCAGTGGTGTATTACGAACTCTCGTTGATAGGACCAGATCCAGCCTAGCTATCTCCGCCCTGTGTTTGTCCTGACCGGGTACCCTGATAAGCACTTCGACCGGCAAGCACTAAACGTCAACAACACCCAGAAGAAATGGAGAATTCCACGAAATAAAAGAGGACTTCACAATATGTAATAGTAACCATAGCCGTATTGACAAACAAATACTGAACGAAGCGCAAAAAGGCCATTTATACAACGCTTCTCCGTCCTCTTCAAGAGTACTGTTGCGCGGTGTGGTGTCCGTAACAGATAGGATTGACGGAGGACATCGAAAAAGTTCAAAGAAGGGCAGCTCGTTTTGTTTCATTGCGAAATGAGGGAGAGTGTCTCGGGGATATGATGAGCAAGTTGTGGCAGTCATTAAAACAAAGGCGTTTCTCGTTGCGGCGAGATCTATTCACGAAATCACCAAATTTCTCCTCCGAATATGAAAATATTTTGTTGGCGACTACCTACATAGGGAGAAATGATCATCGTAATAAAAATTCAGAGCTCTCACAGAAATATTTAAGTGTCTCTGTTTTTCCTGCGCGCTGTTCGAGAATGGAACGATAGAGAAATACACGGTAAATGTAAATGTCGTGTGACTAGGGCCTCCCGTCGAGTAAACCGTTCGCCGGGTGCAAGTCTTTCGATTTGACGCCACTTCGGCGACTTGCGCCTCGATGGGGATGAAATGATGATGATTAGGACAACACAACACCCAGTCCCTAAGCGGAGAAAATCTCCGGCCCAGCCGGGAATCGAACCCAGTCCCTTAGGATGGACATTCTGTCGCGCTGACCACTCAGCTACTGGGGGCGGACAAATACACGGTGAGTCAAAAAGAACTTCACGACTTTGGAGCGATATAGAAACTTATTGAGATAAATTACAGAATCGGTAACTGTGTCATTTTGTAGAAAACAACCTCCGGGCAGGCCTACAATTTACTCTCGGCTCAAGAACTTTGTTGAGACAGGTGTTCACTGCGACGTGATAAATCACCAGGCCTTCTTCATCGAGAAAACTGTCACTGGTATTGTGTATCTGGATATGCTTGAAAATTCCGCAGATCGCTGAAGATGATCGAGATGGGATGGTTTACTGCCAGCAAGACGATGTACCACCTCACTTCCTCACGGGTAGTTCGAGGTTTCCTCCACAATCACTTCTCAGGTCGGTGGACTGGCCGTGAAGGGGTCGTCGCATAGCCACCTCGTTCCCCAGGCTCGACGCCACTGTATTTCTTTCTCTGGGGTTTCAGACCGTGTGTATGTTCCTAACCAACAAAACAATATAGCGAGCCTGAAAAATGGAATCTACGCTGCCGTTTGCACAATTTACGCTCGATTTGCTACAACGAGTGTGGGAAGAAACTGATTACCTGTGGGTTGTTCGCCGCATCACAAATGCTAGTCACATCGAACCAAAATGACACATGACCACTTTTATCAGAAAATTGAGGTTGTTTGCTACAAAATGACACAATAAATTTCTATATCATTCCAAAGTTGTAAAATCCTTTTGGCTCCCCCTATATCTTGATGGTGGTTCGATGAACCCTCTGCCAGGGTAGTCATGTAGATGTAGAAGCCTACGTGAGTGTAAGGAGCTGTGAATCATTCTACGTATTCGAAAGTAAAATTTTATCCAGGAATCTGCCAAAAAAATCTTTAGAAACATATTGTCATCTTGCATTAAGTCAGTAAATCGATCAAAGCATCTATCCAATCACTCAGCGATCAAAATGGAAAATGACAGAGACGAGATCTAAATGCTAAATTCTATTTTCCAAAACTGTTTCACGGAGGAACATCGTGCTGCGACTCCTCCTTTCAACCTCTGAACGAATTATAAAATGATAATCACAAGTCAACAAATTAAAACTTTTCTTCTGCATTTGCTTTGTAAATGGGTGGATTTACGCAATTCCTGGGTGCTGAGTTCATTGATAATATCAGTTATTCTCTATGTCGTTACATTTCCTAGATACACAGCAGAATCAAAAACAGTACTGCCAAACACTGATGGAATTAAAACAAATAAGAAATACATATCCAGAGCGCGACTGCTACGGTCGCAGGTTCGAATCCTGCCTCGGGCATGGATGTGTGTGATGTCCTTAGGTTAGTTAGGTTTAAGTAGTTCTAAGTTCTAGGGGACTGATGACCACAGATGTTAAGTCCCATAGTGCTCAGAGCCATTTCAACCATTTTTACATATCCAGAACTTAAGAATTCAATGCTATTTAATATTTATATATGGACACGATGCCAACAGAAGATTTAAATTAGTTCGCAACATACTTTCAACTTTAATCTTCTTTGGTCTTCGAAAAATGTGACAACGATACTCTTTTTTTGCTTGCTGTCTGTGTCAGGAGACCTACAATAGTCGCCAGCAATCGAAGGCTACCAGTGACTTCGTAAGGGTGTTGCATCTTACGGATGTTTTGGCGAAATCGTTCACCGTTCTCATTGCTTACGATTCCCAAGTTTTCACGAAGAAAATCAATGTGGGAATTTAAAAAGCGAATTTTAAACGACATTCTACACCCCATGTTCTTGTAGTTGACTAACAGATCACTCACAATGAAAATATAGTTATCATCTCTTCTGTTGCCCAAAAAGGCCTTCGCAATTGCTTTGAAAGAAGACTAAGGAAGTAATTCGATATTTGTTTTGCTCTTTCATCAGTTTTCTTATTTGTGATTCAAAAAATATACCTACTTTCAGCTTCGCTTCACTCAATTTGTAAGCACAGTAAACAAGAAAATACGGAAAATAAACAGTAAAAAATACCTTAAAAACTCAAAAATCTTTTGCGCCAGAACATTTTGAAAGGTACTTTCGGGTTCTACACACGAAAATAGATACTAATTGATACACCAGATGCAAAATGGGTGTTGAGTAGTGAAGTTATCGAGATAAGTAATCCCGGGAGAAAACTAAATACGCCTAACAGAGGAAAAACAATGGGACTGACGGGAAACCTACACGTTTCTACATGGAGCATGCGTAAGAACTCTCGTAACAGCGGTCTGTCGTTGTTCGCTAGAGGAAAGAAGCGTTCCAAGTGATCGATAAAAAGAGCATGTCATTCCCATTTGTAAGAAGGGTCGTCTAACGGATGCACACAACTAATAAGTCTATATCGCTGAATCCAAACAGTTGTACAATTTAAAAACACGTTTTGTGTACACATACTGTTCCGTAGAAATCATCAGGGGTTTTGCAAACCAGTTCGTCCTCGAGACCCAAAAAATAACGGATACCTGCGCCCAGGTTGATAGCATATACCTTGATTTCTGGAAGGGGTTAGACACAATTCTCCACTAATGCTCAGTGAACAAAATACAAGCGTACGAAGTATCAGATCATCTTCATTATTAAATTGGAGAGGTCCTACCAAATAGAACACAGCACGTCGTCGTTAATGAATAGCGATCTTCTGACGTAAAAGCATCTTCGAGTGTATCATAACTGCCCACAGTGATCAAGGGTATAATATAATTAGTTCCTTGAGGCTGTACTTGGATGATGCTGTCGTATATAGAGAAGTCGCAAAGCTAGGAAATTATAACGAAAAGCAGGAAGATCTTCAAAGGATCGGTGCTTGATGCAAGGATTGGCGGTTGGCCCTCAACGTACACAGGAAGAAAGAGCAGTCTTTGTATCACTGCTGCTGAACAAACACTGAAAACAGACACATGCATTAAATGTCTGGGAGTATGCGTAATAGAGCGATTTGAAATAGAGTAATAGTACGAAAAGCAAATGCGAACCGAAGATTCTCTGAGAAATGATCAGAAAGTGTAGTCCACCACACATGAGGTAGCTTCCAGATCTCTCATTCCGGCAAGGCTTGGGTCTTGCTCCAAGCTTCGTAGTACTGATACAGAAAACAGAAGCTACAAAGAACAGTAGCGCATTTCGTCACTAGTTCATCTAGTAAGTACGAAAGCATCACGGATATGTTCACTCTACTCCAGTGCCAGAAGGTACAAGAGAGGCCACATCACGGTGTAGTTTACTCTTGAAATTCCGATAGCGTACATTCATAGAAGAGACAATTGACATTTTGCTGGATAGATCACAAAAGGTAAAATTAGAAAGATCCGATATCTCGTGGAGGTTTACAGTCGCTCCTTCTAGGGGAAGAAGGAGGGGGAATTAGAGATGGAGATGTAGACTTCACTGTCTTCATTCATCTATTAAAAGTCTTAATTTGTTTGTTAAGAAGTAGCCTGTTGCACCTAACTGTGAACAAAATGTGGTTCAGTTAAACTTGCTAGTTTTATAGTAACCACAACCTACTTGAAAGTTGTTGCAGTGCTTCAACGTAGGCACTGTGGACAACAGGGGTGTTCAAGCCGCAACCGGTTCATGAGACTCTCAAAATCCAGACAGGGACGGCTTAACTTTAGTGTTTGGCTTGTCTGGGAAGGACTGACCACGTAAAGTCTGACAGCAAGCAAGAGGAATGCTGCCACTTGAACGAAGCACAGGTATTCCCGTTACAAACTTCCCAACTCGGGAATGTAGACAAATACTTGAAACAGTTCGCTGGTGGGACTGCAGTCGGCTCTCGGAACTGTCACGATGAGACACAGTGCGAGAACAAGGCGGGAGTTCCCGGCTTACCCACTGGCCACCACAAGATCGGAAATTCTCACCCTTCAGGAAAACTGGGAGGCGCGGTTACGCGGTGTCAGTCAGTCATTGGGTAAGATTGCAAATTGAGTCCGACAAGAACGAAGCCGATACAACGGAAAATTCAGTGTCCTGAAAGACAGATTAAGGGAGACGAGTAGCAGAACTGCGAAGCAGCAGCAGCCAAGGGTAGTGCATAGTCATGCAGACGGACAGTGAAGAGACAGTGATTAGGCAGTGAGAGGCCAATAAGTTAGCAATGCAGAGTCAGATGAATCAGAAGAGACAGAGAATTTCCATTCTGGAAGCATGTCAACGTCTTGTCGCCTCAGTCTTCGTCAGATCCCTGCATTCATACTATTACGTATCGTACCTTTGTGACACATCCATTTTCGCTTCGTGTTGAGTGGAAAAAGTCTTGTGGTACGGAGGAATCGTTAGCGCCAGGATTTCACCCGGAACAAGTCCCGCCCACTCACCCCCGGTTTTCCCGGTCTTTGTTCGGCGCCTGGGCTTGGTTTCAGTTGACCCACGTGGTTTACCGCGTTTGGCTGCACTTGGAGTGAATGTTAAATTAATATCTTGCTAGGTCCTAAATTTTGCCACATACTTAAAAGACACGTTGCGAATAACGTGCACAGTTGGCCTCAGCTGAGTCAGGTACTTCCACAGCAAACATAAGAGAAAACAATTTAGCACTGAATTCTTTAAATACGAGAACTCAGTATTCAGATGAATAGCCTATGAAGAAACATACTTCTATGTGAGAAAAAGCACCCAAAGCTTAAACAGGAAAAACCTACCCTCAAAGAATAATTTGATTGGAGAAAGAGGAACCACGGTTTTTAGAACTCAGACAGTATATGCCAAACAAGCACCAGTGTTCACTATAATTCCAGAGGGCATCAAAATTACTTTGTTCTTGCTAGATCAATCCAGGCTGTTTTTGCGTGTTATTCACTGAATAGTTTTGCTGAAAAGTTTTAGGGGTGGAAGAAGCGCTGGCACAGCATGAAGGACGTTTTACAGCCGTGAAACACTGCAGCATTTATTTCCTTCTTAACTGCTCTGTGACAAACATACACATCATCATTATTATTTTTAAAAATGGTTTGAATGACATGAAATTAATTTATCTTTTGGTTAAAAATAGACATAACAAAGAATAACGACAGATTATTGTCCTGAGACGTTTGCAACAGCATATAGGACACTAATTACACAGGACCGCCACAATTCTTTATAACCTCGTTTATAATGCGCAAGTATGGCATTGGAAGAATTTAAAAGTTAAAATTCACCCATTACCGCTGCAAATACTAACGAAATATGTCATATAAAGCCCGCATCTCGTGGTCGTGCGGTAGCGTTCTCGCTTCCCACGCCCGGGTTCCCGGGTTCGATTCCCGGCGGGGTCAGGGATTTTCTCTGCCTCGTGATGGCTGGGTGTTGTGTGCTGTCCTTAGGTTAGTTAGGTTTAATTAGTTCTAAGTTCTAGGGGACTTATGACCATAGATGTTAAGTCCCATAGTATTCAGAGCCATTTGAACCATTTGTCATATAAGCAAATAACTTACTGCTTTCATTAGGCAGTTCTACTTCATGGCATTCTTATATTCTTTAATTTTCGTGAGCTACTATGAGGGTCTACATAAACAAAACGACTTTCACTTATTTATGTATAACGTTGATTTTAGACAACAGAGTTAGTCGACTGCATCCGCGGCTTTACTACCGACATGAGAGATTCGAAACCATTGTTTTCGCATTGTGTGTTTGCTCTGCTGTTTCTCTCAAATAAACGTACTATAATAAGTGAATTAGTTAATGAAAATTTGTCCGTATTGCCTTTCAATAACATCACGTTATTTTTTGTTTTCTACTGCTGGCGATGCTTTCAATCCTCTATAAATATTTTTATTTCTTTAATAATACGCATTCGTATTATATTACTATCCAGAAAGACTTAAATTTCTTATCATTACTAAATTTCATCACAGTGTAACATGTGTTGGACTGTGACGATAACAACTTTGATGTAACTTCCAGTTTGCTGAACTGACGGCTGTTTAGGGGAGGGCCTTCTACTTTGGATAGGCGTGGAGGGGGGTGAATGGGCGGGACTTGTTCCGGGTGAAATCCTAGCGCTAAGGGCACGTGTGGTACGGTACTTGGATCCTTAGCATGCAGTTGCGCTTCCTGGTCAGACCCCAGCCTTCAAACGTTACACTGATACGGCAAGACAACTACCAAGGATGACAGCCACCGGCAGTGCCATCCAGGAACACTGCGCCCCCCACTACGCACTACCTGAAGAATTGAGTCCGGCAGTCAGCCAGCACAGAAGAAGGAACGAGTTGGGGGCTGGGTTGATTTGGGGAGGAGACGTTATCGGCCTTATCGGATTAGGGAAGGATGGGGAAGGAAGTCGGCCGCGCCCTTTCAAAGGAACCATCCCGCCACTTGCCTGAAGCGATTTAGGGAAATCAAGAAAAACCTAAATCAGAATGGCCGGACGCGGGATTGAACCGTCGCCCTCCCGAATGCGAGTCCAGTGTGCTAACCACTGCGTCACCTCGCTCGATCAAGGAACGAGTTAAGCCGCCCTGGACGTCCCGCAAAGTCACGTAACACAGAAGATGAGACATGCCGGCTGTCAACTCACCACCACACAAAGTGCGAGGTGTCGGACAGATTGCGCCGACCTCACATCTGCTGGCCGCGTCTGCGAAAAAAAAAAAAAAGGTTCAAATGGCTCTGAGCACTATGGGACTTAACATCTGAGGTCATCAGTCCCCTAGAACTTAGAACCTAAGTAACCTAAGGACATCACACACACCCATTCCCGAGGCAGGGTTCGAACCTGCGACCGTAGCGGTGGCGCGGTTCCAGACTGTAGCGCCTAGAACCACTCGGCCACTCCGGCCGGCTGTCTACGTACACAATTAAATTGGCCCTGAAATTTATATTAAGTACAATAAACGTAAACATTTCCCAGTTTAGATCCTTTAATCAATATGCATATTAATTCCCACGATATTCAATTCACTACATTTTGGGGCCCAGCGTGAGGCGTCTCAAAGGTCAATTTTTAATTTCTTCATTTGGTCTCCAGTGTAGGGCCATTTGCATTTTAATGTCCATTATTTGCATATCAGTTTTTTCATTTCACTACACTACTTTTACAAAAAGTAATATCTGTTAATAACATTATACTAACTGTTAGAGATTATATCTACCAGTGTCCGTTTAAACCAAAAAGCGTTTTTCATACGTGATTTCTAGTGTAAGATAAATATATAGTGTTATAGGGCAGTAAAAAGTATCGTGATGTATCGATAAATAACGTTCATGTTATTAATAATAACACACTGTAAGTTCGCGTCCCTGCTGGCCACTTCATGTTCTTATGCCTTGGCTTCACTTGTATCAGACATGCAAACAGTGTGTACTACACCCCTTGGTATCATTTTCGTAACCACACTGACAAGAGCTTCTCTTTTGCTTCATGCAGTGTCAATTGAGATGTGCTTCTGGTGTAGATGGACGTGAAATCGTCAGAAAACTCACAGGGCAAACAAAATAAATGTATCGGCCGTAACAGTGTGTGATTGCTGTAATTCGGTGGTAACTAAATAAATATTTGTGTTGCAAGTTTGTGTCCAATATTAAATTGGGGTCTCAGTGTCATAGAATTATTTCAATTTTTATTATTAACATTAATATTGCTGCTGAATTATCTACATTTCAATAAGGGGAAAACTACGGAAATAATTTATGCTCCTTTCTCAAGTCAGTTTGAAATTACACTTGATGAACTAGACAACCACCACGCATTTAGGTTTTTCGAAAGAAGTTAGGTGAACTACGAACCACGAGTGAAGTTCAGTACTGATGTAGCATCAACAGTGACTTCACTGAGCTAAAAAATACCTCATACTTTACCATGTAGAATTTACTAGGAGGGAATTTTTCTGTAGTCACAAACTCCTAGTAACCCTCTCCATCTCCGAATAGCTACTGCAGCCTACATCTATTTGAGCCTGCTTACTGTATTCGTATCTTGGTCTACTAAAATATTTACCTCGCACACTTGTCTCCAGTGAAAAAGAACTAATGAAATCTTACATTCCGATAAGTTACGTAGTTAACTTCGAGACGGCGGGTAGGTATAAGCAAGATGTTGTAAACACTACACAGATATTCACTGAAAGTAAGCTTTAGATCGGAGAAGACACGAAGCGAATGAAAATTAGAACAGCATGATACTTTTAATAACAATATTAAACAGACACTATCTGTAAGTACTGTAAAAGCACTGTAAGTATGCAAAACAACAAGTTGTCTTAAACTTAACCACGTAACGTTTAGTAAGAGGCAATTTTTGTATCGCCACAGTTGTCTCTGTTTTACTGCAAATACCACACAATCAACGCCACAACCTGTAAAAAGCACGAGCTATCAAATCGCTCTTGTACTTTAACCCTAATTAGTAAACCCTCGTAAAACTTACGGTTACAGTTGGTAATAATTTGCTGTTCCCATCAATCTGGAATTGTCAATACAGGGTGTAAAATATGATTTTTGTACTTAAACTGTACATGACATACTACTGGAGACTTTATAATTGTAATCAACTAGCACACCAACTATAAATTATGACCTCCTTTGAATAAAATATGGAGCAGTAAAATTTACGATGGTTTAGTAACAATGTAATATGCACCCCCCTCCCTTTTTAGTGTCCTAGGGTTAAGAGGCGTGAACAGAGCAGGCGCATCACGTAACTTTGTCAGAAACACACATCTAGTTCTTGTCCACTTCCCGGGCAGTCCTGTGACATCACAGGCCGGAGCTCATCGCTTTATATAAATGCAAAAGGAATAGTGCGCAAAAGGCATTTGAATTATGTTGCTACAGAAAAATATTTTTAAAATACCTGTATCGATATAAGAGTTATTAACCAAAACAGGCGAAGAAGCACGTCAAGAGAGAACTCTTTTCAGAGGGGGAAACAGGCAGCTGGCCATGACTGAAAGCCTCTAGAACTACCTGACCCGCCAAAGAAGTACAGAAAGAGTACAAATGAGAAGGAGCCAATGCATTGTGCAGAAGAACAAAATCACCAACCCTATTGGACAGTGGTTGTAATATTGTTTGCAGTATAGTAAATGTTTCAAATTAGTTACAACTGAACCTTAAGAAAATTATGTTGCTGTCATGTAATTTATTTATCTACTGCATAATCAAGAAATTCATTTTAAAGATCAACATAATTTGTGCAACATTGCAGAAAAATGTAATCGAATGTCGTACCATAGTCCGCAGCACGTGGTCGTGCGGTAGCGTTCTCGCTTCCCGCACCCGGGTTCCCGGGTTCGATTCCCGGCGGGGTCAGGGATTTTCTCTGCCTCGTGATGGCTGGGTGTTGTGTGATGTCCTTAGGTTAGTTAGGTTTAAGTAGTTCTAAGTTCTAGGGGACTGATGACCATAGCTGTTAAGTCCCATAGTGCTCAGAGCCATTTTTTGTCGTACCATATAGAGTTTAGTTCTGTATTTAGAGTAAAAGTGAAAGCAATATATCTTTTATTCTATTAAAATATATGCTCTGTAGTAATATTCTCGTGCTGTAATGTGATGACTATAATTATTTTCTTGGCTATTTTGTACAACACCCAGATTTATCACAACATGATAGTGATAGTTCTTTATATGTCTTCCTGCACAATCATTTCTTTTTAAATAGCGTTAATTCAATGTATTTTCTGATTTTAATTGGACAAGAAATAAGATTTGTGAAAACATACATACTGCGTTGGCATGTACCTGCAGTCTCTCTGTCCCACTAGTGAAGAATCAAGATACCTCTATAAGCAACTATAACTGTACAGTCTTTTTGCTTTGGAATGTGACAATACATTTACAAGAACTAAAGTCCAAGTAGCTAGATTTTTAATACGTTAAAAAGTCCAGGAAAGAAGAGAATAGAAGTTTTCGAAGTATGGTTCTACCGAAGAATGCTGAAGGTGAGATGGGTAGGAGATATTGGATTGCACGCACTTGGGAGAAAATAAATGTGTGGCACAAGTAAACTAAACGAAGGGATAATTAGACTGGGCGCACCCTAAAGCAGCGTTTCTTAACTGCTGTGTTGCGACATGTTAGTGTGTTGCGCATATATGTCAGGTGTGTCGAAAGATTGTTAATGTTTTCTAATCCTCCGCAGATATTTAGAACGTAAAAAATTTATCGCCAAATCGTTTCTTAGAGTAATAAATCAGTAAAATTTGTATCTCATTGTCTTTCCATTGTAAAAAAGTACTGTATTTATTTCAAGTGTTTGCTTCTTTGGATCCTGGGGGAAAGAATTACGCGTAGGACTGTCGTGAAACTTTGAAATTTACTTCAATGTGCCGCAAAGGAAAAAAGAAGGTCGGGAAACGCAGTCCGAAGGTCCTAAAATACCAATGAATTGTTAATTTGGTAACTGAAGGAAGTGTGGCAAGGGGTTGAATAAAAACTATAGATTGTAAAGGGAGACCATGGCTTGACTACAATAAGCAGGCTTAAATTGATGTAGGTTGCAATAGTTATCCAGAGATTAAGAGGTTTCCACAGGATAGACTAGCGTGGAGAACAGAACACCACAACAGATTTTTAATTATTCTCAGCTATATGTCAAAGTACCATTATTAAGGTACACTCGTTAACGATTCGGAAACTTCTTACTTTACTAGCAGGTGTGAAGACACAGTAGGACCCTAACTCAAATCAAGAAAGTAGTTTTGGTGTTCATTTGCTCTTCCAGTCATTTGACACAATGTGGCAAGACCTTTCTTGTGTTATTCTGGGAATAACAAAATGTTATGTGACTTACAGTAAACTGTCCACATACGAGGGGCGTCCAATTAGTAATGCAACACTTTTTTTTCTGAAATAAATTTGATTTTATTCAGGGTTCTAATACACAGTATTATTCCACACACTTTTGGCTACAAAATCCTGATTTTCAATAAGATCTCCGTTCAATGGGATGGTGTTACGCCATCTTACCGGAAAGGGCGTGTATCGTCGCATGGTACCACTCTAGTGGTCGACGTCGGAACCAATGTCATGCACGCACTGCTTCCTACGGAGTGCATCCTTCATTGGGCCGAACAGATGGAAGTCGGCAGGTGCTAGATCCGGGATGCAGGGTGGAGAACGGACAGGTTTGCGCGACTACGTTGCGATGGTGACAGACGCCTCGTCCAACAAATGACCGAGCTTTCATTCACGGCCACGTCTCCGTAGACATTCTACAGGCGCCTGTGAATAACTGGGGTGCTTTGGTTTCCCGCCAAAAGAAACTCAATAGCAACTGTCCGCTTCGAATGTAGCTCCGTTACAGACGCCATTTTGAATGCTACGTATAAGGCCGCCACCTGTCGGAACTTCGTGAAACTATAGGGATTGAAACGGAAATATTCCAGAATTTCCCACAACTGAAATTGGCCAGGAAAAAAAGTGTTTCTTTACTTATTGAACGCCCCTCGTATATTTTGATGCCCCACCTTCCAGCACTGGAGTTCAGTGTGCGAGGTGCTCAAATACTAACAAGGGAACATCCCCATCGCACCCTCCTCAGATTTAGCTATAAGTTGGCACAGTGGATAGGCCTTGAAAAACTGAACACAGATCAATCGAGAAAACAGGAAGAAGTTGTGTGGAACTATGAAAAAATAAGCAAAGTATACAAACTGGGTCGTTCATGTGTAAGATAGGCAACATTAAGGGCAACGTGAGGCGAGGAGCGCCGTGGTCCCGTGGTTGGCGTGAACAGCTGCGGAACGAGAGGTCCTTGGTTCAAACAAATGGGGGAACTTGGAAATTTAAACACAGAGATGGGTCACTAAGCAACGTTCAGATGCAGCCTTCTGGCTACGGGATCCGTAACGTCAAAATCTACAATTTACCGTTTGAAGTACCGGACGAAGAAATCATTAAGAGCTGTAGGCTTTATGGGAATGTTTTTGGACTAACAAGAGAAAAATGGGGGAGCGCTTACCGAATACAGGTGGACTCGGGCGTCCGAACGGTAAAAATGGACCTCAGAAAACATATCCCGTCTTTCATTAACGTTTGCGGGCACAGGGGTTTCGTTTCGTATACCGGACAGCCGCAGACCTGCTCCATCTGTCACGCTACAGGACATATGAGAAATGAATGCCCGCGAAAAAGACCACTACAGCTGCCCCGAGAAGATACGTACGCTGGGAGAGCACAGAATCTCGCTGCCGAATTTCCCCCGATTAGGGATGCGGACACGCCACAGCAGGAGAACGCGGGCAGCGGCAGCCCAGCCGGGGCGGAGACAACGGAGGCGGCGGCGGCCGCGCAGCCCGCCCCCTCGGGCGAGGGTGAACCGGTCCCTGTCCCCGCTACGGGCCAACCGGCAGGAAACGCAGATAAAAGGCAGATTAGCGACGCCAGCTCGGACGAGGCGGAGCAGCAAGGTCAGCCGATGACCGAGCGCGCGCCACAACGACAGGTGCAGGAGGAACTACGAGAGGAGCAGGCCACCGAAAATATGCAAATCGACGCGACGACGCCCGCGGGCGGGAGCGCCGTCCCGACCGTGGAGCAGACGCGCGAGCAGTGGATAAAGGAGAAGAGTAACCACCTGAGAAAAGTTTTAAAGCTCAACCAAAACGACGATGTCACCGCAAAGTCCTCCACCAGGGGAAGCAGTGACAAACCGAAAAAACAACACAATACAGACGACGAACAGACACAAACGACGAAAACGGTAAACAAACCCGCAAAGAAAAACAAGAAAAGACGCAGCTCCAACTCGTCACAGGACCGAAGAGAAAACAGCCAGAGAGATGTCCGCATGGACACAGACTACAGCACCGACTGATAAACTAAATGAGCAGGCAGGCAAATACAATCTATAAAGTTGTCACAGTTAACATAAATAAAATGAGCACATCTTTAAAAATTCGAGCCCTCGCAGATTTCCTACGCCATAGAAGAACAGACGTTGCACTATTGCAAGAAGTGGTTACGACTAAAATAAACCAGATACCAGGATATGCGGCAATCACAAATATAGACCCAGAATCCCAATGCGGTACGGCAATAATGGTACGGAACGGGATCGACTTCGGCGGGACTAAAATGTTGTCAAGCGGCCGAGGGATAGCGCTAAGCATAGAAAAGACGCTCTTTATCAACATATACGCACCTTCTGGCACACACAACAAGCGAGCAAGAAGCACCTTCTATAATGAAGAAGTAGCCGAACTGCTGATGCAGAACAATAACAACATCATCATTGGAGGAGATTTTAACTGTGTCGCCGCAGCTGAAGACCAAATACCTGTAGCAAACATGTGCCCAGAACTGCAAGAACTGATTCGGCGACTGAAAATAGAAGATTCGTGGCGCCTTCTCCATCCAACACACACTGAATTTGCATACCACCACAAAAATGGTAAAAGCAGACTGGACCGTATATATATCAGCAGAGCAGCAACTAAAAATGTTGCGCACGTCGAATTATATCCTGTCATCTTTTCGGACCACTGCAGCTACGAATGCAGCCTGCATCTCCAAAAAGGAAAGAACGTCAGCAAAAGAAGCACGTGGAAGCTAAATATGGAACACCTGCAGGACGCGGAACTGCGCAAGCAAATAGTGGAAATGTGGCAAGAATGCCTGGCACAGCGCGCACGCTACAGCATCACGACCGAGTGGTGGCTGGCACGAGCGAAGCCGACAATGCGCAGCCTGTTGACAAGATACAGCGCGGAAAAGTCATTCTGGAGGCGAACCACGGCCGAATTCTACCAGCAGTGCCTGAAAGACGCACTCGACGCACCAGCAGACGACCAGCAATACCTGCCGCGAGTGAGGAGAATCAAGGCAAAACTCCTTCAAATAAAGAAACAGCAAATAAGAGGCGTCTTCACAAGAAGTAAAACATATGGCGATGTGGATGAAGAGCCACTCACCATGCACCACCTAAATAGGGAAAGGGAGAGAGGCGCAGGAAAGTGTGTAAATGAGCTTCAGGACAAGCAAGGAAAGATGCTCACGACGAAAACGGAGTTAACAAAACACATCGAGGACTATTTCCGAGACATGTTCCGTCGAGAAGCGACAGACGACGCGGCAACTGCTGAAATCCTCCAGCAGACGAGGAGCGTGCTCACAGACGCAGACAGGGCGTTGCTGACAGAAAATGTCGACGTGGATGACATCAAAGAAACGATGAGGACCAGCGCAAGAGGAAGAGCACCCGGCGCCGACGGCATCCCGCTCGAGTTCTACCTCGCATATTGGGACGTGCTAGGAGAGCAATTCACGGAAATGGTGAACGAGATACTCGATGGGGCGGAAATTCCACCTGGGCTGACCGAAGGGACCATAACACTCATCCCTAAGAAGAGAGCCGCCCGCCGCATTGAAGAGTTTCGTCCGATTACGCTCCTCAACGCCGACTATAAAATAATAGCGAAATGCATCGCAAACGACCTGAAATCGGCGATGAGGAAAGTCATCAGTCCGTGGCAAACATGTGCGGTACCAGGGAAAAATATATTTGACGCCACATGCACCTACAGGGACATAATAGCACAGGCAGCCACCACCAGAAGCGCAGGTGCCATAATTTCGGTGGACTTCAACAAAGCCTTCGACAGGATCGACCACAAATATCTCGTAGAGACACTAAATAGACTCGGGTTTGGGCAAAAATTCATCGCAATCATCCATAAGATACTAAGTACTGCGAGATCGACAGTAATAATCAATAGTTGGGAAACAAAACTGATAAAACTGGACAGATCCGTGAGGCAAGGCTGTCCATTGTCAATGGCTCTATTCGCTATAGCACTGGACCCACTGCTGCGGAAACTCACAAACGACATCAGAGGCTTCTCCGTAGGAGGCAAAGCAGTAGCATGTATAGCCTACGCTGACGACCTAGGCATCTTTATTGAAGACCAGGAAGATATTGGGAGAGTAGAAACCATCATGAATACATTCCAAAAAGCGTCAGGCGCCCAAACCAACCCCAGAAAAACAGTGCTACTGCCGATAGGGAATCAACGACTCAAACCAGACAGCCATTGGTATAAAATAGCAGAAAGCCATAAAGTTCTTGGAATATATATACAGTCTTGTCCACTTAGAATGGCCGCATACAACTGGAGGGACGTGCTCCAGACAGCACGCGAACCGGAAGCTAACAATCCACCAGAAAACAGAACTGATAAACACGACGATCCTGTCGAAAGCTTGGTACCTGGCGCAAATCTTAAGCATCCCGACAGAAATTGCGCGAGCACTAACGAGCGCAGTGTACTACCTGTTGTGGCGTCGAAATATATTCAAAGTGGCGCAAGCAACGTGCTCGCTGCCAACAAAAGAAGGGGGACTAGGTCTAGTTGATATAAAGACCAAATGTGCAGCCCTTCTACTGAAACGAACGCTCGCCATCCAGGACAAAAGCCCTGACAGCGTCACAGCCAAGATAATTGGAAGATACAAGCCCGCATCACAAGAAGCGCCGGTCGACACGAGACACATTCCCTGCAGAATGCGACACGTCAGGCTGCACTACGCCAACAAAAGTTACGTTCTGGACACCGTGGCGAACCCCAGCCACAGAACAGCCAAGAGAATATACTGGGCCCTCAGGGGGAAGCCGGCAAAAAACAAAATTGAACAAAAACTCCCGCAATACAATTGGAAACAAATATGGGGGAACGTCTCAGAAAACGTGCTACCTAAACATGCGAAGGAGACATGGTACAAAATAATTAACAGAACGGTACCAACCAACCAAAGACTGGCGGAGATAAAACTCGTCGCAAGTGACAAGTGTGACGTATGTGGCATGACTGACACCCTCGAACACCGATTCACGTGCGGGAATGCCATCAACATCTGGGAAGCGTGCCAGCAGATGGTGGCCCACATCAACAGAACGGCGCCGGGAAGCATCACAGTGGAAGCAATCACCGCCCCAGACTGCAACCCATTTCCACGACCCAAGCGACTGGCGACTCTCTGGATCCTCGCCATGACGGCACACGCCATCGTAGC
Organism: Schistocerca serialis cubense; assembly: GCF_023864345.2. Classification (NCBI taxonomy): domain Eukaryota; kingdom Metazoa; phylum Arthropoda; class Insecta; order Orthoptera; family Acrididae; genus Schistocerca; species Schistocerca serialis. The sequence continues at coordinate 868,800,535 of NC_064638.1, read as the reverse complement.
GCGGAGGCAGACCGACCGGCTGGCCTTCCTGATGGACCTCTGGGAGGAGAACAAGACGGCCCAGCAGCACAGGCGATACCACGAGAACTTCAAAAACTTCCTGCAGATTCCACTGCAGACAGCAATCGCCAGAGTCCTCCCCAGCCTGTGACCCTCAGCACCGCCACCAGCCACCTCACCACAAGAATAACGTGTGCAGTGATAGTGAACAAGTGCAACACAAAAGATAAAGAGCTTTCTCTTCTCGCATCAAATAGTGAAGTATAGTAGTATAAAGTGTTTCTTCCTAGTGGAATAAGTGACACAAAGTGCTCCTTAGTGGAAAGTGCCAACTACTCATTATTATTAGATATTTTCATTTCCTTTACTTTGTGCCTATAAAATTCTATTGATTACTCACACTATCCTTTCTGCTTCTCTTATGTAATATGACAAAATTTTCTCTCTTCTTCAATTAGGTATATTCTGTAGTATATGTAAAAAAAAAAAAAAGTTTCTTCCACTTCTGCTCCACCTATCATGGTGACGGTCCTTCATACTGTCCCACTAAACAGTGTAACTAGAGGAAGAGATCAAACCAGGATACACAATGTGCCTGTGTCATCACAAGTGCATCACATACAGAAACATAAACTCAAATCAATGCAACGATGCCAAATATAAACTGTTATGCCTGTCCTGCAATGTCTACCCCCCTCAAAAAAAAGACGACAAATGGCCATGTAAAAGGGTTTAAGGAACAAACAATAAGAGAAAAACGAAAACATATAAAATGACAATAATATTAACCATCACTAGGATAATAGATTAATAGAATAAAATGTCTTTTTTTAAATGTATCGTTGTTAAAATATTTAAATAAATATATATGGTTACAAAAAAAAAAAAAATCTGCCCTCAACTGAGAATTTTAACTTTTTATTTTCAGTTTATGTGAAAAACTCTTATGTTTGCATCACTTTTTTTGGAGTGATTATTACATCCACAAGAAACCTAAATCGGGCAAGGTAGAAGAAGAATCTTTTCACCCATTCGCCAAGTGTACTAGTTAGGTGGGTCGACAACATATTCCTGCCATGTGACGCACATGCTGTCACCAGTGTCGTATACAAAATATCTGACGTGTTTTCCTGTGGAGGAATCGGTTGACCTATGACCTTGCGATCAAATGTTTTCGGTTCCCATTGGAGAGGCACGTCCTTTCGTCAACTAATCACACGGTTTTGCGGTGCGGTCGCAAAACACAGACACTAAACTTATTACAGTGAACAGAGACGTCAATGAACGAACGGACAGATCATAACTTTGCGAAAATAAAGAAAGCAAAATTTTCAGTCGAGGGCAGATTTGAACCAAGGACATCTCGTTCCGCAGATGTTCACGCTAACCACGGGACCACGGCACTCCTCGCCTGACGTTCCCCTTAATGTTGCCTATCTTACGCATGGACGACCCAGTTTGTATATTTTGCTTATTTTTTCATAGTTCCACATAACTTCTTCCTGTTTTCTCGATTGATCTGTGTTCAGTTTTTCAAGGCCTATCCACTGTGCCAACTTATAACTAAATCTGAGGGGGGTGCGATGGGGATGTTCCCTTGTAAGGACTGCAGCAGTAACCAGGCACAGAAGTGCGGCTGAGCAGTAACCCGGAGGCGACTCGCATGCACACGGGCCGACACTGCTATCGGATTGCCAACAACAACGGCCTGTTGAGCTGCTGACGCGCGGCTAATTTTACGGTCACCGCAGGCGATCCTCCCCCGCTGAGCGACACTCGAGTTTTGCAATATTTTTGCACTCTGAGCCCGAGTCAGTTGAACTATCTCGCTTTCCACATTCTCTTGCAAAATTATTACCCAGTCTTAAAGATCATGTATGAACATACTCATGTAGGCCGATGGAAGGAATCAGTTTAAACTTGTATACTGGACTACATGCGCACTCCGAAAGCCATCTTACCGTGTGTGTCGGAAGTAATTAGACACAGAAGATTACCTGGGCTGGAGCAGTGTGAAATAGTGAAGCGTTCACGCCTGCAAAAGGAACCATGCCAGCTTTTGTGTGAAGTATATATGAAGATAATAACTGTTCTCGAAAGAACAGATACCATTGATGACCGTGCAGCTTCTCTACAATAAATGATAATTAATTGAAACCCTCAGCCGCCGACAGGTGTTGTTGATATACCTCGATGGAAACAGCTCAAATTGTGTGCCCCGACCAGGACTCGAACCCGGGATCTGCTGCTTACATGGCAGACACTCTATCCATCAGAGAGACCGAGGACACAAATGAATAGCGCGACTGCAGGGACTTATTCCTTGCACGCTTCCCGTGAGACACACATTCCCAACTGTCCACAATATACATACGTAATGTACCTAATAGATCTTTGGCCGTCTACTCATTACTCCATCAAGGGATCACCAATTTAGTATTGGAGGGCAGCGTGGAGGGTAAAAATCGTAGAGGGAGACCAAGAGATGAATACACTAAGCAGATTCAGAAGGATGTAGATTGCAGTAGGTACTGGGAGATGAAGAAGCTTGCACAGGATAGAGTAGCATGGAGAGCTGCATCAAACCAGTCTCAGGACTGAAGACCACAACAACAACAACAACAACAACTCGCGCACACTAAGGTGACGATTTCCGTAAGAGCCCGGGCAACCTATGCGCAATCGCACAGAAGACGGTCAATGGCTGAGTAGCCTTTAGCTATATATATGAAGATAGTAACTGTTCTCAAAAGAACAGGTACCAATGATGACCTTGCAGCTTCTCTAGAATAAATTAGGAATGTTGGTCTCACGGGAAGGGTGCAAGGGATAAGTCCCTGCAGTCGCGCTATTCATCTGTGTCCTCGGTGGCTCAGATGGACGCCGGCACGGTAGCCTAGCGTGTTCGGTCAGAGGGTTAGCTATCCTTTGTAATAAAAAGAAACTGAGTGAACGGATTAACGAAGAACCTGAACGGGTGTCGTCGGACGTCCACCCCGAACAAATTCAACGAGCAACATAGGACAAAATGAGATTAACTAAAAAAAAAGATGGATAGAGCGTCTGCCATGTAAGCAGGAGATCCCGGGATCGAGTCCCGGTCGGGGCACACATTTTCAGCTGTCCTCGTCGAGGTATATCAACAACACCTGTCGGCAGCTGAGGGTTTCAATTAATTATCATTTATTTTGTCTGGTTTAGGGAAGCTAATGAAAGAAAAATCAAGTTGACCTCAGCACAAAGAAGGAGGTTAGAGTACAGAGTCCAGTCGTTTGAGATCAGTGTGTGGCTCAAGCCAGGCAATCGTGGGATACTAACAGGCTTGACAGACAAGAAACGAACATGATACGGTCAGGTTGATGATTCCATCCTTCTTCACAATACGTTACCTCATATCAGCTTTCAGCTGCTCTGCTCTCTCCTTTACAGACAACTAGTCCAAGACATCTTCAAAGTCGACCAGTCGCCTGCTTTTCCCTTCTGAAAAGAGTCCGGCATTGACTTGATTCTTTGACTATTCCAGCTAATACTCTTCCTTCAACAAATGTATATTTAAAAAATTTTGTTTCTATATCAACACAATTCAAATGCCTCCTTTTTTCTCTTATTTTTACACACTGTTGTATTTACGTATAGTAGTGAGCTCCGGTCTATGGCGTCACAAGTTTGCAAAAAAGAAAAAAATCAAATGTGTGTGAAATCTTATGGGACTTAACTGCTAAGGTCATCAGTCCCTAAGCTTCCACACTACTTAACCTAAATTATCCTAAGGACAAACACATACACCCATGCCCGAGGGAGGACTCGAACCTCCGCCGGGACCAGCCGCACAGTCCATGACTGCAGCGCCTTAGACCGCTCGGCTAATCCCGTGCGGCACACAAGTTTGCATGGAAAGTGGGCAGGATAAGTGTGTCACCGACAAAGTTACATGATGCGTCTGCGTTGTTGACACCTCTTGAAGTACAATAGCAATTTTATTGTTCCTGTGTTTTACAGACTGCGGCGTTGATTGCGTGGTATTTGCATTAAAACAGAGATAACTGTGACGATATAAAAACTGCCTCTTGTTGCTTGGTCAAGTGCAGGTCTGAGCGTTGTTTTGGATACATCACAGTGGTTCTTCATTATTTGTGTATAATGCCTGTTTAATATTATTGTTAAAAATATCATGCTTCCTAACTTTCATTCGTTTCATGTCTTCTGCGATCTATAATTTATGTTGCGTGAAAATCTGTGTGATGTTCAGATTCTCGTGTATACGTCCACCCACGTCTGGAAGTTAGGTGGGCAACTCATCAGAAGATAAGTTTTCCCTACTTCTTACTTTATTACGGTTTATTGGAGGAAAGGGTGGGAGGTGAAAATCGTAGGGGGAGACCAAGAGATTGGATACAGTATGCAGGTTCAAATGGATGCAGTGTGCGATTTGTGCTTTTACCAGTGGGGGGGATGTCTTAGGGGGTTAGTAGAATTATATATGTTACCAGCTTGGACCGTGGCGTTGCCCATCTTTAAACAGTTATTTATAAATAGATGTTAATGCCGAAACTCACTATTCACGCGTATGCACTATCAGAAAAGCTATCCCTTGTTATATCTTTTTAAAAATGCATTATAGGTAAAGCTTATTTACAAAATCATCTACCTACAGGTATACGAAGGGAATTCAAAAAGTAAAGGCACATTTGTGAAAAGCTGTACTTATTCTGATAACAGAAAACTGAAACATGCGTTATTTTTCTACGTAACCTCCCTGGACTTCAATGCAGTTTTCCCGACGTTTTACGAGTTTTTTTTTATTTCATCAGATAATACGTTTTTAGGTTGCATCTGTAACCAATTTTGCACCGCAGCAATTACTTTCAAATCTTCTTCCCTGTAGTGCCTCTGTTAAGGGTCCAAACATGTGAAAATCGTTTGGAGCCAGGTCTGGACTGTATGGTGGATGTTCCAGCACCTCGAATCTGCTCTTAAGGAAATCAGAAACTTTGCTTTGTTTGAATGACATCCTGAAATTCCGTAGTTCTTACAGGCCCAGACGCACTCAACTCACTAATGGAGCTACTGAAGCGGGAGCGTGTGAAGATCGCCGTGTGTTTGGCGGACGCGAGGCAACGAAGAACGGCACCAATTAATTTGGAGTACGCGATGCTGAGGTGCCTGTGTTAAGCTCCACCCACGTGGTTCGCGGCTAGCGAAGTCAAACTGTCCGATCCCGTCTGGTAGGTAACGTTGCTCACTTCGCACTACTTTGTGCTTTCGTCCCAGGCGCGTTAGTCCGCGCCATACCGTTGCCAAAAGGTGGCTTAACGGTAAATGTTCGCACAGGTATTGGGCCGGTCACCATCCTGTGTCAGGGCCCGGGGTGGAATTTCAGCCCCCAGCTCATCCAACTCTGCAGTACGACTGATGCGGTATGACTGCCACACTACTTCCCGCATAAGCTCGCAAGTAAACGGATGACGCACCTTAGACGAAAGCAACAATGACAACATGAGAATGATGATTTAGTTCTAAATGTTCTGAAATGCTTAACTACTACATAACACTTTTTCAAAATTAATAAGCAAACATATTAATAGTTCAAATGGCTCTGAGCACTATGGGACTTAACATCTGTCGTCATCAGAACCCTAGAACTTAGAACTACTTAAATCTAACTATCCTAAGGACATCACACACATCCATGCCCTAGGCAGGATTCGAACCTGCGACCGTAGCAGTCGCGCGGTTCCGGACTGAGCGCCTAGAACCGCTAGACCACCGCGGCCGGCATATTAATAGTATTGAAAGTAAGAGTGTATTAAGAACTTTCAGTGTTCGGCTCCACAAAATTAAATTATATGTAAAGTTTTACTCCAGTGCGTGGGAAATAAACATCATAGGCTGGGATGCATAAACTAAAACCAGAGGATGGGATGGTCTGATGCAGAGGAGGGGAAATCACCTCCATCCCCCCCTGCAAATCGCACACTGAATGGATGTCACCTGCAGTAGCTATTCTGAGATGAAGAGGCTTGCACAGGATAGATCAGCATGGAGAGCTGTATCAAACCAGTCTTCGGACTGAAGACCACAACGAAGACAACTTTGCAATTACTGTTGTGTGTAATAAATTTGAATGTTGGCATAGGTTAGTATGAGAGAAACATGTTAAGTTTATGGATTGGTGGTTCATTGGGACGACTGCAGCGGGGAGGCCAGTAAAGTATCGCCTGAGGCTCTCTGCTGGAGTTGGAGACTATGCAGTCGAGACAAGAGAATCGTGCTCTTTCGGCAGAATTAGTAACGGCATATTTTGAATTGGGCCGTTTCAAGAAGGAGAGAGACAGTGGGCACTGGCAAAAGGTAACAACCAAAAAGCGGAAACCTCAGAAATAACATTTCAAATTCCGGTTAGCTTCAGTGACTTATTGCCTGAAATAGCCTCAACAAGCCTTCTGAGCAAAGTGGAGCAGAGCACACTCGTAGGAACAACTTTAAGTCTAGATTTGTAGAAAAGTCAAGTAGAAAGGAAAGAGTCCTGCCGCTAGGGTAGCAGTGACGGTACGAATGTTGGCCACATGCTAGAGGAAGAAGCACTCCGCCTTCAGGCCACAAGTGGCCCATCGGGACCATCCGACCGCCGTGTCATCCTCAGCTGAGGATGCGGATAGGAGGGGCGTGGGGTCAGCACACCGCTCTTCCGGTCGTTATGACGGTTTTCTTTGACCGGAGCCGCTACTATTCGGTCGAGTAGTTCCTCAATTGGCATCCCAATGCTAGAGCTAGGTGAAAATTCCAGCCCACAAGCACGGTGAAAGCCAGTACCAACCTTAGCCAGGTGACAGGGAACATAGAGGCTTTGTGTCGATATTTTTTTGAAGAAGATCGGGTACTTATAATAGAAAGAGCACAAGACAATCTGGCTAGCAACTTAGCACTCGTATTAAACGTGACCCGGAGGAGACTGAAGCAGCAGTATCGTATACTCGTGTGGTGTGCAAGGAGGTTCTGCAACGCTATGACCAGCCCTGAGTTAACACAGCTGTCAGCCGTGTAAACAAATAGCTGAGTATATTGCTTTTGACTAAAACGAAGTCTCATATCTGTGATGTACCCGTTGCTGCAATTGGGAGAAGTCGATACACAAATCATGGCCTGTGCGTCAACAGAAGGGGAAGGACAGCTTATTACGGAATATTGATAATTTTTACTTTTGGACCGTCTAACTACAACTGAATGGAACACAGTTTTCGTACCATACGCGTTTCGCTTTTATTCTCTGCAAGGAATCTTTAGTGGCAGGTTGCGTGGATGATTTTCTACGTATTATGTTTTTGTTCCGTTTTTGTTCCGTTTTTGGTGCCGTTCCTCTTCTTATAATTGCCAGAAGGGGTTTTGGTTTCCCACATTTCACAGCACTAGCAACCGAACACTTGTTTTGATACAACGTTTTGGTTTGTGTGACAATTATAACAGGAAGGCGCCAAAAATGGAACAAAAACACGACATGTAGAAAATCGTCCACGCAACCTGACGTATTGAAGATGCCTTGCATGGAATAAAGGCGAAACGTGTATAACACGAAAATTGTGTTTCATTCAGTTGCAGTTAGACAGTCCAAAAGTAAAAATTATCAATATACCGTAATATTACACGCAACTGAGGAAGACAGGACTACAAAAGTTGAAGATGTTAAGGACAGATTAGTTGAGCATCTTGCAGAAAGTGTAAGGAACGCCACAAGCATATAAGGCAAAATCCCAGTGGTTACTGGATTCAGAGAAAATGGTTCAAATGGCTCTAAGCACTATGGGACTTAACATCTGAGGTCATCAGTTCCCTAGACTTAGAACTACTTAAACCTAACTAACCTAAGGACATCACACACATTCACGCCCGAGGCAGAATTCGAACCTGCAATCGTAGCAGCAGCGCGGTTCCGGACTGAAGCGCCAAGAACCGCTCGGCCACAGCGGCCGGCGGAGTCAGACAGGTATATTTTATAGGCTAAAGGCAGGTTATAGACAGACAGTATTGAGAGAAATTAGAACAGAGCAGGACCACAATATATGTAACAGTTTGCAGAAAAGTAAAAGTAATTATTGAGATGTAATTTCCAATCGCGAGTACAACATTACATCAGCTGTAGACACACGCAAATTTGTGCCAAATGGGACTCGAACCCGGACTTCGCGCTTCTCGCGAGCGGTCGTCTTAACCACTTCAGATATCCGTGCACGCCTCCAACACTGATCCATACGTCACAATGTCTACGTCCCATAGCGCTCGCGTACCGTTCGTATGACTGCTTCGTAGGGAGAGACAATGGTTTTCTCGTCATTTTGCCTTGCTCTGGTGTGAAATACATTTAGTGCCGTGTCTGTATACAGCCGTGTCCGTATAATTCGATGCAAAGGTCCTTCAGGCATGCATGCATATTCGGTATTCACTTATTCGACTTTCGTATACATTGTGAATGTCCCAATAACTTTATGAGGAAGTTCAAATGGCTCTGAGCACTATGGGACTTAACTTCTTTGGTCATCAGTCCCCTAGAACTTAGAATTACTTAAACCTAACTAACCTAAGGACATCACACACATCCATTCCCGAGGCAGGATTCGAACCTGCGACCGTAGCGGTCGCGCGGTTCCAGACTGAAGCGCCTAGAACCGCTCGGCCACTCCGGCCGGCTTCGAGGAAGTTATATGATTGCTTCAACATCAGAACACAGACTGACAGGTAAACACAAGAACCATATCTGAGTTACGTGCCTGGCATAGCATGGCAGACGTTTGTGGAACCTCTTCTCCTCACTGCGGGACAGTAGTTTCCGGCGCTGTTATCTCGATACTATTTTCTTATGTCCTATAAATTTTATATAGTTGAAGTTATCTTAGAAGCTTCTTTCAAACGCCGCCGAAAAAAGTATATAGCTCCATTAGAAAAAAAAACAAAATGTTTGTCGTAATTCGGCGACTATAAGAGATAAAAATTACTTGCACCCGTCAGGAAATTCTCCATATTGTCCGCTATAATTTGGCGAAAACCGCACTTCGCTGTATTTATTCATTCTCGACATATTTCTAGTGGCCTGTTTTAGCTGTCGTACCCTGTATACGTCAATGATGTTACACTTAAAACTCATCAACTATAATTGGCACTTTTTGCTGATGACACTGATGTTATAATAAACTCCATTAGGGAGAAAGCAACAGAAGAGGTTGTTAACGATTTTTTAGAAAGAATTACTAAGTGGTTCTCTGAAAATGGACTCACTCTCGGTTTTGAGGAAACAAACAATATTCAGTTCTGTGCAAACAACTAGAGCCATGGTAACAGTTGATATAGCACATGAATAGGAGCCAGTAAAGAGGGTTGAATGCTCCAGTTTCTTGGGTGTTCATACACGTATTGAACTGGAAGCTGCTCAAACGGTTAAGATCCACTGCTTTTACTCTTCGTATATTTACTAGACTTGGAAACAGACGGACCAGCCTCCTGGCATATTCTAAATAATTTCAATCAACAACGTTTTCTGGAATAATTAGCGCGAATCATGTATACATATTCCGTGAACTGACTCGTATAACATCATTTCTATAAAAAAAGTCATCCACATATCTACGGAACATGTAACTGACTAAGCTTTTTGAACGGTCAGTGAAGTCACTCTTGTCGACATAAAAGTAGTACTGAATTTCGTTGCTCTGTAGTGCACTTGAGTCTTTTCCGAGGAAACCTACTCATTTAATTCGTTAGTTGATCGGTTGGTTGATTTGGAGACGGGTACCATCTGATTAGGGGAGGATGGGGAACTAAGTCGGACGCGTCCTTGCCAGGAAGCATCCCGGCTTCTGCCTGAAGCGATTTAGGGAAATCACGGAAAACTTAAATCAGGAAGGCTGGATGCGGGTTTGACCCTCGTTTTTCCGAATGCGAGTCCAGTGTGCTAACCATTGGACTCGGTATTTAATTCGTCTGAAGCGATTTGGAGAAACTGGGGAGATACGAGACAAGGTAAAACCAAGTGTCGGCCATATCTTTTTTATCCGGGTAACAAAAAGAACACAGAGAGGTTTAATGCCCGAATACCGCACCTGACTCAAGGTTGAGTCACGCAACAACGGAGGCTCCAATAGAATCTGGGTCACGGTTTGCCGCCAAGTCCAGTTCTGAGCCTGTTGTCGGACACTCGCAGGCATCGACTGCGCTAGCAGCCAGGCTTCGCAGTACAAACTTAATAGTCTAATGCGTGTTGCAAATATACGACTCACTGAGACATGGCAGGACTTCTTACGTTAGTCCTGAAAAACTCATACCAAATTTCAGCAGACACTCATGGATCTTTATATTGAGGCATCCTTCAGATGGAGAATAAACGGGTCATCTTAGATGCTGTGCGAAAGTGTGACACCCAAAGATTATTTGTATCTCTTATTTCTTGTTAGTTGTAGTGTACGAGAGGCTTCAATAAATAACGCAACACACTTTATTTTCTCAGCCAATTTCTGTTGAAAAAACACAAAATTTGATGTGGAACATCGTGGAATATTCCTGCTTCAGCCCCTATAGTTTTATGAAGTACTGATAAGTGGGACTCAGTTTGCTGGGGGCTATACGTAGCCTTTAAAATGGCATCTGTAACGGAGGTCCAAGCAGTGAGCTGTCATTGAGTTTCTTTTGGCGGAAAAGCAGAACATTGCAGATATTCATAGGGGCTTGCAGAATTTCTGCAGAGACCTAGTAGTGAACAAAAGCACGGTGAATCCTCGGGCGAGGCGTCTATCATCGCAACAAGGTCGCGCAAAACTGTCCGACTTCCCGCGTGCTAGCTGGCCGCACACAACTGTCTCTGCTGAAATGACTGAACGTGCGGACACTCTCATTCGAACTGATCGACGGTTCAGAATCAAACACTTCGATGCTCTATTGGACGTCACTGTTGGTAGTGCTGACACACTCTTCCACTAGTTCGGACACTCAAATGTGTGTACCAGTTACGTTCCTCGCCACTCGACCGAAGACAATAAAGAGCGTATGTTTGACCCAATGGAGAATGCTCTCCGCAGGAAGCAGTACGAGGTTATGCAGAGGTTACTGATGCAGCAAGACTTTAGCTTTGTAATCGAGCAGTTGAGCAGTACCATGCGGATATACAGGCCCTCCCAGTAATGTGACATAAGCTATTGCATTGAACGGAGATTATGTTGAAAAATAGGGCTTCACGGCCAAAAGACTGCGGAATGATATTGTGTACTGGAATCCTGAATAAAACTAACCTGCTTTCAAAAAAAAGTGTTGCATTTCTTACACTTCTGCCCATTAAAATTGCTACACCAAGAAGAAATGCAGATGATAAACGGGTATTCATTGGACAAATATATTATACTAGAACTGACATGTGATTACATTATCACGCAATTTGGGTGCAGAGATCCTGAGAAATCAGTACCCAGAACAACCACCTCTGGCCGTAATAACGGCCTTGATACGCCTGAGCATTGAGTCAAACAGAGTTTGGATGGCGTGTACAGGTACAGTTGCCCATGCAGCTTCAACACGATACCACAGTTCATCAAGAGTAGTGACTGGCATATTGTGACGACCCAGTTGCTCGGCCACCATTGACCAGACGTTTTCAATTGGTGAGAGATCTGGAGAATGTGCTGGCCAGGGCAGCAGTCGAACATTTTCTGTATCCAGAAAGGCCAGTACAGGACCTACAACATGCGGTCGTGCATTATCCTGCTGAAATGTAGGGTTTCGCAAGGATCGAATGAAGGGTAGAGCCACGGGTCGTAACACATCTGAAATGTAACGTCCACTGTTCAAAGTGCCGTCAATGCGAACAAGAGGTAACCGAGACGTGTAACCAATGGCGCCCCACACCATCACGCTGGGTGATACGCCGGGTGATACGCCAGTATGGCGATGACGAATACACGCTTCCAATGTGCGTTCACCGCGATGTCGCCAAGCACGGATGCGACCATCATGATGCTGTTAACAAGACTTGGATTCATCCGGAAAAATGACGTTTTGCCATTCGTGCACCCAGGTTCTTCGTTGAGTATTCGTCCCCATCTGTTGACTCAGGGATCGAGACGTGGCTACACGATCCATTACAGCCATGGGGATAAGATGCCTGTCATCTCGAGTACTAAAGTCTATTCACCGAGAGCTGGGACGAAACATAAACAGTACCACGTGAGCGACTACGCTCGTTTCCAGAGAAAGCATTCGGTGTTCACGTGATACGTAGGGGTGTGGAAAATCCTTGGCGCACGCTTTGCAGCTGGCGGCGTTCGGCTGGCTGCCGAGCTGTCACAGCGGACCGTGAGAAACCTGGGCAACAATGCACGAAATAAATTTAACAATAATGTTAAACTGAGTTCATTTTGTCGAAGCAGATTTATTTTCATTCAGGTTGGTAACAAAACGCTCCATTCAAACACAATTAATTGTTAATTTTAATAACAATACCAGTAATAATAATGATAAAGGACGAAACAAGGTTCACTCTGTCGAACTTGAACTGTTTTCATTGAGGTTTATAGCAAACCGCTCCTCTCTCTCCTCTATAATGCATTCTAATTTCCACATTTGAGTTTCCACTTTTTCTGCGACATGGAGGACGCACTTGTTCCAATCCTCTGCAGTCACTGTTCTTACTGCTTCTTCTAGCAGTACTTTAACTTCCGGCATTTTGTATGTTTTGTTTTTCGCTGCAACATAGCCTTTGATTCTGGCCCACACTAACTCGATGGTGTTTAATTCACAGTGGTACGGAGTAATTCTGAGAACAGTTTTCCCTGCATTCTTCGCCATTTCATCTATTACGTATTCGTTGTGCGCTGTTCTGTGATTTTTAACTATATCTAAAAGTTCTTTCTTCAACATACTGTCTTCGAAATCGATGTTTTTAGATTTTAGCCACTCGTGCTTATTGGAATTCGCATTGGGAACTTTTTCTTTCCTCCGAGAATGGTACGGCGCGTTATCAAGAGCAATAACTGCATTTTCCTGAAACCGAGAAAGAACATCTTGAAACCACTTCTCGAAGGTTTCGGCGCACATCTCCTCATGATAATCTCCACTTTTCTTGGATTCGAAAGTCCACAAACATCCTTCAACGAACCCTGCTTTACTGCCAATGTGTGCGATAATCAGACGTTTCACTTTACCTGATGGGCCCTTGCTTCCGGTGGATAATCCGTACAGAAACGCTTGTTTTGAGGAATTTATAGTGTCATCTACCCAGACGTAACTTCGGGTATGTCGTGCGTTCACCCACGTCTCGTCCAAATAGTAAATGGGTCTGCCTTCATCTCTCAACCGTTTAATGGCTCGAAGATAACGCCGCCTCCATAAAATGATGTCATCCCTGTCTATCAGCATGCTATCGCGCCCACGCCGGACATATTTGAAATTCATTTCTCTCAATAACTTATAAAATGTAGTTCTCCAAAAATTGCTCAGATCTGCATCTTCGTTCACGACTATAAGCACTTTGTCAATTGTTGGCAATTCGTTACGAAAAAAAAAAATTCGTGTACTTTCCTTCGTATCGCATTTCTATCGAAATCATCGACACTTTCAGAAAGTTCTTGTCGTTATTTTCCTTTCTTGGGAGACTTCAACGAGTGTGTGGCCTTGTACTCACTATCACACGATACGAACCTGTAGCTGCAGCTGTTTTCGAAACAATGTCACTCATCGACTGCTCTGGATGTAACTTCCGTTTTATACACATTAAGCACCATGTGCTTCTCAGAAGAACTTAATGATTTCTTCTTTGCTCGCTTCTTTGGTGGACTCAGAACTGACACGTTGACCTCGCTCACTGAATCCGTGGATGACATAATGAGAACAGCCGTATGTGATGCTAATGAAATAAGTGAATATATAAAATAAGAAAGCATGAGATACTATTGGATGCGCACATAAACAGTGAATGCTCAGCGTGACTACAAACACATATACTTACTCTAAGAAACAACAACTAGTCTTTCAAGCGTCTTTACAGATGAACTTAAGATATCCTGAAATCGTCGCTGTACAACACCCACTAACGAGCTCACACCTGCAACTGAGACGGCCCCACTGACTGAGCGCCGCACCTGCGAACCGCACAATGCATCGCTCATAAAGGAAAAACGGTTACACCCATCGCATTCGAGCAAACTACAAAATTAAATTCAAACCTTTCTGAAACGTTTCTCGCTTACATCCCCACAAAAAGTTTAAACGGGAAAAGTTTGTCGCTTACTATATTTCGGATGATGATTTGGTAAAAGTTCTGCATCTGACTTGAGATTTTAATTTATTACTTCACTATTACTGACTTTATTGGGCAGACAATTTGCAGACGTCATCAACATATAGTACTGAAGGCAATTATAAAATTATTTTGCTGTGCGACACATAGTTTAGGAGATATGACGCGGTAAACATAGAGTAACGCGAAAAAACAACTTTCTCTTTTTCAGTGACAATAAATTTTAATGTAAGGTAAAAAAAGGTGTCGGAAGGAAGTTCTCGGATCACTTTACCATGTTCAGGTGCCAAATTATAAAAAAAAACACGACTTTCATTTTTTAATTTCTGACGCCCCTGCCTTGTACACCCCTCAACGGCAGCCCTGTGGTCACGCGCCTTGCCGTGTTCACAGTACGTATATATATATATAAATGGCTCTGAGTACTATGGGACTTAACATCTATGGTCATCAGTCTCACAGTACGTCTCTTGTTTCGGTGAATGGAGTATAGTGATACGAGGCTGTTGGGATCCATCACGGCGTTCCGTATTACCCTCCTGAACCTACCGATTCCATATTCTGCTAACAGTCATTGGATCTCGACCAACGTGAGCAGCAATGTCGTGATACGATAAACCGCAATCGCGATAGGCTACAATCCGACCTTTATCAAAGTCGGAAACGTGATGGTACGCATTTCTTCTCCTTACACGAGGCATCACAACACCGTTTCACCAGGCAACGCCGGTCAACTGCTGTTTGTGGATGAGAAATCGGTGGGAAACTTTCCTCATGTCAGCATGTTGTAGGTGTCGCCACCGGCGCCAACCTTGTGTGAATGCTCTGAAAAGCTAATCATTTGCATCTTCTTCCTGTCGGTTAAATTTCGCGTCTGTAGCACGTCATCTTCGTGGTGCAGCATTTTTAATGATCAGCAGTGTATTAAACCCTCTCGTACAGACAGTACTGGTATAGCGAAACAAATCTGCATTGTGTACACTAGGGATATTACTACGGCACATTTTGTTACATTTAACAGCTTTAAATCACGTCGTACTTTTTATTTTGTTATCTATTTTTGTTATCCACTTTCTGAGAAACATTTTCTCTCCACTTCCCATGAATCCCGAATCCAGGGAATTTTAAAGTGTCAAATGACACATCTGCTTTAACTACGAACTGAAGAAGAAAACCGATATCTAATGATGCAAAAGAAAAAGAAAGGTATTGTACTGCCAGGAAACTTAACGATCTGTGGAAATTAATCGTGCTGCAATCAAATCTAGTACATGAACAAAAAAAGAAATTACTCATTCTGCTGTTCATTCAGAACCTCACAACTAATCCTCTAGTTTTGGAGTGAGTGTGCTTACTATCACACCGATGTAAGTGACGTCATACGGAAGGTATACAGCCCGGTTGAGTGCCAGAGAGAGTGACAGTAACTGGGGCACCTCTGCGTGCTTACAGTGATTGAAGCTGCTGATTTCACGACTTTAACATCAGCCCCTCGGATGTTCCGGTTCAACTGACTGAAGAAGAAAACCGATATCTAATGATGCAAAAGAAAAAGAAAGGTATTGTACTGCCAGGAAACTTAACGATCTGTGGAAATTAATCGTGCTGCAATCAAATCTAGTACATGAACAAAAAAAGAAATTACTCATTCTGCTGTTCATTCAGAACCTCACAACTAATCCTCTATCAGAGTTGGGCAAAAACTATGACACCACTAGTAGACAAGGCGATGGGCGTCCATATATCATTCAGAAACGCGGCCACTAAAACTTTGATCTTTTTCAAGAAAAATTGGGGATAACTTGTGGCGAACCTGTGATTCAAGTAAAATACTGGAGATGGTACAAGTGTTTCAGTGTACACCATTCATCTCCCCTTGCTGCAATTGGGATCCAGATTGCTGTGGGTGCAGAGACATTATGTCTAGATCACGGATAAATGGTAACAAGATTCGAGATTCTGTGAATCACATTTTCTGTCACATAACGCCCATAGCTACGTCAGGATAACTGCTCTACACATTCACAGCGGTGCGCGTAGGCCGCTATCGGAAGTATTAGGTCATCTGTGGTATTCACCTGGACTTCTCTCAGATCTTTGCTAGTGGCGGAAGCTGATCCCTCCCCATCCCCCTCCCCCTTTTTTCTCATTTCTAACAGCCTTGTGAGTACTGTAGTAATCTACAATATATCTGAACTAAATACTATTCGAATAATGATGACTTGCCACATTTTCATCTTTTATTTGGCGAGAACTATTACTTCTCGATTATAGGGAAGTTCAGAGCAGATTTTTTACTTTCATAATGAAGTATAAGTTAATGACAAGAGTGACACAATATCAGTCTGTGTTTTATTGCAAACCTTGTCGAGGGATCAAAAGTCTTCGGTAGAGATAACCCTATAATAACGAATTCGACTCAGAACGAGCATTTCCGAGGTCATTTTCTTTATACATAGGGATGTTAAGGTAATTGTTCCTGTGCCTGAATGACCCTTTATGATAGAACTGGTAACAATATAACGAGATTCATCTTGTCAGCTGCTTACGTCTTCATCATGAGTTTCTTTAAAAATTATAAAAGACAGACATGACTATTTAATGGAAGTTGAGTACATAATAACAGGAAGCATGTCGGAACAGCATGGCTGCGTGAACCTGAGGACTGTGACACATGGAAAATTCTACAGAAGGTTTTACCGAACAGTGCACGGAAAGTAGCACTTCCAGCCAAGTGTTACGCGATGTTTACGCCACTGTCGACAAAAAGTCAGGAAATACCTGTACCAAAAATTACGAAACCAAATGTATTGCGGGATATTTCTCTCAGTGGATTATCAAGACTTATGCATTATTTATTGTCCATTGTAATAAACGGATTAATTATGTACGTTGTTGTTAACACTGTCGGATACGCAGACTTGACTACCATGCAGCAAGCAGTACTTTGTCATGAGGACAGGAACTCCACGAACGTTAAAGAAGTGGCGTGGAGTACGCATTAACATGATTAGTCCTGATGTAAAGCTCTAACTTTGCAGTCTGCGTTCTTAAGTTGAAGCGTACACTCCATCAGTACCTAGTTAAATGGCACATTATTCGCTTATGGAACTGCATAGATTATTTTCGTGTATCTACATGTCAAGCTGACAAGTTTTATCAAGACCAAATTTCCACGTAAGAAAGCTCCGAAGTACATCATATTTCCAAGACTTTTCCGATTATTAAGGAAAACAGGGCAGTACAACGACGGAAGACGGCAACGAACTGGACGGACACCAGACTTGGAAGACGCCTTGCTTTCTTGACTGAATGACGAGCTATCATCACTGATCAGTTGCACGTGTGATTGATGTCACGCACAGTACTGTATGGAAAGTGAAAGGGGAACTGCGATTACACGATTCCATTTACACGAAGTGGAAACTTCAATACCCCTGACTTCGGACCACTCGTCGTTCTGAGTCAGTGGCTGCTGCAGCGCTGTGTGGCAAATACTTTCCTGCCAATGCATTTTTCTCGGATGAAGCCTGTTCCTCCAGAGGCGGAATGTTCCATAGTCACAAAAATACTGTATAAACTGTTGAGGATTCCCACATTATAACTGTGTATATTCATCAACATATACAAGCGATAAACTTCTGGGTGGTAACATCAATGTTTGGTTAATACGTCAGTATTTGTTTCCTCCCCATTTGACTACAGAAGGGCATACTTGTTTCTGAGAGGCATGCTCACCTCATTGTCGAATTAGATCCCACTCGATTCTCGTGCACGTCTGTGGTTCCAGTCCTTATGTTCGTAAAAAACACACAGAGCTCTTCGTACTAATTTCACATGGTACTTTTCTTCACCATACAGGGTATGAATGAGCACAAATGTGATAGTGCCAAAGACTGGGTGTGTCGAAGTGCAACTACTCAGCTTAGTACAGACTTTATCTACCATCAAATTTCTCCATGAACTGATACCAGCCATACCGTCTGTACATTGGTTTGATGCTCTCTTCCAGAACTTTCCATTTGTTTCACGTTTTTTATTTTTGTGTATCGAGTATACAAATTTCCTTTGTAGACTCTAATACATTTTCCAATATGCCTCTACCAGCCCACTTTTCCTCTCCGTTGTCAGATCGACTGTACTGGATTCATCAAAACATGCTACACCAAGTTGGTTTTCCTTTCGCATATCTACTTTGCTTATTCATTTCGTCTCTCATTTTATTCGCACACATATTCAGCTCCTTCTTCTTCTTGAGTTTCTCCAATGCGTACATTTCAACTAAATACAATGATAGGCTCCTGAGGCACAGCTTGCCAAAATACTTCCCTAGTTATAGATAACACTTGTATTGCCTGAAGGCGTTTGCAAAATTCCATCATAAATGAAAGCATAAACAGATGCCCACCGTTAGCTCACAGCTGAAAATATGATTTCACAAAGGCTATTCGGAAAGTGAAGAACGATCGGTCGCGAAATGGAGGCTTTTCACAGACGTTTTGGGCAGTGTCTCTAGTACGCCCGTCCATCGCATCAAGACGTCTTTTCAGTTGTGAGCGCACTGTGAGCTAATAAAGATGCCTAGAACAACGATGTCTCTCGCCAAGTAGGAGGGCCCGCTGAGAGGCTTCGCCTTAATGAATGCAGCCCACCTGACACAACTGCCACGCACTTCCTTCTTCACGACAATTCTCAGCCGCACTCTGCAGGGGCAGTGAAGACGCTCCTGCAGCCTTTTCGATGGGAAGTGTTCGATCACCCACAACACAGCCATAATTGGCTCCGTTCACATGAAAAGCTGGATACGAAGACAACACTTGGGCGCAGGCTGCGAGCTATAGACCAGCGTAGCGAATTATTGGAAAGCACAGGCGGCTGTCTTCTATGATGATACTGTTGGAAATTTGGTATAACGCTCCGACAAATGTCTAAGTCAGAGCGGTGACTATGTAGAGAAGTACCCGGAAGGTGTAGCTAAATGTGCAAAGAAAACAGTTTGGATTTTCACTGTGGTTTCCATTTCGTTACCGATCGTTACTCACTTTCCGAACAACCCTCGTAATTTCAATGGACGAGCAAGGAATGTGCCTCGAATATATTTCCTCTTTTGTACACGAAAGAAGAGGACCGTGATTAGTTCCTGACAATGGCCTTCTATTGCCACAATCAGAATGCTGATTAATCGAGTACTGTGCACAGAAGCGTATACGAACGTAATGTGTTCGATGGTGCTACAAGGTGGAGTACTCGCTAGGGATACGCAAATATATACGAGTAAGCGGACTGCAGATCGGGAGTGAACCTTTTCTCCACGTATGAGCTGTGGATTTCCTGTTTTGAGTTGGCAAATGCTCAGGGAACTGTTTTCTTCTATCAAAAAGTACTCAAAGGGATGATTTGAGACGACAAAGAATATGCATGTCGGATGGATGCTCTCGTAAGTCGTTGTATTAGAGACTCCTGTTCTGTAGCAATCCCTTTCACTGTGACGCTGTCGAGGAACCTTGGTATGACCCTCAACCACTACCCACAGCTCACGGAGATTGGCCACATCTGCGTCCAGGTAGGCCCATCTCGACCGAGGGCAATCCAGTTGTCTGGTGGTGTGGAGGATTGCACAATCATTCTCATGTTCCGAGAACCCTAATCTTCCCTCAAGTCCACAGAGTGTCTCTGGAGCCATACTCTACACATTTCGGCAGTAACGGGTTGATACATAGTATTGCTAAAAGTACAAATGGCTGCGAAGTGTTGCAGATGAACAGATCTATCTCATAGCACAATAGGGAGCAGGCTTTCAAAACAGAATGTTGAAATGGTGTGTTGAGGCCCTCAACTACGTACCCTCAGACTCAAAGTTGAAATATTGAAAGTTTTAGCTGGTTTCGTTGCCTATGGGCTGGGATACGTAGTTGCCACATTACAAGCCAAATACTGCTGAGTTTACAGTATACAATGTGAATATACACACGAATCGAATGGTCAAAGGGTCCTATTACTCGGCAATTGCGAATTTTTAGTGCGACGTAGTAGTTTATAAATGAAAGATTGCAATTAAATAAAACTGCAGTTACTATCTTAACCACTTTAAATGACGAGTATGATAGTAGAAGTACTTTTGAGTATGCGGTATGTTTCTGCAAAATATTTATTGGTGTCGATGGTCCAGCAATTAAATAAAATATAAGTTTAATATCAGGGAAATAATAGATCCCTACTGCACGTAATTAGTTATGAACAACAACATAGCTCGCGAGATATTCACTTCTTAACACACACTACGTCTTCACTGCAGAAGCCACGGAAATCTCACAAGTGCACGAGTCGGCACTACGAAGTATTTCTATCTGCCGCGACCACGCGCAAACCGCTCATCTGCCGCGACCGTGCGTCCGTCGCGTCCCGTGCGACTGTCCCTCGGCGCCGCACTGCTCCAAACTCCCCCGTGTCCTGTGCCATCCTGCCCAGAACTCTTCTCCCGTTTTCATCCAGTATCCCCATTCACGAGCGCTGTGAATGGCTAGAGCGCTCGCGCCATGTCTTCAAGCCAATGCACCCACACAAACATAATGAAACACATTCGAAATACTGGATTTACATTTAAGTAACTTGAAATTAAATAAATATTTATACGGCTGGACCATGAACACGTTCTAACACACATTATTAAATACACAAATAAACATATATCAAAGGAGTAGCAAGCAAAAGTAGGCCAGTAGCCTAATGTCTCTGTGCTTTCTAAAACGCAGTAAATGGTTCAAATGGCTCTGAGCACTATGGGACTCAACTGCTGAGGTCATTAGTCCCCTAGAACTTAGAACTAGTTAAACCTAACTAACCTAAGGACATCACACACATCCATGCCCGAGGCAGGATTCGAACCTGCGACCGCAGCGGTCTCGCGGTTCCAGACTGCAGCGCCAGAACCGCGCGGCCACTTCGGCCGGCCGCAGTAAATATTTGACGAATTTCTTCATGAATAGTATATATATTGGATATAAACAATATATTTATAAGCATCCTGCTACCGTTTTTTCGTGTAACTGTGGAGTACTTATGGCCTGACGCGTTCGATAGTAATCGGCCACTTTGACCTCCAATAACTCATGTACTATTCAAGTTACATGCCTGTAATTTATACCAATTTAGGTTTACACTAATAGCTTTCTAAAGACACGTCGATCGACAAAATCGGATGAACCGTTTAGATTTTGGAAATTCGTTGCTGGCTATTACTTGTATAATTTATCATCAGATACTAAAATGTAAACTAATAAAGATATTGAAAATCTGATTACACCAACAGAATTGTCGTACAAATAATGGTAATGTACATGTTTCTTTTTGAGGTATCATGATTCATCTAGCTACTATTAATTTCTATATGAACAGTGAAATGTTTGCCATTAAGTTTCGGGTGTGCGCCCGCAAGAAATCTCCTTCTTCTTCTAATATTTCGGCTGTATAACGTTCAGCTATCTTCAGAGTGAGCCCCAAGACTCCCGCTCCAGTGCTCGCTTCGCCCCTTTATACTGTTGTACCGCGCGACTGCGCATGCGGCCACAGATGCAAATGCGCCAGAGACGTTGTTCGGCGGCAGAGACGTGCATAATGCGCGAGTTATATCTATGACTCCGCAGCTGATCTGTGTTGCCATATCGATATATCATTGTGAGCTCTACTGTGAATCCGGCACTTGCTGTAATAAACTCGCAAAGACGTCGTCACAGTGCAGCTCACAATGATATATGGATAAGCCAACACAGATCAACTGCGGAGTCATAGATACAATTCGCGCATTATGCACGTCTCTGCCGCCGACCAACGTCTCTGGCGCCTTTGCATCTGTGGCCGCATGCGCAGTCGCGCGGTACAACAGTATAAAGGGACGAAGCGAGCACTGGAGCAGCAGTCTTGGGGCTCACTCTGAAGATGGCTGAACGTTACACAGCCGAACTATTAGAAGAAGGAGGAGATTTCTTGCGTCTGCACACCCGAAACTTAATGGAACAGTCTTTGCGCCGCCAAAACCTGAAGATTCACGTCTGCCATTAAGTTTCCCAAAGTCCGCCATCTTTGGCGCTTCCTGCATGTCTCCTTCATTGACACAGCATCACCATGGAATTCCCAGCCATGCAGCCATGGACTCCGGCTAATTTTCGGCACCACGTGGCCGCCGACGAGCCGCGGCCGGCCCGCAGAGAGGCTCCATTGCGGCCAGGGCGCCACAACTCGCCCATTACCTCACAAGGGTCCCGTATTATTCGTTGGTGGGAGAGAATTGCAGATGTACTGGGAGTCCCATTTCATCCCTTATATACATGGCACACACAACAAAACCTTTACCATTCACCTGAATGGTAGCCATTTGGTAAAGCATGATGCATCATCTCATATGGTTTTTCATGTTGCCGTACTCGACCACTGACATGTACCAATGACGGCACTTCAGTCCAGGCACCTTTCTTCTGTGCTTCGAGAGTCCAGTGCCGGTAGTCGTGCGCCAGTGCTATAGTGGTGTCCAGGTAACGAAGAGGCTTTGTGATGCATTCTGCGCTGACAGAGACGGAGAATACTTCGCGATGACGCCATTGTCCCCTCTGACGCTACCCTGGCAGCAGGCAATGCTGCGGCAAGCGCAGCACTGGGCCACTGTTTCCGCTTCTGGCTGTCCCCAGAAAACCTTATATGCACCAACAACAATCACTGTCACTTGTTAATGTAATACATGATGCACAAGCTTCATATCATACAAACGGACATTGCAGTGGCTAAGTATTTTCACCATATATAAAGTAACATGAAAATCAATGCTAAATGTTCCACGCATACCTCGAAGCGGATGCCACAGCCCAGCGCGCTGAAAGCATGTGGCCCATACGAATGGTCTGCTGGCAGCTGCAGTGTGCGAGAGAGAGTGCCATTGCACTTTGCATAGCTTGGCGAAAGTTGCTGAAGATGATCGATGCTGCCTCGACTAATGACGCAGACTAGTATATGCTGCTTGTGACTATGTGGAGCCAACGCTCGTGCTCACTCGCACACAGGCAGCGAATTTGCTGTGTGCACCTGCACAATGCACTTCCCTTACCACTGCGCCTTGTGCTTCCTTCCTCTTTCCGTTCAGTGCAGTTAGTATTATCAACTATAAAAAGATTTGCTCGATTTACTCAGGAGAGGCACCTTGTTGCAGATTCATTTATTTTTTTTGTTAATTATAAATAAAGTTGACAATTATAATCAGGTGTCATATTCACGTGTCCGCCTCTGTAGCCGAGCGGTAAACGTAGCAGACCCTCATGTGAGTACCTGGGTTCGATTCCCAGTAGTGTCCGAGATTTTTCATTGGTGGGAGGACTGGTACAGGGTTCACTCAGCCTCGTGAGGCCATTTAAGGAGATACCTGCTAGAGAGGTAGCAGCTGCAATGTCGAAATGTCGGAGTGCGGTGTGCTGAGCCCATGCCCAACCTAACCGCATCCGATGAAAAACGCGACACGGCGATCGGTCAGCTATCGCAAGGTCTTCATGGCCTGACCGCCGTGTTTCCTCTCCTTTTTCCTTATTCATTCACACAAATTTGGTGTTCCACAGTTAAATCAATGACTTTCAGTAACATTCAATATTCGCTTATCACTTCAATTTTCTACACTGAAGAGGAAAGAAAGTGGTACATCTGCCTGCTATCGTGTAGGGCCCCGCAAGCCACAACACGACGTGGCATGGACTCCACCGTAGCAATGGCAGAAGGAGTAATAACACCGTGGGCCTGTCCTGCCCCAATACTGTCTTGCAGTGACACCCAACCCTCTCGAAATCATTTATTCCACGCAAACACACGCGCACGTGACATACTGTGTTAGCCATACGCAGCATCCGGACGTAAATTTCACTTCCCGACACTCCCTCTGCAATCAAAAACCGCTTTACACTTCGCAGTTCCCCTTCCCCGGTCTCCCTAGTGCAGTCAGATGCACACACGACTTGCTGACCTCACTCGCTGACCTCATTTCGATCACATATAACAGACAAATGGCACAGCAATGAACATTCGCGTTGTCCCTTTATGATTCCTAATAGAGGGCCCATCTACCGCCTTCTTCCATTCGCAGCACTACAAACTTTACAGCGACGACGTACATTTAGCAGAGGTACGCATTTGAGGCACAGTGCATTGCCACTAATTACATAATAGATGTTTACGCGCAGAAAGGTCAATGAATAGGTTGGTGGGTGAAGATAGGAATACACATAAAAAGACTTTAAAGACAGATAAATGTAGTTTATTAAGCTTACTGTTGTATATTTGAGCCCGTGGTTCGCGATGTACGTGAACGGGACTCGGCTGACGCCAGAAATTTATTTATTTATACACAGAACAGCCACCGATTAATTTATTACAGTGTCGTAAAAGTGCGATAGGCGAGTACATCTCTGGGTGGAAGATTCTCCAAATTCGTAGCCAGTGAACGTAGAGGTGAATCAATGCGAACAATGGCGTCGGTAAGCCATGCTTGGCCAACGTCGACAGAAACATCAGTAAGTGCAAAATCGACAGGCCCGCCACGGAAAGCGGTTGGTCCATGTAGGACATCGATTGTTTTGGGAGGATCAACATTCATATTATAATCAGTCTCTACGTCTACAACTGTTTTGTAGATGGTAGGACGCCATCGATACACACGATGCGTGCGACGGCGAGGCATGTTGCCGACTGACCGCAGCCGCACCATAATCATCGCAGTACAGTGGTGGTCGTCGAGACCGATTATAATATGATCGTTGATCCTGACAACACACTCGATGTTCTACATGGACCATCCGATTCCAGTGGCGGTCGTGTCGATTTTGCAGTTACTGATGTTTCTGTCGACGCTGGCTTACCATGCTCTATGTCCACTGGTTGCGAGTTTAGAAAATATCCCACGCAGGGATGTAATCGCCTATCGCACCTTAATGGTAAATCAATCGTACGCTGACACGAGGACCGTTCAATCTACTAATTTCTCTATTGACAATTCTACACTACTGGCCATTAAAATTCTACACCAAGAAGAAATGCAAATGATAAACGGGTATTCATTGGACAAATATATTATACTAGAACTGACATTACATTTTCACGCAATTTGGGTGCATAGATCCTGAGAAATCAGTACCCAGAACAACCACCTCTGGCCGTAATAACGGCCTTGATACGCCTGGGCATTGAGTCAAACAGAGCTTGATGGCGTGTGCAGGTACAGCTGCCCATGCAACTTCAACATGATACCACAGTTCATCAAGAGTAGTGACTGGCGTATTGTGACGAGCCAGTTGCTCGGCCACCATTGACCAGACATTTTCAATTGGTGAGAGATCCGGAAAATGTGCTGGCCAGGGCAGCAGTCGAACATTTTCTGTATCCAGAAAGGCCCGTACAGGACCTGCAGCATGCGGTCGTGCATTATCCTGCTGGAATGTAGGGTTTCGCAGGGATAGAATGAAGGGTAGAGCCACGGGTCGTAACACATCTGAAATGTAACGTCCACTGTTCAAAGTGCCGTCAATGCGAACAAGAGGTGACCGAGACGTGTAACCAATGGCACCCCATACCATCACGCCGGGTGATACGCAAGTATGGCGATGATGAATACACGCTTCCAATGTGCGTTCGCCGCGATGTCGCCAAACACGGATGCGACTATCATGATGCTGTAAGCAGAACCTGGATTCATCCGAAAAAATGACGTTTTGCCATTCGTGCACCCAGGTTCGTCGTTGAGTACACCATCGCAGGCGCTCCTGTCTCTGACGCAGCGTCAAGGGTAACCGAAGCCATGGTCTCCGAGCTGATTGTCCATGCTGCTGCAAACGTCGTCGAACTGTTCGTGCATAAGGTTGTTGTCTTGCAAGCGTCCCCATCTGTTGACTCAGGGATCGAGACGTGGCTGCACGAACCGTTACAGCAATGTGGATAAGATGCCTGTCATCTCGACTGCTAGTGATACGAGGCCGTTGGGATCCAGCACGGTGTTCCATATTACCCTCCTGAACCCACCAATTCCAGATTCTATTAACAAATACTAACAAAGAGATAGAGGGGCTGGCCAGTACTTACCTCAGCTCAGTACAGCCGATAGATACACATAAAACAGAACTGAAAATTTACATTCCTAGCTTTCGGAACTTTGTTCCTTCATCAGGGAGGAGAGAGGGGAAAAAAGGGAAGAAGAGAAAGTGGATTCAGTTACTCATAACCCAGGTTATGAAGCAACAGGGAAAGGTAAACAGGGAGGGATAGCAAGGATGGAGGCTTGGTTGTCAGAGGGAAGCCGCGAACGGTCTACCCGACGGGAGGCCCTAGTCACACGCCATTATTATTATTATGAAATCGCGTGGAGGCAAAGTATTGCCTATCAGGTGCCCTGCAAAAGAATAGCACAACTTCCTAACAATATGCTGCCTGACAAGCCATTTCAGGTAATTATAGTCAATACCACTAGTGACCAGAAGACCCTCAACAGTAGTGTACCTCAAGGCTCAGTCCTAGGGCCGTTACTACTTAGCATGTGTACAGCAGATCACTAAGTCCAGGAAGTCTGATTATGCTCATGACTGGGTATAACACCACTGCACAAACAAATCAACGTTTCTAATATGTATGGGAATTGGATGTAGGCTGTAATCTTCTTCTCTCCCGTATCTCTGTCCATCTCATCCTTCCTCTCTCTGTGTCCATCTCCTCCTCGTTCCCCTTCTCTCTGTCCATAACCTCCTCCCCCATATGGTTCAAATGGTTCAAGTGGTTCAAATGGCTCTGAGCAGTGCGACTTAACATCTGAGGTCATCAGTCCCCTAGAACTTAGAACTACTTAAACCTAACTAGCCTAAGGCCATCACACACATCCATGCCCGAGGCAGGATTCGAACCTGCGGCCGTAGCGGTCCCGCGGTTCCAGACTGAAGCGCCTAGAACCGCTCGGCCACACCGGCCGGCTCCTCCCCCTTACCTCTGCCGCATCCCCTCCTGCCCCCTCTCTCGGTTCATTACCTCCTCCCCCTTTCTATGTTCACCTTCTCCTGCCCCCTCTCTCTGCCTGTCTCCTCCATTTTGCTTTCTACCTCCATTTCTGTGCACCCCTCTGTCCATCTCGTATGATCCCCATCTCTCTGTCTTTAAGCCTTGTCTATTGTTACTGCATATTCAGATTCTGTCGTAGTATTCTAATCATAAACCGGCCGATAACACATAAACTTTCACTATACAGGGTGTTACAAAAAGGTACGGCCAAACTTTCAAGAAACATTCCTCACACACAAATAAAGAAAAGATGTTATGTGGACATGTGTCCGGAAACGCTTAATTTCCATGTTAGAGCTCATTTTAGTTTCGTCCACCTACGCTCAATGGAGCACGTTATAATGATTTCATACTGGATACTCTACCTGTGCTGCTAGAACATGTGCCTTTACAATTACGACACATGTGGTTCATGCACGATGGAGCTCCTGCACATTTAAATCGAAGTGTTCGTACGCTTCTCAACAATAGATTCGGTGACTGATGGATTGGTAGAGGCGGACCAATTCCATGGCCTCCACGCTCTCCTGACGTCAACCCCCTTGACTTTCATTTATGGGGGCATTTGAAAGCTCTTGTCTACGCAACCCTGGTATCAAATGTAGAGACTCATCGTGCTCGTATTGTGGACGGCTGTGATACAATACGACATTCTCCAGGGCTGCATCAGCGCATCAGGGATTCCATGCGACGGAGGGTGGATGATTGTATCCTTTGAACATTTTGAACATTTCCTGTAACAAAGTGTTTGAAGTCGCGCTGGTACGTTCTGTTGCTGTGTGTTTCCATTCCATGATTAATGTGATTTGAAGAGAAGTAATAAAATGAGCTCTAACATGGAAAGTAAGCTTTCTGGACACATCTCCACATAACATATTTTCTTTCTTTGTGTGTGAGGAATGTTTCCTGAAAGTTTGGCCGTAGCTTTTTGTAACACCATATATATATATATATATATATATATATATATATATATATATATATATATATATATATATATATATATAAAGGGTGAGTCACCTAACGTTACCGCGGGATATATTTCGTAAACCACATCAAATACTGACGAACCGATTCCACACACCGTACGTGAGGAGAGGGAATAGTGTAATTGTTTAATACAAACCATACAAAAATGCACGGAAGTACGTTTTTTTTTTAACACAAACCTACGTTTTTTTAAATGTAACCACGTTAGTTTTGTTAGCACATCTCAACATATAAACAAATACGTAATCAGTGCCGTTTGTTGCATAGTAAAATGTTAATTACATCCGGAGATATTGTAACCTAAAGTTGACGCTTGAAACCTCCGACGTTCAGTTGCGTGTTGTAACAAACACGGGCCACGGTCGGCGAGCAGCATCTGCAGGGACATGTTTACGATGGCGGCCATGTTTACGAGTGTGGCTGTAGTGCACTGTTGTGGTTTGGTCTAGCTGTCGCAGTGTCCGCATGTAGCGGTTGCTGCTATTGTTATTCTGCATTCGTCTCCGCACGCAGACCAACTGTAGTACACAGTGTTACCAGACGTCTGTGATAGTGTAGTGTTGTAGGAACTGTGACCATGGTGTATTCGAACTCTGAAAAGGCGGAGATGATACTCATCTATGGCGAGTGTCGACGAAATGCAGCTGAAGCCTGCAGGGTGTATGCAGAACGGTACCCGGACAGAGAGCATCCAACGTGCCGCACATTGCAAAACATCTACCGCCAACTGTATGCAACAGGTATGGTCGTAGCACGCAAACGTGTCCGTAACAGGCCCGTCACAGGAGAAGCGGGTGCAGTTGGTGTGTTAGCTGCTGTTGCCATGAACCCACATATGAGTACACGGTACATTGTGAGAGCCGGTGGACTGAGTCAAAGTAGTGTCATGCGCATACTGCATCGTCACCGCTTTCACCCGTTTCATGTGTCGCTACATCAGCAATTACATGGTGATGACTTTAATCATCGAGTGCAATTCTGTCAATGGGCATTAACAGAGAATGCGTTGCAGTTCTACCTGTTTACCGATGAAGCGGGTTTCACAAACCAAGGGGCAGTGAATCTACGGAACATGCATTACTGGTCCGTGGACAATCCTCGCTGGCTCAGACAGGTTGAGCGACAGCGGCCGTGGACTGTAAATGTATGGTGCGGAATCATTGGCGACCACCTCATTGGTCCTCACTTCATTGCTGCAACATACATCGCGTTTCTACAGAATGATCTGCCAACGTTGCTCGAAAATGTCCCACTGGAAACGCGTCGACGTATGTGGTATCAGCATGATGGTGCACCTGCACATTCCGCAATTAACACTAGGCTGACCCTTCACAGGATGTTCGACGGGCGTTTCATTGGACGTGGAGGACGCATAAATTGGCCAGCCCGTTCTCCTGATCTTACACCTCTGGACTTCTTTCTGTGGGGTACGTTAAAGGAGAATGTGTACCGTGATGTGCCTACAAACCCAGAGGATATGAAACAACGTATTGTGGCAGCCTGCGGCGACATTACACCAGATGTACTGCGGCGTGTACGACATTCATTACGCCAGAGATTGCAATTGTCTGCAGCAAATGATGGCCACGACGTTGAACATCTATTGACCTGACATGTCGGGACACACTCTATTCCACTCCGTAATTGAAAACGGAAACCACGTGTGTACGTGTGCCTCACCCCTCATGGTAATGTACATGTGCGTCAGTGAAAAAGACCAGTAAAAAGGTGTTAGCATGTGGACGTAATGTGCTGTTCCAGTCTCTTCTGTACCTAAGGTCCATCACCGTTCCCTTTGTATCCCTACGTAATTCGGTGCTCTCCGATACACACGATCGAACAGCGGAGGAGTGGTACTCAAGCGTCAACTTTAGGTTACAATATCTCCGGATGTAATTAACATTTTACAATGCAATAAACGGCACTGATTACGTATTTGTTTATATGTTCAGATGTGCTAACAAAACTAACGGGGTTCCATTTAAAAAAACGTAGGTTTGTGTTAAAAAACATACTTCCGTGCATTTTTTTTATGGTTTGTATTAACCAATTACACTAGCCCCTCTCCTCACGTTCGGTCTGTGGAATCGGTTCGTCAGTATTTGATGTGGTTTACGAAATATATCCAGCGGTAACGTTAGGTAACTCACTATATATATATATATATATTATATATATATATATATATATATATATATATATATATATATATGTGTGTGTGTGTGTGTGTGTGTGTGTGTGTGTGTGTGTGCGCGCGCGCGTTACGATTTTGTACAATTTACATTGTTATTGATTTCCTGTATAATTATTACATACATGTTTTTATTACGAGTGGCACCATAATAGGTGTATGAAAACATGGACGTATTCGAATGCAATGTTGTGTCAAAATTTCAAAGCAGCTGGTGAACAACTTTCACAGGTTATGATTTTGAACAAACGAACATACAGCGCTCCAATAGATATATAAAAATACGCTCATATAATGCAGCATTGTATCAAAACTTCAAAGGCATCAGGGAAGAACTTTCGGAGGTATATGATTTTGAACAAATGAAAATTTATATTTTCATTTACATCGATATGTGTGTAAACTTGTAAATAATGTACTGCATTGTATTTCTATTTCTAAGATGGAATGTAATTGTCAAACAATTAATAACAATAGTATGGAAATGTACCTAGGGGTATTTGCTGTGAAATTTCAAAATTTCGTTACCGGCCTCCGACACCGCCCCCCCCCCCCCCCCCCCCCCCCCCCCCGTCCCTCGCCCAGGGTACCGGTCGTCGATATCGCCATTAACCGTATGTCAGACGGCACGTCGCCGAAGTATTGCTGCTCGACAAAATTACACTCTCTACAGACGGTGTTGTGCTGTACCAAACTGGTACACACGCGTTGTGAATTTTAATAGCGTTGCACTCGCCGTTAACTGGAGTGCAGTGCCTCGGGCCTGGGGAGTTATCGGCGTGCCGGGTACGCCATTACCGGCCGGCGCCGCCACGGCGCGCCGACCGCAGGCACGCGCCTGCCCTACTCGACCGCTCGAGTGGGCGCCGGGTCGGCTGCCGGCTCACCTCCCCCTTCCGGGCCACGCACGCCGCGGCCTGCGCGCCGCTCCCCTCACATCTCCCCACCTGGCCGCCGCTCGCTGCTCGCTCACCGAGGCACTGTCGTCGACAGCGGGATCCTCCTCCAACACACGTTTTCACAGCCGAGTCGGCGGCAACTCCTTTCGATACGATGCATGCAGTGTCTCATACAACAATTGTGTCATAAAGTTCTATTTACTTACACTATTGGCCATTAAAATTGCTACACCACGAAGATGATGTGCTACAGACGCGAAATTTAACAGACAGGAAGAAGATGCTGTGATATGCAAATGATTAGCTTTTCAGAGCATCCACACTAGGTTGGCGCCGGTGGCGACACCTACAACGTGCCGACATGAAGAAAGTTACCAACCGATTTCTCATTTCACCGGCGTTGCCTGGTGAAACGTTGTTGTGATGCCCCGTGCAAGGAGGAGAAATGCGTACCATCACGTTTCCGACTTCGATAAAGGTCGGATTGTAGCCTGTCGCGATTGCGGTTTATCGTATCGCGACATTGCTGTTCGGGTTGGTCGAGATCCAATGACTATTAGCAGAATATGGAATCGGTGGATTCAGGAGGGTAATACGGAACGCCGTGCTGGATCCCAACGGCCTCGTATCACTAGCAGTCGAGATGACAGGCATCTTATCCGCATCGCTGTAACGGATCGTGCAGCCACGTCTCGATCCCTGAGTCAACAGATAGGGACGTTTGCAAGACAACAACCACCTGCACAAACAGTTCCATGACGTTTTCAGCAGCACGGAGACCATGACTGCGGTTACCCTTGACGCTGCATCACACACAGGAGCGCCTGCGATGGTGTATTCAACGACGAACCTGGGTGCACGTCATTTTTTCGGATGAATCCAGGTTCTGTTTACAGCATGATGATGGTCGCATCCATGTTTGGCGACATCGCGGCGAACTCACATTGGTACCGTATATTGGTCATCCCCATAGTGGCGTATCACCCGGCGTGCTGGAACGAGATGCCATTGCTTACACGTCCCGGTCACCTCTTGTTCGCATTGACGGCACTTTGAACAGTGGATGATACATTTCAGATGTGTTACGGCCCGAGGCACTACCCTTCATTCGATCCCTGCGAAACCCTACATTTCAGCAGGATAATGCACGACCGCATGTTGCAGGTCCTGTACGGGCATTTCTGGATACAGAAACTGTTCGACTGCTGCCCTGGCCAGCACATTCTCCAGATCTCTCACCAATTGAAAACGTCTACTCAATGGTGGCCGAGCAACTGGGTCGTCACAATACGCCAGTCACTACTCTTGACGAACTGTGGTATCGTGTTGAAGCGGCATGGGCAGCTGTACCTGTACACGCCATCCAAGCTCTGTTTGACTCAATGCCCAGGCGTATCAAGGTCCTTATTACGGCCAGAGGTCGTTGTTCTGCGTACTGATTTCTCAGGATCTATGCACACAAATTGCGTGAAAATGTAAACACATGTCAGTTCTAGTATAATATATTTGTCCAATGAATACCCGTTTATCATTTGCATTCCTTCTTGGTGTAGCAATTTTAATGGCCAGTAGTTTACTTTCTCTTGGTTTCCCATCAGCAAGGATATACTCAACTACACTCTAGGCCGTTCTTATAATTCACACGCTACTTTACAATGTGTAGCGGAGGTTACGTTAAATATCGTTATTATCCTCCTTTCCTCTTCTTCTGCTCGCGAATGGTGAGCGAATTCAATGATTGTAAACCTTTATACAAGTTCGAATGGATCTAATTTTACTGTTATGCTCATATAGTGAGATAAATATTGGACAAGTAATATCTTACTTAGCTTGGCGAGGTGCAAATGGCTCTGAGCACCATGGGACTTAACTTCTGAGGTCATCAGTCCCCTAGAACTTAGAACTACTTAAACCTAACTAACCTAAGGGCATCACACACATCCATGCCCGAGGCAGCATTCCAGCCTCCGACCGTAGCAGTCTCGCTGTTCCGCACTGAAGCGCCTAGAACCGCTCGGCTACAACGGCCGGCCATGTCAATGGTTACAATGGTTCCCGCAATACAGGGAAGCCAAGTTACTAAATTTAACATTATTGGGACAGGGCGTTCCAGCTCCCCTTAACTAAACGATAAAGTAATCAATACAAATGAGAAGATTAAACGATTCAGTCAAATCTTCCGGCCTCTCCATACGAGTTGTCACAGTTTTAAGAGCGGTCGGGTGTGTCAATTAATAAAGCAACAAAAAAGTTATATGAAAATTCTATATACGACCTCGAGATCTGTTTCCGGCTCGTCCCGGTGGAAGTTCGAGTCCTCCCTCGGGCATGGGTGTGTGTGTTTGTCGTTAGGATAATTTAGGTTAAGTAGTATGTAAGCTTAGCGACTGATGACCTTAGCAGTTAAGTCCCATAAGATTTCACACACATTTGAACATTTTTTGAAATCTATTTCTCTAGCAGAGGTTTCGTTATTTGCGCGTTGCGTTCAATCGCATAGACACCACGAGCTAATAGAAGTGGCTGCGGGGGCAGCTGCAGGGCTTCAGGAGTTTCAGGTTACACGAAGGGGGCTGAGAAGTGCGCGACGCGAGGGAGGCGTTTGTCAACGAAGCTATCGGGTATAGCCGCAAGCCATTGCTCAATAAGCATCGAAGTTAGAGACACAACACGTTGGTAATAAAAGACAAGTTATTAGACGTGAAATACAAGGTCGAACTGGAGACTCAACATCGGCCAGAAGGCGTTTCTGGGGACCAAAGGACTATAATGTTTTCTATAATGGTGTCATTAACAAGTAACGGAGTTTTTTTATGTCGCGGGGTTTATACATCCAGTTTTCAAAAATATTATCTTGCTGGTACACATGTCCCTGATGTATGTTTGCATTTTCAGCTCTTTTCAGTGTTTAGTTTACTGTCGATCGTCGAAAAAGTTATACGTGTTTTCCAGTGCTCGGCGGGTTTTTACTTGCGAAAAAGATGGATGAAATAATTCCTTTTAATTTTTCTTGCAAAATGAAATAAAGTGCTGCAGCGCATTCGAAGTGCTGACTGTATCTTATGGCGAATTTACTATGAGTCAGACACGATTTTACGAGTGGTATGACCGTTTCGAAGAGAGAAGACTTGAAGGCGACGATTGCCGTGGATGCCCTAGCATATAAATTTATGACGACAGTGAGGAAGAAACAAAGAAAATGGTTGTTGAAAATCGCAGGATCACCATCAGAAAGGCTGCTGATGATGTCGGCATATCCTCTGGCTCATACTAAGCAATGTTTCAGGCATCAAACGTCTCGCAGCAAGCTCTGATCCGAAATTTTAGAATTTCGACCAAAAACAACTATCGGGAATTGCTGAATGAGGTCGACAGCGATTCAGAACTTCTAAAGAAGGCTATAACAGGTGACGAAACGTGGGTGTACGGGTATGACGTAAAAGCAAGGCCCAATCGTCGTAATGGAAACTGTCTGAAGAGACAAGACCGAAAAAAATCGACACGTGAAGGTTCTTCTCACTGTTTTGTTCGATTACAATGGGATAGTGCATCATGAATTCCTACTTGTGGTCGTACCGTCAATAAGGAATACTATCTGGAATTTATGCGCCGTTTGCGTGAAGAAATCCGAAGAAAACGATCAGAATTGTAGCAAAACCACTCGTGGAAATTGCATCAAGATAATGCTCCTGCTCACACTTCAACGCTTGTTCGTGATTTTTTCACAAAAAAGAAAACCTTTATGTTGCCCCAGCCTCCGTATTCGCCAGACATGACTTCCTGCGACTTTTCTACTGAAGGAAAGCATAAAAGGACGTCGTTTTGCCACCACTGACGAGATAAAAACAGAATCGCTGAAGCAGCTAGCTGAACAGCATGACGGTAAGTGAGTTCCAGAAGTGCTTCCAAGACTGGAAAAAGCACTGGTTCAAGTATATCTCAGGTGGGACTGCTTTGAAAAGGACAAGGTTGATGTTAATAAATAAATAAAGACTCTTTAAGAAAAACAAAAATTCCCGTTACTTCTTGATCACATCTCGTAAAGATTGGGCAGAGATTTGGAATCCGCTCCCTCAGAATACGAAGTCGGCGCCTTAACCAGTACGACTACTCCTCACCACTAGCTGTATTAAAAATAATTACACTACTTCATCTTGTGAGATCACTTCAGTTACATTACACGTTTCTAGGTACATGAATGAAGAGTTAGCTTGAAATCAAAACGTAGTGTCCAAATGTTTGACTTACGAGATAAGCCGAGTACTACAGCATGTGTGAAGCTGTAGATAAAGACTCCGAGTGGCGGGTATACTGAAAACTGTAATATATTCGTTCAATAAATTTTGTAAACAGGAAACACCCTAATAAACGCTATAATTTTTTATTTGATTAATTACACAAACATTTATATTCTGCTGAAAAATGAAACACATCACTGAAAAAATATACTACTGTAAAGTAGCCATAATGGGATGAAATTGCACATGTTGGGATTTCATGACCATACTACCAACTAGCATGAAGTCGAAGATGATGTGGATTGGTGTGCTGGTGCAGCTGCTCAGTGTGGCCCTGATAACTGTTTCTGTGATCGCGGGCTCTTCCTTGTAGCACATCACTTGATAACTTATTTGGAACGTTTTCGAATTGCAAATGCTTGAGTGTCGTGTTTCTGTGTTTTAGGTGAGAAACCGACCCGGAATTCATCAAAACAGTATACCAAAGATGTAAATGGATGGACAGGCTCCATTTGACTACAGTTCTATCACTTCTTTGAGGAAATAAGGCTGCTGCAAATGTCAAAAAATTTCGTTCCGTGGTTACAACGTGGTGAAATATCTTTGTGGCCCTCTGAAGCGTGTTGGACGAGGATAATTTCGATTTTTCAACGGTTTCTTATAAGTATGTAGCCTGAGACTTTTCCTGGAAAAGAAATATCATCATCATTGAGCTATCTTTTCCAATAAGAACTTTCTTTCTCTTGATGTTGTCAAGAAACTCTCATTCAGCTAGAACAAAACATCTTACTATTTTAGATTTTTGATTACGAAAGACTCTTTTTGTCCAAGAATATTTTGCAATTAGTTCTGGTGGACAGCTGGCTGGTTGTCATACTAACATAAAAAGCTGTGCAGTGATTGTAGCAAAGTTGGTATACGACAAGGCTGGTTTTACAGGTGGCCCTCCGTCTGATGGGATAGGATAATCGTGTGACAGGACTGGAGCAGAAAGTCTTGGGCGGGTGGACTGGGCAGGTTTTGCACCTCGGCTTCCACAGGGAATTGATCCCTGTGTTAAGGGGTTGGTAATGTGAATTTCACAGAGGTGGACCAGGGTGTTGGGAGGATTCTGGGCAGGATGTCCCTCATTTCCGGGCACAATGATAGGTAATTAAAGCCGTGGTGAAGGATATGGTTCAGCTGTTCTGGTCTCGTGTGATAGTGAGTGACTTTGACGCTTGTTCTTGGGGGCTGTGGGAGAATTAGGGGTTTTGATCATAAGACACAGGAAATTTGTTTGTGGACTAGGTTTGGAGCGTAGTGCCACTCAGAGAAGGCCATGGTGAGTCCTTCACAGTACTGGACAAGGGAGCTCTCATCACTGCTGGTACACTCTCCATGGGAGGCCAGACTGCGTGGTGTAACACGCCCGGGAGTACAAATGGGGATGGGGGACCCTTAAACTGGTTGTCGCTTCTGCTTTTCTAGACCGTGCGCTCTGCCCACACCACGTACCTGATAATCCCGCGGCGGTCGTACTGTTCTGCTCCACACTGCTGCTGGATTGCCTGAAATTATCTATCGAAATATGCAAGCGAGTCAGGGGAGCCACTCATCGCCAGAACACAACACTGTTCTACGTCAGGTATGAACAACTGTATTGTGAGAAGATTAAAGGAAATCGCAGGTTGCACTGTTTACATTCTAATTCATAAATGTTTATCCCAATTAACAATCTTGATGATTATCTGTCCACAATATCACTCAGACGAGCGTACGCGTAACCGACACGACGCGGGTGATTGTTGATGATGCGGAAACCGAATGATCGAACGAAAGTTCTTACGCTCGTCACACATACAGATATCTGGTAACAGTCCTCCCTGACACTAGTAATAAATTTTAACACTGTTCACAAAGTTAAATTTACAGTTCACAGTTCTCAACTGTACGAACGTTCGCGTAACCGTCACGGCGCGGCTGATTGTTGATAATGCGGAATCGCGATGATCAAACGCACGTCCTCACGCTCGCTACAAGACACTGGCACTTGACTGCACTCTTTTATGGCAACTAATTTCTACTGATTCACATCAGTTCATTCTGGGAGACCGAACACGGCGCGGATGATTGATACTGTACGGTACGACACGCGACCGGAGGATACACAAATACGTTATCGGCGGCACTGCTCATTTTTTAATTACTTCTTGACGCACTTTCCTCTGAATCATTTGCATATTTTATCACTTTACTGTAATAGCACTTGTAGCAACTTCCATACTAACAATGCCTCTCACATGCAAAGCTACCCACAACACAACTGTTCGGTGTCCCGCGCTCGACTCTCCAGACGCATCTGCCCGAAAGATACTCCGCAACTAAGCCAGCGACATGACAACACGCTTACAAAGGGAGCGATTTTTTTTGTGTGCGTCAGAAGGGTGACAGCTATCGAAATGGTGGTACTGTTGGTGGTTAGTGTGTTTAATACAGACAGAGGAGTGGATGGCTCCGTCGCAGAGGTGGAGCTCAACGTCCAGGAATGGGGAATGTTGAGTTGAGAAGGACCAGGTGAAGGGGATGGGGGAGAAGGTTGAGGTTGTGGAGGAACGATGATAAGATGTCTTGATCCTGAGTCCAGATCATGAAGATGTAATTAATGAACCTGAACCACACAAGGTGTCTGTGGACGTTCCCCTCAATGGAGAAGTAGTCATGCGTCAGGATACGGTTGGTAAAATATATGAGGAAAGTGGTGGTTAGTTTTGAGTCTGAAAGACGTTGGGAGAGGTGTTCGATAGCGTTGCCGTTATCAAATAGTATCTTTTCCATTGTCCTTCAGACTCCAAACCGAATGTGTCATTCTTCATACAATTTACCACCTATATCCCAAAACAGGGCTTCTCCTGTGAGGGAAAGACATTTAAAGAAATCTGCACCACAGACATGGGCACTTGTATGGCTCCCTCCTATGGCAACCTTTTTACATATCATCTAGAGGAAACTTTCCTAGCTTCCTAAAACCCAGTGGCAGTCCTACAGGAGATATGTTGTGCATCACAGAAAGAACGTAAGTATATTTCGCTTACGAGAAGAATTATACAATTTGTGATTTATTTACTAAGGTGATACGCTTAATTTGTTGTGTACATTAGCCGGCCGCGGTGTTCTAGCGGTTCTGGCGCTGCAGTCCGGAACCGCGGGACTGCTACGGTCGCAGGTTCGAATCCTGCCTCGGGCATGGGTGTGTGTGATGTCTTTAGGTTAGTTAGGTTTAAGTAGTTCAAAATTCTAGGGCACTTATGACCTAAGATGTTGAGTCCCATAGTGCTCAGAGCCATTTGAACCATTTTTTTGTGTACATTATTTTTCACCAATTTATTTAAGTCATATTTTTCAATGACGCTTCATTTCATTCAACCCATTAACAAATTTTCTAAATCTACGTAGGAAACATTACAAATGGTAGTTTAACAGTGGGGGCGGGAGGGCGTGGGGAGGTTAGTTTTGACAGTTCTGTCAGGGTAAAGATCTGTGTATGACGGGAGTATTTAGAATAACGAAGATGCCTGTTTAAGATACAACTTTCTCTTCCTGATTTAAGTCAATCTTTCCTTTCTACACTATTACACCACTCAGAATTTGGAGTTGCTAATTAATTGTTTTGAAGAATTAGAAAAAGGATAAAAGTATATATTCTAATGTACGTTAATTGTAGTTGTGAAATATTATTGTGCATGTATCGTACGCTGCTCGAGAGATATGGGGCAAGAGCAGAACCACTTACCAGCGATAACCTGAACCACATGAGCTGCCGGCAGTCAACACCCTCAAACAGAGAATATCCGGCTACTAACAGCGGAGGCTGATATTATAATGTTTGTAATCAATTAAAAATGCTCTTTTGTCAATAGTAAATGGTCTACGTAAGTTTTTTCGTGAGTGTGATGTCAGAGCCAGCCATTGGAGTTTGGGAACGTATTATATTGTACATGCTCATCTGAATACGCTAGATGATAGTCAAGGATTGTGTTTTAATTCTTAAGCCTGACGGGTTATTCGTGTAGGATTGACAGAATGTTATGTACATTTACAGTGGGAGACTTTTGATGATAAATGAGAACGCGTGTGGTGGAAAGGTCAGCTTTTCTTCGTATGTTGAAAAACAGGACTAGCTCTGGTTTTTTTATATATAAGCTTACATATGGATGTCGGGGTAGCTAGACGCTTATTTTGACGCAACATCACGCCAACAAGGGTACTGAATTTGGTAAATAAAATGAGAATAGTGGTCCATTATCTTGTATTCAGTATTTATCGTAGTAAAAGTAATGAATACTGTCACCATTGCTCTTTTACTAGCAATATCTGCATACTGGTTATAATCTTACAAACACTCAGAAGCAATAATAGGACAAGCAAGGACAACAGAGTCAGATGTGCATCAAATTGCAAACACAAGTTAAAGGTTTTTTTTATATTTTTGGAAAAATAGTGAGATTATTCCATTCGTGCCGTTGTCTTTGCATGTGAAGTCTATCTCTGAAGCAGAGTTAGTGTGACAGTTCGCCTTCTTTATTTCTTCGTTTGTTGTCAGCGGTGTCGACGTACTGCGTTGCTACACTGGCTGAAAAATGGGGTGTGGAAGTACAACACTGACTACTTCAGATGATGTAGCTGACAGGTACAAACTTGCATTTCACAGTACTTTACTTTTAACTGTTCACAACCCCCCAATAATACACAGTTATATATGACCAGTGAACAATTGTTTTAACTTTCCATAAGCCTCATTAATAGTTTGCAGGCAAACCTCCATATACTGCAACAACAGTTTACTATTGAACATCTGTGAGCACTAAAAACCTAACCACAAAGTTCACACTTCTTGAAGAATAGAAAGGTACGTATGGAGCAAATACTGTAATTGTTTTAACACACGGCCTAATTGTGTTACACTTGTTCCTCGTCTGAAACTCGGCCGTGGACTGACGGTCTCGGGACCAAAAATGAGGCCCTTATGCATCCCCACAATAATAGGTAGTGAAAATACAGATTATTCAAAGTTAAATTTACAGAAATTACAACTAAAACTTTTTACCGTCTTGGAAAGTCATTAGATGATCAAAAGACCTGCAAAATGATTTAGATAAAATATCTGTATGGTGCGAAAAGTGGCAATTGACCCTGAATAAGGAAAAGTGTGAAGTTATTCACATGAGTACTAAAAGAAATCAGCTAAAATCTGAAGGCTGTAAATTCAACTAAATACTTATGGATTACAATTACAAATAACCTAAATTGGAACGATCACATAGATAATATTGTGGGTAGAGCAAACCAAAGACTGCGATTCATTGCAGAACACTTAGAAGGTGCAACAGGTTTACTAAAGAGACTGCTTACATCACGCTTGTCCGCCCTATTCTGGAGTATTGCTGCACGCTGTGGGATCTGCATCAGGTGGGACTGACGGATGACATCGAAAAAGTACAAAGAAGAGCAGCTCGTTTTGTATTATCGTGAAGTTGGGGAGATAGTGCCACAAACATGATATGTGAATTGGAGTGGCAATCACAAAACAAAGGCGTTTTTCTTTGCGACGGGATCTTCTCATGAAATGTCAATCACCAGT
Organism: Schistocerca serialis cubense; assembly: GCF_023864345.2. Lineage (NCBI taxonomy): Eukaryota > Metazoa > Arthropoda > Insecta > Orthoptera > Acrididae > Schistocerca > Schistocerca serialis. The sequence continues at coordinate 868,759,263 of NC_064638.1, read as the reverse complement.
TTTCTCCTCCGATTGCGGAAACATTCTGTTGGCACCCACCTACATAGGGAGAAATGATCATCACGATAAAATAAGAGAAATCAGGACTCGCACAGAAAAATTTAAGTGCTCGTTTTTCCCGCGTGCCGTTCGAGAGTGGAACGGTAGAGACACAGCTTGAAGGTGGTTCATTGAACCCTCTGCCAGGCACTTTATTGTGAATAGCAGAGTAATCACGTAGATGTAGATGTCACGTAGATTTAGAACTCATTAAATTAACTGAATACATCGAAAAATTCGTTCCTTTTAAGAGTTTCTTCCACTACAAGGTTTAGGCCGAATTATTTGTTTAAATGATGACATTAACGTATATCGTTGCGTAAACGATACTTTTGACAAAACTGTTAATTACTTTGGAATTAATTAAGGGCTGGCTTTGCTAACATGTTTTAAAATGGAGCCAAATAGATCATTTGTTCCTCCAAATGTTTATAATTAGTATGGAATTTATATTTATTTATACATACAAGTTACGAAACAATTAGTGATTTCATCCTATAACAAACGATACTTACTAGGTGTAGTCGAAATAAATTAGAAAATCAATTAATTACATAACAAAAACTAAACACAAAATTAGTTCTGGTGTTATATTCTTTAAAACTGAGGGCCAAACTTTCTCTTTTATGGAAATGCAGATTATATTCACGTACGTTAATGGTAATTAGTTAAAAGTGAAAAATGAATTCTAAGGAGGCAGCTAACAAAACAAGAGGAGAAGTAAAAATATCCCAGCTTGCTTCGTCACAATAGTGCTTGGGTAGTTATCCGCAAATTAAGCTTAGTGAAGTTTGTGTGTTTGTCAAATCCGAAAAAAATGTTCAAATGTGTGTGAAATCTTATGGGACTTGGCTGCTAAGGTCATCAGTCTCTAAGCTTACACACTACTTAACCTAAATTATCCTAAGGACAAACACACACACCCATGCCCGAGGGAGGACTCGAACCTCTGCCGGGACCAGCCGCACAGTCCATGACTGCAGCGCCTCTAGACCGCTCGGCTAATCCCGTGCGGCTGTCAAGTCCGGATCAGTATATTTCTAGATGCGATTTGCTGTGGTTTTGACCTGGAACTCTACACGAGCTGTCTGGATTAGTATTATAAGAAGCAACAATTACGGGCAGCGAGTGAAGAGACTTATATGAATGCTTGCCGTCTGTTCTTTCGGACATGTCGGAAAGGACAGACTGCTGCGGGAAGTGGTGAGCATGGAGGACATGGACAAGGACTGCTGATAGGTGACGCTGAGTGGGAGTGCGGGTGACCCGAGAGGCGCGCCGAGATGGCGCAATCGTGAGAAACACTACGTCCGGGTGTGCCTAGTAAGCTGGAGAGCCCGCGTTTCAATACCGGTTTGGCAGACATTTGGAGTGATTTCGCATAAAGACCCGATGGAACTGACATCAATAGTCCCTTCCCTCTCCCTCCCTTTCTCTGCCGTCCACCTTCAATGTACGTAACGAAGAGACTTAATTATTCTTTGGCCGACCGGCAGACATGTGTTTGCTCGTTTATTATTTAAGAACTGTTCTTGGGTGAGTTCTCTTTCTATCGGTTGTCAAGCGAAATTTGCTGTTGTAATCAGTAACACAAATAGTTCCGGCGCGGTATTCTCTGTCTGTCCTGTAGCCTACACTATGAGTAGTATCTATAAAATGGTGACCACGAAGTTATCTGAACACTCAACCTTCTGACCAAGGGCGAAAACTTGAGTCAACGTTGTTTCCTGAGCTATCTAAATTCCAGTACCACTATACGACAAGCTACAATCCCTCGAGCATTGGAATGATGGAGCGATGGCGTAGAACACCAAAAGGCCGCGCTTATGTGAAACGACAGTTGCTGGAAAGCAGCTCTTCCAGTAGTCTTGTCAGGGCTTGTCAATTAAGCCTGACATTAAGGCTTCAACCACCGAGATGGTTTACGGGGAAAAATTGTGTCATCCGTCAGAGTTTTTTCCAATAATGCCGGCGTCGGTGGAAACGAAACTGTCGTATATGCAGCAACAGGTGAAGCTCCTGAGAGTCTGGCTACGGCCGTTCCCAGCATTACGTCACGAGGTTCAGAAAGTTTTTATACATAAAGACATTCGGCAGGCCTCCATGTGAAGTTGCGGACACAAGCTGCATGCTCGCCATTACAACCATCTTACTGTGGACGTTTCCGTGTATTAAAATGCAATGTTCGTATGGTCCAAACAAATGGCTGTGAGCACTATGGGACTTAACATCGGAGGTCATCAGTCCCCTAGAACTTAGAACTACTTAAACCTAACTAACCTAAGGACATCACGCACATCCATGCCCGGGGCACGATTCGAACCTGCGGCCGTAGCGGCGCGCGGTTCCAGACTGAAGCGCCTAGAACCGCTCGGGCACACTGGCCGGCCATTATTCTGTCAGTGGGAAGTAAACTATAGGTTTTAATGAGTGAGTCTGCGAGTAGTAAAATACGTGTTATAAATAGTCGTATTTTTCGATTTAATTGACTTAGAAGCTTAAATCTTTTACACCGCCAATGGGCAACATATCTACCCGATCCTGAGAAAAAGAGTTCTTAACAGTCGGCGAGGCGAACGGACAGACAGACTCGTTTCTACCGACTGAGGTACGAAATCCTAAAAACCACATTAGTGAAAATCTGATGCAAACAAGTAAGGTAAATTTAAAAACTTTGTGCTGGAGATGTGAGGTAATTGTCTTTCATTCAGCATAAAAGGTAAAATGGTTTACTATGATTGTACGTACTCGATAATTTGCTGTTCCTTACACTTCTCGGAAGGGTTCAAGTCTCCCCATCTCCTATAACGTTTTTCGAACGCATGCAAACAATTTCTGTTTGCACTAGAGCGAAAAAGTCTACAGTTTAATCCTTAATATATTTCAATATGATTGTTTTAAATAAATTTTTGTAATTTTTCGTTGCCTATATCCCAGTTTTATATAATGTGTCACTCGTCACATGTTGCACAATCAAAAATATGAATATATTTCCCGCATCCCTACATAACGTATTTCGTAGCGAATGACTAACAGTTCTGCAATCTCATACCGGTCGCATCTTGGCTAGCAGCGTACTCCTGTCGTCCATTATTATTATCACTGAAGCAGGTGACAGTGAAATAAACGATCGTTTTGTTTCCGTTCCCGTGTAGAGAGAAAGTTTCTGGAGTACTACCACTAGTGACTTAGAACTAACTGCACAGTGAAACTGCCTAGCAGATTAAAACTGTGTGCCTGGGCAGGACTTGAATGCAGAACCTTGCTTCCGACATCGACTTCCGGCCCAGCACGCAGTTGTAATCCGCTGCAGATTGACTCTTCGTTGTGGGTACTGTGTCCACACTGTATTGCGCAACCGGCAGCAACAGCGGCGAGCCGTCATAACCACATGCTGAGCGCGTGAGAAGGAAGCGCTCGCTGACCCAGCGGCGAGGATAGCAGCTGCAGTTGCTGCCGGTCATGCAGTTCTCCTCTTGTTGGTGGGACATCTGAAGCGTCGATCGATGCATCGACATTATCGATTTTCTTCCGTCAATCCAATAAGCTGCGCTTGTTTTCGGTCCAATGCTAATGCTATCAAAAGGAATCGATCTCAAAATGGTATCAGGCGAACACTGAAGCTTACTGTGGAACGTACATTTCTTTATTTATTCATTTATTCTGGCAATACGGACGCCATTAGATCTTCACACACATCGAATTAGGTATTCCTCACTTTTTCATTGCATTTATTACGACGTTAATGTTACAAGAGGTCTTACATCTAATGTGAAATCCCATGATTGGAAATACTTATCACATAAATAGTGTAAACAGTCATGGATATAGATGATAAAATCCACTGTTTATATTCTTTATTTGTGAAGAGCATAGTAATAAACAAAAATATAGGTGTGAACTTTAGGAACTTGCTGCAATGAAGGTGAGAGAAAGTGTGGGCGCGGAAGAGAAAGGGAGGGAGAGGGAAATGGAATGGCAGAGGGTGAGGGAGAGGGAGTCAGAAAAGGTTCCCTTTCCATTTAAAAAGTGCAAGCACATATGAATTACTAATAAGAAAACTATTTCGTAACTAATGGCATTATAATATAACGTATGAGGAATATCTTAATGAGAAGGGTAGCCAGCGCCCAGTAAAGGAATTATACAACAGATGATTCTGCAAAGTACTGAGAAATGTTATTAGACAGGTTAAAACAATGCGTTGCACCGAGAGAATAGAAAGCACTTGGAACGAAATGAAAACTAATTGGCAATGGCATGTAATGAAATCCTTGTAACTCCACACATCTGTCAAAACCTCGTGATTCCAATAAGCAGTAACTCCATCATCAAAGAGAGATTTGGAAGTGCACGTATTTCCCTGACTTGTCAATAACTAGGCTTCTACCGGATAGTTAAACATGTACGAACATCATCTGTATCGCTTTACTTATGTTTCAAGAAACCTTTTTTGCTTCTTCCATAAATTTTAACAAAATGGAGTTCGGAGGTTTTCATTGTGTGCCATCGATGGCCAGTTGCCAAAGATGTATCAGGGCAGAATGCGAGTGCTGAGCATATTACTCCTCTCTCATATGAGAATGAAACTGTTAGTGATCCACCAGAGTTGTGTAAAATATTTAATAATCACTTATTGTCCGTAACTGTGAAGTTAAATCAAACTTTTATTAGTTCAGGTAAATATGTAGAACTCTTGAAAGCTGATTTTTCTGGGACAATTACGTAATATACCACTTGACGGTCCGCAGCTCGTAGTCTTGCGGTAGCATTCTCGCTTCCCGCGCACGGGGTCCCGGGTTCGATTCCCGGCGGGGTCAGGGATTTTTCCTGCCTCGAGATGACTGGGTGTTGTGTCGTCTTCATCATCATCATTAATCCTCATTACGGTCGGAGGAAGGCAGTGGCAAACCACCTTCGCTAGGACCTTACCTAGTACGGCGGTGCGGGTCTCCCGCATCGTCCCCTACGCTCCTCGGATTATGGGACCGTCTCGTCACCACTTGAGGAAACAAGCTCAGATGAAACTGAGTCTACAACTACGTCATTAAAGAATAAAGACTTCCATGGGAATGATGACATTCCAAGTAGGGCTATGGAGATCACTGCATCATACATTAGTTCTGTACCCAACAGACTTCCATGGGAATGATGACATTCCAAGTAGGGCTATGGAGATCACTGCATCATACATTAGTTCTGTACCCAGTCGCCGTTGCAATGAATCTTTCAGGTGTTATCAATTTCCTGACAGACTGAAATACTCGTTAGTGCAAAAGGGCGAAGGAGATAACGTAGACAGTTACCTGCCAATTTCTTTCCTACCATTGTTTTCAAACGTTCCTGAGAAAGCAATGAGCGTGAGAGTAGTAGCTCATCTCAGTACGCTTAATTTGCCGCCAGAATGTCAGTTTAGTTTCTGAAAGGGAGTGTCCACAGAAAATGCTATTTATTCTTTTGTTTGTGAGGCACTAGCAGGGCTGAAAGATAGGCTGAAGACTGTGGGTATGTTCTTTCATTTTACGAAAATATTTGATTGTGTAGATCGTACAACACTTTCGAATAATTTGGAACATTACGGTATTAGGGAAAAAGTTCAACATCGGTTCACTTCATGTATGGATAGTAGGAAGCAGAAGATCATTCTCCAGTATCAACAAACAGGAAAGAGGTTTGGATGTACATCTACATCATACTCCATAAGTCACACAACAATGTGTGACGCAGGGTACTTCTGGCACCACTAACTTATCCACACGTGAATGGCACTTGGGAAGAACGATTGTCGGTAAGCCTCTGTATTAGGTGTAATTTTTCGAATTTTCTCGTCGTGGTCATTTCGCGAAATGTATGTGGGAGGAAGTAATATGTTTCCGACTCTTCCCAGAAAGTACTCTTTCGAAATTGCAATAGCAAATCTCTCCGTGATGTACACTGCCTCTCCTGTAGCGTCTGCAACTGTAGTTGGAAATGGAAATGCCGTGTGGCGAGAGCCTCCCGTCGGGTAGACCGTTCGCCTGATTCAAGTCTTTCGAGTTGACGCCATTTCGGCGACTTGCGTGTCGATGGGGATAAAATGATGACGATAAGGACAACACAACACCCACTCCCTGAGCAGAGAAAATCTCCGACCCGGCCCGTTAGGGACAACATTCCGTCTCGCTGACCACTTTTCTCCTTTTTTTTAAAATCTCACCTTGTTCGCATTTTTTCGTTGCATCTGCTCGGGGCGGACGTCGTAAGACATCCGTTTAAGTTCGTTGTTGATCGATTAACTCATTTTTTTTATTACAAATGGCAGCTAACCCTCTGACCAAACACCCTGAGCTACCGTGCCGGCGCCACTCAGCTGCCAGAGGCGGACTGCGACTGTAGTTTGTTGAGTATTTCTGTAACGTTCTTGAGTCGACTAAACGATCCGGCAACGAAACGCGTCGCTCATCGTGGAATCTTCTTCATCTCTTCTACCAGTCCTAAGTAAGGGTCCCAGACTAGTGAACGTTACTCAAGAATTGCTCGAACGAGCGTCTTGTAAGCCATTTCCTTAGTGGATGAATTATAATTCCCTAACATCTTTCATATGAATCACAGTTTGGCATCTGCTTTTCTTGCTATTTGTTTAATGTGATCATTTCACTTAAGTTCACTCCGGATAGATACTACTAGATGTTTCACGGAGGTTACTGCTTCCAGAAATTTGTCATCAATAATATAGTTGTACGAAGTGGATTTCTTTTCCCATGTATGCGCAATGTGTCACATTCATTTACGTTCACGGTCAACTGCGAGTCCGAGCAACTTTCATTAATACTCTATGGGTCCCTCTGCAAATTGTTACTGTCTTCTTACGTTGCTACTTTCTTACAGACAACCATATCATCTGCGAACAGTCTTAAGGAATTTCCGATGCTTTCGACTAGGTCATTTATATACTTCGTAAACAGTAACATTCCTGAAACTTCCTGGCAGATTAAAACTGTGTGCCCGACCGAGACTCGAACTCGGGACCTTTGCCTTTCGCGGGCAAGTGCTCTACCATCTGAGCTACCGAAGCACGACTCACGCCCGGTACTCACAGCTTTACTTCTGCCAGTATCTCGTCTCCTACCTTCCAAACTTTACAGAAGCTCTCCTGCGAACCTTGCAGAACTAGCAATCCTGAAAGAAAGGATACTGAGGAGACATGGCTTAGCCACAGCCTGGGGGATGTTTCCAGAATGAGATTTCCACTCTGCAGCGAAGTGTGCGCTGATATGAAACTTCCTGGCAGATTAAAACTGTGTGCCGGACCGAGACTCGGAACTCGGGACCTTTGCCTTTCGCGGGCAAGTGCTCTGCCAGGAAGTTTCATATCAGCGCACACTCCGCTGCAGAGTGGAAATCTCATTCTGGAAACATCCCCCAGGCTGTGGCTAAGCCATGTCTCCGCAGTATCCTTTCTTTCAGGAGTGCTAGTTCTGCAAGGTTCGCAGGAGAGCTTCTGTAAAGTTTGGAAGGTAGGAGACGAGATACTGCCAGAAGTAGAGCTGTGAGTACCGGGCGTGAGTCGTGCTTCGGTAACTCAGATGGTAGAGCACTTGCCCGCGAAAGGCAAAGGTCCCGAGTTCGAGTCTCGGTCGGGCACACAGTTTTAATCTGCCAGGAAGTTTCATATCAGCGCACACTCCGCTGCAGAGTGAAAATCTCATTCTGTGTGTGATGTCCTTAGGTTAGTTAGGTTTAAGTAGTTCTAAGTTCTAGGGGACTGAAGACCTCAGATGTTAAATCCCATAGTGCTCAGAGCCATTTGAACCATTTTTGAACTCCTCCACACACATTGAGACATCGCATTGAAAGTGTCCCCAGCATAGTTCAAGCCGTCATAAAAGCGAAGGATGGACACACAGCGTATCAATGCCCACTTTTAGTGCACACACAATGTGTGGTGCCGGAACAAAAAAAACCCTTGCGACATTCGCTTCGACACTGTAGTGGGTCCTTGCAAGACTATATTTACTTCTGGAGGAGAACGAGCAGATACTACAGCACCCGCGAAACTCATGTCATTTTATTAAACTTTGAACAATCTGAAAGACTTAACATGGAAACAATCCATGTCCACAAGAATGTATATGCATTTGTTACTGTCGCTGGACACGTTGCTTATCACTAGTCAGAATACGGAATGATAGTCTCATTTCAGTGTACAACTGACTACAAACTTCGATACAGTTCTGACTTCTAATACAACTCGCGCTGCTGGATCTGACAAAGATGATGCTGTCCACGTAAGCAGTGGTTGCAAATTGGGGTGAGTGCCACTGCACTACGACGTAAGCACTCTTCCAGCAGCGGTGGCGTATGGAACCTCTCGAGGGCGTGTCTATGCCGACGCCTCTCATTCGTTGCCGTGTCAGACGGCAACTGTTCACACTTGTGGCTCTGTGGTGAGGTACCATCTTTGCCGTGGAACCTCTTTCTTCGGACGACACCACGCTATGAAACAGTAACGGCCTACAAGACTCCCCTGGAGCTAATCCGACGTTCTTTTTTCATCTCTCGATCGCGTTAGAGACGTACGGAGTACTATTTCATGGAAGTCCTGAAGCCAGTCACAAATACAAATCTGATCAAATAGTCGGTAATCTCGCGTTTTCATCACTAAACGATAGTGCCCTATAATTCTACGACAGATGGATGTCAGAGATATGAGGTCTAATTATGTGCACACGGCCTTCAACAATAGAGCAAAGAAGTAAATATCTCACAATTATGCAGATAGTCTGCTTCTTTGCTGGTCGGTAGACTTCTAGAAGTCGTCTCCATGTGTCACGAAACCCGAAAGTTTTTATTTCAACCGAAATTTTTATTTCAACTCTCAGTTCCTTCCTGTAATTCCTATTTGCTTCTCTTCACTGCCCATTCGTCAGTTCAATTTGTGGCTGATTTCCACATTTATGATGGGGTAGTTACAAAGTTTTAATTGTCAACTCGCAAAAGTCAAGTTGCGACTATCAAACCTGGTGCTGACATTAGTCGTTCTCTACATACTGACACTTAAGTGTGCCACACATTTTTCCCAACGATGGCTAACTTGTTTGTAGAAAGCCGGTTTTTTGATTATTTAGGAAACGCTCCATCTCGAAAATAACTTCGTCACTATTCTATAAATGCCTGCCACACAATGGTATCCTTATTAGTGATTGGTAGCTCCAACGTTAGGCGGGTTATGGAGCCCCTTAGGGAGATAACGGAAAGGTCGGGGAAGAAGGCCAGTGTTCACTCTGTCTGCTTGCCGGGGGGTCTCATCCGAGATGTGGAGGAGGCCCTGCCGGCGGCGATAGAGAGCAATGGGTGCACCCGACTGCAAATTGTTGCTCATGTCGGCACCAATGACTCCTGCCGTCTGGGTTCAGAGGTCATCCTCAGTTCATATAGGCGGTTGGCGGAGTTGGTGAAGGCGGAAAGCCTCGCTCGCGGGGTGGAATCTGAGCTAACTATTTGCAGTATCGGTTCCAGAACCGATCGCGGTCCTCTGGGTTTGGAGCCGAGTGGAAGGCTTAAACCAGAGTCTCAGACGATTCTGCGGAGATCTGGGGTGCAAATTTCTCGACCTCCGCTATCGGGTGGAGAAATGTAGGGTCCCCCTGAACAGGTCAGGCGTGCACTACACGCAGGAAGCGGCTAAAAGGGTAGCGGAGTAAGTGTGCAGTGCACATGTGGGTTTTTTAGATTAGAGAATTCCCTCCCTAGGCCCGACAAGACACTTCCTGAGACGCGACAAGGTAGTACTAGGCAAAACGCAACAGGGAATAACAATATTAATGTGCTAATAGTAAACTGCAGGAGCGTCTATAGAAAGGTCCCAGAACTGCTCTCATTAATAAACGGTCACAACGCCCACATAGCACTAGGGACAGAAAGTTGGCTGAAACCAGATGTAAACAGTAATGAAATTCTAAACTCAGATTGGAATGTATACCGCAGGGACAGGCTGGACAGTGAAGGGGGAGGCGTGTTTATAGCGACAAAAAGTACAATAGTATCGAAGGAAATTGACGGAGATCCGAAATGTGAAATAATTTGGGTGAAGGTCACGGTTAAAGCAGGCTCAAACATTGTAATTGGATGTATCTATAGGCCCCCTGGGTCAGCAGCTGTTGTGGCAAAGCACCTGAAGGAAAATTTGGAAAATATTTCGAGTATATTTCCCGACCATGTTATAGTTCTGGGTGGAGATTTTAATTTGCCGGATATAGACTGGGAGACTCAAACATTCATAACGGGTGGCAGGGACAAAGAATCCAGTGAAATTTTTTAAGTGCTTTATCTGAAAACTACCTTGAGCAGTTAAACAGAGAACCGACTCGTGGCGATAACATATTAGACCTTCTGGTGGCAAACAGACCAGAACTATTTGAAACAGTTAACGCAGAACAGGGAATTAACGATCATAGAGCGGTTACTGCATCGATGATTTCAGCCGTAAATAGAAATATTAAAAAAGGCAGGAAGATTTTTCTGTTTTGCAAAAGTGACAAAAAGCTGATTTCAGAGTACTTGCCGGCTCAACACAAAAGTTTTGTCTCAAGTACAGATAGTGTAGAGGATCAGTGGACAAAGTTCAAAACCATCCTACAATATGCATTAGATGAGTATGTGCCAAGCAAGATCGTAAGAGATGGAAAAGAGCCACCGCGGTACAACAACCGAGTTAGAAAACTGCTACGGATGCAAAGGGAATCTCACAGCAAACATAAACATAGCCAAAGCCTTGCAGACAAACAAAAATTACGCGAAGCGAAATGTAATGTGCGGAGGGCTATGCGAGAGGCGTTCAATGAATTCGAAGGTAAAGTTCTGTGTACTGACTTGGCAGAAAATCCTAAGAACTTTTGGTCTCATGTCAAAGCGGTAGGTGGATCAAAACAAAATGTCCAGACACTCTGTGACCAAAATGGTACTGAAACAGAGGATGACAGACTAAAGGCCGAAATATTAAATGTCTTTCTCCAAAGCTGTTTCACAGAAGAAAACTGCACTGTAGTTCCCTCTCTAGATTGTCGCAAAGATGACAAAATGGTAGATATCGAAATAGACGACAGAGGGATAAAGAAACAAAATCGCTCAAAAGAGTAAAGGCCGCTGGACCTGATGGGATACCAGTTCGATTTTACTCGGACTACGCGAAGGAACTTGCCCCCTTCTTGCAGCGGTGTATCATAGGTCTCTAGAAGAGCGTAGCGTTCCGAAGGATTGCAAAAGGTCACAGGTCATCCCCGTTTTTAAGAAGGGACGTCGAACAGATGTGCGGAACTATAGACCTATATCTCTAACGTTGATCAGTTGTAGAATTTTGGAACACGTATTATGTTCGAGTACAATGACTTTTCTGGGACTAGAAATCTACTCTGTAGGAATCAGCATAGGTTTCGAAAAAGACGATCGTGTAAAACCCAGCTCGCGCTATTCGTCCACGAGACTCAGAGAGCAATAGACACGGGTTCCCAAGTAGATGCCGTGTTTCTTGACTTCCGCAAGGCGTTCGATACAGTTCCCCACAGTCGTCTAATGAAGAAAGTAATAGCATATGGACTATCAGATCAACTGTGTGATTGGATTGAAGAGTTCCTAGATAACAGAACGCAGCATGTCATTCTCAATGGAGAGAAGTCTTCCGAAGTAAGAGTGATTTCATGTGTGCCGCAAGGGAGTGTCGTAGGACCGTTGCTGTTCACAATATACATAAATGACCTTGTGGATAACATCGGAAGTTCATTGAGGCTTTTTGCGGATGACGCTGTAGTATATCGAGAGGTTTTAACAATGGAAAATTGTACTGAAATGCAGGAGGATCTGCAACGAATTGACGCATGGTGCAGGGAATGGCAATTGAATCTCAATGTCGACAAGTGTAATGTGCTGCGAATACATAGAAAGAAAGATCCTTTATCATTTAGCTACAATATAGCAGGTCAGCAACTGGAAGCAGTTAATTCCATAAATTTTCTGGGAGTAGGCATTAGGAGTGATTTAAAATGGAATGATCATATAAAGTTGATCGTCGGTGAAGCAGATGCCAGACTGAGATTCATTCGAAGAATCCTAAGGAAATACAGTCCGAAAACAAAGGAAGTAGGTTTCAGTACACTTGTTCGGCCATTGCTTGAATTTTGCTCACCAGATAGGGTTGATAGAGGAGATAGAGAAGATCCAACGGAGAGCAGCGCGCTTCGTTACAGGATCATTTGGTAATCGCGAAAGCGTTACGGAGATGATAGATAAACTCCAGTGGAAGACTTTGCAGGAGAGACGCTCAATACCTCGGTACAGGCTTTTGTTGAAGTTTCGAGAACATATCTTCACCGAGGAGTCAAGCAGTATATTGCTCACTCCTACATATATCTCGCGAAGAGCCCATGAGGATAAAATCAGAGAGATTAGAGCCCACAGAGAGGCATACCGACAATCTTTCTTTCCACGAACAATACGAGACAGGAATAGAAGGGAGAACCGATAGAGGTACTCAAAGTACCCTCCGCCACACACTGCCAGGTGGCTTGCGGAATATGGATGTAGGTGTATTTAGGAGTAGGAATTAAAATTCATGGAGAAGAAATAAAAACTTTGAGGTTCACCGATGACATTGTAATTCTGTCAGAGACAGCAAAGGACCTGGAAGAGCAGCTGAACGGAATGGACAGTGTCTTAAAAGGAGGATATAAGATGAACATCAACAAAAGCAAAACGAGGGTAAATTAATGGACTGTAGTCGAATTAAATCGGGTGATGCTGAGAGAATTAGATTAGGAAATGAGACACTTAAAGTAGTAAAGGAGTTTTGCTATTTGGGGAGCAAAATAACTGATGATGGTCGAAGTAGAGAGGATATAAAATGTAGGCTGGCAATGGCAAGAAAAGCGTTTCTGAATAAGGGAAATTTGTTAACATCGAGTATAGATTTAAGTGTCAGGAAGTTATTCCTGAAAGTATTTGTATGGAGAGTAGCCATGTATGGAAGTGAAACGTGGACGATAAATAGTTTAGACAAAAAGAGAATAGAAGCTTTCGAAATGTGGTGCTATAGAAGAATGCTGAAGACTCGATGGGTAGATGACATAACTAATGAGGAGGTATTGAATAGAATTGGAGAGAAGAGAAATTTGTGGCGCATCTTGACTAGAAGAAGGGTTCGGTTGGTAGGGTTTATTCTGAGGCATCAAGGGATCACCAATTTAGCATTGGAGGGCAGTGTGAAGGGTAAAAATCGTAGAGGGAGACCAAGAGACGAATACACTAAACAGATTCAGAAGGATGTAGGTTGCAGTAAGTACTGGGAGATGAAGAAGCTTGCACAGGATAGAGTAGCATGGAGAGCTGCATCAAACCAGTCTCTGGACTGAAGACCACAACAACACAGGTTTCGATGAGTGAGTTAGCGTGTAGTGTGTCAAAATGTGTGACATAAATGACCGTGCCTTTTGACTGCACTGACCAACATGTTTAACATTTTTTACGCCGTCAACGCATCATAGGCCTTAGTATGTGACGTATATTTCAACTCTATACGTATACCAGTTCCTGAGAAAAAGGACGAGGAGACAGACAGGCGGACAACAAACCATAAAAAAATTTTTTTGTTAGTGTAGTGTAATTACAAAAGAACAGTTTTCGGACTTTGTTTCCTGAAGTTGTACTGTGAAACCTCGCTTTTTGCCAAATTTCATGATTCTAGATCAACGGGAAGTGCCCTATAGGTTTCGATGAGTGAATTTGTAAATATCAAAATACGTGATAAGGATAGCCGTATTTTTTGATTGCATTGACTGAACGTCCTAGAACAGCGAATTCTCCTAACGTTAACCGAGTCTTCAAGACTTAACCCAATGACGTTGTTCTTCCACTGAGGCCCGTCAAGGACGGTGACGCAGAGGCGCGTGTGGTAGGCCATAGGCAAGCGACATTGCTGCGGGGATTGCCAAGATACAGGACGGTGAATGAATGACGCAAGACTTGCTGCGTGAGTATGCGTCACACTTGTTCGACGTCATCTGCCACTCAGCGCGAAGCAGAGGGCAGGTACCCGTAGCCAGGAGGGAATCTGAATCACAGCTCTGCCAGCGCTGCTCACTGCTAAAATTGACTTTGCGGAGGCAGCCGGTGCAACTCCTACAGCGCCTTCACAGAGTCGATCCTTTGCGATTTCCATTTATTTTCCCTTTCGCTTAAACACATTCATTTTCTTTTTACATGTATTTTAGCTCTTCTCTCGAATGGCTCGTGCCTACAGAAAACAGTACGGAATTTGTGAGACCGTCTGAATGCAAAACATCTTCTTTGTTGTAGCCTGCTGGTTGGAGGGATATTTTCCCACCACTATGCGACTTTTAATTATTTTCATTTCCTTTCTTTTATTTCACATAACTGGCGCAAGATGTGTTTCCTTACAGTGCACGGCATGTGAAACATCCCCTTAGAAAAATTTGTCAGTTACTGTACTGGTTAACTCCTTACGTTATTTGATTTTCAAACAGCTGAGCAAAACTGAACGTACTCAGACATTTCTCTCTTTACTTATTCTCATCAACACTAAACTGACACAATATTTTTAGCGCAACGCAATCTGACTTTCAATAATCCCTACAAAAGAATGGCCCTGACTAACAATAACCTATACCTTTCATGAATCACTTACCTCACAAAAATCTTCGTTACTCAAACTACTGCAATACAGCGTGCGCCAATACTGCCAGCTGAATAAAAGATTCTAACTACTGAAGGCACTAACTACTGATAGGCATAGTTGGCAAATGAAAGATTTTGATAAGGAACAAACAAAGTATTTCCCTTAATAATGTTGAAAAATCATCATATATATATCATCATAATCATATATATATATATATATATATATATATATATATATATATATATATATATATAGGGTGAGTCACCTAACGTTACCGCTGGATATATTTCGTAAACCACATCAAATACTGACGAACCGATTCCACACACCGTACGTGAGGAGAGGGAATAGTGTAATTGTTTAATACAAACCATACAAAAATGCACGGAAGTATGTTTTTTAACACAAACCTACGTTTTTTTAAATGTAACCACGTTAGTTTTGTTAGCACATCTGAACATATAAACAAATACGTAATCAGTGCCGTTTGTTGCATAGTAAAATGTTAATTACATCCGGAGATATTGTAACCTAAAGTTGACGCTTGAAACCTCCGACGTTCAGTTGCGTGTTGTAACAAACACGGGCCACGGTCGGCGAGCAGCATCTGCAGGGACATGTTTACGATGACGACCATGTTTACGAGTGTGGCTGTAGTGCACTGTTGTGGTTTGGTCTAGCTGTCGCAGTGTCCGCATGTAGCGGTTGCTGCTATTGTTATTCTGCATTCGTCTCCGCACGCAGACCAAATGTAGTACACAGTGTTACCAGACGTCTGTGATAGTGTAGTGTTGTAGGAACTGTGACCATGGTGTATTCGAACTCTGAAAAGGCGGAGATGATACTTATCTATGGCGAGTGTCGACGAAATGCAGCTGAAGCCTGCAGGGTGTATGCAGAACGGTACCCGGACAGAGAGCATCCAACGTGCCGCACATTGCAAAACATCTACCGCCAACTGTATGCAACAGGTATGGTCGTAGCACACAAACGTGTCCGTAACAGGCCCGTCACAGGAGAAGCGGTTGCAGTTGGTGTGTTAGCTGCTGTTGCCATGAACCCACACATGAGTACACGGGACATTGTGAGAGCCGGTGGACTGAGTCAAAGTAGTGTCATGCGCATACTGCATCGTCACCGCTTTCACCCGTTTCATGTGTCGCTACATCAGCAATTACATGGTGATGATTTTAATCATCGAGTGCAATTCTGTCAATGGGCATTAACAGAGAATGCGTTGCAGTTCTACCTGTTTACCGATGAAGCGGGTTTCACAAACCAAGGGGCAGTGAATCTACGGAACATGCATTACTGGTCCGTGGACAATCCTCGCTGGCTCAGACAGGTAGAGCGACAGCGGCCGTGGACTGTAAATGTATGGTGCGGAATCATTGGCGACCACCTCATCGGTCCTCACTTCATTGCTGCAACATACATCGCGTTTCTACAGAATGATCTGCCAACGTTGCTCGAAAATGTCCCACTGGAAACGCGTCGACGTATGTGGTAATAGCATGATGGTGCACCAGCACATTCCGCAATTAACACTAGGCTGACCCTTGACAGGATGTTCGACGGGCGTTTCATAGGACGTGCAGGACGCATAAATTGGCCAGCCCGTTCTCCTGATCTTACGCCTCTGGACTTCTTTCTGTGGGGTACGTTAAAGGAGAATGTGTACCGTGATGTGCCTACAACCCCAGAGGATATGAAACAACGTATTGTGGCAGCCTGCGGCGACATTACACCAGATGTACTGCGGCGTGTACGACATTCATTACGCCAGAGATTGCAATTGTGTGCAGCAAATGATGGCCATCACATTGAACATCTATTGGCCTGACATATCGGGACACACCCTATTCCACTCCGTAATTGAAAACGGAAACCACGTGTGTACGTGTACCTCACCCCTCATGGTAATGTACATGTGCGTCAGTGAACAAGACCAATAAAAAGGTGTTAACATGTGGACGTAATGTGTTGTTCCAGTCTCTTCTGTACCTAAGGTCCATCACCGTTCCCTTTGTATCCCTACGTAATTCGGTGCTCTCCGATACACACGATCGAACAGCGGAGGAGTGGTACTCAAGCGTCAACTTTAGGTTACAATATCTCCGGATGTAATTAACATTTTACAATGCAACAAACGGCACTGATTACGTATTTGTTTATATGTTCAGATGTGCTAACAAAACTAACGGGGTTCCATTTTAAAAAAACGTAGGTTTGTGTTAAAAAATACTTCCGTGCATTTTTTTATGGTTTGTATTAACCAATTACACTAGCCCCTCTCCTCACGTTCGGTCTGTGGAATCGATTCGTCAGTATTTGATGTGGTTTACGAAATATATCCAGCGGTAATGTTAGGTGACTCACCCTATATATATATATATATATATATATATATATATATATATATATATATATATAAGGAACAAACAAAGTACTAAGGGAAATACTTTGTTCCTCATCAAAATGATGATTTTTGAACATTATTAAGGGAAATACATTGTATATATATATATATATATATATATATATATATATAAGGAACAAACAAAGGGACAAACAAAGTATTTCCCTTAATAATGTTCAAAAATCATCATATATATATATATATACTTCCGTGCATTGTTTTATGGTTTGTATTAACCAATTACACTAGCCCCTCTCCTCACGTTCGGTCTGTGGAATCGATTCGTCAGTATTTGATGTGGTTTACGAAATATATCCAGCGGTAATGTTAGGTGACTCACCATATATATATATATGATGATTTTTGAACATTATTAAGGGAAATCATTGTTTGTTCCATATATATATATATCAGTTCATGATATCCAATATTACAAATTTACTCTTTCTGATGGAGACACGTCCAGATCGTCCGCTCTCAAAATTCTGCCCTCTCCCTCCCCACATCCACCACTGCTGGCGGCTCACCTCCAACTGCGAAACGCTACGCGCTGTTCACATCCAACTGCCCAACACTACAATAGCAAATATTCCAACAGTGCAAACCAGCCACAGACTTTACACAGCACAGTCAGTGATTTTCATTAAGAGCGATACGTGGCGTTACCAACATAAAAACCTAAACAGCCTACTTACAACTGTGCTACTCAGCTTCTTCTACATCTACATCTACATTTATACTCCGCAAGCCACCCAACGGTGTGTGGCGACATTGCTCCCTCCTGAAGTGAACGGCGTCGTCGGTGTTACGTCCTCCTAGTCCAGGAACGAGTCATCGGTCCTGCATACTCTGACACCCAATGACTGATGTTCGCCCTGGCGGTGATCTTCTTAGAACTTCCTTTGCCGCTACACTCTTTGTAACCTTTCCGCTTGTTGCCTGTCGCTCAAGCTTCGAATTTACCCTGGATTGCAGCATTCTTATAGGGCTTCATTCGAAGGACGTGGAGACCGTATCTCTGATCTTTCGTCGTCTTTTGTCGGGGTCGAAATCTTCAACTTCATAAGTAACATCAGACAACTAGTTTACAACCTTATAAGGTCCAAAGTAACGCTTGGGGAGCTTCTCAGGGAGACCAACCTTCCGAACGGGAGTGAAGATCCAGACGAGGTCACCAGGCTGGTAGTTGGAGCTGGTGGCTCGCGTCATACCTTCGGCGATCGTTTTCTTCGGCCTGCAGGATGCGGAGTCGTCAGCTCTGGTTAACACCTGGCCGATGTAGTCGTCGTCCACGTCATCAGGATGTAACGGAAACACAGTGTCCATCATCGTAGTCGCCTCACGCCCATGCACCAGGAAAAATAGCGTAAATCCTGTGGTGCCTTGTTTGCCGGTGTTTTAGGCAAACGTCACGGAAGAGCATCTCATCCCAGTTGCTCTGCTCAACATTGACGAACATTGATAGCACGTCGGCCAAGGTCTTAGTAAGGCGTTCAGTAAGCCCGTTAGTTTGCGGATTTGCGGATGGTAGGCAATCGTCATGTGATGAGTAATGTTGCATCGACGGTTTATCTCTGTCACAAGATTCGACTGAAAAACATTCCGTCGGTCCGTAATTAACAGTCTTGCATCACTGTGTTTTAATACAACGTCTTCCACGATGAATTTGGCTACCTCGAATGCTTCGGCTGTTTTCACTGCTTTTGTAATGGCATAGCATGTCAGATAATCAATGCAAAGAATAATCCATCTATTGCCACCAGCAGACGTTGGAAATCGTCCGAGGACGTCAATTCCAACACGCTGGAAAGGCGTTTCGGCTCGTGGAATTGGTATGAGTCGGCCAGGTGGTTTCTGATGAACTGCATTTCTCCTCTGGCACTCTCGGCAGTGCGACACATAGTGACGGACACTTCTAAATAAACCTGGCCAGAAAAATCTCTTGCGGATCCTGTCGTATGTCTTAATAAATCCTAAATGTTCGGCCTCAGGTGTGTCATGGAATTTCTGTAAAACATCTAAGAGCATGTGTTTAGGAATCACTGGTAGCCACCTCTTTCCAAACGGATCAAAGTTTATCTTGCAAAGTAATCCATTAACCACCTTAAATTGTCGTTTCACATCCTCTGATCGATTTAAGGCAAGCATAATTTGAGATATCTTGGTGTCTTTCTTCTGCTCAGCAGAGAGATCCTTGAGTACAGGGAGACAGTCACTATCTTCATCAAAGTCTTGATGGTCTTGCACAGGGTTTCTTGAGAGACAGTCGGCATCTTGGTGTTTTCTTCCACGTTTGTACACTTTGGTAATGTCATACTCTTGAAGACATAGTGCCCACCTGGCGAGTCGTCCTGTTGGATCCTTAAGACCTGTCGACCAACAAAGTAAATGATGGTTTGTAAGAATTTTGAATGGTCTTCCATAGAGATACTGTCGAAATTTGCACATGGCCCAGATCACAGCAAGACATTCTTTTCCTGTAGTTGAGTAGTTTCTTTCGGCTTTTGTAAGTGTTCTAGAAGCATAGGCTTATAACCTTCTCTTTTCAATCCGAAATTTGCGCCAGAACAGCACCGATCCCATACCCACTGGCATCTGTGTGTAGTTCTGTAGGTGTTCTCTCATCATACAGACCAAGTACAGGGTCAGTCGTCAGAGCTTTTCGCAGGACATCGAAGGAATCTTGTTGAGCACAACCTCAGATAAATTTGGCATCGGCTTTTAACAACTCATGGAGTGGCCTGGCTTTGATACAAAAGTCTTTGATGAAACGACGGTAATAAGAACAGTCCGAGGAAGCTTCTCACATCTCTGATACTTTTGGGAATAGGGAAGTCCGTTACAGATCTCATTTTTTCTGGGCTTGGCCGCACACCTTCGTTTGACACAAGGTGTCCAAGTATTTTGATTTCTTTTGCTCCAAAGAGACACTTTCTTGTATTAAATTTCAGTCCGCCTTGTTGGAGACAAGAACGGGCCTCAGTCTTTTTACGTGTTCATCAAATGTCTCTGAGAACACTATAATGTCATCTAAATAACAAAGACACATCGTCCACTTCAGGTGACTTAGATTATCCATCATCCGTTCAAAAATTTCTGGTGCATTACACAAACCAAATGGCATTACCTTAAACTCATACAGACCCTCAGGGGTGGTGAATGCAGTTTTCTCACGATCAGCCTCATCTACTTCGACCTGCCAGTATCCCGAGTACATGTCCAAGGTTGAGAAAAGCTTAGCCCCCTTCAGACACTCTAGTGTATCGTCAGTTCGTGGAAGGGGGTAAACGTCCTATTTAGTTATCTTATTAAGCTTCCTATAATCGACATAAAAGCACCAACTGCCATTCTTCTTCCTGACAAGAACCACTGGTGACGACCATGGGCTCTGCGAAGGCTGAATGATGTCATTCTTCATCATTTTCTCTACCTCGTCGCGAATTATTCGACGTTCCGTTGCTGACACATGGTATGCTCTCTGGCTTGTTGGTTGATGGTCCAGTGCTAATCCGGTGCTTCACCGTCGATTTGTCTAATTTGCTCTTCACTTGTTGATTGAAGCTTTCAGAGAACTCTTGAAGAATGGCAAGTAGCTTCTTCTGTTGTTCTTTAGTGAGATCTAGTGGTAGTCGAGGTAGAAGATCTTGTCTCGTAGTGGTAGCGCCAATTTCGGCCACAGACTCGGCATGGAAGACTTCTATGACGCTCAGCTGTTCGGCGGTTAACGGCTCAGCGTTTTCTACGTACATGCATCTTGGAAGGATCTGCGGTTCTCGGCGACAGTTAACTATCCACAATTCACCGAGTCCGTTCTTAAACGAGACGACAGACGCTGGAATGGCCAAGTTATTCTTCAGTGGTATGCTTCTCTTACATTCCACTACAAGATCCATGGGTTGATGCATGGCATGACACGTGACAGTTACCTTTCTAGCGCTGACTGCAGGAATGATCACTTCAGCCAGTACACACAGTCTCCACACTGTCCACAGTATCTCAGCTCGTCTAGCATAATCTTCGAGCGACCACAATCTATAATTGACTGAGAAGCTTTCAAGGAGTCCCATCCGAGAATGACGTCATGACCACACTCTTGTGAAACGATGAATTCTAAGGGCTGTGTTTGGCCACTTATACCCACACGAATGACGCATCTTCCTGTAGGTTTTACGTATTTCCCATTAGCCACCTTGCTGTCGACGAACGGTTTTCTGCAACTGGCGACGGTACTTCCCCGAAATGACTGAATATATGATGCTCCAGAGTCCACAAGAACTTGGGCTGGTCGGCCATCCATGAGGATATCGACGTAGTTTCCTATCATTTTCGTAGTAATCGACGTGGAGGATTTTTCTCTTCAGCGGCCTCACCTCCAAGGAAGGTCGCACCCATTAGTTTCCCAGATTGCGGCGGCTAGGTGATCGGCTGGAGCCTCTAAACGGCGATGGAGACCTTGATCGACGTGTTGGGGAGTGTCCTCTCCAGTGGCTAGCTTGCGGCGATGGTGACCTATGTCGTCCTGCACCCATATCTTCTTGTTCATCTTCTTCGTCCCGTAGTTGGCGTCGGCTAAGGTCGGTCTGCTGTCTTCTGGCGCGGGCGTCATCTAGTGTCCGCCTTTCTCGACAATAGCGCACCACATGTCCCGGTCGGCCGCGGTGGAAACATACTGGTTGGTTATCCTGTGTCCTCCAGAAGTCAGTCTTCCTTGGTGCCCAAACAGGTTCCTCATTCGGCATTGTAGGAACGTAACTTCACCAGGGTCTCGACTTTTTCACCCTTCATGCGATGGTAAACCTTACATTCCTCCTTCATTCTAAGATCCACTATTTTATACAGCTCCAAGACCTCTTGAATGTAGGATGCTGTAGTTTCTCCTGGATGCTGTGCCCTGCACTTTAATTTATCTTCAGCCTTGCACTTCTGTCGTTGTGTGTCGCGAAAATACTTACGCAGTTCCGCCTGGAATGCTTCCCAGCTTGTGAACTTCTCCTCGTTGTTGTCATACCATTGCTTGGCAGTGCCCTCCAAGCAGAAAAATACGCTAACCAAAAACACGGTGTCATCCCGTTTGTTAAATTTGCCTACGCTCATATACCTTCAGCCACTTCTTTGGGTCTTGGCCATCGTCACCGAGAACCCGGAAGGATGTCTCATGTGGTGGCACACAGTTGATGTCATCGTAACGTCCTATTCTTCTGTCTCCGATAGATTGCGATCTGTTTAATATGGCTCGAACTCGGCTTTCTGGCCACGTAAACAGCGGTTCTGTCGTTGCCTGATGGGAGCCACTGTGTCGTCGATAATGTGCGCTATCACAAGTTCCAATACCCAGCGTCTCCACCAGAATAATGTCACGTAGAAGAAGGTGAAATTAATTGAATGACGAACACTACTTTCACTTAACGAAGGTTTATTCAGCACTTGCACATACAAGATCGCGGAGCGACCTGCCTCCGACCAGAACACATACGGTATATATACAGTTGCAGAACATTCCAGTGAATGATTCCTGACACGTCCGCCCACGGTAGCTGAGTGGTCAGCGTGACAGAATGACAATCCTAAGGGCCTGGGTTCGATTCCCGGCTGGGTCGGAGATTTTCTCCGCCCAGGGACTGAGTGTTGTGTTGTCCTAATCATCCCCATTTCATCCCCATCGACGCGCAGGTCGCCGAAGTGGCGTCACATCGAAAGACTTGCCCCTGGCGAGCGGTCTACCTGACGGGAGGCCCTAGTCGTACTGCATTTAATTTAATTTTATTCCTGACATTTGTGGATACTTCTAGAATGTACTCGAACTGAATATAGAAATTAAAATTTTACAGTTCAGGTGAGTTTTGAACTCATAACCTTCCATGCAACATACTAGTATCACAACCACTACACCACAATGACTGTGCTACTCAGCTTCTTCTGCGACAATATTAGTGAATAAGTTGCTAACATGCTAACATTAAAATAAATCAGCTTGTCACTATGAGGGATTTGCAGACCTTTTAACTTGTTCACTAAGTCACCTGAATTGAGGATACGATGACTGGGTTTGAACTTGGTTTTGATCTTGATCAGGTCATTTAAGTCTCTGGTTAATTTGTGACGTGGAGCTGAGAATGAAGACACCACAGGGCAAATTGGGATATTGTCTTTACAGAGTTTAGAGAGACTATAAAGTCTGGGAGCTATAGCATTTATGTTGGTGAGGAAGTGGGCATCAGAGCCTAATACCATACTTTTACACAATTTGACAACACTTGACCTACTATCTCAAGAACGCAACAAATGGCGCAAATTTCTTACTTAGAAAAATCTCAAAGGGTGTAGCCAGAAAGCTTAAATCCAGAAATGTAAAGACACACAATATTTGTACACAATACTGTTGGACACTTTTGGCCCAATGGTAAAGACAGCACTCTAGCTTTGGAAAAGAAAAGATTGTATAAAATTGCTTGTAATTGTAGAAAATTCCATGTAAGTCAGTCTGGTAGGGCAATTGCACCTGCTTGAAAGAACGCTACATAAGCTAGAATCTTAGAAAATGAGACTCTACTTTTGCAGACCACCTGCTTGAAGAAGGCCATACGTAGAGGGTAAAACATGAAGTATTGCATCACATCCATAAAGGAAGGAAAATGAACTATTTCGAGTAATGGAAATAAATAAACACATGTCCATCAACACAAGCTTAGTACTGAATAACCACAGTTCTCTTACTCCCCACTTCTAACTGCAGATACTACTCATAATCCCATCCAGACCGTGTTTTAAATTACCCCATTTACTCAAATGCCCCATTTTCCTATACTTCAGTTACTATAATTTTTCTCACTTTGCTAAAAAAATTTACTTTTTAATATCACAAATGCTTCACTCACCAGCTTAATACCATTACTCTATTTTATCTGTTTGTAATTTAGTACCTATCAAAGACAAGATTATTTTGTTCAACCACATCTTTGGAATATGTCACCAAAGCTTACTGTTATTTTCTTCTATATAAAACTATTGCAACTTGTCTGTGATACATTAGTTAATGTGTCACAAATTTTATCTTAGTTAAATAATCTTACATCACATTTACACTGAAATAATCCCTCAAGTTTCCTAACATTAACGTTTATCATCTCTGGAAATGATGTTACTGTATAGATTCACTAGTTGAAAATCTTTGATCCAACAAAATTTCACTGCACCACATAATTGTCTTTGTACCTGATAATGGTGTAACAACCGAAAACCAGTTCGTGTAACAGTTGATAAATATTGGTACAATATTACATCATTGTTGTGTGTATTTCATTCATAATGTAATATCTGTCGTTAGCATACGCTACTGCTCATCTGTAATTAAGAGATACGCAATTCATTGGCTCTCTGCACTGCTCCATGCCCTTGCAACTCATTGTTGTAGTTAACAATGAAGCATTGGTCAGTAGGCGTCTCTCACAGAATAATCTATTTATTGTTGTGAGTATAAATACGTGTTTCTGGTTCACGCCCTTTCATTTGTTATGTGTGCGTTCTGTGTCCAGATACACTAAACACTCCCTAATCTGGCCCTTAGTAGTCCGGCCTCTCAGTAATCCGGTGCACATCCAAAAACAAGTGCACAATGAATTATCGTGCGCAACAGTGCTTAGTCAAACAATGCTTTACACACTGTAATTGAAATTGTAGCTTTTTTTACAATTCGGAATCATGTCTTCTAAAAGGAAACACGTTACGCTAGCAGAAACTCGAAATTTAAGATAAGTTAAAACTAGGTTCTTTGCAGAAAGCCATTGCTGCTGAGTTCAGTGTTGGACGAGCAACTATTTATGATATAAAAAAAAGAAGATGTAACACAAATGGATAGTGAGCTGGTAAAACGGAAGGTTGTTCGAAAGAGTGAGAATGAAGAACTGGACGTAGCTGTTTATAGATGGTTCATACAACAACGCAGTAAAGAAATTCCAGTCAGTGACCCGATTATAATAGAAAATGCTGCTGCATTTAGCAAACAACTTGGTAGTAACTTGCATGCAGCGAGCAAAGGTTGGCTATCAAACGAGAAAAAACGACATGGCATTCGGCAGCTGACAGTCACTGGAGAAAGTCGCTCAGCTAACGATAAAGATGCTGATGAGTTTATAAGCAAGATACGGAAGATAATGAAGAAGATTTAACTGCTGATCCTTGTATAATGCTGATGAAACAGGACTGTTTTACAAGATGCTTCCTTCAAAAACATTTGCTGCCAAGAACGAGAAGGAAGCAACAGAAACAGCGCGTAACATTAATGGCGTGTTGTAATGCAAATGGGAGTCATAAACAACCGCTTATGGTGACAGGAAAATGCCAACATCCACGTTGTTTTCAACACAGACATAAATACTCTACCAGTGCAGTATTATGCTCAGAAGAAAGCGTGAATGGACAGACAAATATTCTCTCGATGGTTCCATGAAACGTTTGCACCAGCAGTGAGTAAGAAGCTAAAGAAGAAAAAGCTTTCACTGAAGTCTATCCTTATAACTGACGATACTCCCAGTCATCCGTCAGGTGTTTCTCTGAAGTCCGATGGTATACAAACACTCTTTCTCCCACTCAATGTGACAGCCCTTTATTCAGCCCATGGACCACGGAATTTTGGAATCAATTAAACGTCATTATCGTCTCCTTGCTGAACGAAAGTGAAAATGACTCTATGAAGACTATGCTGAAGGCGTGGAAAGCAATTAACATACATGATTTTGTTTTCCAAGCGTCCGAATTATGGGATAAATTGGAGAACGCTACCATAATGAAGAGCTCGAGAAAATTGTGGCCATCCATTGATGCCGAGTTGGATCCAGTAATGAGCGACAGCGATGAGCCACTCAGTTCGGAATTATCAATTACTTTGTACACTGACATGTCCCACAACCTTCCAGGAGGAGAAGAAATTGATGATGAAGATGTTACTAGTGGCTGAATGCGGAAAACTGTGATACGGACCAAACTTTAACAAATGAAGAAATAATCAAAGTCGTGCAAGAAAGTAATGATGGAAGTGATGAAGAAGAGAACACAGGAGGAGATAGCATGAGGATTTCTCACACTGCTCGTGCTGAAGCTGTCGAGGTCTTCCTGGAGTACATTATGCAACGACCAGATACATGCAGTAGCGATGTAATGCTTGTAAAGCGGTTGCGTGATGAAGCATGCCACCGTCGCCTATCATTATTGCGACAGTTAAAAATTAGGGACATGTATCATAGTGAGTGACACGACTATATAATTCTGTACTGTATACAGGCAAGGACTAAGTTTTCTTTGAAAATTAATGTATTTTTGGATTTAATAAAGTATATCCTCTATGTTATAAAATTGTATCCTTAGGTTTAATGAAGTACAGTACACTACATCCCTATGTTTCCAAAATAGATAAAAAACAAAGTAAATGAATGAAATAAATTTCAGACACTCAATAATCCTGCACTTCCGCTAATGCGGCACTCACATGTGCGAGGAATGGCCGTATTAGCGAGAGTCTAGTGTATAGCGTTTTTCCTGTGCTCTGAAATTTAAAGAGCTGGCAGGGAAATGCCTCGTAAAAGGGACAGATTTAGAAAAAAACGGTTCAGTTACTCAAAAGAACAAGAAAATACTACATCATGAACTTGGGAAAAGGTGCTTTCGAAAAGTTGCTTCGACCAACATCTTCACAAATTAAGAATAAAACCAGAGTATGTTTAAATGGTGATGGCATTAACAGTAACCTCTCATCATGTGGTATTTTAGATGTATACCTCCTGCTATCCCACAATCACATAAGGCTACTAGTAGCGACCGTGAAATAATAAACTGGGACCCAGGCGATTGGCCTACTTTGTTAACATTTCCCATGATAGACGAAATTGTACAGGAATACCCTACTACAATTGTAAATCTTCATTACACTTTAAATCAGAATTTTAAAAAAATTACTCATTTTTAAGTAAGAATTTCAACCAATGGAGGAATAAAAGGGATCGAAAACGGCTTGTGTATTCGAAACCTTTTGGATCTCCTTCAAATAAGCTGTCAAGTGATGGACTCTGTAATTAGGTTCTTTTAGGAAATCAGCTTCAGAGCATGAACAATCATTTAACCACATAGAGTGTTAAAAATGAATAGAACGTTAGATACAGTTGAAACAAAGAAGTGGTATTCATCGAATTGACGTTGAACTGCTAGAAAGAGAGAACAAACATAGGCATCAGGTTCTTAAGACAATTATTAGATACCTGGCTCAGCATAACAGTGCCTTAAGAGGAACCAGGGACAAGCTCGTCAAGATAATAATGATAATTTTCTTGATTTGATTGAAATGGTAGCAGAATTTGACCCTATTTTGCAGGAACATTTAAGGGAGGTCAAAACTCAAGAAATTCATGACCATCATCTTCGAAAGAAATATCCAAACTGAACTCATAGATTTACTTGACAAAGTAAAAAGCAAGACATTGGTTGTTAGGTTTGTAAACTTTTCAGAAGATGCAGTGACTGTAGAATACTTTCTCGGGTTTCTGAACGTCGCTTCAACAATAGGAGAAAGTTTGACTGAAACTAGATCAAGAAGGTCTCGATGTTCATGACTGCAGAGGCCAAAGTTACAATAATGTCACAAATATGAAAGGTCATCACAGTGATGTTCAAGCCCACTCTAAAGTGTAATCCAAGAGCATTTCATATGCCACTGCCTTGACCTTGTGTTAGCAGATGCGGCAAAATCTTCAGTAAAGAAATCATTTTTTTGTGTAATTCAAAGGACGTATATTGTTTCTGGTGAATCCACTCAGAGATGGGAAATCTTACTGGGCAGGGTATCAACATTAACAGTGGCTTGGGCTAGTAGGGTGGAGAGTGTCATATCTATAAAGTTCCGGAAAAGAGAAGTAAGAGGTGCTCTTCTTGAGGTGAACAATAAACTGACGAACCGAAAACGAAGAGTGAAGCACACTCGCTAGCTGCGAACAAATTAGAAAACTTTGAGTTTTTGGTAGGCATTGTCATTTGCTACCATCTTCTCTTTGTCATTAACGCAGCAAGTAAGGCACTTCAAGCAGAAAATATGAATGTGAAAGTAGCAACTAAATCCCTCGAAAGTTTTGTGAATTTTGTTGAGAATTTCGATGGAGATGATTTTGTTTGTGCGCAGATAACTGCAAAACAGAGAGTTGAAAAGTTACAAATTGGGCCAAAATTTAAAAAAAAATGGAAAATTGGCTTGAAGACGAAGCAGTTTGGTTACGAAAGTAGCGACATGGTTTGCAGGGTAAAACTTCCAGAGGAGGAATACGAAACTGACTTTTTCAAACCTGCCGCTGACACAGTCTTAAAAAAACTGATGAAAGTTTTGGCCAACTGGGAAAGTATTCCGAAATGTTCAGTTTGTTGTTTTCTCCATAAAGTTTAAGACGCATACAGGACGAAAAACTGAAACTGCTATGTAAAAACATGAGAAAGAGATAAGTGTACACATAAATGGTGAACGTTTGTAAATCATTGTTTTTCACAAAAATCAGAGTGTTCAGAAAAATGGTGCCCAAGCATATGAAACTCCAGTGCTAATACTCGAATACTTTAAGGAAATTGGAAACATAATTCCCAAAATTTATATGGCATACAGAATTTTCCTAACCATACCAGTGACTGTCGTCTCCTCTAAAAGGAGCTTTCATGTTTGAAGTTGATAGTTAATCAAGAATCATTTCAGCAATAGCATCTTCCGAGAACACTTGTTTTCACTTGTTATTTTGTTAGAGGAGCATAACGTGGTTTCAAAATTGAATTTTTATGATTCTGTTGCTCATCAAAAAGTGAGGAAAAGACGTTTTGTGCAAAATATAAAAAGAAGGAAACTCTTAGTGTTCATAACTCACAAATCATTTAATCTCATGTGAGTACAGAGAACAGTGAAGTGAACTTTGTTTGAATTTGAATTTAATTAAATTCGAAGGATTCCCATAGGTAAGTTAGTTTTTATTATAAACATTTTACTAATTACCATACGTATTAAGATTGCTTTTCCTGTGAATTATTTTCCTACATAACAGTAGCTCTGCTGTACTAATAGCTTTTTGATATATTAGTAATAAGTCAACGACGAAACTTCCGATCCTTTAAAATTTGGAAAAGGTGTATATTTGTGTCGGAGGAGTGATAGGGAGGGAGTGGGGGGAGTAATTCACCCTGTTTACACGGAGCTCCCAAAACTGGATTTCCTAAACCCATTTCCCAATACTGCTTCTGGGCGGTCATGTAAACACTGCAAAATTGATTCTGGAAATCCGCTTCTGGTGCCGGTTTTCCAATTTCGCAATCGATTTTCGCCCCCACGTAAACGTAACCGGTTTTGAAACGTGCTTCAGCTGTCAGGTTTCGTTCGTTCTTACAAATTTTCGGCTAATATGGACGGAGTGACTTTTTGCACAGTGGAGGATAAGTAGAAACATGAGACTGAATCTGTTTACACCGTGTCTAATTGAAGATAAATTGCGATTGTGCTGACTAAATCAAAGATTGTAACAGCTGTTTTCCAGGCGCCATATTTAACTGGGCTAGGAAATCCGCTACGGGTCATCCACATATAAACGCGACACCAAAAAACGGTTTCCGAAGTTCGGTTTTTGTCTTCCGGAAGATGTGTCGCATGTAAACGTAGTGGCTGACAGAAGCGGTAAAGCCCCACGGAGAAGTTTTGCAAAGTGCCCCTGCCAGCCAAGGCCGACGCTGTCCAAGAGTATAGATTTTACTGAATCCATGACAACCTGACCAAAAGTATAATTTCAAGAATGACGTAGATCGTGTAAAAGAGAGCATTTAGAGTCATCATGCCGCTTTCACAATAGGACTACAGAAATTTCAAAAAGTTTCACGAATGTCTCAGAATTCGTACGAATCTTGAGTGGCATAAAGTTGCAGTTAAGAAGTCCAGTAATTTTGTTAATATGATGATGAAAAATACCTACCAAGAGCGCAGAAGAACACGCCAGTAAGAATCCTGCAAAATTAGCACAGGTTGATAGCGCTAAGTCGAAATCAGTTATCTCTTGAGTATCGTTTCGTTCATTACATGACTTGCCTCTAAAAGGAAAACGAACTTGAAATGCGGTTACTGACCTATTGCAGTTTAGAGAACAGTCAGATGACGAAACATTGCGGAAACATTTTGAAAGTGCCCCTAATAATGCCACATTTCTCATAGAACACAAGATGATTTAGATTCTGAAACAAACTGCAGCCTACCAGTTTATGTTATGCATTACCCTACTGGTTGCGTGTGAGCCAGAACACGACGTAGATTCCATATCAATCGATGTTGAAACTCATGGTAGTGGTTCAAAAGTGCAAAATGTAGGAAATGTCATCCATACGACGTTTTTAATGGCAGGAAACCAATTAACTAAGAGAATACGGTTATGATGGGATCAACAGCGAGCAAGGAAAATGGCTGGAGAAAGTAACATTTGGGAATGTAAAACCAGCTTTTGCTATAATTATACTACTAGCTTGTTTGTACCACTGACCGAAGAGCTGACGTAGGCTCTGACCATAACTTGGTGGTAGCATGTATGGAAGTCAAATTTGAAAACAAATTACAGAAAACACGAAGGACGCACAGCGTAGTACGAAGTGCAGCCGTTGAGGGATAATCCTAAAACTTTTCAGTATCAATAGGAAATGAGCAACATACGGTATCTGAAACATTTGACAAAACAACAGCAGACGTGTATGACAGTAAAACTACAGACATTAATGGACTCTGTACAGACTTCAAGAAAGTGATTCAAACGTCAGCAGAAAATACATTAACGAAAGTAGAAAATAAGAAAAAGAAATGGTTCATCTCTATATGTTAAACGGCAGTAGAAACTAGCTTCTTAGCCGGTAGGCATGCCCACAAGACAGGAAAACGAAGTATTACGACATGGCTACATGGAGACACAGAACGAAACTAGGAAGATTCTACGAAGAGAAAAAAAGGGTATGCCTGAAGCACACTACAGCGACAAGAAAGAAAACAACATCCGCATTTGGCAGCATAAATAACACCAGAAAGGGATATAGCGAACAACAGCTGTTTGCGACATCAGCGGTAACGTTATCGCTGGATCAGATATATATGACATCTTGAAAAGAATATTTTGACTACCTACTGAACTGCCCTAAAGCAGGAAACAAACAGGCAAGAACTTGCCCTCCAGCAGTTGAATCTCTTGTAAATGGCACAAAATACGAAGAGGTTCACAACAGTTTGTAAAAAAAAATTAAGAAAAACACAAAGCGGTCGGAACCGACGAAATACCAATGGAATTGCTGAAATTTGATGATCGTAAACTTCATGGGAAATACTTTCATCTTATTCTTAACCAATTTGGCGAGATGTAAAAATATCAAATGGGTGGAAGAAATCAACCATAGTACCTATACACAGTAAAGGAGATAATCGAAACTGCAGGAATTGCTGAGGTTGGTTGGGTTAAAGATTAAAGGGACCAAACTACAAAGGTCATCGGTCCCTTGTTTCATAAAAACACAGAGCACAGGGGAACTATCCACCAGTCAAGCGAAGCACTAAAAGAAAAACTCCAGGGGAAGAAAAGCCCCATGGTCCATTGTAAGACAACAGGGAAAACAGAGCACAGCAACAAAAACAACATAGAGAACAAAGGCAGAAGGAATTAAAACTGCACAGCAGAGAACTGTGGCTGGCTGATCACGAAAATAATAGGATGAGCCAGCCACTCTGCAACACGTTAAAACCTCCAGCCTAAAAGTTTAGGGCGGAGTCGACTCACAACACAAAACTAAGTAAAAGAGAGAGCTCAAAAGAGGGTGATGTTAAAAAAAATTTAAATGGACCTATAAAAGCCGCTTGCGCGAATAAAACTTAAAACCCGATCTGCCATAGAGACATTGTCACCTAAGAGAGATGATAAAGCACCCTGGAGATTAAAAGTTCGCCTGAGGGCGGTTAAAAGAGGACAGTCCAACAATATATGGGCCACCGTCATAAGCGCACCACAGCGACAATGAGGGGGGTCCTCTCGACGCAGCAGATGACCATGCGTCAGCCAAGAGTGACCAATGCGGAGCCTACAGAGAACCACAGAGTCCCTCCGAGAGGCCCGCATGGAGGAACCCCACACAGTCGTGGCCTCCTTTACACGCCGCAGCTTGTTGGGTACAGACAGGGTGCGCCATTCGTCGGCCCACATCCCAAAGACCCGACGGCGTAACACCGATCGGAGATCAGTTGCCGGGAGGCCGATCTCCAACGGCAGTTTGCGGGTGGCTTCTTTAGCTAACTTGTCGGCGTGTTCGTTGCCCGCTATCCCAACGTGTCCCGGGGTCCATATGAACACCACTGAGGACAACATAACGGCCTTCCCTACTAGTCACAGCCTACAAAGTACAACATTTCAAAAATTCACCACTTATACTGAGGGCTTAACAGGGGATTAACAGAATGGTACTCGAAAACGATTGTGGAGGTACAACAGTATGTACATTAACTATTCATTGACTCCTAGAGTACCTACGATTGAGTGTAGAGTGAAATAGTATAGGAGATTATGGCAGAATGCAAAATAGCTAAGAAGCGCATAAGCCTGGTCAAATTGTGTATGGAGAAAGTGACATAGTGCAGCTCGTTATCAGACTGTTTTGAGAAAAACTGGACTAAAGCAAGGTGATACGCTACCCCACACTTAGCTTCATCTTTCTGGAGAAAGTAATGAGAGAAACAAATGGAAACATCACAGATAACCAACCAAATAAACTCGCCTATATAATGACATAGTTTTAGTAGGAAATAGCAGTTATGGAATTGAAACACGTTTCAAAAAACTAAATGAAACTGCCGTGAAAATCGTCTTGAAAATTAATGAAGAAAAGACAGAATACATGATCATACAAAAGGAGAACATTACTATGAAATAACGTGATGGCCTTCATATAGAAAGCTACACTTTCAAGAACACTCCCAACTTCAAATGACGTGGTGTGAAAGTAAACTACTGTAATAGAAGACATGTCGATGATAAATTGTACTGCAGAAAGCAGAGTTCATTTTTCCCTCCAAAGACTTCCATCCTTAAAAACTCCTGACCAGAAAAACCGAGCTGAAACGCTGCAACACAATCATCAGGCCAGTACTGTAGTGTGTGGAAACATCGAGCATGACGAAAAGAGAAGAGCACCAACTACCAGTCTTTATTAATAAAGTGTACAGAAAGTTTTTGGGCCAATAGTTGATTAAGCAACATGAAGATGGATTTGGAGATCCAATGCAGAACTAGCTGAGCTAGCTAAGCAACTCTCAGCAGTAAACATCACCAAAGCGATACTTTTGCAGTGGGCAGGCCAAATTGTCAGAACGGCCCTGCTAGAATATGTATGACGGGAAAAAATGGAAGACTTGAGATCTTCTGGTCAGCTCTGACGTAAATGGCAAGATGAGATGACCTTAGACTGCAGAGTGATGGCTATCACTGAATGGAAGAAAGAGGCAGGAGGAACAGGAGGTATATAGTGTGTGTGACTTGGGATCGTCACGCCCTATAGATGCCAATGGAATGAGTGTATAACAATTACAAGTTACTGAAATGTGCACTGTAGAAACCAATGGAAGCAAATGGTGAGCAGGTAACAATGGCCTCAAAACTCTTAATTCACGGTGTATGGAGAAAATTTTATGGCCCTACTGACATGAAAATCTGTCGGTGCCCCAGCATGGAGGCGAATGTTTACTGCATGTTCTGAACACATAAGTGTCTCTCAGTACTTTCAACTCCCCCATTCAGTCACTGCAGAAAGAGAATGGAGAATGCAAAACGGTGGTGTTTTCGCTAACTCTACTGAGCCTAGTCGTTCTATATATACTGTAACAAACTAGTTCAGAATATGTGAAAATACTGTAGCTGGAAGACTATGTATTTGACAGGGAGAACACAGCAGTCAGTGCGTTGCAAAATATTCGAAGTAAGTGAAAAATACTTTTCTGTTGTAGTGTCATTAATCCCTTGCGTTCTGTAAAACCATGATGAACAAAAACACTTATTTTGGGGGCGGGGGCATTAAATAATGTCATTTTGATTTCAAGATTTTGAGTAATGTTAACTGGATGAGCTTATACATTCATTTTTTCCTACTTTTATTTTTCTTAATAAGTGAAGTTTAACAAATTCCTGGTTTGGTTGCTATGTAAGGAATGTTTGGGAAAAATAGTACGAGCCTAAACCAAAAATTAACAAAAGCAGAGACCAACAAGTGGTCCACTCAACCACCTGCAACAGGTTAACTGAGCCATGCATTGCAGTTAACTGAAACAGTGTCATTAAGTGGTATACATACAGAAACAAAGTACACATCGATGCACCCTATGGAATACAGTGTGATGACGTACAAACAATAAATTAAAGACACAAGCTAACACAAAAAGCTAATAAAGAGCTAAAACAACATAAAGTCACTCAAAACGCGATATTAAAAGGTATGGAACTAACCTCGAATTTCAATACATCATCAGTAACTTGCACTAAACTTCATGTGTCTGGATAAATTTCTTTGTTCCAGTCATACATATCTAAAATGATACTTGGATTCCATCTTTTAGCACTGCCAAAACATTAGCAACATAATGTCTAAAATTTGTTGAGTTTTTGCCACAGATCTTCACAATCATAAATTTTTCTGATGAATACAAGATGAGTCATCATAGATAACATATCCTTCAGGCCCTTTGGATTCTTCCAAGTCAAATACCTTTCTCTTCAAGTTTATCTTCCTTTCATTTCTAGACCATTTTCCTGTAGGCCTATTACATTTCTTCATTTTCGTCTATTAATTTACCTTCTTCAAGAGTGTTTTTTGATGAGAGTGTATGTCAGAAACATTAATTAAGTTTCATTACATTTCTTCTTGGAAGAGGGTCTTTGACATGAGGCTGAATGTTTTCTGACTGTATTGTCTCATTTCTTTTGTCACTGACCTTGAGTTCTTCAGTGGGCTGTGGTATGTTCAGAGATACAGTTGTCACCTTGTCATAAACATCAATATTGAAAGTAGATGGCAAATGAATACTTTGGGTAAACTCAGTAGCCAAAAATCGATTAGTCAAATAAGCTGGTTGGCAGTTTTCAGGTCCTAAAATATCTGTGGTCAGTGCTTCAGTACTGCATGTAGATCTTCTAAATTTATCTTACTGAAGTCAGTGAAGAGCATCCAGTCATCTGTTTCTATCTTGATCATTAGGTTTTCAATGTCAGTTCAGTATACTAATGGGTCTTCCCGCCTAAAATAGCGTTCCAAATTTTTCTCTGTGTGTCTGTACAAAATTACCCTTGTTTCTGGAGCTAGTTAAGTTCTTTTCTTTCAGCCTTGAAGCTAAGAGTTTTAAAGTAATCTTTGACAGATCTAAATCTCTGACCAAATCGTTTAGCTGCATTTATGTGAAATGGTAGGGTACCGGTATGTCTTTGGCACCTGCCCAATCAGAATCTTCAGAGGGCTCATCTGATGTACAACTTGATTCAGAATGTAATGTCTGAAGGTTCGTAGGAAGGATAGGTATAGGCCACCAGCAACATACGGTACAGGTTTTCTAGCATACTCCAAATCAAGATAAATCATTGCGTTTTGTTCTTTGTTTTGAAACCGTTTACTTCGCAAATACAGAAGTAACAGCAATCCATGTGGTTCTTGAGTTAACGCCACACCATTTTAACTCGAAATATAAGGGACCTTAACTTTTCCTTTGACCATTTTCTTACTCTGAAACACAAACGCTACACGCTCTATGAGGTACCCATGACGTATTCTGATTTCCTATTTTAACTTCAAACAAGCAAAATAAACACTTTTAAGAAATGACACAAGGTGACAATGTTAGTGGTAGTCAAGGCTGGAACCAGTTTTATAGCTGCTCACTGCTCAGAAAGAAACAATGCTGTGTAATTTTTGTACATTTTTACGAGTACCAACTGATAATACAACAAACATAATATAAAACATAGGTACATACACCACTAGGGCCTACTGTGTAATTATAACACACTTAAATCATAAAAGTTATTAAACAGGATACTACACTGCAGGTAACCACATACAGCATTTAACACCCTCAGTTGTTCACGTCCCCATACTTCTGTGATGATTGAATTTGATTCAGTAAATGTTTGCTTCCCTTTAAGTTTAATAAGGCATAGAATTCCAAGTAACTGTATTTCAAATACACTTTCAGCATCAGTATTACTTTCAAAGTCTCTACTTTCACTTTAGTTTTCTCAGATGTTCATATCTTATTCATCAAAGAAAAGACATGCTCAACAGCTGCATTTGCACTGGGAACACACAACATAAAATCCTTAATCTTATAAATATTTTCACAAGTTAGAATATTGGATATGAATGCTGGGACATTTGTACCTGACACTTATCAGTGAGAGCTTTTCTATACTCCATTTCCTGAGGTGGGACAAACTGCTGCATATTAACACACTCTTGGAACAAGTCATTATAATCATTTTGCAGCTTGGGAACACATTTGCAAGATAATTATAGCATTTTTGCACCTAATCCCACGTAGGTACATAGTTCAAAAGAGGCAATTTGTAGTCTGAACAGCCATTAAAATGATCTCTCCACTGCTCAACATATTGTGTACTGCTATCATAAAATTTAGACGGTTTCAGTGAACTCAGTAACATTTACATCCACCTGAGATTCAAGTTTACTTAAAGCACTTTGTAGTCTGAAAAGGCCTTAAACTGATTCGTCTGTTGCTCAGCATATTGTGCACTGCTATCATAAAGTTCACGGATGGTCTGCCCCTCAGATTAAAGTTTTCTTAAAG
Source organism: Schistocerca serialis cubense (assembly GCF_023864345.2). NCBI lineage: Eukaryota > Metazoa > Arthropoda > Insecta > Orthoptera > Acrididae > Schistocerca > Schistocerca serialis. The sequence goes on along the minus strand of NC_064638.1, from coordinate 868,722,276 downwards.
TACTTCTTATAGTGTGTAGCATGAATATGGTTTTTCGTTTTTCTATCATATTTATTCTTAAATCATTAATTGCTTCTCGGCCTCCACGAATGTGACAGCTGTCCTTCTACCTTCAATACTTTGCATGAAAAGTTGATGCCTCGTTATGTAAAAACATGCGAAGAACTTCAGAAAACAGGTTTTCAGAAAATGTCTTAATCACTCAAAAATATGTGATTTTAGTGGTATTACATAGCCACAAATTCTCCGATGGCTAGCATCAAGGCCAACCGTACGGTACTGCTGTATCCAACTAACTGTTAGTACTCTGCGTCAAAGGCTACAGAATTGTTCTATGCTTTCTTCGTGGACATAACATATGCTGAGCAAAATCTTGTGAATGATACACTTTCCATCGAGTGATAATATCACAGTGATAATATGCACTGCACATCCTACACCACTGATGTCATGACTAGGCTAAACCTGTAATTTGTGGATAATATTGTTTGTCCTTCTTCGCCAACCGCGACCTTTAATTTGTAGAAAATATTGTTTGTCATTCTTCGCAACAGCCCACAAAGTTTTATGTTATTTTTCTCGCAGAATGTTACAGCTTTATCACTAAAAGTATTTTTTATATCTCTGCAGTTTCAACAGGCTGTTCTTTAAACTGGAGAATTTTCACACATACGTCTTCAAGAGGCAAGATGTATCATACAAGAACAACAAAGGTTTTTGTGTTTCCGTCATTTAGATGCACCAGAAACAATAGCAATACAATATACTTTACACATTTCCCGAGCAATTCATAACGACAATGTGGAGCAAGCACGTTAACAACAAACATTTCGAATTTTGTATGGCCACAAATGTTCTTAGATTCGAAAGATTTTTGAATAAGTTTAGACTTACTAGCATTTGAATGAAAGCTATGGTTCTCTTGTACTAAATGGAAGGCCTGTGTGCCTTCCGTTACAGGCCGTTTAAATTCGTGCTCACTTGGAACGACTTGCTGAAAAAAATCCGTTACATTTCTCGAAGGTACAACTTGTATTTGCTCGTTTTGAAACGATACTCTATGTCATAAGTCGCGCCATGCGGAACAGAAGACGCGTTTCCACATTTCGTGCAAAGGACATCGTAGTATGTTCGACCTCTCTTTACTATGAAAGGATACCCTTTTTAAAAGTAAATTAATGATAATGTACGAGAGTTTGTTTGCTTAAATTTGATTTAATAAAAAACAGAGTTATATTGTTTATGGCATAGGATTATGAATACGTTAGTTGCTTCTCCTGAAGTTCCGCACTTAAACTGCAGTGGCGTTTGGGCACTGCGAAGATGGTTCCAGTCTAAACAAAGTGAATAAACAATCTATCACCTGCACTAGATGTCCCATAATACTTACGCGAATGAAATACACATGAAAGCATTTCAGTTACTTCTAGGGAAATGCAGCTGAGTAATACCATCTTCATTGCTAGTATTATTGAAGATTTCGAGCTTGAATGCACCACATATAAGGTCGTGTAAACGCATTTCGTCGTACGGCATGTTAGATTAGGGATATGACATTGAAATAAAATACAGATACTTTCACAATGCTAGAACTCACGTGACTGAGAATTTAATTTGATTTCTATAATACTGGGCCATTTGAGCATCCCGGCAGAATCCGATGGGGACAAGGGGACCATACTCCAAAAATCCTAACTATCCCAATCAAATTGGAACGCCTGGTCACTTTAAATGAGATATGTACCTGGTCTATGTGTGCCGACTATAAAACGTCCACAAATATAACTTATATCTCGAGTGTTCACCACACTTTCTCTGTGCATTGTTATAGCTCAAGAAATAAACTAAAACAAAACAGTCCACTGAAAGACTCTCCTAGGTCTCTTGCTCCACGTAATTGAGTAATTTGTATCTGATTCCCACCATTATAACAGTGGAAAGTGCTGCCGTGTTCAGCGTCATATGTAATACTTTTTATCTGCAAAGACAAAGTAATGGAAAATTAATTACTTCGATGTGGCTGTTTACTTCTAAATAAATATTTGTACAACAGCTTCACTGGGTATATTGCATTGTTAGTATTTTAATGACAAATACTAAAACTATGTGACAGGGCAAAAATAATGGTGTATTTGGATCTGAGTGAACAAAGTCAGCATGAAACAAGTGTCATATCAAAAAAGGAAAATCAGTGTTGGCCTGTGTAAACAACGATGACATGTTTGATTTAAGAAAATTTAACTGTTCCGTTCAACGCCTAGCGAAATAATTGTATCTACGTTTTTACTCTCTTGCTTCTTTTGTACGTGATTTGTGACGCACATTTGCTGTTTTCTTTGGCCTGTCACACACAATGGGCATATGTGCCGTAGACAATGGCCGGAACATACATTCCATTGCCACAAAAATCAGTCAGAAAAATCATAGATGTACGATTTTAGTGATGGTAATGATAAATGGACACTCAAGACTTAAAGAGTAGTTGACCTCCATATCTATAAACATTCTTACGTTTTAGAAAACTGTTTCCGAACGCAAGACATGCCAGAAATTTGAACAATTAGTTCACTAGTGAAACAACGATGTGTCGCGTTGCCTCAAATAATAATGAAAGTCCTAACTACTGTTGCACAGAAAGAAAGAAACGAATAGATGTATTAATTTAAAAGTTACGAACGTCATCAACAATAACATCGAACAAGCCATCGTTTTCCAACTTTTGTGGGCACTCACGTGATTAAGGTAAGCATGTGAAATGAATATTTACGCGATGAGAGATAGTGCCCAAACATTACAAAATTGCCCTCAAATCAATTATCTGCAGTTTTCTACTGGTATAGCTGCCTGCTGTCGGTTTCCAAGTTAACTACCCACGAAGTACCTCTCCCCCTTTGAATTACACGAGTAAACAGCGTATCAGAGATGTTGATTCGCGGAAGAATACGTCACTCCGTTTTCTTGCGTGAACGGCATCACGGGATCGCGAGAGCGGCCTGACAGTTCGTAGTGGACTGCGAATTGGGCAGTGTGGTTGTAAAGTGTTGTAGTGTTATCAGGTTAATACATTAAGTAAGAAATTTATCTGGGATGTACTGTATGCATGTGGCTTATTACAACTCTTCTATATACTGGTTTTCTTGTTTTCAGAAAGAAAAGCCAACATGGTGTCTGGTGGAATGTCCTGCGTGAAGTATTTACTCTTCACATTCAACCTGTTGTTTGTGGTTCGTATGTCACGCTTCCCTTCGTATTTCTTGATAAACTGTGAGAGTGGAAAGTAGTTTTCACTTTGTCTGTTGTTGTTTCCGTTAACACGTGTGAAGAATAAGAATGTTTTACAACGGTAACTGTTGCGCCTAGTGGAATATTTAGCCCTCGTTAGCTTCGCTCGGACAGATGTAAGAGGTAGAATTCAGGCGACTCGCTGGCTTGTGTATAAATAGGCGTTTTAGTTGTATTCCAAACATTGATTTGTAAAAATATACCCCTTTTGTTGCCAATACTTGTAATGTAAGCGGAGGTCGTCAACATTTTGAGAAAAACACGATTGGAAGTAAATAATCCGGAAGAAATTTTCCATATGTATTGTATGTATTTCTAGATACATAAATTGGTTTGTGATTCAAAATTCGTAGCTAAATGTTTGCTTCGCAGTCGTACGTGGCGAATTTGCATAGTAGATACCTCGCTTAGTAGAGCTTCGTTGTTGGCTTATAACTTCACATAAAAAATTAAAGTAATATTGTATGTCTTTAATGCATTTTTGATGCCCAGTGCTATTGTTTGTATTAACACTTTTTCACTGTGCCGCGAATTGTGCTAAAATATTAGTATGTGGTTCTCCGTAAAAAAAAAAAAAGAAAAAATACTGTTCTAGTAATTAAAAGAAAAGAAAATCCTTGCGCACAAATATAGGACAGATGTCAATGACAGTATTTCGGTGATGAGTAGAACTTATGGTTAGAGTTTAAAAGAAGTATGATGTACTGTAGAGGAAGAGTTTTATGCTGTGCAGCGTTTAACAGTAAGTTTCAGAAATTTCTGCTCTTATCTCAAAACATTATATTGTGTACCACAAAAGTTGAAAGAATATTCCCTTAGTTAAAAAATCTGTGGTGCAGGCCTAAATAGTTTCCTTGTTGGTTCTAACTTCCCCTACTCCGTATGTGTTGTCGCGTAGGTAATTGGGGGGACATGGTAGTGTGTTTAATTCTAGTGTGGATCAGCCAACTTTGTTCAGTATTGTATTCACAAGCCTTGAGGTTAAATTGCTCACAAAACCCGACATTCTGTGGTCCGTTAAATCCTAAAATTTCGTTCTTTCGGTTGACACTGATGATGGAGCTGTATCTGAATGCTCTGTTAGTGTCTTACCATGAAGCTGTGGCTGAGAGTACCCTGTGATTTTCTGTAACTTTTTCACAATTAATGTACTTGCGAAATTATTCTTCTGACCTTGGCATGATTGGAGGAGGACACAAAGCCACCACATAAGTACCATTACCTCAATAAAATGTCATTATGTAGATAGCATCTGTAGTGTACATAAGTTATATATTCACTGGAAGCTTATTTCTGTTAATAACAGGAAATGAAACGTTTGAAGTTCGTTATGACTGTAGATTTCGATGTCAACAGTAGGGCCTATAGCTCAAAATTTAGTGTGCAGTTCATGGAAGAAACTGTAGTTCATACTTGGCCATCAGATCCGTAAACCCGTGTCTGTAGATATTAGATAAAAACAAAAAAAAGCTCCTAATATTATCTTTGGCTGCTGAAGTTTCAACATCACAATATCATGTAGTGTAAATATTGGTAGAGTGAAGTGGGGTAAGTGTAACCACGCTTTGGCATAGTTCAACTTTGACCCCAAATTGCCAACTTGTTATTGAAGATATGATTTTGAAATTTCTCATGCTTAAAGTTTGACTTATTGACTTTTAAACAATACACATTTTGTTTTTGAAAAAAAAAATTGTGGTCAAATAATTGTTTTCAAAATTTTGGGTTTTTAGGTTACACTTGCCCCATTGTTCGGGGCAAGTGTAACCCCGCATTGTTGTACCCATACAGAGCATTGTAAAGACACTTGGGGTAAATGACCTGATTACCTAATTTTTACTGAATTTAAGGGTTTTTAAATTATTAAAGTATCTTAAATTTTACTCAAGATATGAACTTTTTTGCACACGCCTCTTTGTATATTATGAAATACACAGAAAATATTAGCTAAACCAAAAACTAAGCGTTAGCCTAAACCATAAAACACTGAAACAGAATGCATCACAGATTATTTATTGTTTTAGGCCAGTAATTTATTAGTTTAAATTCTACAAAAGTAATATTTTTTCTTTAGTAGGCAATTTAACAAAAATAATAAAATATCTATTCTCAAGAGAAAAGAAAAATTAACTTTATAACTTCACTTTCTATTATTTTTCATGGTAATTGAACTAACGTTGTTGGCAATTTGTGTTTAATGCTAAACTGCCCTAATTCAACTTATTGTATTCATACTTAGGCCCTAACTATTATTTAGTCACTGAATGTTGTATGTATCAAATGTAACACCAAATGTCAGGTCTCCCTTGTGACCCAAAGTAGGCTCACGCAGCACTGAAATGGCATCAGAGGATGGAACTTCCGTCTCATCTATCAGGCCAGTAGAATGTGGTGCTATGCTTTATTTTTGCATCTGAGGAAAATCGCTTCTGGATCTCCTAAATCACTAATTTTGAATGATTTTTTGTTTTGCTTTCTCCTTATTATTCTTGTTTCCTTTAAAATCTTTTTCTTTATAGATGGCATCTTGAAAAGTGATAACTTCAGCTCCTGGTGCAATCCTTTTCTTCTTTGTTATACCAGTGGGACTACACTGTCTGTTTCCAATAATAAACTTTCAAATGACAAATCAGAAGTTCCAGAACATAATGAAACATTGGGTAGCTCGGGAATGGTTGAGAAAGAACTCTGATACTGGGAGAGCTGCAGGGCTCAGTAGATGTAGGCCTGTAAAATTATGGAGGTTGTTCAGCTGGAAGCTTCCCAGAAACTGAGTACTTTCTGTTAGAGACGTAGCTTCCACACAGTCCATGGCTGCATTATCATGAGCTGGCAATGGATTTGTTTCTACCAAAGATTTGGTATGAGCTACATATCTTTCATATGCCTCTGGACCATATTTAGTTTTATCAATTACTTCTCTACTGTAAGGGAATATGCCTGCTTTTTGAAAACCACTTTTCAACAATTCAGGTGGTGTTTCATTCCATAAAGCAGTGAGGAGATTGGAAAAGTCATGTTTGCTAATTTTTACCCCTTGATGATGTCTCTGGTGACGCATTAACTTTTGGTCCCAAGTAGATTTCTCACTCTTAAACACTGCTATATCCACTGGCTGCAGGATGAATTATCATGCTCAACATTGTCAAACAATGCTTCACATACTGCACTGTAATTGAAATGGTGGCATTCTTTACAGTTCTGTGTTATATTTTATAAAAGGAAACGTGGTTTAAAAATATAGTAGACTTAAATAAAAAATAAAATATATCTCACACGAACTCAGTAGACCTACAAATCCAGCACATCAGGTATTCTGGTATCCATATGTACAGGAAGGCCAGTTTAGTTGATCTAGTGTGATGGCAAAAACGAGGTTACAGCTTAAAAAAATAAATATATTCCGGTAAGTTTGTTTGGGGCAAGTGTAACCCCGCCCCCCCTGGTTACACTTGCCCCAGCCGATTGGTTACACTTGCCCCACATTGGAAAAAGTTGGGTTAAGTGTAACCATGCCTGGCATATCAAGAGCTTTATCAGTAGAGTAAAACGAATCTCTTATTTGAAATTATCATGCAAAAGTTAGTTTGTAACCAAAAAATTGTGCAGTTATCTTTAAAACTGCAAAAATGACAGACCACCAAATTCTGAGCATGTCACTCTCTCGCAGAGTGAAAATGTGGACTTCAAGTCCAAAAATTAATTACCAATTTCAGATTTGACAACTTGTGGTTAAATATAACAAAGAAAGGAGTAAATTAACATGTATGATAGGTCAGGGGTAAAAATACAGCTTCTTTAAGGCACCATAAGCCGTGGTTACACTAACCCCATAATTACACTTCTTGACTTTTAAACAATACCTACTTTATTCTTGATGTTAATTCTAAAATTGCACTCAAAATTACTGGTAGGTTAATATAGTAGGTACTTTGTACATTTTGAAGTCTGGAGGGTGACAGTACAGAGTTATGTAATATTGTATGTCCTTAGCATAAAGAATAAGTTATCATATTATACACTTTACAGGCTGTTGCTTTTCAGGTTTGTAGGTATGTGGAATATAGACAGGGCTTCATAGGAGATAAGTCTATAGTGCATTGATGTAGTCATGTTAATGTTGTAGTTATTAATCAAACCACTAAGTTTTTAAAACAACAAATGTTTTTGTACGTTTCAGATTTCTGGTATAGTAATTGTATCAGTTGGTGCACTTGCTCTAAGTAATTTTTCATCTTATGATACCTTCTTTGGTGGGAGTGTCATTGCCGGACCTGTGCTGCTGCTTATTGTTGGAATCATAGTTTTTATAGTTGCATTTTTTGGTTGTTGTGGAGCGCTGAAGGAAAATCATTGTATGGTAGTTACAGTAAGTATACTTAAGAGTGAAATTGATACTATCAGATAAAGTTATTATACAAAATTGATACTCAGAGCCATATATTGACACACATTGTGTATTGGTGCATACGTGAAATGTGTAATTGTCTGTTCAGTTTTCAGTGCTACTTTTGATCATCTTTGCCATGGAACTAGGAGGGGGCATAGCAGGTTATGTCTTGAAGGATGTTTTGAAAGATGATCTAGATACTCAGTTGAACAGCACACTTTACAAATATGAAAGTAACGAAGATATTAAAAAGGCGTGGGACATCATGCAAACAGATGTAAGTGAATCTTGTGTTGAGTAGCAAACATATGTGTAGATAACATCTGATGAACTGAATAATATAGTGTAGAACATAATTTCTTGCATTACTACAAAACTAATTAGCTATGTTCAGCATTTACATTGCTTAACATGTTGTGTGCGCCAAGGCTAGTGGTGGTTAATAGCAGTCGAATGTGTTCAAACTACACCCCCACCTTCTTTCACTCCCTCACTCTGTTCCTCCTCCCCCCCCCCCCCCTCCCCCCCCCCCCCCCCCCCCATGACTTGTTGTTGACCTGAAGACCAGGATGGTGTCTTTGTTGTCTTTAAGGATTACTTTTTGGGATAATATGTCTAAGACTCAAGTATTCTTTCAGCCAAAGTGAGTGGTAAATACATTATATACAGTAGGTAATTGGATTTCTTGTAGATGTCTCTTCCACGTTTTAAAATTCTTGACACATCTTCTAGTAAATTTTCTCCTTAATTGTATTTGTTGTTAATGATTGTTCATTTTGAGTTGTGGTTAACACAATACAATATAAAGGATAAATTCCCAAGTAGGACTTGCCTCGGTTGCAGTGAGTTAGATTTGCATTTGAGCAGTCTGAGTTTAAATACACATGTGCACCAAAATATTGATAACAAAATCCCTGTCTGGGCAATCAGATATAAGGTTTCCATTGTTTCCTTAAATTTCCAATGGAAAGTGTTATTACAGCTCTTTTTGACAAAGAAGCAACAAATTTCTTTGGGCACACTTTCCCAGCCTGAGTTGGTTCTCCATCTCTGATGACTGTATTCATGATGAGTTTACCCTAATTCTGTGTTCCTTCCATCAGATGTCGTGTTCAGAGTAGGGTTTCTGTATTTTCATTGGAGTATTTATTAGACTTCATGTAAGCAAACAATGGAATCGATAATATTTAAAAGGAGGTTAATGGCACACCTAATCAGGCACTGCTTTTAAAAGTTATGCAGGCCAACTCAAAAGTCTTTCATTAATGAAAGTGGCTTACTTTAATAATATAAAGTTGCAGTTTCCCCAGCAGAAGTTTGACTGGTTAGTATATATTTTAACTGTGACAAGTTCTTTGGCTTTCATTTACAGTACACTTCGGTGTAACAGTGTACTTACTTTTTAAATTTTCTTGAATGTATTGAGTAAAATCGCTAGTTGTTATAAGACTGTCCTGTCAGTTCTCATTACATTTGTTATTTTATGATTAAGAAACAATGAAGGAACATTAAATCCTGTAAAGAAATAGCATGAGGGGTCATAGGTAATGTGTGTCGAAGATAACATAATATGGTGAAACAGAAAACTCATATCGTGTTTTCAAAGATGTCAAGGAAGCCAAGAAACCATTCTGCTGCTTGATACTTTTGTAGTTTTCATGCTACATCATAAAACTTAAAAATCAAAATGCTAATATTGCTCAGATAATTCTCACTTGGTGATGTAGAACAGGAAATTCGTCTGAGAGAAAGCTATTTTAAAAGAGAGAAGGTAAATTAGTGACCTTACACAGAATTCGTATGACATTGAAGTGAAATTTAGTAACTTTGTAGGGTAGAGGGGCTGGAGGAAAAATCAAAAATACTTTCATTGGTGTGGTGCCTTGGTTCAAGGAGAGATTTCTGTTGGTTGCAGGATTCATTGTAATTAGACTGCTTTGCTTCATAGATGTGGAAAACTGTTTTGTGTGGAAGGGGGCGTGTTGTATTTTCATAGTTGATGTATATTATGTGCACCAAATACTCAGCAGAGATTTATATTACAGTGTATTTCTAAAAATGTTGAATGTTGGCTGTGCAGATTCTTACTGAAATCAGAAATTGCTAAACCAGCTGGAAAGGAGGAGTTGTACATCATCTTTCTTAGTTGTATTAAATATGGAAGAAAATTTGTCATATACAAATACGTATTTTGGATTCAGTGCCGATCAATTTTCTTAATAGAACCTATATTTTGCATTTACAAGCTCTGCCACTTCATAACCAAATCGACGCTTTCCAACATATTCTAAATTTTGGGCTTTGCTACAGATCGGCCTGTCACATCAAACAGGACACTTTAGGTGATAAATGTCATTTGGCCACGTAAATACTATTAATTTAGCAGTAAGAGAGGAATAGTAACAAATGTAATGTAACTGAAGCAGAAGGTGCTTCTTCGAAAATATACTCCATTCATCGTAAGAATAAACCTGATGTAAACAAACGCAAATACGATGATTGGTCAGCAGCCATAACTCTTGTTCACTGGTGTTGTTCCGCCCTTGGAAGTAGGACCAACTTACATTCTAGAAATCTTATTACTATATCATCGTGTATGAAACTTTAATATATTCTGATGTATTAGCAGCCATCAGTATTTTTCTTAATCATACTTTAGCTACCTAATTTTTATTTCAGAAATCATGTACAGTCAGGCTCTTATCACAAGCTTAAATGCTACTTGTGCTGCAATTGTCTCGGTGTTCTTGCATACTGCGAAAATGGATGACACTACTTCCTGCTTCGTAGTGAAACATACCTGGAACTCCATTAATGGCTAGAAACAGGTTGTTTTTAAGGCAGGGAGAGCCATTAAAGAAAAATCTTAATATGTGAATTACAGTGATTTCCCTGAGTGTTAAAGCACCTCACATACAGCAAACTACATCTATGTTATTAAATAGAAGCTTATTACACTTAGTAAATAAGGTAAATTAAATACAAAATTAAATCTTCACATTGTATTCATATATCGATCGTCTTCTTACTTTTTTATTGGCATATGCAATAAGTTATATTTATTGTGAGGCTTGTGCTGATGGCTATTTATAGGAACATCCCATGTCAGTTGCCATATTTTGGAGTATGTTCCTCCTCCACTATCACCAATACTGCTGAAATTTTGTGTGACCATTGGTATTTGTCCCCAATGGACATCAGTAGAGTTTAACATTCATTGAAGCAATACTGACACAGATAGGCACTTCACAACTTTGCACAGAATGAGCATGAATTTTGGACAACTTAGAAATGTTAAAGCTCGCACAATATTTTGTTGAAAGAATTGAAATTTGGCTGTCTTGTTCAGCTGTATGTGTTACCTTAAATGTAGTAATGAACAGAATGCAAAAGGAAATTTCATAAAATTTTCCAAACTGGGGTTATTAGAAGGTCCATGGTTTTAACCCCTCTGAAATGTTTACTTGATTATCAAATGAAGGCTAACAATGATAAATAATTTGAATCTAAGCTGATTGCGAAATGGGTTGTTATCCCTTTGAGTAAACGCATGGTGAACATGAAACTTGATATGCAATAGTTTGGTTGCACAAGGATTTGGAATACAAAATCTTACTCATCTGCTGTTTTCCAGTGATGTACAAATTCATTTAAAAGACGATTATTTTTGTGGAAAGGTGGAAAATACCGTATATTCGATATTTCTTTTATATATACTCATACCTTTTAAAACTTCAAAACAAGTCTCATTCAAAACAGGTTTTCAGCACGCACAGAACAGTTGATTTAATTTCCAACATGGTTTAACAATGCTGCATAAATTCAGGTCAAGTAATCTCCGGGAAAATCACGCTGTGAATAAAGTTTTTACTTTGGCTTCTAACATCTCATTGATTAAAGGTGTGAAACATGAACTTCAGCCACAACTTAGCAATATGTTTTCCAGTATAAAATATCAGGGTGTATAAGATCCGGGGAAAAACCCGGGAATTGTGTAGAATTCCAGGAATTTTTCATTGTTTTACTTATCAGTTAATTTTTGTGATTTTGACTGGTAAGAACGAATACTCTAACAAAGTATATTATTGTATCCAGCTACTGCAGAATGATACTGCAGAAACAAAAACATGAACGGGAGGAAAAAAAGAAAATAAAACTTAAGTTGCAAACGAAATGCGCCGTATACAACAACAAAACAGTGCTCATACAAGCGTCTGCCAACAGTAAAGTGTCAAAGGCTTTAGGAACACTATGCAATGCTTTATAACAAATTGCCTCCGATGAGCGTGACGTGACAACTGTTCAAATTAGATTCGTTTGAGCAGTTGCGGGCGGGCTCTTGCGCATGCGGAGTTGAGTCGCGTATGAGTAGTACCTTCTCCCGCTTCTGGTTACGGAACTGTGGCTAGGCGCCACTATTTAATATTGCCCCAGTTTGGAAATATTGTAGATCCGGGGCTGATGCACAGAGCAGTCAGAGTTGTGGTGGGGAGGTGGGTCTCCACGTGACCTGTGTTTACTATCTGTGATTTTGTTGTTTCCTCTTTGTGTATTGCTCTCACATTAAATGATAACAAAACGAAAACAGATTTTTGTGGCCGGGAGCTATCAAATGAATTAAAATACGTTCACATAATTATGGCAGGCTAATATATGTTAATAGTTTCAGATTTTATTTTCACCCTTGACAGTCAAGCATTAATCGCCTTACAAAACAATGAAGTTATTTTTGCTGGTTTGCTAAAGAGATTTGGCTTTTATTAATTCTCTCTACTGAGGCAGTCAATTTATTTGAAACCAAGTGTTTAATTTCACACTATTGACTAGTTTCAACTGTTTACTGCATTTCAAGTGCACATATGGCATTATGCTATAATAAAGAACCAAACGTGAGTACTGGTATTCCAAGAAAATTTACATACGGATGTGCATTTTAATCCGAATTATGCGGAATCCCGATGCTCTTGAAGTATGCTTTGATGTCTTGTTTCTTTTATGACATAATGTAAGATCTTTTAATGTTTTGCATGTGCGAACATATGGGCTTTCTGCGTCATCGTAGCTGTGCAAGCGTGGTGATGCCAGTTATCTGATGCTTTCTTGCAACTGCTGAAACGAACCTATTTCTAAAAGGTCGTGGGTGGTTTGAAAAGCGTTACATTCAAAGCAGATTTCCTTTTACGTAAGATGAATTATGAGTGAGAATGTACGATGAATTTCTTAAATCAAAAAGCGTTGGACTCTCACATACAAATCAACTCTTTGAGGACGACTATTTAGAAGTATTTAGAGCCCAGAAGATGAGACATTTGAATCGTTATTAAAAATTTTACTGGCACATTTGTGTGTATCTTAAAATGCAACACGCGCAAAAAGATCATTATATGTGGGAGCTTAGCTTCTCTTCAAACTTATTAATCTTAGAGACCAATATTATATGTGAATGCTAAGTATTTTAATTTAAGCCATTAACTTACTTGTGTATTTGCGCTACTTAAGTGATCTTGCTATTGGCTGACTACATCACATGTCCTGTTGCTGTCATCAGTTGGCGAGATCACGTGAATGAGCTATGACGCTTACAAAAGTGCATCGCAATCTCAATTTCAATGCTTCGGAAAGTGACATGAGTTATTTGGTGGAATTCAAATTTATACCTTCGTAATACGAAAATATGCAGCGTATATGTTGCTGCACATCAAAGGTCTTTCAAAACGTGTTTTTCCCCCCGAGTTTCGTTTTCTAAAGTGCCGGGAAATTCTAAGTTGGTATATAAAACCATAAACATTCAAAGGACTGATGACTTTCAGTGCCGAGGAAGAGTATACGGTCACTTAACACGAAAAAAGTGTATTTTCATCCGGGAGAAAGTGTATTTTTAAGCAGGAAATCTGGGAATTTTTTTGCTTTTCCACATGTACAAACTGAATATATTTCATGTAATAAGTTTCTAATTTCTAGAGAATTAGTTCAAACTTGATTTTACTGACAATTACAAAAATGGATCGCATTCAGTTTGAATTTAGAAAATTCAGTTATCCATAATTGATTTCAAGCTAGTCACAGCTGGAAACTGCATGCTTCAATGATGGACAAATTTGAGGGAATGTACCACAGCAGTGGGCTATATTTAAACTACCTGTTGACAGTGTTTCGTTGTATTTGTTTATTTGTGTGTTATCAAATATCATCTCAGAGTATTGCATTGGTCCACAGTGACATTCATGATCAACTTGCATGCACCTACCACAGAAATTTCTGAGGAAAATCATGTAGTCTTCGAGCAATGAACAGAGGCTATAAGGTACTTAGGAAATGGCTTTGTAAACAGGAAGGTACAACCACAAGGCTCTGGAACCTAAATTAAGCTGCCAAATTATAGGCTTGAGAACCTGAGTAAAGCACGATAATGTTCTTGAACCAATAGTGACAATGTCACAGTAGATCATTGCAATAGAGTGAGATATTGTCAGTTTAAAAATAGAAACCCCTATCAACAAAATAGACAATGGGTTGCTGCAATGTAGTCTGTTGCCATGGTACATTTCCTCAGACTTGTCAGTCATTTTCATGTATTGTTAGCACACATCAGACAATAGTACGTGCCGCCCCCCACCCAAATCCTCTTCCCAAATGTGATTAGTTTGAAATCTGTTACAGAAAACAAATTTTTTAAAACGGAATTGAATGTGCTCAATTTTCGTAATTTTTACAAAAACCTGGTTTGAACGGATTTTGCAGAAAGTTGGAAAGCAGTATGTGAATTATATTTTATACCTGAAAATCTTATGTTGCTAAGTTGTTGCCCAAAGTTTCATGTTTATCATGCCTTTAATCAACGAGAAACCAAAGGTACCCATTGTTTGGGGAGAGATTAAAACATTTTGTTTGAAGAAGCTGGTTTTGAAGCTTCAGTAGAAAACATTTGTAAAGTGTCAATTATACCGTGTTTTCACCTCTTCACAAAAATCCTACTCCATTGGAAAATAGCAGATGAATGGAAAATATGTACTCCACGCACTCGTTCTACAGACTTATTGTGTCACAAGTTCGGTGGTCACCATGCATTTGAAATAAGAATCAGTTAAATTATCTAGCTTTTTAGCCTGCATTGGATAATCGTATGAATTTTTTGGAGGTTTTCCTAGTGAGCCCAATTTGAGGATTTTTAAAGAACATCATTTTTTGCAAAACCTGGTTGAAAATGCTGTGTTTCATACTCATCTTAACAAAATTTACAACTTTGTGCACTTAATTTCTTGAGTATTGGAAAGTAATTTTTGAGTGAAACTTTATATTTGAGAACCTTGTGTTGTTTGATTACTACATGCTAAGTTTCAATGTTAGTCATACCTTTAGTCCATGAGATATAAAAATCCAAACATTGAAATCCCCTAGGATTTTGCCTAAAATTTTTTAGTGAGATATGGCTTGTAAAGTTCTCTTCGCTATTATTCTTAAGAGAATGCATGAAGTTGTTAAAGATGATCAAATTTCATTTCTTTTAAACAAAATATTTCCATTTATGTAACAGCTTACTCATCAGAAATTCTCTTGCTCTGCATAAAGTAGTGAATGTCCCAGTGTTGTTTAGACAAAAATTAAACTGTACCAGTGTTCATTGGGGACATCTTCGAATGTTTACATAATATTTAAATGAAATCCGTGATGGTTGAGCAGGAAGGCCTAGGTGAATTGACATGGAGTGACTCTATGTGTAACAAGAAGAGCCTTTCCTTCAGTAAACATTTTCATGTTTACTTCATGCTTTACCTTGAGGTACTGTTGCTAAGTGTATGTAGATTATTGTTACATTCCTGGCAGAGTTTAGTCACAGTTTATAAACTGTACTATCCAACCTTACAAAAATTCAGTTCTTGTATAATCATAGTGCTCTTCTTCGGGTACAGTTGGCCTGATATGTATTAATATTACTTCTACAAAGAGTATAAAAGACTGTAACTTAAATTTTCATAATTTCAGTTAAACTGCTGTGGCATCAATGGTCCCGATGACTGGAATAAGGCAGGGCTGAAGGTTCCTGCCTCGTGCTGCCCCAGCTATGATCTTAATGAGATGTGCGCATCCAAGCAGTACGACAAAGGTTGCATGGACGCATTAGAAAAATTAATCAGTCACCATGCTGTAGTACTTGGCGGCGTCGGTATAGGAATTGCATTTGTTCAGGTAAACGTGATATCATAGTAAACTGCTTCACAGATAATTTGTAATAATCCATTATATTGCGTAGTGGTATAATATGCAGAAGACTTCCTGAGTGCCATAAGGATCTTAATACTAAGTATCACTTAGTGAGCTATAATTCTTGTGCACCCCAAACATTCAGGGTCAGACTTAGACAATAGGAGATGCTAGACCGGTATTTTGAAATGAGAAACCAATGGCTGGTAATTATTAGGTAGTAAGGTAGGTGCGTGCGCGCGTGTGCTTGCATTATATTTCATAACAGTTGCCTGTTTTGGAGGCTGAGCATTTCTCTTTCTACATTTTGGGTGTCATTTAATGTATGATGCAGCAGGATTTACTGCCCGGCAAGCAAAACAAATGTAGAGAAAAGTTTTAATAGGTTCAGAAACGCTAAGTGATAGAGATAGAAACTTAATGAAAAACCTAGTTTGTTCAAGCCACACAGTTGACGAAGTTTCTTAACAATTAATTTGTGGAATTTGAGAAGACAGTCTTGGATTGTGTAGGAAACAAGAGTAAGCAAGACTACTGCTGGAGCACCAGTTATACACCTAATCATAAACATGTTCAATCAGTGGGACTGAATGACTTTGAAATCAGAGTTCAATTCTGTTAGTGGAGTGTAATGCATGTATTGAAACAAGACACAGCCACTTCAAATGCTTGATATAAATTATAAGTGGGTAACCTGTCAATGTAAAGTCTCTAGTTTTTATTATTTTGACACAAGCTGAATAGTGAGTATACTCAGGCATTTGAGGAACAGCCATTGAAGAAAATAAAATCTCACTTATATTTGTCCCAGTGCTGTAGTTCTTTGGCTGTTAAAGAGCATCCTGTCCTACATTTGTAACCTGGCTGTTGTCCTTTCGTTGAGGTGGTTGCCACTAGATACCATCTGTAGTGTGCAGCTTTGGATACTTCACAAAATGTGAACTTTAAGCCTATGTTCTGTATTGATGTTTAAGTAGTGCTTCTGAAAATGGATGGCAGTAGTGATCAGAATTTGTTTGATATTGAATTTAGTGGCTCAAAAAGTAAAGGAGAAAGGGATATTATTCATTAAAGACTGAAAATGACAGTTGTCAGATGACTGACAGGTGCTCTTCAATGGTAAGAGATATATACCCCAACTGTGCGCCATACAACTCTGAAAGAATTCTACATAGTTAGATATCATACATACACAAAGTGTAAAAGATTACTAAATTTCAGGCTGTTGTTGTCAAAGAACAGTTTGCAGCTAATTTTATTAATGGTGAGGTGACCTTTGAATATTTATAACTCATTATTTCCAAACAATGGAGAGCCCAGGTTGGAATATCAATTATTAGGGAAAGAATAGGGGACTAGTTTAGTTGCAGTCTGACGTAATGAAATGAGTTACTCGTGAAGCTTTCGGCCAAAGCCTTCATTGGAAAAGAAACACATGCATTCACACAAGCAAGCACCTCATACACAGTGACTGCTATCTTTGGCTAACAGTACTCTGCTACGTGGTTCTGAGTAGACAATTTGTGTTGCTGACACAACTAATCAGATCTGAAGGTGATGCACAGTGATAGAAACATATAATCTAATTAAAAATTTGCAACTGAGACATAACAGTAAATGAAGAATTATCTTAATTATTTAAACAGTCACTGAATCTCTATTATGTTGTCTGTAGTTACAATTTGTAAAATTTAAAATGTTAGGGGTTTAATGTTAATTCAAACATATTACTAATTTCTACCCAATAGATCATATGAAAGTTCCCAGTTCAGGATTCTCTGTGTGTAATTTTGACCCAAATTTTGGAATACCATGTTACTTCTTATATACTATGTTTACCTTAGGATGATTAGAAGTAAGTTGCTGGCAATAAACTCTTGATGACAAAATTGTACACAACAAAATGCTCCTTGTTATGGTTCAGTAACCTACTGTATTAATTTTGATCATAACTTCACTTCTCCATCAGAAAACTGATTTTAAGAAGTTCACTGTTAATATGTTCACTGTAAAATGAGATCCACCCTACCCATTGTTTCCCTAATGCCATTCAAAGCAACTTTATCTAAATTAAAGCAGACTAAACCTCACTTTCCCAACCTCAGAACATCGTGAGATGCTGTGCTCCTGAGTGAAATGACCTTGTCGTAGGGTTCACATGGCCTCATAATCTTCACCAGTGTAAAGCTAGCGTGTGCCACTTCATGCCAATACATTATCACCAGTTGGATGTGCTGTAAAGGAAAGTTACCTTAGAGCACACTCTTCATATTACTGTTTCATACTTCAGAAGGCACACACATTCTGGGCAGAAATAGAGGACAGAAGTAGAAAGAAAAGTATGCTGCAGTATTGGCAATGTTCTTTGTAGGCTCTTTCTTTCTTCACACATGTACACTATTGTGATCACTACACACTTCTTTTCTTCGTAATGAGAAGACATTGGCAAAACAGCAGTTGGTGTTGTGGTCTCCAATCTGGTTTCATGCTGCTCTCCATACTGCTCCATTTTGTGCAAGTATCTTCATCTCTGAATAACTACTGTAACTTACATTCTTTTGAGCTGCAGTCAGCATACATGTGCTAATACATCAACCCTTACAGAAATATCCAGTGGAATTACACTATCACTTAGTGGGTCTCATTATACACATTGTTGCTACTGCACATCACTGAGCACCAAGCTTCATATGGGCAAAATTACATTATTTGTGTAACTATGGTTCTGCTTTTTGTCACTGTTATAATCACTAAGTTTTCAAAGAGACTGAATAAACATTCTGTACTGGTCACAGAAAATGATGTACAACCTGATAACTGTAACCTTGACAGTTATTGAACCATGTCTCAATCTTCTTGCATCATCATTGATCTAAATCTTGGCAGGTAACAGCTTGCTGTTCAGAATTTTGTTAGTTCCTATCACCCTCTTGGTCTCAATGTTAATCATTTTTCCCCTACCATTTAATTCCAATAAATTCCACAGCTGTTGTGCCCTGTTGTCACTGTTTGTTCCTTTTTTGTGCCTGACACGTTTACATGCTGCTTCTCTATAAGTTGCTCTTGTGTTCTTTCACTCAGTTGCTCTGCTCTTAGATTTTGGTTTTCAGTCTATGATTTTCAAACTTTACAAGTTATCTCTGCTACTTCAAATGACCCAAGTCTGTAAATCATGGCATGTAGGTTGTCTTTGTTTTTCATGTTGGGTTGATACTTCATTGTGGTAGTTTCATGTGGTGGTGTTCTGAACTATGGTTGCCTAAGATCCTGCTAGAGATAGTAGGGCATAAACTACCGCATTTGACACCGACAACCTGAGCAAGCACTAGTGCTGTAACCATACCCATTGCTTTCTGTGTTCTGTGCCTTGCTTTGGATTAAGCATTGTTCATAGTCTTTTTATTTTTTAAAAAGTGAAGAGACTAGTACATGCCCCTTCCAGAATTTGAGCACTACTCCCAACCCTAAGGCAGTATGTCAGTTCTATTTTTGTAGAAGTGCAAAACATTGGTCTTGGTGCCAGCACTGAGAGGATATGGGGATTGTTCCCCTGCACCACTCCTTCCTGTCGGTCGATGTAAGATCTAATTTTTTGTCATTTGTGGCCAACTGCCACATTTTAGTGTGTGCTCTATACTGTACTCTGATGTCTTACTTTAATAACTGATTATTCCCATTTCATCAAACCATTTTGTTTTATTTGTCAATGAATCCTTATGAAGCTGAAAGATACCAATTGTGTGACATGTCTATGTGGTCAAATAGAATCACAGCTATTCCTCTTACCGTAATGTAACTTATTTAAGAGAGGATTGTAGTGACTATTGTGTGAAAGGTATGGGTACATCTGAAAGGTAAAATAACATTTTTGTCTTTTTCCAGCTGGTTGGTGTAATCCTAGCATGCTGCTTGGCCAAGTCAATTCGAAAAGAATACGAGACAGTGTAAAGCGATGGTGTACCTTATGTACTTGTTCATTTCTTGTTTTTGCGATTGTCAATTTGTGTGCATATAAGGATTTTGTAAGTTTTGTGGCATCTTTAAGGTAGTGCTTCGGAAGTTAAATGAATCTCATTTTGTGGATCTGTAACTGAAATATGTACAGCCTGAATGGTTGTAATTTGTGTAAGCACTGCTACTTCATAAGACTGTAATTTACATTTCTTTAGTAATGTTTAGGATGTATAAGCATTTACAGACATCTTACATGTGTATCTTCTCATTAGCCATGTCTTATTTTATATGCAGTGTTATATTTTTGACAGTATTTCCAATTGACTCCTTTATTAATTTTAATTGAAAGTTGTAATACCTGTAGAAACAGGATTCACAGTTTATTGTGTGTTCAGTGTTAATGTGCTGTTTTCACAAAATTTAAAATAAATCTCAGATTTCTATATTTGATGATACAAAAAATTTAAAGACACACCTCTGGTATGAATTGTATAGTTTCTTTCCTACTTGGTACACTCTAAACATTGATCCACCAAATTACAAGTGGAGGGTTTTGTTGTGAGACTTCCCATCATGAGAGAAGTGTGGTGAATGGTGAAGATTGCAGGAAACATGTGCATTTCTGTTGTCATATTGTAGTTAAAAGCACTAAACCATCAGGAAAAGCTGAAAGCATTCAAAATAGCTAAATTAACAGAATGTTCCATGCAAAGTTTCACATTCAAAACAAAAGCATAAGAGAAAGAAAGTA
The DNA here is from genome assembly GCF_023864345.2 of Schistocerca serialis cubense. Taxonomy (NCBI): domain Eukaryota; kingdom Metazoa; phylum Arthropoda; class Insecta; order Orthoptera; family Acrididae; genus Schistocerca; species Schistocerca serialis. Next base: position 868,701,697 of record NC_064638.1, on the reverse strand, counting down.
ATTTCCAAAAGGTTTATCATCAGTAGTAAAATTTCAGATAAATCCAGGTTTTTGAATGGTCTTGTTTGCATTCTTAATTGTTACTAGCCTACAAATAAGTGAAAATTAATCAGTAAATAAATCCATAAGTGAATCATGTTTATGTAGATGACCTTGACAAGGCCAACATTCACATAGCATGAACCTTTCATAGACACTCAAGCTTGCACTACCAGTTAATAATAGACGGTTTTCTTTACAAAAATTGATGTAGAATATAATTCCCCATTTCAGGAATACGATTTTTCTGTATACTCTTGCTTTAACCCAAAATACGAATAAAGACTTACTTAATATCAACAGAATATTAACGGGTGGTGTACCATGAAGTTTGTATAAAACAAAATTAGTGGGTTTGATAAATCTGAAACCATATAGCACATTATTAAATTCCATCTCTGTTTTTAATAATGAGTATAGTTGAATTTATCTCCAGTCAGCAGATAAGATGACAAATAATGTTCAAACATTTCCATTGGAAGTACACTTACACAGTTAAGAGCAGTGTATGCACGTTGTTTGTCTTGTAGAGCGCTATAATTCGAGACAGGGGAAAGTGTTTTCTTAGGGCCATAACTCCAACATGCATTTATTGGAATAGATAGTAACTGAACTACTAAAACACCAGTTGACAGATTGTAGATAATAAATTTTTTCGACGACAAGATCAACATTCCAACACAGGTTACAGGAATCTGCAACCTATGACTGGAACTGCTGATGCAGGTGGCTGTGACGGAAAACACGGGCTTGAGTATGGAAAGTAGTGGGAGGAAGATCTGGGCTGTAGGAAGTGTTTCGTTGGCATCCCTGTGTCAGCAAAGTGTGTTGAGTTGTGCATGTTTTTTGGTCTAAAGTAACAAACCCGGATTTGCCACGAATTGGCAGTAATGTCCAGTAAATATTGACTGTACTGATTATGAGGGTAATCCCAAAAGTAAGGTATATTTCTTTTATAAGTACATAGACCTGTTTATTTCTACAATGGTTTACATCAGTTTACAGCTTGAACAGTTATCTATTTTTCGACATAATCGCCATTCTGTCGATGCATTTTGTAGACACTGTGGCAGTTTTTGTATGCCCATGTCATACCAGCTCGCTGCCATGCTGTTCAGAAAGTTATGACCCTCTTCTTTCACCTCATCGTCGGAGCTGAATTGCAGGGACCACAATAAACACTGACAGGTACTGTGAGACTCTGAAAAAAACTCGCAGGCAATTCAGAACCAGAGAAGAGGAATGTTGAACAACGACGTACACATTCTGCAGGACAACACTCGCCCACACATCGCTCGGCAAACCGTTGCCCTCCGGTAACCGTTTCAGTGGAACATAATCACCCACCCACCCTACAGTCCTGATTTGGCACCCAGTTCCCTAGATTAAAAGAACATTTGGCCAGAAAACGATTCAGTTCAGATGAGGTGAAAGTAGTAGTTCATAACTTTCTGAACAGCATGGCAGCGAGCTGGTATGACATGGGCAGACAAACTGCCACAGCATCTACAAAAATGCATCGACAGAAATGATTATGTCGAGAAATAGCTAAATTTTCAAGCTGTAAACTGATGTAAACCATTGTAGAAATAAACAGGTCTATGTACTTATAAAAGAAATAGACCTTACTTTTGGGATTACCCTCATATTAATGTAATTGCTTTTCACATGGTTTGGTTTTGTATTGTCATTTTCTTAACTGCACACACCTAGGAACACAAACTCTTGGAAGAGATCTCACAAGATTTCTTGAATGCATTATTATTAATTTTATCCAATAAAGATTGTAAAGTCTATGGCAAATGGTTGCAGAGTTATGTAATCTTAAACTGTGATGGTCCTGTAGAATGCTATTTTTTGTTGTTGTTGTTGTTGTTGTTGTTGTTGTTGAGGTACTGCTATCCATACAGCTGCTGGACATTTTTATGATCTCCAAAAAAGAAAATGGTCTCCACCAAGAACAAATTCAACCCGGTCAGTTTTTAAGTATTTCCTTGAAACTCATTTCAGATGTAAATAATTACCTAATACCAAAAAGTAATTTCTTGAATCCTCTTTTTGCGTGCTTAGAACAGAGATACAATTAAAATTAATTCTAGTTGATGCAAGTATTCCAGTCTCTTAACATATGGTCTGCTTTGCAGGCTTGGTAGCATTGGTATTCTTTGCTTGGTGTGTTATGAATCGAGAGGTAAAAGTTACAACAGTTTTTATTTTTAATGTTCTATGTGTGTAAAAACAGAACCCTTATAGGATTGCTTTGTTTGTTGATCTGACTGTTAAATTGTAAGCTTCTAAGTAACTTAACTCAACAGGCAGACATTTGTTACACATTTTGATACATGAAAACTCATCAAAACCAATAGTGTGCTCCCACTGACCTATAATAATGAAATTTGGAAAGTAGCAAGGTTTCACAGTCCTAATGAAAGGAAAAATCTGGAAATCATTAATTTTAAATTATGTAACACAAAAAAAAATAATTCATTTTTATCATGTCTGTCTGCTAAGACCATCTTTCTCTGTAACAATTTGGCATATCAAGTTCAAACTTGATCACATACAAAAGTCTATTTTTCCTTTGCAGTGTAAATGTTGGAAGCTATTGAATCAGTGAAATCAAGAATTGTGCAGTCAATAGGAACATAAGATTGTCCAAATGCATAGCACAGTGATTTCAATATTCTTCTGAGTTTACACACCTGGCTGATTTTTGTTACTAAAGGACAGGTTAAAGGCCTAGTGAGGGGCTGCTCAGTCAACATGTTACTATGCTGTTGTACTAGAAGTTGTAACTTTTACTATCTGTCCTTTTGTCAAGCTTTCTGTAGCTCATTCACATAAACATCTTACAGAAACGGTAGTGGATTTGGCAGTGTACACTATCATTAATATTTTATTAAAATTGCAGGTTGCATATGTTAACTTTCTAACAACCCTTTACTTGTCTGTTTTTTTCAAAGGCCGCAGGGTTATAGTTTCTGATCTCGAAATTAGATTGTTGCTAGTGAAAAGAGCAACCAAATTAAAATAGATTCAATCACTTGCAGTTTTACATATTAAAAACTGTCCATAGACCTTGGTGGGCCTATCAGTACCTATCAACCATCATGTCGTATGGGCCAATGGCATCATTGGATGCAGTATGGAGGGGTGTGGGGTCAGTGAACCACTCTCACTTACGTTGTCAGTCGTCATGACTTGGAGCCACTAATACGTTGGCCTAGTAGTTCCTCAGTAAGCACCATGAGGCTGAGTGTACCCCCTTCCAATCCTCCCACCAGGAAAAAATCTCTTAACAGTACTCGGAATCACACCCAGGTCTTCCACATGGCAGTTGACCATGCTAACATCTCACCTGTGGATGCAGACAGTTTTACATGTTGGATTATTACTAGTTCTCTTCCTTACAGTGAAACCAGTATGTGGGAGCAACCGAGTAAAAGCAGTTGATTCAGTCTGTTGTAGTTTGGTGTGTTGAGTGAATTACTCATGCTTTCTTTTCAAGTGAAACTGGTCTGTAGTAGTCAGTTGAAATGTATTTATTCTTTCAGATGTTTTGTGTTTTAGTTGACTGAGCTATCCATTCACTCCTCTTAGTGAAATTAGTCTGTAGTACTTTAGTTTGCCTAACTAAAGCAGTGAGTCACAAATGAGATATGTGTAACCTAGAAGATAACCCTCTTCTCGTGGAAACGCTAAGACATCTCAGGAGGTATGCCATGAATAGGTTAATTCTTCTGTTCATAATTTACAACTCGTGTGGATTAACTTCTTCCAGATGGAATCAACGTGTAACTAATTCAGGTGATGTATTATTGCAAGTACATAGTTGAGTGTAAAAGGTCCTGTAGGGGTTCGTGAAGAAAAAGAAACATCGCCGAATTTTAGTGCAAATTTTATTCCATTGTGATGAACTTCATGAATTAAAAATTGTATTAATCTAGTCCTTAATCATTTATTCGGTCATTTATGTGTGTGGAAGGTAAATTTAAGGCGTGGCTATAAAATAACAGGATATGCTGTCACATGTAAGTACACGTGTGTCAAAGATGAACAATCGGTAACTGTGAAGTGTGAAAGCTTCAGTTGAATACAGTGTCTCTGGTGTAAGAAGTGTAACAATAGAATAATGAACTGTCATGATGGTACACATGAAACTTGGAAAAACTTCCACAGAAACTTAACCGTTCACTAAGAGAAGTGAAATACTCTAGTGGCTCAAGTATTTCCAGGATGACTGAGCAGACGTTGATGATGACTTGCACCCTTCAACATCAGAAATGGATGAAAATATCAGAAAAGTAGGTAACCTGATTCGCTCTGACGGTTGGTTAAGTATTTGATCGATTGCCAAAACTATAGGCATTCACAAAAAATTATTTTACATAACCAGTTTCATAGGAGTAAAATGTTTGCAAAACAGGTAGACAGCTGTCATGATCTAACAAAAAAGCTTGTGAAAATGCTATGTATGGACACTTTGAATACCATTTTAAAGAGTGAAAACTTGACAAATCTTGGTTTTTCACTTACAATTACGAAAGTGCCAGTCCATGCATTGTAAGGGCCCGAAGTCAGAGTGAAAAAGTTTGAATGAGCAAATTAGCGGTGTTAGTACAGAAGTGCTGGGTAATACCCACTGTGCTGACAGCATCAGTGTGTAAGCGAATGTGAGAGTGCGATGTAGTGTTTATCTGACTGTTAGTGTGTCCCATTTATGAAGCCATTATGGCAACTTTAAAAAGAACAAATAGTGTGTGTCAAATTTTGTTTCCTGCTTAAACAATCGGCAACAAAGACTCACCAAATGCTAGAAGCTTTCCAGGAGGATGCTATGAACCACAACCAAATTTTCGACTGGTTAGAGCACTTTCAACATGATGAGATGAATGTTGAAGACCACCCTCATCCTGGATGCCCTGCAACATAATCATTGCAGGCGACGAAGAGTTGGTGTTGTGGATATGACGCAGAAACAGTGTGTCAAACCAGTGGAAGACTCCCAATATTCCCAAACCAAAAAAGGCAAGCCAAGTGAATTCAAATGTCAAAATGATCCTCATGGAATTGTGCATTGGGAATTAGCACCTCCTGGCCAAACTGTTAACCAGCAGTTTTATTTGGTGGTTCTAAGACATTTGTGAGAGGATGTATGGAGGAAACACCTGAAACTTTGGTGATCAGGTGACTGGCTCATTCATCATGACAACGCTCCCCCGCACATGGCTTTGCGAGTGACCCCCTATACGCCGGCTCAAGGATGGTCTCTTGTTTCCCACCCTCCGTATTCATCAGATATTATGGTATGTGACTTTTTTGTATTCTCATGAACATAAAAAAATCACTGAAGAGGAAACATTATGATGATCTGGAGGAGATAAAAGCATTTCACAGTAAAAACTGAGTATATTGGGGGTGACAATAACCAAATATGTAACAATAACTATATATGTATGTTTTTGAAATAAAATATTTAAAAGCAATAGTCTCATTTTATAGTCGCACAAAGTATATTGTTCTGAAGCAGTAGAGGGATGGTGACAGAGACAAGGGGGCTGTAGGCAAACATTGTTGACAATTACAAAGAACTTCTATTGATTTCAATATATGACGGAGGCAGGCATGATTCTCGATGTGGCTGGGGTTGATGAATGGGCGACAGATGATGCCTGGTGCTGCTGCTGAAGCAGGCAGCTTCTGATGGCTGTAACTGCTGTTTTCAGCAGTGCATTATGTTGAGTTGCAATTGTGGCTCACTCGGGAGAAGGCCCCTGGGCTCCGCATTGGTGGTGTGAAAAGAGTCTTCTGTGTGCGGGATTCAACTCGCTGCCCTCGAGTGAAAGTCGGCCGGTGGATGACGCTGTAGTGCAAAGTCCTGCTAGGAACTCAATGTCAGTGACAGCAGGCAGTAATGGGACATGAAAGACCTGTGAAGCACGTAGCACAGATGGCAGGCACAGCCTGGTCTGAAACAAATGGCTGCAGCTGGCGGAGCTCAGTTGTGTAATGCTGTGTAGTGTCCTGGTGGTGCTGCTGCTTCCTGGCAATGACATGTGACCCAGGCTTATTTACCTGCTTCCAGTGCAATTTGTTTTACTAAAACCCAGCACCTAGTCACCATCGTCAAGACTTGCCCTGTTGTGGTGACACTGCCCCTGGCATGTCTGTTAATCTGACCCACATGTCGCCACACTGGTGACCACCGACCTGCTGCTGTTAATGCAGTGCTGTGTGGTGCTTCTGTGCTACTTCTCCTTAGTATTGTTAAAGAGTAATAATTTTCTGACCAAAGATTGGGTCATGTCACTACGCTGCCCTCCTTATGAAGAAGACCTGGTCCCTTGTGTGTTGTAACCTCACCAAGATACCTCTACCCTGTAATCCCCAGACAACTAGACTTATTAGTAGACTAGTAGGCTGGTTATTCCTGTTGACTAGGCAGTTACCACACTAATCCTTAAAAACTCCATAAACTCATTTATTGTCTCTTGCTGATACTGCTTATTTGCCCTGCACATTAACTCAGAAACTAAGAAACATATTTCATTGCTAGGCTTCTTGCCATGTTCCTGCACACACAACTTCTAACTCTCCTTTCTACACTTACAAACTAAAAATGACACTCCTTCTTAATAAATTATCCCTAACATATCAACCTACACAAAACATGGTCTGGGTTTGTTAAACTCTTATGCTTGGTGTCCCATGTCAGGTGGTTTTTTATCCCTTTGCTTTGAACAACTTTTAGAACTTTGTCCTTGTCACAACAATTCTCGTTACACCTCGTAAGAAAACATACTCCAAAGCATTGTACGGATTATTCCTTAATGTAATTGTACGGTGGTTACCTGGTTTGTCTTGTACACTAGATGCACATTGTGACAGCTCTACATTGGCAAGAGCTTCCTATCACCAAAGGTTGACTTTGGCATGATGTTCAGTCAGAATGTTTACTTTCAGACCTGTGTAAGACACTTCACACACTTCATTCTCTTTGCATACCATCAGATTTCAGCTGTTCTGTAAACAGCTCGCTGCCCATGTCAGCTGCTTGCCCTGCAAGGGTGTGAGCAAGTACTTGTGCTTGTGTCCAATTCTGAACTGCTGGCATACACTCTTCAACAGAATCAGCCCTGTCTACTTCGTTATCATTTCAACGAACTCGTCTCCTCTTCCTTTTCCTCCATTCACCCTCGTCCTGAGGGAATATGTGTGCTTGTAGCATTTATGCTACAACATCATTGCCAACAACTACACTTCTGGCCATTAAAATTGCTACACCAAGAAGAAATGCAGATGACAAACGGGTATTAATTGGACAAATATACTAGAACTGACATGTGATTACATTTTCATGCAATTTGGGTGCATAGATCCTGAGAAATCAGTACCCAGAACAACCACCTCTGGCTGTAATAACGGCCTTAATACGCTTGGGCATTGGATGGCGTGTACAGGTACAGCTGCCCGCGCAGCTTCAACACGATACCACAGTTCATCAAGAGTAGTGACTGGCGTATTGTGACGAGCCAGTTGCTCAGCCACCATTGATCAAACGTTTTCAATTGGTGAAAGATTCGGAGAATGTGCTGGCTAGGGCAGCAGTTGAACATTTTCAGCATCCAGAAAGGCCCGTACAGGACCTGCAACATGCGGTCGTGCATTATCCTGCTGAAATGTAGGGTGTCGCAGGGATCGAATGAAGGGTAGAGCCACGGGTTGTAACACATCTGATATGTAACGCCCACTGTTCAAAGTGCCGTCAATGCGAACAAGAGGTGTCCGAGACGTGTAACCAGTGGCACCCCATACCATCATACCATACCATCATATCACGGGAGATATGCCAGTATGGCAATGACTAATACACGCTACCAATGTGTGTTCACCACGATGTCACCAAACACGGATGTGACCATCATGATGATGCTGTAAACAGAACCTGGATTCATCCGAAAAAATGACGTTTTGCGATTCGTGCTCCCAGGTTGGTTGTTGAGTACACCATCACAAGTGCTCCTGTCTGTGATGCAGCGTCAAGGGTAACCGCAGCCATGGTCTCCGAGCTGATAGTCCATGCTGCTGCAAATATCGATGAACTGTTCGTGCAGATGGTTGTTGTCTTGCAAACGTCCCCATCTGTTGACTCGGGGATCGAGAAGTGGCTGCACGATCCATTACAGCCATGCGGATAAGATGCCTGTCATCTCGAGTGCTAGTGATACGAAGCCGTTGGAATCCTGCACGGCGTTCCGTATTACCATCCTGAACCCACTGATTCCATATACTGCTAACAGTCATTGGATCTTGAGCAACGCGAGCAGCAATGTCGCGATTCGATAAACTGCAATCGCAATAGGCTACAATCAGACCTTTATCAAAATCGGAAACGTGATGGTACACGTTTCTCCTCCTTACACGAGGCATCACAACGACGTTTCAGCAGGCAACGTCGGTCAACTGCTGCTTGTGTATGAGAAATTGGTTGGAAACTTTCCTCATGTCAGCACATTGTAGGTGTCGCTACTGGCGCCAACCTTGTGTGAATGCTCTGAAAAGCTAATCATTTGCATATCATAGCATCTTCTTCCTGTCGGTTAAATTTTGCGTTGTGTAGTGTCTAAAACAATAACATTGTCTGCAGTTTCACTCTGCACGATGCAAAAATTCACTGCCACATGCAGTTCCCCGCGCATATGGCCCAGTCTCTCGGACCTCAACAAAACACTCATTATCATCCAGTGGGGCAGATAACTCTGCCATCAAATCACATCATCAGTACATTTATTCTGTCTGGCACTGCTGTTACGCCAGACTCCACAATTATGCTGGGTACTGGAGATGGTACTTATAAATTACTCTGTTTAACTTCAATGGCGTCACTGTTCTGTGCCCTGCTCAAATTCCCAGGAACTGATATTAAAACACCATCCTCAAATAATTTAATTTTCCTAGGACAGACAGGCTCAACTATGTTAATGGAAGATGGTTGTCCTGCAGGAACAGGCAAGCTATCCATGAGCCTGTTCCTCTTCCATTCAGCGTCCTTCTCTCCCCTCTCTGCTTCCTCTTTTTTCTTTCTTTCCATTCTCTCTATAATCAACCTATTCATCACATACCAGTGATCATTCCTTGTTCATTCTATGAAACTCCTCCCTATACTCTAGGGTTTGTAGAAAGTTATTTCCTTCACTTCATCATCAGATGCTTTGAATCTCTTACCCTGCTTCATTTTTTCCCAATTGCAACTTACGTACTTTGCCTCCTGAAATTCTCAGTACCTCCTCTGTGCCAGCCCCTTGCAGTATCAAAAACCTTACACCCTGTGATACTGACCATGACGTAATTACCTCCTATCAATTATGCAAACATAACTGAAAAAGAAAATCACTTAATCATACCACTGCCCTAACACTTCTCTCCACCCTACATGTTTAATTAGTGACTCATACTCCTTGCTGTACAGGAAGCAAAATCTGATTTCGAGAACACTTAACACCGTCGTGTTATTCCTACCGTAACTTAATTACTCTTACTCGAGTGGCTACTGATACTTACTATTACACAACGGAACAATGACAAACTTAGCTTCACCTCCCAAGTCATTACTCATGGTTACTTCTCAACAATGAGCCACACATCTTGCTCATGTTGTCTTCAACCAGGTGAAAACTGGCATATGTATTTATGGCTCCTCACATTTCTGTCTGTTTTTACCACTGAACGTACGAGTACAAGTCAACCCCTGACAAAACCCACTGACTTGCCACGACACTCACAGTCAAACAAAAGAAAGAGATTGCACTCATCCCAGAATGAAGGTACTGTAGACATTGTTGCTCCTCCTGCTTTCACCAAACAGCATGGTGACGGGCTCAAAGATCCTCTGCTGACACCACTGTTTAGTCTGTAGTGGCAGAGATGAGGGGGTCCGTGGGCAAATACTGTTAACAGTTACAAAAAACACATGGTGTGTCGTGGGGCGATCACTTTGTTTTTAAAATAATTGAAAAGCCACAATCACAAATGCCATGATGTCCATATGGTTTTATAAATGTTTATCCACGTTTCAGGTATGTGGTTCTGTAATAATTGTAATATATATAGTTAACTCATGTAAGCCCTCCCTCAAACCTGTTATGTTATACCTTCACATATCTGATGATGGCCCCTTCAGAGTGCTGAAACCGGTCATCTAATAAACGATTGAAGCGATCGTGGCTTTTCAATTATTTTAAAATTTACAAAAAACTTATGATTTCGGCACAGGGAGGCAGGCACGCCTCTCCTTTGTTATACTGGCCAGGGCTGATAAATGGGTGGCAGCTCCTGCCTGGTGCTGCTGCTGAACCGGTGCCTTGCATTGGTGAGGCTAGCAGCGTCTATGGGGCACGACCGTTGATGTCAGTGGAGCATTGTATTATGCTGCAATGGCGTCTCACTCGGCAGGTAGCCCCTCAGCTCCACACACAGCAGCATCAAGGTGTCTGCTGTGTGTGGGATTCAACCCACTGCCCTCAGAGAGAAGTCAGCTAGTGCTGTGGTGCCAAGGAATTCGGCATCAGTGGTAGCAGACGTGGACAGCAGGGCTACGACACCAAGTCTCATGAAGAATTTAGTGCTGGTGGTGAGTGCAGCCCATTCTCAAACCCATGGCTGTATCTGGCGAAGCACAGTCGTCTCATTGCTGTCTGACATTGTGGTATTACAGCTGGCTTCCAGCAATGACAAATGATCCCTGCTTTAAAATGCCTCCAGTACCCATTTGTTTCACGAAAACCTGGTGCCTAGTCATGTTGCTGTAACAAGAGACTTACCCTAGTGTGGTGACAGCACTCCACTTCCTAACAGTTACCATTGTGCAGGACCGTTTACCACTGAGCTTGGCTATAAGTTCCGTGGCTCAAAGGTACGGATGCGCCTTACGATTCCCGGCACTTACACATGCTAAGGCTGCGGTGCACTATGCCTGGTGGCGTCCGCAGTCGTGCAGACACCCTCGGGATTTGTAAGTACGTGTGTGAGGTACCAGTAATGTGACATTTTTACAGGTATCATAAATAATGACGATTAGTTGCCCATTGGAAATGAATAATTCATTGTCTCAAACGCAACGATATATTCACAAAAATTTTATTTTCCTTTATAAGCAAACATACATTGATGAAAAACATCTTAATAATAATATTCACAACAATGCAATGATCTAAGACGGTGTAATATTTTGTTCAAAACATTCTGGGACCTGTTACGTTAGTACGTTGGCGAACGTATTTTCAAACGCAACGTCTTCACAATGACAAGTAAATGAATTTATGTAGTCTTCAATTGTATGATATCGTTCAAAACAATCTGGCACATGTAATGCAACCCTGCACTTTTTGCATTACCACGTTGTTACGCTGCGTCATTTATGCTTTCTGCACACTACACAAGCTCTCGCAGGATTTACTTTTGATGGTGTTGGATCAATATGTTTGGGAAAATATGCCCAATGTTGCACATGCAGTCTTTGTGGTATATCGCCGGATGCTAATCGTCCCTTCCGGTTATATTCCGTTAGCGGTGTAGTTTTCAACAATGATTCTGCAATGTGAATCCTATATTCTGTGTAGCTCTGTAGTTTGTTGCAATGTATTTTGTAATACAAAATGTATGTGTTAAATAAAGCAACATCAAATAAGTAAAAGAATATCTTGCGGTATCCTTTCATACATTTTCCCATCACAGGAAAGCATGCGAGCATCTGATCTTGGCGATCAATTCCAATCATGCCTCTATTGTATTCGACGACAAATTTCGGTTTCCACGACGCATTGTGGAGAGGTGTATCTATGGCAGTCATATCTGCTGTTGAATGTTTTGTGGAAAACATGTAAACATTTCATTTATCTTTCCATTTTAGTGCCAATTTTCCATTACAACTCCTCACTGTATATTCTCCCATCTTTAATTTTGCCTTCAGGAAGTCTGTGTGCATATGTTTTCTGTTTGAGCCACTGTTCCAGTCACATTAGTTTTATTGGTGAGGAGAGTGTTGAAAAGTTTTGGTGAAGAAAACCAGTTATCTAAATATATAGTATGCCCTTTGTGTAATACTGACAGTGATAGTTCTAGAACTACACTTTCAGAGGCACTACCACTAGCATCACGTTTGTCACTACCCTTGTATATCTTAAAATCATAGCCGTATCCTGAACTTGATTCACACAATTTATAAATTTTAATACCAAACCTCGCTCTTTTTGATGGGTTAAATTGTTTGTATGATAAGCGCCCCTTAAATTTCATTAATGATTCGTCAATGGCAATATTCTCTTGCTTTGTGTACACTTCCTTAAATTTTTGATTGAACATATGTATGACTGGCCTAGTTTGTACAGCTTATCTGTGTTGTTGGCTAAACTGTTATTCGCTAGATGCAGAAATCTCCCGAATGGCATCGTCTTCGTAAATATTGGTGTTTCTATAACGGCCCTCCTAGACCAATACATCTGAATCGACAGTTTCCTTACTTCAGCCAAGATTATACATATCACAATTTATATTTTTATTTCATTACAGCCGTTAGGAGACTACTTTTGGTCTATTTTTTGTTTCCCGTTCATTGTTGAGTATGTCATGTGCATATCAATGACGATGTTTTTCCAAAATGTACTATGAAATATTACATAGAAAACATCTAGTTCTCTTCTGCTTGTGCTCACGTGCTGTAAAGCTGCTTCCTTTATTCTGGGAATTTCTGTATACGTCCAGATTGTCGATTCATTGTCTTCCTTTTGCCACATCCACAACCCTTGATTGTTGCTGGTACAGGAGGTAAAACGTCGCTACCACTGTCACTGCCACTGTCAAAATCATTGTTGGCTATGCCACCACATGTCCGCCTTTCCTCGTGAATACGTTTGCTACACGTCGGGAACATTGTGAAATTATTTTTGTAATGTCAGCAGGTCCGAATGCGGTGAAGAACACTTCGTGTATGCCGCGTGTACTCGATCAGCTCTGCAACGTGTCAGATACGTTCTGTTTACATTTGGCGTGGCTGACCGACGACGTCTCTCACACAACATTCGCTTGTTCGGCACGGTAAACGTACCATGTCTCTGATACATCTAGTTGATGTTTGGCCAGGTCAGCACGCTGTGTCTCTCACATGACTTGTGCTTGTTCGGTACAGTAAACATACCACATCTCGGATATGTGTAGGTGATGTTTGGCCAGGTCAGCATGCTACATCTCTCACAAGACATTGTAAGTGAAAGGGTTAAAGTGGAATTATTGTGCCCATTAGACAGAATTTTCCCAGATTACTCAAGTACGATATTCGTTTTTTCGATATGTGTTGAGACGGACATTAAAACTCTAAGAATAACCAGTACTCCAGCAGTGCAATGGCCCGCACTGACTGCTAACGCCAAGCATGCAGCACTACTGAATCACTGCTGGATTGCTGTGTATTTTTCATGGTTTACTGTCCCTGTTAATACATATCAGTGTAACAGATAATGGATTAGACAAATTTTGGAGCACACTTATCAAAAGTGCAGATAAAATTATGGTTTAAAAATAATTTTGTTTGCAATGGGAAATAAACCAATGCTTTCTGTTGACACTTAGTGTGGCTTGAAAGACGTATTGATCGTAACTGTCTGGTTGACTCCAGCTACACAGTGCAAAAATGAAATTGCAAATATTTGCCAAAAAGCCAGAGAAAATGCATCTGACAGCTCTTAGGAGAGACACCTGGTACATAATCCTTGCAAGAATGATTCACATTCTGAAACTATTAATTAAAGAAATTTGAAGAAAATTAATAAATGATGGCAATTACTTCCACAAAAAAATACTGCCGACAAGTGGCAGTATATGCTTAAAAAATAAGTGATCATCAAGAAACAAAAAATATTGTATCCTGTATGATTTCTGTTCACATCACCTCAGCATTTACGATAAGAGAATCATTGGTGATGGGTGCAAACCAAAGTGAAAAGAGACAGAGCTTAAATTTGAGGGAAAAAGTAATTGGTCATTAATTTAGACATAAATATACAATGTAGCACCAGTTACGCAACTTTTAAACCAACTAAAAATTGTTGTTTGATGGCAAGAACATGAAAACTTCATTTGTAAGTAAATGAATTTTGAAAATATTCATTTTTAGAAAGATTTCTTTTTTAACCTCCTTGAAATGAAATACGGCACTCCTGTCTAAAATAATTTTCAACCTAGTCATGATTCATGTATAACTACAAGGTGCTACCCAAAAATTTCTGGAGTACACCAATAATTAAAATTATGTGTTACTTGGATCTCATTTACCACACATCACCTTCTAAGTAGTATACACCACTCCCAGCAGTTTATCCATGAACTGAAAGCTCTTTCAAACACATTTTTCATGTCCTGTTTTGCTCTGCTTGTGATTGCATTTGAATCTTCTCAGCTGTGTGAAATCATCGGCTTTTTAACTTTAGTTTCATTCTGGGGAATAAAAAAGAATTGTCAGTGCCAGGTTGGCGAATATTGTGAATGAGGAACATCTATTATTTTTTTTTTTTTGCCAGAATGTCCTGGGTGATCAAAACAGTGTGTGACCTAACATTGTCATGATGGAGGAACCAATTGGCCATACACTGCTTTTGTTGGACAACATCCTCTGACATGTCCCATAAGGCAGCCCCGTGACTTTGTTTACAGCTGGATGGTCCACCTACAGTCTTCCAGCACTGTATTCCAAACAGCAGTGACAGTATCAGAAGTAATGCCAGTTGATGGCTGTCTTGCGTGGGGATCATCGTCAAACAATGTCTGTTACCTTGAAAATGCTTAAAAAGGTCGCAAGATTGACTGTGACATCTTCCTGATATGTTGGCATCTTCCTGATGAGCTCCCTTCAACATGTCATGTGTTTACATATGTAGCGGTTTTTCCAAGTTTCAGTTGATACACACTCATTCTCAGTCACCGCCATCATCAGTTATGTAACACATGAGAATTAACTCTCAGATGTGTGAGGTACCATCTTGCAACATTTCGCCATACTAGCTAGACTTCGCCAGATACACATACGTTCTGGGTACATTTGGGTAGCACCTCATAGAAGACACAACAAATGTATAAGTGAAACAGTTGAAACCCAGAGACTGAGTGGAAACATCTGCATAAGTAATCTTACCTCACTTGGTTGCCTCACATTGAGTGAAACCACTCAGACCTGGAGAGTGAATGCAAAACATTTTATAGCTGATGTGACCACGGAGATTAGTTCCATTCAGTTGTTCCATTCAACTGGAAAAATCAACTGAATGAAAAAATAGACGACTAGCCATTTGGATGTTAAAACTGGTTTGTTGCCCCATACCTCTATTATACAAGAAGATCTAGAGTTCATATGTATTTTTATTTCTTTCAGTGACTGCCAATCTCCTAAAATGTATTACACCCTTATCTAGTCGTAGATGCCCCACCATAGCTTCCGACTTACAGCCAGTATGCAACCCAAATTTCTGTATTAATGCCACTACTGTTTTTCTTCAGTGTCTCATTGACTCAACTTTTCATCTAATAATTAGAAATAAAAGCACCTGTCACATCCCTGTTCACTGAGAAAGATTTAGATGAATGACTCTTCATCTTTTGGTCAAATTGGGATGCTGGAGCTAAACCTATCAAGTGTCAAAATTCTAAATTTTGAGTGAGATCTGCCTGTTAAGCAGTGCAGAAAACTTTCATAGAGACGGTCCCAAGACCTCACAACATGCTGGTAGATGCATTGAGTATTTTCTTCAGCAGTGTTATTGGCAGGATGCTGGAACATTTTTCGTACTTATGATATCTTTTATAAACATGACCATGCCACTGTAATATCACTCAAATGTCTCACTTTAAGATCATGGTAAATATTGCTTTAAAAGTATTCCATTTCAAACCCATGAACAGTCAGCTATCAAAATAACATGAATTCTACAAATGAGACTGTCGGCACAATAGTGATGTTACATATTTTGGGATGAAATTCAATATTAGGTTCTAATTCTCCTTTATAACTCAACCATTGCTGCTACAGTAGTCAAAGTTATCTGCTGACAGCATTCAGAAAATGAGTGCACGAAAACATATGTGCGCATCAAACTATTGCTTTATAAATGCTCAGTAATTTTGCATTGTACATGCACTGATGTGTTGCTAATGGTTGTTCATTCATAGCTCATACCACCATGCATCATAACACATGTTGTGTCAACCATAATTGTACATACAATGAATGCTGATGGAGAATACAAGTAAACATAGCAATAAGTCTGGTGGTGACAAAAGTTGGCATACCTCAGACCATCATCAAATGTCAGGATGCTACGTGGACATATAAACATTGTACACTCACTGCCTTTGTGGTACAAATGGTTGATATGAAAGTGTTTAGGTGTAAATAACAATATTATGAGAAGGGAAGTTGCTACTGACCATATAGCGGAGATGGTGAGTCGCAGATAGGCACAACAAAAAGATTTTTGCACTTAAAACTTTTGGCCAATGGCCTTTGTCAACAATAAGACACACATACACGCACACACACACGACTGCAGTCTGAGGCAACTGAAATCACACTGCAAGTGTAAGTACATATGAAACATATTTGCATTCTAAGGATCTCTGGACCTTGGTGAGTTGGCAATGTGCTCTATTTGTAATATATGTCCACAAACATATACTATTTTACTTGGTCACAACCTCACTGGTAATTTTGTTGCTATCAGACAATATTTGATGTTTGTACTGGTACTGCTAATACAAAAGAACATCAAATAGGAAGAGCATTTGTCAGAAATCAACAGTGGATATGAAAGTAGTTGTTGGTGAAGAGGGAAAAAAATGCTTAGAGTAATGTTATATCAAAAGTTCAACCAGTGTAACAATGACTGTTTTAAAAATTTTCACTTTGTCATATTCATCTGATTCATTCTAGGTTACTGACTTTCAACCCACAACTACTTCTTCCTCTGTGATGTTGTTTGTTCTCAAGTCACACTTACTTACCCTTGCTACAGCTGAACTGATAAGAAATCCAACTACAGTTTTAATGTTGAAGAGGAATTGAAAAAAAAGTGTAATGTATCTGAAACTATTTTATGAAAATTGAATAGAATGATTTTAGAGGTTTTTTACATAAATTTAACTCTAAACACCACCTATGGCTGAGAGGCAAATGTATTCTATGAGTATCACACTGCTGGGAAAGAATGAAGTAGAAGAATTTATGGTATCTTTCAACAAACCATCACAAAGAACAAGACAAAACTGGAATGTATAAATACTCATACAGAATTTGGACTGAGGAGGTAGGTGCAAAGCCACTGTGGCAGGGTGGCATAGTGGTTAGCACATCTGCCTAGTAAGCAGGAGATCCTGGTTGGCATTAATTTTCATTCATTGCTTCGGTCTATGTATGTACGAGGGTAATCCCAAAAGTAAGGTCTCCTATTTTTTTTATAAGTACATAGACCTGTTTATTTCTACAATGGTTGACAGCTTGAACATTTAACTATTTTTCGCCATAATTACCATTTCTGTTGATGCATTTTTGTAGACGCTATGGCAGTTTTTGTATGCCCATGTCATACCAGTTCGCCGCCATGCTGTTCAGAAAGTTATGAACTTCTTCTTTCACTTCATCACCGGAGCTGAATCACTGGGACCACAATTAACACTGACAGGTACTGTAAGACTCTGAAAACGGTCAATTCAGAACCGGAGAAGAGGAATGTTGAGCAAGGGTGTACACATTCTGCATGACAATGCTCGCCCACCCATCGCTCGGCAAACCACTGCTCTCCCGCATCAGTTTCAGTGGAACGTAATCGCTCACCCACAGTCCTGACTTGGTGCCCAGTGACTATCACCTGTTCCCTAGGTTAAAAGAACATTTGGCTGGAAAGCGATTCAGCTTCAACGACGAGGTGAAAGAAGAGGTTCATAACTTTCTGAACAGCATGGCAGCAAGCTGGTATGACGGGCATACAAAAACTGCCACAGAATCTACAAAAAATGTGTTGACAGGAATGGTGATTATGTCAAAAAATAGCTAAATGTTCAAGCTGTAAACTGATGTGAACCATTGTAGAAATAAACAGGTCTATGTACTTACAAAAAAATAGGAGACCTTACTGTTTGGATTACCCTTGTACATTCATCACAGATTCTCAATCCATGGGAGTTATCATTAGCATTAGCACAAACTGGGAGAATCTCCCACAATGCATTTTCTAATTTAATATCACATTTCATCAACCTAAACTGCTAACAGTATGACTTCCATAAGGTACAAATTGACGCAGGTGACATCCAAGACAAGTGGGTTCAATGTGAACTTTAACACAAGCCACATCAACAAACAGCAAATAATGCAGAGAGAGGAAAGCTGCAGGATTTGTGAGGGAAACATACAAATGACAGTTACTCTTCTGTACTGGCAACAAACCTTTTTTTGTATTAAAAATGACAAATAAAAAGATCATTCTCAGAGCAGGTCAAAACTGAAAACTAACACGATTGTGTCAATACATCAATTACCCATCCAGCTCCATACCAGAGAAATCCATAACAAATTTCTAGTCAGGGAAATTCTTAACTGGCATGTTACAAAGACTTCACACATTTATATGGTAAGAATTTCCACTTTAACATTTACACACTCTGTTCTTGGAAAGAGAACTGCATGGAGAAAGTTTATTTCCTGTTTATATCTGTCACATTTCAACACATTTAGAGAAAATACGAACAGCTAAATATCTTAATCTTATGCCCATTTTGAATGAATGAAAAATTCAGTGGCTTGTGTTAAAAAACAAAATGCCCATATTACAAGTATTTCATTGCACCAGATGTTACATTTTATGAAGTATTACAAAGTCTCAAAGGTCCATGTAAGGAATGCATGGGCACAGTGTGTTGTCCTGGAAAAGGGGGCATAACTCAACTGGAAGTCAGAATGGTTACAGAACAAGGTAATGTTTAATCACAAAACATTTATTGCACAAGTGTCAAGAACTCGTAATTAGAAAAGTTAGGAAACAAATTATTCACTTTTCTTTAAATGTAAAAAACCTGTAAAATCTTTTCCAACAACAAAATAATTAATAGATGTGGTAACTCTCAACCATCACTTATACTTGACAGCAAGGTGGCATGCTCTCTGTTATGTGGTGCATAACAGTTCTACTGACAATCACTCCAATCCCATATAATGAAATGTTCTCAAGGTGTGAAGAGGTTTTGGTGATAGTTCGTAGTCTCTATAGTACTCTAATAGGAGCCTTGAAGAATTGCTCACTGCTACCACTTTCTGAGACAGCCATTTGCTAAGAAGGCTATTCAAAATCAGCGATGTCATAACCGATTTAATCAGTGAACAATATTTGTGTGACCATGGGTTGACAACTTCAGTGGCCACTGTTCCATGTGAAGCACCATCTTACATGATGCCTGCTCATGCCATACCACTACCGAAATGCTCTCCCACAATGTTCTTGTGTTTGTAGTTACTGCTTGCCCTCCACAAACGAGAGAGAAAAATAATTCTGTAATCTCAAGAGGGAGAGGACTCATTTCTGAAAAGCACATTTATCCATGATACAGTATGCATTTTGGCAACCACAACGAAGAGGTCTTTCTGTATGGCTGCAAGATGACTTGACATAAAGGATCAACTACTTTATGCCCCTGACACAGTTGATCAGGAAATTGTGAGTTCTGAGGTAACAGACTTTGCAGGCAGAGTCTAGACATCAGAGTTTCATCATCTTGTTGTGGAATGGTTATCCTTGATCAGTTACATGAACATTTTTGGTATCTTTCGAACTGTTGTTGTGGATAGAAATGACTCTTCAATATTCGCAAGACTGGCCTGTCTAATCTGCTGCAAGGAGCTGGGGTAACTAACGTGTTCAAAATGGTTCCTGTGACATTGCACCACAATCTTTGCTAAGATATTACATTACTCTCATAATGGAAGTACAAACATGATGGATATTACAGGCCTACTCTATTTCTTGTCATCTTTGAATTCTGCATAATCAATACAAAGAGTACACCTTCCTTGTAAGAAGCATCTGAGGATATCTTGATCCTGTACAGTTTTTGCTTGTATTTTTTATTACAGGGTTGCCACAGGATCTGGAAATCAGGGAATTTCAAACATGTCAGGGAAATTTGAAGAAAAGTCACTGGAAAAATCTAATTTTTTGTCTCAATGGGTGAAACGGTATGATTAGTGAGGTGTCATGCACTTGCAGTCAGTGCTGCCACCACTTCTTGCAGCTATCCTAGCAGCTGCTGACGAGAGGTGGGGAGGCATTAGGAGTGGTTTGTTTGGATCTTATTCTTAGAGACTGTAGACACAGTGGCTGGAGATGGCAGCGTGCATGAGTTGTGTCTGAGTGATTGTGTGAATGCATGTGTGCTCTCGTTTTCTGACAAAAGCTATGGCTGAAAATTTGGTTGTGAGAGTGTGACTGTTTTTCTACATGCCTGTCTGCAGCTCAGCAATCATCTTTATAGTGAGTTGTTACCTATCCTCATTATTATTGATTCTCAGAGTATTTCCACGAGTGGATTTCTGGGATGGGCTGAAACTGCAGGACGTTTCTGCGGGTATCTGTAATGGATTGCACCTGCCGATCTGAAGCCATTCAGTTTCCACTAATGTGCAGGCCTTGCCCGTCGGATCTAGTCTCACCAACCTGCCCACAGGCTGGGTCTGTCTGTGTGGCATAGTGCAGCGGATTTTCATGGTTTATCCTTGGATCCAGGACTGTGGTGCTCCTCAGCAGGCTAGAGGCCACGGGCGATGGATTTTAGGAATTGCGACTGCCTCACTGCAAGTGCATTGTACAGTGTGGCATTTTATAGAAATTTTATTTGTTCTAGAACATTTTGGCGGTTCAGAAGTAGTTTATATGTTAAAAAGTATGGACGATAAGAAGAAGAAAATTGTTTCAGTCACTGGTGGTTTGTATGCTATGTACTCATATATTTCTCATAAGAAACATCACAAAATACGTATAAAATAATAGATATATCACAGTAGGCATAGTAGAACAAAGTAGAACCAACATGTTATCAGTGGTCACCTACAGTGTTGGTTTACACAATTCTTCCCCGCCTTACACATTTCTTTCAAGAGGCCTACTTTATTCTGAAGTTATTTACAAAATCAGTGAAGGTATTTTAAATCTGTCTTGTGACTCCAAGGAAATACATTTTTTTTTTTTTTACCGGATGTGTTTTGTTGTATTCAAATAAATTAACATCAGTGGTCTTTATGAAACATATATACCATTTTGCTTGGGTTCTTCATCTATAACCTGTTCATTACAAAAGATGCTGATGTTAGTTCTGAAGATTTCTGCTCACATCAGGAAATGCCACCAGCTTGGAAGGTTTTTTTAAATATTTTCTTGTCTGCACCATTGCTTCTTGTAGCTAGAAAGACAGATTGTCAACTTACGTCTTAACTTACCCCTGAGATCTCAAAATTTGTCAGGGAAAGATGCTAAAACTTGTCTGGGAATCAGGGAATTTCACTTGGGGAAACTTGTGGCAACCCTGGATTAGAGTCAGCTTCTCAACAGTGTATTAGACAGATAAACTGTACTGGGTACCAACTTGAACCTGTCTATCTATCATTTATAGGACTTCTTTCAGGGAACCCATTTCAGCACGCCCCGTGAGAGAGAATTTCATTCTACCACTTCATCTTTCCTGCTAACAAAAAACTGCACTAAAGTAATGTAGAGCTAGCTACCACCTACTTTTAAAAGAACTTGGTAGGAGATAATGGAAATACTACTAGCACATGATGATTTTTGAAAGCAAAGACTGAAAACTGAATTTCCTCTTTCAGAAATTAACCTGTGCTGGCTTCTCACCAGTTGGATTGTTATTTGTCCCCATGGTTGCTGCTACTGCATCATTTTTAGGCTGTGTCAGTAGAGTTTCAAATTGTGGATATATGCAGTGACAGACTTTGCATGATTTCGTGTAGGTTACTTCACTGAGTGTTGACCACTGATGGCAGGGACTGAGGTTCATATCCAATCAGCAGACTTTTTATCTATTACTAGACTGGTACCCGGCATGTTGCTACCGCAGAAGAAATAACTGTGGAAATATTGTGTGAAAGTTGAAAGAGTTATCTTGTTTAGTTATTTTATTTATATATTTATCCATATGTAGCCGATAAACATTGTATGAATGTTGTCCAAAAGTACATGTAAATTTATGGGAAACAATCTGTGCAAAAAGGAACATACAAAATTTTACATCAAGTCATACAAAGAATAATAAATACAAAATTGTGCAAAGAAATGTACAAGGAATAATACTTGGTTATACAAGACACAGTAATACAACTTTTTATACATGTATACTAACAGTATTGTAACTGCATTGTCTGTTTGCCCAAAGGCTTTACTTTTGTCTTTCCTAAACAAGAAGCCCTTATATTCACTACAATAATTCAGTCAAGGTTTTTCCACACTCAACAGATGTCCATCAGATTTAAAAAATTAACAGAAACTTTATGGGATGAAAGATAGTGTTTTCAGTTTAGCCTTAATTTAAACACTTCAGAATTATTTATTGGCCTAAATAATCATTTACCAAGTAAAAACACTGTTCAAGTATAATTCTTTAAGTTCTACTTTAAATCTGTTTTTATCTTCTAACTTCCTGATGTTGGCTGGCAGTGCGTTGTATAGCTTTGTACCTGAATGGCTCACATGCCTTTGTGTGTGTGTTCTGTTTGTTCGCTGAGTGTGGAGTGCTGTGCTATTTCGAATAGTATTGTAGTTATGCAAGTCGGCATTTGTCTGAAAATCTGCAAGGTGGGTCATAACATATAAAACACATTTGTATATATATAAGGAAGGTATTGTTAGTACTTTAAGCTTGTTGAATAAGGGTTTGCATTGTGTCTGTGGATGACTGTGTGTTAGTATTTGGATAGCCCTCTTCTGTAACAGAAAGATTTGTTTTAGATGGCAAGTGGTGGAACCTCAAAATACTATTCCGTATGGTGCAAGAGACTGAAAATAGCCAAAATATGCCACCCTGTGCAGTACAAACATTTACAATAATTCTAAGAGCAATACAAGTTGAGTTAAGTTTCTGCACAAGTTTCATTACACGATCATTAAAATTAAGATTTTCATCTACATGAATCCCCAGCAATTTTGTTGATACCACTCTGTCTATGGCCTTGTTGCCTAACAACAGATCAAGATTTACATTTTGACATATTTTCCCAAAGTTTTATTTGCATTTAATGTCAACCGGTTTGCATTGAACCAAGTGTGGATACTCTTTATTACTTGATCAGTAGTTGTTTGCAGCATATTCTTTGGTGCAACTATTATCAGTAAGTAAACTCAGTAGTTTTAATGCTGAACTAAAGGCAAATTTAATTGATCACTGCTTTTACAGTCTCGCAGAGTACCTAGAAACCAAACAACAAAAATAAAGATGCATTATGAATATTCTACTTTGTATGTTGTCTCTAATGTTTACTGTAGATACATATGATTCTTTGCTTAACTACTTAAATATCTAGCCCTTAGGAATGCAATACAAACTGTATTTATTAACGGTGTTTTTCTTACTTGTCACTTCTTTTTCCGTGTGTTTTTGCTTTTAGGAAGCTTTAATTTTCGAGTACTAGTGATAGTGTTCCATAGCTTTCGTGTTTGTTTTAAATACAGTCAGAGAGAGTCCCTTTAGTCAGCCGTAGTGCCAATAGTGCCAGTGTCGTAGTGACAGCCGTCTGCTTCACATCTGCTGTGCAGCGAGCTACATTAATTTAAGTATTAACTGTGTTTTTCTTACTTGTCATTTCGTTTTCCGTGTGTTTTTGCTTTTAGGAAGCTTTAATTTTCGAGTACTAGCAATAGTGTTCCATAGATTTCGTTTTGAATACAGTCCAAAGACAGGTAGTGCTTATTTTCATTGTTTCCAACAAGAAGTGTCTAGTAACCACAGCTTAGTCAGCTATCAACCTCCTTTAGTGAATTAGCAGTCTAGTTAAAAGTTGATTAACTCTCTATAGTAAATTGTTGATTTCTTAGGACGGGCAGGATGTGCGACTGACGCAGGAGGAGCTGGCCACTGTTCGCGAACAGTTGAGCGTGCTGATGGCCGCGGTCAGCCGTCTTCAGGCTGTTGCCTCGGAGTGTAGCGGCAGTGGGGAGTCTGGTGCGGCGCATGGTACACCTCAGGTGTTACATGCTTCACCCACGGTCCCTGCTGTGGAGACATCTTCGCGGGTACCGGGCGCGGTTGGGCCACCCTCTCCGCAAGGGGAGTGGCGGGTTCAGCGACGTTTGCGTCACACAAGGCGGAGGGTCTATGTGGAGGCTGGCCGTGTGGCATCGCCCGCTCTGCCTGTGAGTGGACATGTGGCCGTTCTTTCAGCAAGGTCCGAGCAGGCACACGGGGAGAGGGGTTTATTAGTGATTGGGAGCTCCAATGTTAGGCGGGTGATGGAGCCCCTTAGGGAAATAGCGGAAAGATCGGGGAAGAAGGCCAGCGTTCACTCTGTCTGCTTGCCGGGGGGTGTCATCCGAGATGTGGAGGAGGCCCTGCCGGCGGCGATAGAGAGCACTGGGTGCACCCAACTGCAAATTGTTGCTCATGTCGGCACCAATGACTCCTGCCGTCTGGGATCAGAGGTCATCCTCAGATCGTACAGGCGGCTGGTGAAGGGGGAAAGCCTCGCTCGCGGGGTGGAATCAGCTATTTGCAGTATCGTTCCCAGAACCGATCGCGGTCTTCTGGTTTGGAGTCGAGTGGAAGGCTTAAACCAGAGGCTCAGATGATTCTGCGGAGATCTGGAGTGCAAATTTCTCGACCTCCGCTATCGGGTGGAGAAATGTAGGATCCCCCTGAATAGATCAGGCGTGCACTACACACAGGAAGCGGCTACAAGGGTAGCGGAGTACATGTGGAGTGCACATGTGGGTTTTTTAGGTTAGAGAATTCCCTCCCTATGCCCGACAAGACGCCTCCTGAGACACGACAAGGTAGTAGTAGCCAAAACGCAACAGGAAATAACAATATTAATGTGGTAACAGTAAACTGCAGGAGCTTCTATAGAAAGGTCCCAGAAATGCTCTCATTAATAAACGGTCACAATGCCCACATAGTACTAGGGACGGAAAGTTGCTTGAAATCAGATGTAAACAGTAATGAAATTCTAAACTCAGATTGGAATGTATACCACAGAGACAGGCTGGACAGTGAAGGGGGAGGCGTGTTTATAGCGATAAGAAGTGCAATAGTATCGAAGAAAATTGACGGAGATCCGAAATGTGAAATAATTTGGGTGAAGGTCATGGTTCAAGCAGGCTCAAACATTGTAGTTGGATGTCTCTATAGGCCTCCTGGCTCAGCAGCTGTTGTGGCAGAGCACCTCAAGGAAAATTTGTAAAATATTTCGAGTAGATTTCCCGACCATGTCATAATTCTGGGTGAAGATTTTAATTTACCAGATATAGACTGGGAGACTCAAACGTTTATAACAGGTGGCAGGGACAAAGAATCCATAAAATTTTTTAAAGTGCATTATCTGGAAACTACCTTGAGCAGTTAAACAGAGAACCGACTCGTGGCGATAACATATTAGACCTTCTGGTGACAAACAGACCCGAACTATTTGAAACAGTTAACGCAGAACATGGAATCAGCGATCATAAAGCGGTTACCGCATCGATGATTTCAGCCGTAAATAGAAATATTAAAGAAGATAGGATGATTTTTCTGTTTAGCAAAAGTGACAAAAAGCAGATTTCAGAGTACTTGACGCCTCAACACAAAAGTTTTGTCTCAAGTACAGATAGTGTTGAGGATCAGTGGACAAAGTTCAAAACCATCGTACATTATGCATTAGATGAGTAAGTGCCAAGCAAGATCGTAAGAGATGGAAAAGAGCCACTGTGGTACAATAACCGAGTTAGAAAAGTGCTTCGGAAGCAAAGGGAACTTCACAGCAAACATAAACATAGCCAAAGCCTTGCAGACAAACAAAAATTACACGAAGCGAAATGTAGTGTGAGGAGGGCTATGCGAGAGGTGTTCAATGATTTCGAAAGTAAAGATCTATGTACTGACTTGGCAGAAAATCCTTAGACATTTTGGTCTTATGTCAACGCGGTAGGCGGATCAAAACAAAATGTCCAGACACTCTGTGACCAAAACGGTACTGAAACAGAGGATGACAGACTAAAGGCCGAAGTACTAAATGTCTTTTTCCAAAGCTGTTTCACAGAGGAAGACTGCACTGTAGTTCCTTCTCTAGATTGTCGCATAGATGACAAAATGGTAGATATCGAAATAGATGACAGAGGGATAGAAAAACAATTAAAATCGCTCAAAAGAGTAAAGGCCGCTGGACCTGATGGGATACCAGTTCGATTTTACACGGAGTACGCGAAGGAACTTGCCCCCCTTCTTGCTGCGGTGTACCGTAGGTCTCTAGAAGAGAGTAGCGTTTCAAAAGATTGGAAAAGGGCACAGGTCATCCCCGTTTTCAAGAAGGGACGTCGAACAGATGTGCAGAACTATAGACCTACGAGTACATCTCTAACGACGATCAGTTGTAGAATTTTGGAACACGTATTATGTTCGAGTATAATGACTTTTCTGGGGACTAGAAATCTACTCTGCGCGCCTGGGCTCCCGGGTTCGATTCCCGGGGGGGTCAGGGATTTTCTCTGCCTCGTGTTGACTGGGTGTTGTGTGATGTCCTTAGGTTAGGTAGGTTTAAGTAGTTCTAAGTTCTAGGGGACTGATGACCATAGATGTTAAGTCCCAAAGTGCTCTGAGCCATTTGAACCATCTACTCTGTAGGAATCAGCACGCGTTTCGAAAAAGACAATCGTGTGAAACCCAGTTCGCGCTTTTCGTCCACGAGACTCAGAGGGCTATAGACGCGGTTTTCCAGTTAGAGGCCATGTTTCTTGACTTCCGCAAGGCGTTTGATATAGTTCCTCACAGTCGTTTAATGAACAAAGTAAGATCATACGGACTATCAGACCAATTGTGTGATTGGATTGAAGAGTTCCTAGATAACAGAACGCAGCATGTCATTCTCAATGGAGAGAAGTCTTCCGAAGTAAGAGTGATTTCAGGTGCGCCGCAGGGGAGTGTTGTAGGACCGTTGCTATTCACAATATATATAAATGACCTTTTGGATAACATGGGGAGTTCACTGAGGCTTTTTGCGGATGATGCTGTAGTATATCGAGAGGTTGTAACAGTGGAAAATTGTTCTGAAATGTAGGAGGATCTGCAACGAATTGACGCATGGTGCAGGGAATGGCAATTGAATCTCAGTGCAGATAAGTGTAATGTGCTGGAATACATAGAAAGAAAGATCCTTTATCATTTAACTACAATATAGCAGGTCGGCAACTAGAAGCAGTTAATTCCATAAATTCTGTGGGAGTAGGCATTAGGAATTATTTAAAATGGAATGACCATATAAAATTAATCGTCGGTAAAGTAGATGTCAGACTGAGAATCATTGGAAGAATCCTAAGGAAATGCAATCCGAAAACAAAGTAAGTAGGTTACAGTACACTTGTATGAATGCATGGTTTCGGGGCGATATGAATTAATAAAATTCTGTCGGGCTTCCAGCCGCGTTAGGTGGTTAAAATCCAACGAGCTTTCAACCGCGTTCTCTCCGGTCATTGTCAAGTGGTAAGGCTGACTGCTGTGTCGCCGTGGCCGCGTCGTTATATAGCCGCTCTGTTGGCTGTGACGTCACTGGTGTTCTCGTCCTCGCCATATATGGGAATTTTTTCATTCCGCGTCCGTCGCGCCCGTTTTAACATCGCGATAGCCGGGTCCCAGGCTGTGCTGAGCTGCAAATCTCACTCCTTGTTGATGGAGTTTTCAGAGGTTTTTATTTCAATAGCTTCTGTTATGAGGCTATCCCAAAATCCTTTCGTC
Source organism: Schistocerca serialis cubense (assembly GCF_023864345.2). Taxonomy (NCBI): domain Eukaryota; kingdom Metazoa; phylum Arthropoda; class Insecta; order Orthoptera; family Acrididae; genus Schistocerca; species Schistocerca serialis. The sequence goes on along the minus strand of NC_064638.1, from coordinate 868,673,647 downwards.
TTCATAACGACAGATATTTCGTCGAATAGAATTCGGTGTCCATTTTCTAAGGCGTTTTCTGCCACGACTGATTTTTCTGGATAGCGTAGGCGTAAGCACCTCTCGTGTTCGTCCGGCGTTACTCCACCGTGTGTACTGTTTGGTCGACGTGGTAACAGCCACATTGACATGGTGTCTTGTACAGTTACAATACACTTGTTGGCGCACTGCTTGATCACTGCTCACCGGTGTGGGTTCCATACCAGATGGGGTTGATAGAAGAGGTAGAGAAGATCCAACGGAGAGCAGCGCGCTTCGTTACAGGATTATTTAGTAATCGCGAAAGCGTTATGGAGATGATAGATAAACTCCAGTGGAAGACTCTGCAAGAGAGACACTCAGTAGCTCGGTACGGGCTTTTGTTGAAGTTTCGAGAACATACGTTCACCGAGGAGTCAAGCAGTATATTGCTCCCTCCTACGTATATCTTGTGAAGAGACCATGAGAATAAAATCAGAGAGATTAGAGCCCACACAGAGGCATACCGACAATCTTTCTTTCCACGAACAATACGAGACAGGAATAGAAGGGAGAACCGATAGAGGTACTCAAAGCACCCTCTGCCACACACCCTCAGGTGTCTGGGTGGCTTGCAGAGTGTGGATGTAGATGTAGAAGTAGATCTGCGAATAGTATTGCTGCTCTATCTGAGGTGTGAACGTCATTTATGTAGACAAGGAACCATAAGGGACCTAGAATACTGCCTTGCGGCACTTCCATCTTCACTTTCTTTTGCATCTGATAATAAATTTATTTTGTGGTTGGAGTAATCTGACGTAAGTCCTACAATCTGTGTTATGTTTTGTAGGTATGATTCAAACCGCTTTTCCCCTGTCCCATGAATACCTAATGCTTCCAGTTTTTCTAAATTAGGAATGACAGAAAGAATGATACGTATGTTATTGTCAATAACAAATACATTTATTGAAATTGAATGATATGTAAGAGACAAGTACCAATAATATTCATTTTAATTTGTTGACTTTATTATTCAAGTGCTTCAAGGTAGACAATATTTTTTGATTTTCCATCTCCAGCAAAAACAGAGAAATTTCGTGGCTGTCCAACTTGTGAGCATGCAATTTACAGCTAGCCTTGTGAAAAAATGAGAATTTTCTAGATTTAATCCGCACACTTGAAATGATTGACCTTGTGCGTTGTTGATGGTCATTCAGAATACAAGCTGAATTGGGAACTGCAGTCGTTTGAAATTAAATGGCATGTCAGTAGGAATTTGGGAATGCATGTAATGAGCACATCTTCACCTTCGACTTTCCATTAAGTATAGTTGCCTCGATGACATTCTGCATCAGTTTTTTCGCAGCAAGTCTTTTTCCATTACATAATTGGGGTGGATTAATGTTCCGAAAGAGCGTAATTGGCACGTTAACTATGAAGTGAAACATGGACGATAAATAGTTTGGACAAGAAGAGAATAGAAGCTTTCAAAATGTGGTGCTACAGAAGAATGCTGAAGATTAGATGGGTAGATCACATAACTAATGAGGAGGTATTGAACAGAAATGGTCATCAGTCCCCTAGAACTTAGAACTACTTAAACCTAACTAACCTAAGGACATCACACACATCCATGCCCGAGGCAGAATTCGAACCTGCGACCGTAGCGGTCACGCGGTTCCAGACTGAAGCGCCTAGAACCACACGGCCACACTGGCCGGCTACAGAACAGGAAGCAAAGGGTTGTCTTAAGGGAGACAGATACAGCATTAAAATCAGACTGGGAAAATATAAAGTATGGAGACCCGCAGGGCTCGATTCTTTGGCCACTAATTTTCCTGATCTACATTAATTATCTACCAATCACAATTTGCCAATGATACAAGTATCCTCATAAAAGGACCCAACACCACAATGCAGGATACAGCCATGACAGTCTACACTCGAGTACACAAATGGTTCACTGCGAATAGCCTAACCTTAAATCTTTCAAAAACCAATATGATACAGTTTATGACAAAAAATAAAAAAACGTAAAGTTTCTGAAATACGTGTTAACAATCACAAACTTAATGAAACCACACGTACAAAATTCCTAGGTATCCAGATAGACAGTCACTAAGATGGAAAGAACAAATTGATCAGCTGGTCAAGAAATTTAGCTCATCGTGCTTTGCACTAAGAGCTCTCCATCAGTTAGTGGACAGAGAAATAATTTTGCTGTCATATTTTGCACATTTCCATTCTGTTCTCTCCCATGGCATAATCTTCTGAGGGCGTGCTGCAGGTGTTATTTGTAGTCAACAACAGGGAATTGGTGCAGAAAAATTGTGACTTCCACAACCATGACACAAGACAGGTGAAAAATTTTCGCCAAGACTTTGCAACTGTCACTAAAGTACACAGGGGAGCTACTGAGTCAGGTATAAAGGTCTTCAATAAGCCCCCTATCGATATAGAAAAGGAAATAAATAATGTACAGGTTTTCAAAAGGAAACTAAAATTATTCCTAATCGAACAAACTTTGTGTAAAATGAATGAATACTTAGAGTTATAAGGTACAAGAGTGGAGGAAACTGCCTAAGAAAAGCAGTCCCTTAAAGAAAAAGTGTGATGCTGTTACTTGTAGTTTAACTGTAATTGTGGTGATAAAATGCAAATTTATCTATTTCCTTACGAGAAAATGTGAACTCCCATGTATCCCATACTCTTGAGCATTAACTTAAACCCCTTCTTAAGGAATGCAGTTAAAATTTGTATTTAATCCAAACCATGACCATGAAGTAAATTTACCTGATTATATTTGTCAGTAGCATTAAAATATGCACTATCACTTATTCAACTATTTTAAAAAGTCACTTAAACTGTTTTTGGCATAATGCAGGCTTTAATACAGCATGCAAGTAAGTGTTCTTGGTAAATAAACAAATGTCTGTGCAATGTGATGTATAAATGTTCATGTACTACTGTATTGTATCAATTGACTTGTCCTACATTACTTGTAAACTGGCTGTTAAAATATGTAATCCATAGGACCAAATAAATAAATAAATTAAATAAAAATAATTATTTGGGAAAACTTTTCCGGCTTTAAAGGATGTCATTTGAAAAGCTGAATTATGTTTATGAATTTCCTGCAAAAGTGCACTTTCAACTATTATATTGCGGGCATGCAGCCACGCAAATAAAATTTCTTACACTGATATTCGTGAAGTGGCTTTAAAGACAGACTGCCAAGTACTGGCGATTAGACCAGCCTTCTCAGGTGGACTCTGTTATTCGAAGTCCTGTCATAAATTTGACAGGTAAGGATCTGGACGAAGTTATGCTATCTGTAAGTAAAGGGCTAAATTTTGCCCATAATCCAAAGACTTTGCCGTTATCATCTTTCCTCAGTGTCATTGAAGAAGCTGTCCGACCACTATCAGAGGATTCAGCTAAAGAAATCAGACATGAAAGGTGCCGAGCTATTACGAAACATCGTCCACAAAGAAGTAATGTTTCCAAGGAAGAGAGATTTGCGATACGAAAGCTGCGTGAGGATACTGACACAGTCGTCCTGCAGCCTGATAAAGCTAATGCTATCTTCCTTTTGCCTTGGGAAGTCTACAAGGAAAAGATATTTCATTTACTTAGTTCTGGTACATACCGGAAGTTCAACAAAGATCCTACCAACAAGGTGACAATAAGAACTTCTGCCTTGCTGAACGATTCATCGCTACTAAAGGAAGTTAAAAGAAGTTTAAAAGTGCGAGGTGCAGTATCACTGAGATTTTATTGTCTTCCCAATGCTCACAATATGGGTAAGGATAGATGTGTAGAGGCCTATGAGGCCTATAACGAGCAGTACTGGTTCACCAAAGTGTCTTTCTGCCAAATATTTAGCGTCCTTGTTACAACCATTGGTAGGAAAATGTAGTCACCACATTCGTAATTCCATGGAATTTATTCAGAGACTCAATAATGTCAGGCTAAGTACGAATGTGCTCGTTAGTTTTGACATGGTAGCATTATATACCAAGATATATTTAAAGGACTCTTTACCTCTTATCGGCAAACATTTTGATAAGAACATCACGACCTTATTTGAACACGTGGTTTTATCATTGTATTTTCAAAAAAATGCTTCAAATGGCTCTGAGCACTATGGGACTTAACATAATTGGTCATCAGTCCCATAGAACTTAGAACTACTTTAACCTAACTAACATAAAGACATCAAACACATCCATGCCCGAGGCAGGATTCGAACCTGCGACCGTAGCAGTCGCGCAGCTCCGCACAGAGCGCCTAGAACCGCGAGACCACCGCGGCCGGCTTGTATTTTCAGTTTAATGGTGAATTTTATGAGCAGATTGATGGAGTTGCTATGGGAAGCCCCCTCTACCCTCTGGTAGCTAATTTATTCATGGAAGACTTCGATGAAAAAGCACTGGACTCAACAAGTTCCAAACTAACGGTCTTCTGGAGGTATGTGGACGACACATTTGTAGTATGGCCACACGGGATGGATGAATTACATCGATTTCTTGAGCATTTGAATTCTATCCATGCGAGTATCAAATTTATTACGGAAATAGAAAAACACGGATGCCTCCCCTGTTTGGATGTTGTTCGCCATACAGTTTATGGCTCATTACGACGTGCCATATATCGAAACCTACACATACAAATCTATATCATGCCAGTAGCTGCCATCACCCTCCACAGGCCATGGGTGTCCTTAGGACCTTAGTGCATAGGACGCACTGTATATCCGAAAAAGATAATTTGCAAGAAGAGCTCACATGCCTCATCAAGAACATCTTTAAAGCGAACGGATTTTCACCGCCACAAATTCGTACATTATTCAATGTAAAACCTAGACTGTAGGTATGAGATGAGGAAAAGATAGTGATTCCTTCAGATCAAGTGCATTTTTGCCCCATGTGGGTGCTCTTTCCTCGAAGATACGCCATATTCTCGAAAAACACTGTGTTAAGGTGATGTTCCTGCCCCCCACGAAGATTGCAGCTTTACTCTGCTCTGTAAACGTCTGTTTATTACTTCGTAATATCAGATTCCTTGCGGAAATTGTGAGAAGTCATACTAGTCAAGTTACACGCACCGCTCATGAGAGATGTGTGGAACATCGAAGATACACACGCTTATCACAGCCAGACAAGTCAGCTGTGGCCGAACATTGTATTGATACAAGGCATTCCATGAACTAAAGTAATATGAAGATTCTGACATCCACCTCTTCCTACTGGGATTCTGTCTTCAAGTAAGCTATAGAGATTAGATTAGCCAATAGTTTAATAAATAGAGGTAATGGTGTCAATTTGTACAAAGCATGGAATCCAGCTCTTCGGATAACTAAACTGCACAGAAGTCGTCATGGTGTCATCGCCACTGAAAAGACACTATGTGATCAAAAGCATCCGGATACCTGGCTGAAAATGACTTACAAGTTCTTGGCGCCCTCCATCGGCAATGCTGGAATTCAGGATGGTGTTGGCCCACCCTTAGCCTTGATGACAGCTTCCACTCTCGCAGGCATATGTTCACTTAGGTGCTGGAAGGTTTTTTTGGGGAATGGCAGCCCGTTCTTCACGGAGTGCTGCACTGAGGAGCGGTATTGATGTGAGGCCTGGCACGAAGTCAGCGTTCCAAAACATCCCAAAGATGTTCTATAGGATTCAGGTCAGGACTCTGTGCAGGCCAGTCAATTACAGGGATGTTATTGTCGTGTAACCCCTCCGCCACAGACCGTGCATTGTGAACAGGTGCTCAATCGTTTTGAAAGATGCAATTGTCATCCCCGAATTGCTCTTCAACAGTGGGAAGCAAGAAGGCGCTCAAAACATCAATGTAGACATGTGCTGTGATAGTGCCGCGCAAAACAACAAGGGGTGCAAGCCCCCTCCATGAAATACAAGACCACACCATAGCACCACCGCCTCCGAATTTTACTGTTGGCACTACACATACTGGCAGATGACGTTCACCGGGCATTCGCCATATCCACACCCTGCCATCGGATCGCCACATTTTGTACCGTGATTCGGCACTTCAAACAACGTTTTTCCGCTTTTCAATCGTCCAATGTTTACGCTCGTTGCACTAAGCGAGGAGTCGTTTGGCATTTACTGGCGTAATGTGTGGCTTATGAGCAGCCACTCGACCATGAAATCCAAGTTTTCACACCTTCCGCCTAACTGTCATAGTACTTGCAGTAGATCCGGATGCAATTTGGAATTCCTGCGTGATGGTCTAGACAGATGTCTGCCTATTACAAATTACGACCCTCTTCAAATGTCGGCGTCCTCTGTCAGTCAACAGACGAGGTCGGCCTGTACGCTTTTGTGCTGTACGTGTCCCTTCACGTTTCCACTTCACTATCACGTAGGAAACAGTGGAACTATGATTGTTTAGGAATGTAGAAATCTCGCGTACAGACGTATGACGCAAGTGACAACCAATCACCTGAGCACGATCGAAGTCCGTGAGTTCCGCGGAGCGTCTCATTCGCCTCTCTCACGATGTCTAATGACTACTGATATGGAGTACCTGGCAGCACAATGCACCTAGTATGAAACACGTTTGTTATTGGATACTTTTGGCCACATAGTGTACATCGATATGCGAATTGAATGTCTGCTTGCCTTCGCCACAGGCGGTGCGTGTGTAAGCGTATCTCTTTACTACTGAGCAGTGTCTTCAACTCGCAGGCGCGTACGGCCACGGATGGATCTTACAAGGACGCACTTGGCACCTCTTTGATTGGCCGGAAGATACGCGACCCAGCTATCAGTGACAGAAATTTTATTTGCGCGGCTGCTTGCCTGAAATGTAATGGATTATTCTGCAAAAGTGTTTGGAATGAGGTTAGTCGTCCGAAAGCAATGAGAATTATGTATCAAGTGGCGAATGCAGTTTTGACAATGTAACTTCACCTTTCGCGCGGCACATTCCTGGTGTTTCATTGTTGAGCTTAAGTGAACTGCAATGCCTACACACCTTATCCATTTTGCTTAGATTTATACTGGGATGCAAACTTGAATCTTAGTTAACATCAAACTGAAATACAGAAAGATTCAAATCAGCATGTACTGTTCGTTGAGATCGAGTCGCTCTGTAACATTCTTTTTCAATTCTCGCTGCATGTTTCTCTTCTGATACTGATGTACATGATTGGGAAGCACGTAAATGTTCTCTTTCGATTGTTGCAGCATGTCGATCTTCTGCCTGTGTTGCACGTGAATAGGAATTTGTAAACGATCTACATCATTCTTGGTCTAGTTACTGCGATGCACGTGACCGAGTAGTACATAAACATTCTCTTTCGATCCTTGCATGTTGATCTTTAGAAGCCAGTTAAGAACCAGTTAAAAATACAATTGATAAGCTATATTGTTTAAAAATATTTCATCAGAATATAAGAAGTCTTTTGAATAAAAAAGAAGAGCTGCTGCTTTCACTGCAAGAAACAATTGAACATCACTTGGAAGCAACAGAAATTAATCAGCTACATTTAAATAGTTATAAAATTGATTCTTCCTACTGTTGGAGCAACTTAAGACAAGGCGGAGTGGCAATTTACACACACAATACTATTAGATCACAAGTTCTAGATGTATCCATTTACTGTACTGAACAGCATTTTGAATGTTGTGCAGTCAAATTAGAGCTTAAAACACAGTTCTTGATCATAGTAACAGTTTACAGGTCACCTATGGGAAACATTCAAAAATTTCTCTCTCAGCTAGAAACAGTTCTTACTAAACTTTATAGAAACAATAGTAATGTCATCGTATGTGCTGACTTTAACATAAACTAACTCACAAAAAACAACAACCAGAAACTATTAAAATCACTACTGTTAACCTTCAATCTGCTCCCCATGATCTCATTCCCAACAAGAGTACAGGGTGATTCAAAAAGAATACCACAACTTTAAAAATGTGCATTTAATGAAAGAAACATAATATAACCTTCTGTTATTCATCATTACAAAGAGTAATTAAAAAGGTTTTTTTTCACTCAAAAACAAGTTCAGAGATGTTCAATATGGCCCCCTCCAGACACTCGAGCAATATCAACCCGATACTCCAACTCGTTCCACACTCTCTGTAGCATATCAGGCATAACAGTTTGGATAGCTGCTGTTATTTCTCGTTTCAAATCATCAATGGTGGCTGGGAGAGGTGGCCGAAACACCATATCCTTAACATACCCCCATAAGAAAAAATCGCAGGGGGTAAGATCAGGGCTTCTTGGAGGCCAGTGATGAAGTGCTCTGTCACGGGCTGCCTGGCGGCCGATCCATCGCCTCGGGTAGTTGACGTTCAGGTAGTTACGGACAGGAAAGTGCCAATGTGGTGGCGCTCCATCCTGCTGAAATATGAATTGTTGTGCTTCTTGTTCGAGCTGAGGGAACAGCCAATTCTCTAACATCTCCAGATACTGTAGTCCAGTTACAGTAGCACCTTCGAAGAAAAAGGGACCAAAAACTTTATTGGCTGAAATGGCACAGACAACGTTCACCTTAGGCGAGTCACGTTCATACTGAGTTGTTTCCCGCGGATTCTCAGTGCCCCATATACAGACATTGTGACGGTTGACTTTCCCATTAGTGTGGAAAGTTGCTTCATCACTAAACACAATCTCTGAAACGAAAGACTCATCTGTTTCCATTTGAGCAAGGATAAAATCACAGAAATCGATTCTTTTAATCTTATCAGCTGCAGACAGTGCTTGAACCAATTTCAGACGATAAGGTTTCATAACTAACCTTTTTCGTAGGACTCTCCATACTGATTGTGGAATTTGCAGCTCTCTGCTAGCTCTGCGAGTCGATTTTCCTGGGCTGCGAACAAATGCTTGCTGGATGCGTGCTACATTTTCATCACTCGTTCTCGGCCGTCCAGAACTTTTCCCTTTGCACAAACACCCATTCTCTGTAAACTGTTTATACCAACGTTTAATACACCACCTATCAGGAGGTTTAACACTATACTTCGTTCGAAATGCACGCTGAACAACTGTCGTCGATTCAATTCTGCCGTACTCAATAACACAAAAAGCTTTCTGTTGAGCGGTCGCCGTCTTAGCATCAACTGACGCTGACGCCTAGTCAACAGCGCCTCAAGCGAACAAATGTACAACTAAATGAAACTTTATAGCTCCCTTAATTAGCCGACAGATAGTGCTTAGCTCTGCCTTTTGTCGTTGCAGAGTTTTAAATTCCTAAAGTTGTGGTATTCTTTTTGAATCACCCTGTATATGGGCACAGCAAGACCCTGATTGATAATCTGTTCCTAGATCCCACAAATTACAATGAAGTGATGACTCGGGCAGTAACAAATGGTCTGTCTGATCACGACGGTCAAATGACAACCTGTAACATGCATATCCTCCTATTTCTATCTATTGTACTATAAACTTTTTCCTTATTTTGTTACCTAAAGATATGACATTTCTGTGTCTTTATATATTGTAATTGTTTTACTATTTGTATATATATATATATATATATATATATATATATATATATATATATATATATATTTATGCATTTATGTCGACGTATAATCGGTTCGTTTTGTAAATACTATTTGTGTTTTTACGCTGGGTCTTGCCTAAGGAAAACTATGCTACTGAACGAATACATCGATAGGTCGTGTGGAGAACCAAAGTGTTTAGGATCTTTGGTAGTGTGAACTCTTCCGCGCGGAGCGCGGGCAGAGCGGAGTCTGGCGGGAGTAGGGCGGTGGAGCAGGTGTGTAATGTGACGCTCCCGCGAGTTGCCGCGCTTTCGGGGTTTGGCAGCATGTAATTGCGCTCAAATTGCTATGATAGCTTCTGACACGGTGTCGCGGATGGGAAACATTAGCTGGCGCACATCAAGAGCCCGTTTCGCCTGGTGACCGTGTCGAGAAGAAGGCGCGCCAACATCCAGCTTCTGCAACAGCGACGGCCGACAATGAGTGACTGTCGCCACCTCCTCGACCGACAACTTCAAACCTTCAATCAACCAACAAGGAAGACTGGAAGCACGTAAAGTTTTAGAACTGTATGGCAGACCTCAGATTTTTCAAACTGTTGCCTCACGAAATTACAGCAACTTAGCATGAACCTCTGTTGCTCATTGTCCCAATTGCATTACCAAGCAGGGTCCCTTCCTTTTCGGAATGAACCCGAGTGTCGTTGAAATTCAAATGCCAGCATTAAAGTAATATCACTCGATTTCACTGCTTTAATTTCAAAGCTCAGTTAAGGTATTCATAGCTGGATACAATATTTAGATTACACAAGCACAAATTAAGAGTGCGAGTTTTGTTGCCATATTTTAGCTTACCTGTGACTGCAGCTCAGCTTGGTATGTACTACTATTGTTAATTGTTTGGAATCATTTAATTCAAGTTCAAAGTTAAATCTCTTATTTCTAAATTGCGTAGATTCAAGTAGCTTTTGAAATGATTGTTGAGGTAGCCCAAGACTAACCTTATTTTACTGAATTTCGTAGTGCTTCAGAAACAAAGCTCACTATTAATTTCAGTCACTAAATTAACTTTCAATTTTCCGGTTTTATTCATTCTTTTGCTAAATTAAGTAAGAGTGTAGCGAAATTTATTACTTCTTAGAAACATTCAGTTTTCACACAACACGTGTGAACCTTCAGTTGCCACGCTTTTAGTGCTAATTATATGTGCAATAACCTTTCTTTTTCAGTTATTGTAGTAGTTGTCCATAGGACTGGCGACCGTAATTTTCCCCAAGTCTCAAATATCTAATTAACGCCAGTTAATTGTTAACGTAACGACCGCCATTTATATTCTTTATTAACTGTACCCCTTTTCAAAATTAATTTCCACCAGTTTCATTTGCATTTTTCCTTTCATTTAGATGTAACTCTTTCCTCTCTCTTTACCGACAGATTGACTTCGGTGACGATTGCTTTTCCCAAATTTCCATTAGGTACACATGGTTTAATTTTTACTGTCATTAAGGTCGATAAATGAGGGGGAGGTTACAAACTCTAAAAACTTGCCAGCAGAAAAAAACACATGGCCATTGTAACCAAGTTAAACATCTTAGATCAATAAATGCTGAATCTACATGATTGTTCAGAAATAGTTTATGCCATGAACAAGGGGAGGAAGTATACCAGGCTGACACAGTGAATGAGAAGTTCAACTCATTTCTGAACTTATTCCTTAAACATTTTGGAGCTTCTTTCCTGCAAAGACAGATTAAAATCAAACCAACCTGTAGTAAAAGGAAAGAGTGGCTAACTACTGGCATAAAAATATCATCTAACAAAAAGAGAGATCTGTATGTACAACAGAGGACTAGTACAGACCCAGTTACATTACAAGAAATACTTTAAAATTCTAAGGAGTGTAAGCAAGAAGGCCAAACAGTTGCGCTATGCACAAAAAATTAGCAATTGAAACAATAAAATAGAAACCATATGGCACATCATAAAAAGTTAGACAAATAGGAACATATAACCTGACAATAATAAACAAAAGTTGCAGCCTCAGATTTCAACAATTTTTTTCTCTCTGTAGCTGAAGAAAACAGTGAACCATAATAAACAGGCTCATACAGAAGCTATTGAACTACTTCACCACATGCAAATAACATCTAAATTAGCACTTCATTTCAGAAGTACAACCCCTAAAGAAATTGAAAAAAAACATAAAATTACTCAAAAACTCAGATTCCTGTGGATACGATGGCAAACCATGTGCAGGCTTAATTGGTTATATATTGTGCTATTTGTGTAACCAATCTATCGAAACTGGTGTGTTCCAGATAGATTAAAACATGCAGTAGTGACGCCAATCCACAAAAGTGGAGCAAGGGATGATATATCCAAGTATTGGCCCATCTCCCTGCTGCCAGTACTCTCAAAGGTATTTGAGAGAATAGTGTATGATAGGATTTATAGTCACATTACACAAAATAGCTTACTGGCTCCTACACAGTTCGGCTTTCGTAAGGGCTCCTCCACAGACAGAGCTATATTTAACCTAACACATGAAATTTTAGGTGAACTAAATTACAAAAGGTATCCAATTGGGATATTTTGTGACCTTGCCAAGGTATTTGATTGTGTAGATCACAACACACTCTTAAAAAAGCTTCCACATTATGGCATTAAAGACAAATCTTTAACTTGGTTAGAATCACACTTACAGAACAGGAAGCAAAGGGTTGTCTTAAGGGGGACAGGAACAGCATTAACATCAGACTGGGGAAATATAAAGTATGGACTCCCACAGGGCTCAATTCTTGGGCCATTAATTTTCCTGATCTACATTAATGATCTACCAATCACAATTAACAACAGAGCAAAAATAGTAATGTTTGCCGACAATACAAGTATCCTCGTAAAAGGACCCAATCCACAATGCAGGATACAACCATGACAGTCTCTACTCAAGTACACAAATAGTTCACTGCGAATAGCCTAACATTAAATATTTCAAAAACCACTATGATACAGTTTATGACAAAAAATAGAAAATAAAACTCCTGAAATACATGTTAACAATCACAAAATTAATGAAACCACACATACAAAATTCTTAGGTATCCAGATAGACAGTCACCTAAGATGGAAAGAACAAATTGATCAGCTGGCCAAGAAACTTAGCTCATCGTGCTTTGCACTAAGAGCTCTCCATCAGTTAGTAGACAGAGAAATACTGTTGTTGTCATATTTTGCATATTTCCATTCTGATCTCTCCTATGGCATAATCTTCTGGGAAAATGCTGTAGGTGTTGAAAAAGTCTTCAGAATACAAAAACGAGCAGTGAGGCTAATATGTGGGGTCCCTAATAGGACATCTTGCAGAGGTCTCTTCAAATCTCTCAGGATACTTACCATCACAGGTCAGTATATATACTCACTGGTGTTATTTGTAGCCAACAACAGAGAACTGATTCAGAAAAATTGTGACATCCACAACCATGACACAAGATAGGTGAAAAATTTTCGTCAAGGCTCTGCAACTCTCACTAAAGTACATAGGGGAGTTACTGATTCATGTATCAAGGTCTTCAATAAGCTCCACATCAATATAAAAAGGAATTAAATAATGTACAGGTTTTGAAAAGGAAACTAAAATCATCAAACAAACTTTCTATAAAATGAATGAATACTTAGAATTATGATGTACAAGAGTGGGGGAAACTGCCTAAGAAAAGCACTCCCTTGAAGATAAAGTGTGATGCTGTTACTTGTAGTTTAACTGAAATTGTGGTGATAAAATGTAAATTTATCTGTTTCATTACGAGAAAATGTGAACTTCCATATATCCCACTCTCTTGAGCATTCACTTAAACCTCTTCTTAAGGAATGCAGTTAAAACTTGTATTCATTCAAACCATGACCATGAAGAAAAATTACTTCCTTATATATGTCAGTAGCATAAAAATATGCACTGTCACTTATTCTGCAATTTTAAACAATCACTTAAAATGTTTTTGGCATAATGCAGGCTTTAATACTGCATGCAAGTAATTGTTCCTGTAAAATAAACCAATGTCTGTGCAATATGATGTATAAATGTTAATGTACTACTGTAATTGCATCAGTTGACTTGTCCTATATTATTTGTCCACTGGCTGTATAATATGTAATCAACCAGCTAAAACTTGCTAAAATTATACCTCTCTGCAAGAAGGGAGAGAAAACGGACATGACAAACTATAGCGCAATTGCTATACTATCTGCCTTCTCAAAAATATTTGAATACTGTATGTTAACTAGATTAGAAATATGTTTAAATTCTAACAACATAATCACATCTTCCCAATATGGATTTCGGAAAAACAGGTCCACCACACATGCTGTTCTGTTGACCATAAACAACCTGCTGTCAGTATATTTCTTGATCAGTCCAAAGCCTTTGACATGGTCGACTACAAGCTGCTGCTTGTAAAACTCCATAAGTATGGGATTAGAGATGTAGCCCACAAATGGTTCCATAGCTATCTTAGTCAAAGAAAGTAATCTGTAGAAATAAGAAAATCAGAGACATTCAGGCACTGCAGGTCACATATACTACATACAACAAATGGCGTCCCACAGGGATCTGTCCTTGGCCCTGTTCTTTTCATATTGTTCATAAATGATGTCCCAGAACACATACCAAATGCCAGCTCCTTTCTGTATGCGGATAACCAGTATAGGTGACACAATGCAAGATGCAGTTAATGAAACTACTTGTCATTTAAAATCGTGGTTTAAAGCAAATAGACTACTCATAAATACTTAAAAAACTGTAAACATGAACTTCCGTACTAGACAAAATCTAACCCCCTTCAATGCAGTTATAGTTATCGGCAAAGATGACATTACGAACAGGCAGGACCCCAATTTTTTTGGACTTACCATCAGTAACACACTAAATTGGAAATCACATATTGAGGCATTGTCACAAAAGCTTAGTAAAACCTGCTATCAATTATGATCATTAAAAGACACACCCAGTGTAGATACCTTGAAGCTGGTGTACCATGCTCTGTTTGAGTCTGTCTTGAGCTATGGCCTAATCTTCTGGGGAAAGAGCTCTGATATTGGAACTAGCTTGTTTTACAGTACAGCACTTGGACGCCCTCAACAGAAATGCGGACTGCCACACACATGACACCAGAAACAAAACACATTTACAAATTATAGCCCACAACACAAAATTATATGCAAATGGTGTTAAATGTATGGGCATTAAAATATACAACCACATCCCAACAGACATAAAAACAAGCAAAAACCCAAAAATAATAAGAATTAAATCAAAGGAATTGCTACTAAATCGCTGTTTCTATTCCGTACATGAATTTCTCGAAACAAAATTTTAATTACTCGTAATAAGCTGTTTATTCAGTTGTAGATGTTTCTACTTAGTAGGATAATTTAGTTATTGTATCTTATCTGTATTTTGTCTGTATCTCTTGTATATGTATTCTGCTATGTGAACTATGTACCACAATATTTTAATTACTTGTAATAAGCTGTATATTTACTTGTAGATATTTCTACTTAGTAAGATAATTTAATTATTGTTTGTTACTCATATTCTGTCTGTATCAATTTTTCAAATTGACTTGTCCTATATCATGATGTGC
Source organism: Schistocerca serialis cubense (assembly GCF_023864345.2). Classification (NCBI taxonomy): domain Eukaryota; kingdom Metazoa; phylum Arthropoda; class Insecta; order Orthoptera; family Acrididae; genus Schistocerca; species Schistocerca serialis. The sequence continues at coordinate 868,658,524 of NC_064638.1, read as the reverse complement.
TTTGCTGTACAAATTGTATGATCTACAGGACCAATAATAAATCAAACAAAACAAAATAAAATAAAGTGAATGGACAATTCATAAACGATCTGCTATATTGCCCGCTTTTTGTTCCTCGTTTATTTGAAAAACCCGAATTTGCTTATTTCTTCATGCTGTGCTGATAGATCTAGTGACAAACATTTGAGAGCCATATTTTTTGGCGAAGCTATTAAGACGATAAACGCTTGTACTGCCAAAATATCGTTTATGATTCCTTGAAAAAAGTTGAAAAGTTACTGTTTCCACTGGAAAATTTCGATTAGACATAATTCAAACCTATCAGCGTCGAAATGAGAAAGAGCAAAAGGCGCTGATCTGTTTGTTTCTGTCACATTCAGACATATCACTACTTCCATGCTCTTTCAAATATCGTGTACATCCGCCAGTACATCACGCATGCCACCTGATGTAAGTTAATTGTACTATGTCTATAAGCTTCGTGCAAGTGCAAGCAGTAAGCTGACAAAAGTTTTATCGCAATCGCATGAACGGGAAAGCAGAGTATTAGATACTAACAAACAAACAAAAGTTGATTTTTATGCACTAGATAGGATATACATGGTGCCCTGTCTCTCTTTTTTCCAGTTCTTAATTCTGACAACTTTATTACACCACCTTTCAATACAACAAAAGTTTCATATACATTTACCGAATCAACTTATTTCTTCACATTTTTAACACATTTACTCCAAGAATAGCCAAGACTTTAGAAACTCAGTGTATTCACATGACTGATTTATCTCAAGAGCACAAGGTATACAAGTAATGAAAGGTTGGAAAGAGAGAAAGCAACCAACAAACAAGGCAACCTCAACTGCATGTTAGGCTCCAACCTTTGTATGGCCTATTTTTTTTGAGGCACATTAAATTAGAAGTTTACATATGATTTTGTACAATGTTCACAGCCAGCAGTGTAATATCTTGATGTAGGAAAGAAGGACATGGAAAAGATGACATTTATTAAAGACTTGAGAATAATTCTGTGAAATTAGTTCTTAATGTTGTAGACCATCAGACATTTTATTTAGAGTGTTTTATGTTAAACAAGCCAATAGCAGTTGATGGCCAGTGGCCAGCTAAATCGGAATAATTACCAGTATAAAAGGAAATTTATAGATCATGGAAGAAGGAGTGAAGATCAGTATTTCACACACTATCAGCACACAGGTGTTTAGAGATGTAGGCTAAATTAAGCTTGGGTTGGTACAAGAGTGTGTGCCTGCTGGTTTCTTGTTGCCTAACAGACGACCATAAAGAGCAATGAAGGACATCTGTGCATATTTGCTTGTGTGCTACAAGGCTAATTGTGACATTTTTTTGTCGAAAATCGTCACAGGAAATGAAATATGGGTTATAAATTTGAACTGGAGACAATATAGTAATCCATGGACTGGCTCTGCACCAACTCTCCTCTGAAGAAAAAGTTCATAGCTACACCCTCAGCCTATAAGGACATGGCAATGGTGTTCAGGAGCTCTGAAGGAGCTATTCTGTTTGATGTTCTCTCTCATGGTGCAATTATCAGCACTGAAATGTATTATGCTACTCTCAAGAATTTGAAGAAATAACTTCAGTGTGTTTAATGCTACAAAAATGCAAGCAAACTTCTAACTTCTCTTTCACCATAACAATGCAAGGCTTCACAGAAATCTGTGTACACAAAAGGTTCTCACAAAACTTCATTGAACTGTTCTTTCTCATCCACCCTACAGCCCAGGTCTTGCACCTTCTGGCTTCCACCCGTTTGGGCCAATGAAAGATACACTCCATGGGAAGCAGTATGTGGATGGTAGAGAGGCAGTAGGACATTGGCTCCAATGTCGACCAGTAGTGCAGTTGGTACAATGGGAGCGTACAGGCCCTCACAGCATGTTGGCATAAGACTGTTGCATTGAACGAAGATTGTGTTGAAAAATAGGGTTTTGTAGCCAAAGGGTGGGCAATAATATGGAGCAATGGAATCCTGAATAAAATCAATCTCCTTTCAGAAAAAAAATGTGTTGCATTACTTCTTTAACAACCCTGGTATATTGATACAGGGTGTTTCACAAGGAATGTTAAATATTTTAGGAAGTGATAGTACTAACTAATTCGAATAAAACATTTCACATAATATGTGTCAAAATTTTATTGGTTACAGAGAGAAGTTTTCTTTTCTTGTATTGGAACTCCAGTTGCTATAGATTTACTTACTGACTATCATTTTTGTTTTGAAGTTCAACTTGTGAAGTTGTGCTTCAGTTTACATAACAAAATTTTTCAGTTATGATTCTGATTTGTTGGCCAAGTTTAATGTATCATTTAAGCAACCTGTATGTTTATGAATACCCAGAATGGAAATGGTATTCTGTGTGGGTTTTTCCAAACTGCAGAGTACAATGTTCAAGAGTATTTACTTGTATTTGAATATGCAAATGAACAGTGGGAAGATTTAATAGAAGATATTATTCAACTGGTAGAACATAGTCCACTGACAATTACACGAAGAATTGCCTAGTAGCAGAATGGACACAGATGGTGTGTTGCCTCTAAGCTTGAGTGCTGGGTGATGGACAGTCAGTCAGAGGAGGAACTACCTTGCAATGTTATGGACTGGACACTGCAACTGCAGTGTGGCCAGTGAAGTCAAGATTTGAAAGCCTATCTGTGCAGTGTCATTTTCTTAGCAAGTTTTCAGAATCCTGGGAGCAGTCCTGGGCCCTGTTGAATCCATGAGAAGCAAGGTGAACTGCCAAACTGTGGTATCAGCAGCAGTTATAGGATGGCTTCTTGGTTACCAGACTTGGCAATAGGAGAGGAAAGTGACAGTGGTTATGTTAAGTACTCAACTTGTTAAATAAGTTTTCTAGGTTAGCCTATATTCAATATGTCAGAAAATTGCTCAGTCTGAAATAATAGTGGTATTGAGAGTCATCTTGTCAAGCTAGGAACAGTTACTCATCATTGCCAAAGAAATAAATGTTTAAAATATGTGCTAAGAGACTGTTCAGTTTTAAAGAAAGTTGTTAAAGTTGTTGGTTTTGCTGTGCCAGCTAGTAATTGTTAAAGTTTTCTTGCCCTTTCTTATAAAACTAGTAGACTGTTGTATTGAAGCATTTCAGTTCTGAAAAGTCTAATATTATGTTATTATAGGCATTAGGGCCTGTTTTAATTATAAAGAAAAAAGACTTATGGTTTGCAGAGTTAGCAAGAGAAATGCATTAGTTAACAAACGGGTATTAAGTTATTAATATTTTTTTCAAAACAGAGAATATTTTCCTTTGACATTTCTATTTCAATGGTATGTTCAATTAAATATTTGTAAATGTTTCAAACTTTAGTTCTGCATTCTGTTCTGCTCCAATTAAACATGTTAGTGAGGTTAAGGTACAGTTTCACAATATGCAGTGGCAACAGAATGTGTAGTTTTGCCTCGGAGTTGGAACATACAGCAAAACTAAGCTAAAATTGACATTGACTGTTTAGAGTGTATAGCTATCTTGATTGTTCCAGAATGCTCATGGGCACAGTTAAGGACTGCCTTATAAAAGAAAGGAGAGGAGTGTTATGCTATTAGTTACAGAGGAGAGAGACAGAATCACAAGGAAATGTAGCGCAACTGGTCTAGCAATTAAGGCACAATATGCACATGCATATGGAAGATAACTTACACAAAGGAGGTAAGTTTTGCTGCTGCTGCTGCTATTTATGCCACTCTGGAAGAGATGTCGGATATTGGTGGGGGAAGTTATGTTTCTCCATTTAAGGGCAAAAAAAATTACGGACTGCTGGCTCGATATGATCATTATATAAACAGATTAGAGGACTTGGAGGGTGTGGATCCTGGGGAGGAATAGCCGGCCAGGGTGGCCGACCAGTTCTAGGCGTTACAGTCTGGAACCGCGCGACCAGTATGGTCGCAGGTTCGAATCCTGCCTCGGGCATGGATGTGTGTGATGTCCTTAGGTTAGTTAGGTTTAAGTAGTTCTAAGTTCTAGGGGACTGATGACCTCAGAAATTAAGTCCCAGGAAGAGAATATAAAAGTATATGTGAGAGGTGTAGACGACTGACTGTGTAGCATGGGCTGGTTAGTAGTAGGCGATTGGCTCTGTAGTGTGGGTATTCCACAGCAGAGAAATTAGTGATCCTACCGAGTTGGTGAAGCAAGAGTTGGTGGATCATATGACCCCAGAAAAATTATTTGTGAAGTTTCCTAACTGCTTCCAAGGATTCCTGGCAGACTGTGTTGATTTATCATTACAGTCCATCGACAAAAAATTGGCCAGTAGGACTCGTGCTCTGAGGGTTCATACAAAATTAAGTATATAAACGGTTTATCCATTCTGAGAATCGAAAATGTTAATGATTTTTGCGTGTTATCGACCTGAAATTGCAATATATCGGTCTGAGGAATACCATGTCTTCCGAGAATGGTTTAATTTCGAATAACAAAAGAAATATATTTTGTGTGATGTAATTACAAATTTACAATTTCCTGTCTTTTTTTGTTTACTTGTACTGTGAAACGTTTCTTTCTGTCAAGAGAACGTATCCTATAGGTTTTAATGAGTGAGTTTGATACTGTCAAAATATTTGACAGAAATCGATTGCACAGACTTAGAGGCTAACATATACTATATCCCAAAGTTATCATAGACATTAGTATGTGGTGAAATTTCAATGTAATACATCTACCCATCCCTGAGAAAAGGTGTCTTAACTGATCGATGTGCTGGCAGACAGTCTGACAACAAAAGAAATATTTTTTTCATGTTCGATAATAACAAAGTAACAATTTTTGGACTTTTTTCCTGTGTTTGTAGAGTGAAACCTTGCCTGTTGGCAAATTTCAAGATTCTACATCAACAGTAAGTACCCTGCAGCTTTTTATGAGTGAGTTCGCAAGTATCAAAATATGTAACATAAATTGCCATATCTTTTGATTGGGTGGACTTGGAAGGTTCATGTTTTTACATTGGCAAGGTACCGTAGACCTAAATATATGACATAATATATTCAACTTGATACGACTACCTGTTCTTGAGGAAAAGGGTTTTGAAAAGTTGAACAGACAGACAGATGGACAACAAAGAGACCCTATTAGGTTTTCTTATTTCCGATTGAGGTACAGAACCCTAGTTATTCAGTTTTTGTGTTTTATGATAGGTTTTCAAGAGAAATCCTGGAAACAGACATTAAAGACCGAGAGGTATGAAAATTAGTAGGTGCTAAAATGAATGGGAGTTTGTTGGCTCATGATTTAGTGTCAATATGAGAGGGGAATACAATAACACAGTTTAGGGTGGAAATATGTTGAATTATCCCACATCAAGCATTGAAGGACCTGATTTAGAATAAATACTGGAGGGACCAAGCTTCTCATGATTCTGTTATTAAGATTGTGGAGAGAGCTGGAAAAAGCACATTGATTTGGTGCCTCATCAAACACATTATCCATGATTTAAAGCCTGTAGATAGACAAGGAGCGGAATTTTGCAAAATCAGTGAGACCTAGGCACATTTATAGGAACTGATGTTCAAGCAATGGAATATGCAGATTTTAGAAGAGAGATCGGAAAACAGTTGACGAAATGAGGAATAAAGGGAAGTGGAAATGGAAAATTTTTCAGTATGGTAATGCAGGCCATTGGTATAGAGGGTATCTCAGTAGGAGACCAGGTATGGATCCCAATTCTCAGAAAAAAGGGAAGAAAGCAGAAAATTTTTGGATTTGTGAAGAACTGGGGCATGTAAGTAAGAACTGCTCAATGAAGGGAGTGAACTGGGAGATATGACAGTTACTGCTACAGGGGGAAGGTGAAGCAAAAGTGGTTTGTGCGATAAGGGCAGGCAAGGGCGATTTACATTATGTTTGTTGCACTGGGAGTAACGAGCCTGTCTATATATTGCTCAATTCAGGCAGTGGTGTTTTGGCTATGGATTATGACTGATTCTGTGTTAATAAGGCTACTTGTAAATGGGGTAAGTTGACAGAAGAAGCATCACAGTATAAAGCAGTTAATCAATCTGATTTTGGGGAAAATGGGGTGGTACCTATGCAGACTGGCATTGAAGGATGTACCTAGAAGGTTAGTGTTCATGTTATTAAGAATCTGAAAACAAACTGTACTTTGGGAGCCAACTTTATAAACAGAGTTGGCGTGGTTACTGACTGGAGTGAGCATAAGTTTTCATTTAAATTCAGGTCACATGAAAATGTTTCATTTCGCAGTCATAAGGAGCAGGGTGAGCCTATAGTTGCCAATAGCTGACAAATAATTGTATGGGAAGAAGAGGAAGAAATGGTGCTAGAAGAACAACTGGGACACCTAGTTGTAGTAACTCAGGAGGAAACAAGATATGGGTTACTACATTACTAGAGTGTGCTATTGAATCAATTCACAAAATCCTAGTAAAATGCCCCCCACCCCTCTGATAGGCTAACTCCTCCTAAAATGAAGGTGTTAATGGAATTGACTGACAACATGTAACAAGGAATCATTTATCTGTCAAAATCTCCTTAAGCATCCCCCATATTTTGGTGCCCACACTGAGTGGGGAACGTAGACTCACTATTGATTATAGGAAATTAAATAAGAGGATTTTTTACATCGAGTATCTCTACCAGCTGCCCATTCATGTTCTCGGTGGTCTCATGAAGCAAGGGTATTCACATTTTTGAATTCAGTCGAATCTCTTTGGTTACCCATGGGTGCAGAGGTACTTCCGCAGGTGCTGGATAGTATATTGGTGGAGCAATTACATGTCTCAGTGGAGGCACTGAGGGATCAGGACTTGCACATTGTTGTTCTCCAGGTGAAAGAGGATAATTCCCATATTCACAGACAGAATGCTAGCCTACAAAATAACAGCACACAGGGAGAGGTGTATCTCCCTTACATTATGAGGCCATCCATTATGGACATACTGCAGAATCAGCTGAAGAGCTGGGATACATGCATTTTCATAGGCAATTTTTCAGTAATCGATTGGAAATCTAAGTAGTTCATCGAGTTCCTGGGAATCTATTTGAAAACAGAAATCATCAGACAAATCACTGATAATTGTATCACACATAAAGGATAGAAACATCCAGCCCTAAAACAATAAAGAATGGTGACACAGTATGAAACCAACTATTTATTAATGAAAACACTTTCAACTTATACAGTACATGTTGCCAATATGTGGGACTGTACAGGAATTGACGGTATTCCACTATTAACACAAAACTTTGGTTCACTTGCAGTACAGTACAGTAATTAGGCAGAGACACTCTGTGTACACTACACGGATAGTATTTTGTCTGATGAGACTTGTTGATATATTTGAGTAGCTCCATGGTGCAAGACTTGCAGCTAAACACAGACTGAGCATAGAGCTCTGAGGCTGGGCATAAATAGCAACCAACTGTGGTGTGCTGCAAAGCTTTCTCATGAACGTGGTCCTAGCTTACATTGTGCCAGGCCACACCAGTTGGTTGCTATGCTTCTAGTAGTGTCTACAGTGGTTCCAACCTTGAGTGTCACAGTGTGAGATTTTGATGACAGTAGGGTTGTTGTCTTAACCATCACAGAATTTCTCTTTCTGTCCCTGTGATTGGTACTTTTTCTTCCTCTCATCTGCAGTTACACGTTTTTGCTGTATGAAACAGAAAAATGATACATATTCCAGTACATAATAATTAAGTCCTTTTAAGTGTTTTAAACTCTAACAAATAGTACTTACAATGTACTTTTCTGTACTCTCTACCAATAACAACCATGCAGTGTCAGCTAACAAATACCTTGCAGAATAGTTGCTGCATGGTTTTTAACAACATTCTGCTGTATGTCTACTGAGGTAATAGAATACATGCAAGTTGACTGCTGTCTCGGATGCTTTCTTAGAAAAGAGAGCCATCTGCCTCTAAATTCACGTGGATTTATATTAAAGGATGATAAAAAGTAGATGAAGTAATTGGTTTAGAGCGGTTGTAATGAGATAGGATTTAATGATAGATTGATGATGCAATGTGGAGAGCGGGAGATGTTGCAGCAGTTTGTTTATTGCACATTTAACCATTTCTTTTCTGTTGTTCTATTGGGCTATATCAGTTGTGTGATATAGCATGTGTTTGACTCGTATACAATTGTGTGTTCTGTGTGTGACCTAGAGTGCTGTCTACACGCAATTGTTAACAGCAAACTTCCCCATACTACAATCAGCAGAGGACTTTCAACGCATGTGTGATGAATCATGTCCACCAAACCAATTGTAAACCTATTTCAGTACCCTCCTCTAAAGGAACAAAGATGTATGTGAAGTACTCCATTTCCCTGCCACATTTAGGACATGAATTGAATCTTCAGTTTTGTAACTGCAGTGATTCTAAGTTGGTGACAGGGGTTTGTGATGTACTGCAAACCCTGTGTATACATGTACTTGACAAATGTTGTGTGTGGAAGGCACTGTGTCCTATTCATAGAGTCAGTGTAGTGCAGTTAGTGCAGTGTGGTGAGTAATTTCACGTTTCATATCCAATCCATCATATGATGTCATTATTTCACGCATTTTATTACCATATTAAGTGGAATAGAAAAGTTGCAGGGTGAACGTATGTCTGGTGTTGGAAACATATTTCCTGCATCGGAATATTAACAGCTCTGCATTCCATGTGAATGATATACCAGAAACGACAATGCTTTAACATTATAGCATGTTCAAGTGCAGAACCATGTAGCTTAGGAGTGTGTGTTTGTGTTCTATGACAATTTCTCTTTCCAGAACCTTCTTGGTACAAAATCCAAACACTCCATCATGCATAACCCACACGTTTCTTCTTCCTAATCGTCTGTGATACCACGACAACACTCTCAAATGTATCAGTCTCGTATCTACTATACACCAATAAGGAGTGCTAACCTCCTGAGCATGCATGCAACTAGAGAGATTGTGTGTTATTGGATGGATGATGTGAGTAAGATTGGTACAAGACAATCTTCCCAGAACAGCAGTTACGGTACAAGAATGAGAGTACCATAAGCAGCTTCAGTCAGCTGTACAACTTTGGAACATGAGTTATTCTTTTTCCAAAAGCAAAATATTGAAGTGTATTGATTATGTGGAACTCAGCTGATTCTGTTCCTTCATGGGATGTCCAATGTAGCAGGCATAGTGCCCATCTACTTCTGATCAGTTCCAAAGTAAATCAGAGGCAGTGATACAGGGAGGGTTGGTTAACCCTCGTACCATCAGAAATTTTTGTTACACTGAGTACCACTGGGGTCAATAAGATCCCAAGTGATTAACACGGGATATATTGGCAGTATTTTATTTATTTTAATGAACTGACATGAAAGCATACATTACTGATTGAAACCAGGTAAACTAAGTATATAAGCAGTTACAGATCTTGTTTTAATCCTTGATCTTATAGATCCTTACATTTAAAACAAAGAAACTATTTACATTTAAACCAAAGAATCTCTGAATGTTGTTTACAGACAAAAGAAAAGCCTCTTCTGCACGTTTCTGAATGTTTTCTATCCACTGAACGTTCGCATAGGGAACACCATCCACGTTTTGCCCCCATATGCACTTCTGCTGAAGGAGGAGTACAAGGAAGACAAGCTTTGCTGCGCCAATCTCTGTTTTTCTGTACCGGTACTAGACTTGTTCCCAGTTCCAGAAGGCATTCTCTTCTTTTGTAGTTGTTTTTTTATTCCAGTCACGATTTAAGTCAAGCCAAATTATGAAAGCATTTAGGGCACTAATATCCAAAATCTTATAAAAATTACCATCGGCCATCTTCTTGTCATACGTTTTGTGGCGTTGGTCCTGACTAACTTGTCCATTGTGTCTACACCTGATTTAGTCGCATTTAGTCTAGGATTATAACGGGTTTTGCTGCTTCGCTGTCACCTATTTCCTCTTTCCAAATACCTAGTACTCAGCAAAGTCACTATCTTACCCTTTATTTTGGCAATTGTAGCTGATTCCTGGAATCCAAAGAGACATGAAGTTGCAGTTCTTCCCCTTGCTTCGATAAATTATGCAGGTAGTTCACGACGATTTTTTCTTAGTGTTCCTAGCAGAGTCACTTGTTTCCGTTCTAGTTCCTTTGCCAACTTCAAACTTGTAAAGAAATTATCTGTTGTGATATTTCTACCACTCCCGGATAAATGTTCTGTCAATTACAACACTGAATGAGATTTTCACTCTGCAGCGGAGTGTGCGCTGATATGAAATTTTCTGACATTAAAACTGCGTGCCCGACCGAGACTCGAACTCGGGATCTTTGCCTTTCGCGAAAGGCAAAGGTCCCGAGTTCGAGTCTCGGTCGGGCACACAGTTTTAATCTGTCAGAAAGTTTCAATTATAACACTACTCGTTTGCCCTGATGTATTTCTGTATACTGGCTTTCGGCCTTTCCTGTGTACACCTGCAGGTGTATGACATAGTAATTAGTGCTGTCGCATACCATACGTTCCAGGTTTTGAGGGGATGTACTGGCGAAATGGACTACTATCCCTAAAACTTACCAGTTGTTCATCAACTGTAATATTCTCTTGTGGTTCGTATGCATCATGTAATGTGCTTACCCACTGTTCAAATAAATCCCTTATAGGAGCCAATTTATTAGGGCTACGATTCTGTCGCCGGTGCTGAGCATCATCAAATCGAATACAGTGCGATATTTCTGTAAAGCGGTTCTTAGCCATCAAACTATTGAAAATAGGTCGGCCATGCTCTTGGTTCCATAAATTCACCATGCCCTCGTTGTGACCTTGTACAGTCCTGCAAGAATAAGCAGGCCAAGAAAGCATTCAGATTCTTCTCTATCAAGATCTGTCCGTTTGTTACCGAAAGTAACGTTACCGTCTTTGTTGGTCCACTTGAAAATAACGTGGAAAATGTTGGGCGTCATAAATAATTCAAATGCTGACTGCACAGTATTTACGTTCCTTACAGTATTCCTCATGGGACTTGGAGCCGTCTACAGTAATATTTCATGATGGCTGTCTCTCATGTAATCTAACAGGATTTTTTTCCCCATTCTTCATTTCCATTCCTCGACCTGAAGAAAATGGGAATACTATTTTACATATGTACTTACATATTATTATTATTAGTACTATTTTACATATGTACTTACATATTATTATTATTAGTACCTTCATTTCCATTCCTCGACCTGAAGAAAATGGGAATACTATTTTACATATGTACTTACATATTATTATTATTAGTACTATCATTAGAGTTTTTGCAAATATATGGTAGATTACATATATATTTACTTGAAAACATTCTGATTTGAGACGTCAGCAACTTCAGGAAGTAGAATTTCGAAATATCCAACATCTTCATCAGAATCTTCAGTTGATTGTGTACCTCCTGAAATTATAGTACCAATCTCTTCATCGTCATCAGACGGTTGTTGTCGTTGTGGTCTTTATTCCAGAGACTGGTTTGATGCAGCTCTCCATGCTACTCTATCTTGTGCAAGCTTCCTCATCTCAAAGCACCTTCTGCAACCTACATCCTTCTGAATCTGCTTAGTGTATTCATCTCTTTGTCTCTCTCTACGATTTTTACACCCCACGCTTCCCCCCAATACTAAATTGGTGATCCTTTGATGCCTCAGAACGTGTCCTACCAACCGATCCCTTCGTCTAGTCAAGTTGAGCCACAAATTCCTCTTTTCCCCAATTCTATTCGGTGCCTCCTCATGAGTTACGTGATCTACCCATCTAATCTTCAGCATTCTTCTGTAACATCACATTTCGAAAGCTTCTACTCTCTTCTCGTCTCAACTATTTATCGTCCATGTTTCACTTCCATACTTGGCTACACTCCATACAAATGCTTTCAGAAAACACTTATTGACACTTAAACCTATAATCGATGTTAACAAATTTCTCTTCTTCAGAAAAGCTTACCTTGCCACTGCCAGTCTACATTTTATATCCTCTCTACTTCGACCATCATCAGTTATTTTGCTCCCCAATTAGCAAAACTCATCTACTACTTTAAGTGTCTCATTTCCTAATCTCATTCCCTCAGCATCACGTGATTTAATTCGACTACATTCCATTATCCTCGTTTTGCTTTTGTTGATGTTCATCTTATATCCTCCTTTCAAGACACTGTCCATCCCGTTCAACTGCTCTTCCAGGTCCGTTGCTGTCTCTGACAGTATTACAATGTCATCGACAACCCTCAAAGTTTTTATTTCTTCTCCATCGATTTTAATTCCTACTCCGAATTTTTCTTTTGTTTCCTTTACTGCTTGCTCAATAAACATATTGAATAACATCAGGGATAGGTTACAACCCTGTCTCACTCCCTTCTCAACCACTGCTTCCCTTTCATGTCCCTCGACTCTTATAACTGCCATCTGGTTTCTGTACAAATGGTAAATAGCCTTTCGCTCCTTATATTTTACTCCTCCCACCTTAAGAATTTGAAAGAGAGTATTCCAGTCAATATTCTGAAAGGCTTTCTCTAAGTCTACAAATGCTAGAAATGTAGGTTTGCCTTTCCTTAATCTATTTTCTAAGATAAGTCGTAGGATTAGTATTGCCTCACGTGTTCCAACATTTCTATGGAATCCAAATTGATCGTCCCCGAGGTCGGCTTCTACTAGTTTTTCCAATCGTCTGTAAAGAATTCGTGTTAGTATTTCGCAGCCATGACTTATTAAACTGATAGTTCGGTAATTTTCACACTTTCAACACCTGCTTACTTTGGGATTGGAATTATTATTTCTTCTTGAAGTCTTAGGGTATTTCACCTGTGTCATACATCTTGCTCACAAGATGGTAAAGTTTTGTCAGGCCTTGCTCTCCCAAGGCTGTCAGTAGTTCTAACGGAATGTTTTCTTATTCCGGGGCCTTGTTTCGACTTAGGTCTTTCAGTGCTCTGTCAAACTCATCACACAGTATCATATTTCCCATTTCATCTTAATCTACGTCCTCTTCCATTTCCAAAATATTGCCCTGAAGTACATCGCCCTTGTGTAGACCCTCTATATACTCCTTCCACTTTTCTGGTTTCCCTTCTTTGCTTAGAACTGGTCTTCCATCTGAGCTCATGCGGTATATCCCCTAAAATTCCTCTCCTTCATTCAATACTGCTTGTATTTCAGCACTACCCAAACGTTTTATAGTCATAATGTAGTTCTTGCACACGCTGAGGCAATACACAATAACGGCGGATGCAAAAAACGGCACCAATTGGTATAAATAGTAAGTGGGAAATGTTAGTTTCATTGTTGCAGGTGTTTGTATAACATCTGCTCACTGTAACATTCGTCATTGTGTTTTCATAATGTTACATTCAAGAAACAAAAGAAAAATTTAGATTGGGGTCATGCTGATACCAATCGTACTCAGTGCATAGCCCATGAATAAATTTTAGTATATTGTAAATGTAAAACTGTACAATATGTCTTTGCATACAAGCAACTTACAAAAACAAAGTCATAAATTTTGAAAATAATCGTTTTAAGAACAAGGGAGATACATATTTCAAATGTGCTTATGGGGTCGTATTGATCCCAGTGGTACTAGGAGGGTTAAAGACAGAGAAAGAGTTATGAGGTGCATATAGAGAGAGAGAGACCATCTAGAGCTTTGCTCAGAATGCTTAGCCGATAGATTCAACGAAGTGGCAGCTCATTTCGAAATAGAGGACAGGCTGCTGCTAGGGATATGATTCCTTTGTTAGGGTGGTAAACACCAAAGGTGTTGGTGACATCTTTCAATCTCTGACTGTACCCTATAAATACGAGAATACTTTGTGACACCCATACACATAGGATGAGATGGCGAATCATAATAAAATCTTACCGATCTGGTACAGTGTTTCGACTAAGCAACGTAGTTTTTGAACCTCGTCTCTGCTGCTTGCTATTTCCCACACTACGAAACAGAATTTGTGTCCTGTGATGCAGGGTTCACGACATGTCCACATGTATATGGAACTTGCAAGGTAATGTAGAAATTGAGACCCATGCTGCAATGTCATTGACTGATAGCATCACGAGATCGACGTGATGAGATTTTTGTGAGAAGTCGTCAAGAGTAGTGGTTTTGAACTCGGGCAATTGGGTAAATGCGCTGAAATTACGGAGAAACCTAGTAAAATTATTAAACTGATTGAAAATACGTGAACTTGAGGAAAAGAAATAAAGATGATTGTTATAGAGCTCCGACCTCGGCAGTTTGCTCATCTGTCATCGGCAACAGTATCGTAGACCTAGTTCGTAGATTGACTCTGTCGGATGTTGCGAAATAACGAGGACGGACAGATGCGAATTATGGCTTGCCATCAGGTATAAAAATGACTGTTGTTTTTGCGACATGTGAATAGATAGCGAGAATACCGCTTTTCTGTAATGATATTTATGCATCTGAAACCCACTCCATTCCTCTCTCTGTTGTGGTGGCTCTGAGCAACGGAAGTGCACTGAGGGTTTCAGACAACACGCTGGATGTCGGTATTGGACTCCAACATACGCGACATCCATTGAGCCGTTGATTATACCAGTGATCCAGTGATACCGCAAGGACAGATTGAGGGTGGGAATACACCAATAGCTGTAATCTATCACATCACTGAATGATGACGTAGTTCTCTTGGTGAAATCTGGAGACCGCTCCACTTATTTACACCTGAAGAGTAGAATACCTATAGTCTGTTGTCAATTATCAGTAAACTCTTCCGGGCTAAGTTGCCGTGGTCGATCTGTAGAACTTCTTCTCCCTGACGTTTCGTTCTCAACTACGGAGAACATCTTCCGAGGTGAGTCGACGACTGGCTGCTAGGAGCTGGGGCCGCCGCTTATATAGAGATCGTAGGGGGCGCCACCACACGTCACATGGCGTCGATGTGCAGGAAGAAGGATTAAAATTGGATAAGATATGGCGGTCGACGTTGCATCAATCACGTGACAATCGATTGCCTGCAATCGAGAGAACAGACGATAGCCAGAGATAGCTGCACATCGACGCCATGTGACGTGTGGTGGCGCCCCCTACGATCTCTATATAAGCGGCGGCCCCAGCTCCTAGCAGCCAGTCGTCGACTCACCTCGAAAGATGTTCTCCGTAGTTGAGAACGAAACGTCAGGGAGAAGAAGTTCTACAGATCGACCACGGCAACTTAGCCCGGAAGAGTTTACTGATAAAGACGCCGGCCGTGAAAGCCTACATGGAATGACTGTTGTCAATTGTTTGGTTGGAAGACCTAGGGTAAACGCATCTAAGAATGCACACACCCAGAGAGAGTGCAGCTTGTACTCCTGATAGTTGGCTAAACTGATCAGGTCGCCACTGACGTAGTTATGTTCATAGTGGTATCAGAACTACCTTGTAGAAGCTGTACGAGGGAATCCCGCATTTCCGAAGCGAATGAGGTAAGAACTACTTTTCAGTTTTCTTTATGTAATTCTGGTCCTCTGACGCATAAGTTATCCACAGAACACACGAGAAATTGTCTTTAATTCTTGACAGCATTTTGAAAGGCTGGTTTTCAGTCTACCATACTGCATCAACATGCTTTGTAAATGTGATGTATGCTGCCATCTGTTGACTTTGCTTGGAATCGTTCTTACTACACGAAAAGCGCGCGTATAAGATTCGCAACGAGTGTGTCCCAACTCTTTGGGGCACAACCGCAAATTGATACCATCTTGCATGTGTTGTGTTGTAAGTAGGCTGTTTATGTTTTCTTATTGGCAACGTTACGTAGCGCTCTGTATGAAAATCACAGGCTGTGCTGTGTGCAGTCTGTGGCTAGTTTACATTGTTGTCTGCCATTGTAGTGTTGGGCAGCGCAGCTGGATGTGAACAGCGCGTAGCGTTGCGCAGTTGGAGGTGAGCCGCCAGCAGTGGTGGATGTGGGGAGAGAAATGGCGGAGTTTGGAAATTTTTAAGACTGGATGTCATGAACTCGTATGTATATTATGATTTTTCAACACTATTAAGGTAAATACATTGTTTGTTCTCTATTAAAATCTTTCATTTGCTAACTATGCCTATCAGTAGTTAGTGCCTTCCGTAGTTTGAATCTTTTACTTAGCTGGCAGTAGTGGCGCTCGCTGTATTGCAGTAGTTCCAGTAACGAAGATTTTTCTGAGGTAAGTGATTTGTGAAAGGTATAGGTTAATGTTAGTCAGGGCCATTCTTTCGTAGGGATTTTTTGAAAGTCAGATTGCGTTGCGCTAAAAATATTGTGCGTCAGTTTAAGGACAGTCGTGTATAATTGTTCCAAGGGGACGTTTCATATGGCGACCCTGCCAGGATACCTCACTGGATTCTTCTGATTTTTTCTTGTAGTTTGTGTAATTAGTGTAGATTTTGTTTATTGCTAGCACATAATTGTAGAGAGAATCTCCTTTGTAGTTGCAGCCTTTCATTGTTGTACAGTAAAACAGTTGTGGCATGCATGTAGATTTGCACCAAGTATTTCGCAGCTGCGCTTGCAATTAACGAGATATTATTTTCAGTGCAAAATATTCCGGAGGTAAAATAGTCCCTCATTTGGATCTCCGGGCGGGGACTACTCAAGAGGATGTCATTATCAGGAGAAAGAAAACTGGCGTTCTACGGATCGGAGCGTGGAATGTCAGGTCCCTTAATCGGGCAGGTAGGTTAGAAAATTTAAAAAGGGAAATGGATAGGTTAAAGTTAGATATAGTGGGAATGAGTGAAGTTCGGTGGCAGGAGGAACAAGACTTCTGGTCAGGTGATTACAGGGTTATAAACACAAAGTCAAATAGAGGTAATGCAGGAGTAGGTTTAATAATGAATAGGAAAATAGGAACGCGGGTAAGCTACTACAAACAGCTTAGTGAATGCATTATTGTGGCCAAGATAGATACAAAGCCCACACCTACTACAGTAGTACAAGTTTATATGCCAACTAGCTCTGCAGATAACGAAGAAATTGAAGAAATGTATGATGAAATAAAAGAAATTATTCAGATAGTGAAGGGAGACGAAAATTTAATAGTCATGGGTGACTGAAATTCGAGTGTAGGAAAAGGGAGAGAAGGAAATGTAGTAGGTGAATATGGATTGGGGCTAAGAAATGAAAGAGGAAGCCGCTTGGTAGAATTTTGCACAGAGCACAACTTAATCATAGCTAACACTTGGTTTAAGAATCATGATAGAAGGTTGTATACATGGAAGAACCCTGGAGATACTAAAAGGTATCAGATGGATTATATAATGGTAAGACAGAGATTTAGGAATCAGGTTTTAAATTGTAAGACATTTCCAGGGGCAGATGTGGACTCTGACCACAATCTATTGGTTATGACCTGTAGACTAAAACTGAAGAAACTGCAAAAAGGTGGGAATTTAAGGAGATGGGACCTGGATAAACTGAAAGAACCAGAGGTTGTACAGAGTTTCAGGGAGAGCATAAGGGAACAATTGACAGGAATGGGGGAAAGAAATACAGTAGAAGAAGAATGGGTAGCTTTGAGGGATGAAGTAGTGAAGGCAGCAGAGGATCAAGTAGGTAAAAAGACGAGGGCTAGTAGAAATCCTTGGGCAACAGAAGAAATAATGAATTTAATTGATGAAAGGAGAAAATATAAAAATGCAGTAAACGAAGCAGGCAAAAAGGAACACAAACGTCTCAAAAATGAGATCGACAGGAAGTGCAAAATGGCTAAGCAGGGATGGCTAGAGGACAAATGTAAGGATGTAGAGGGTTATCTCACCAGGGGTAAGATAGATACTGCCTAAAGGAAAATTAAAGAGACCTTTGGAGATAAGAGAACCACTTGTATGAACATCAAGAGCTCTGATGGAAACCCAGTTCTAAGCAAAGAAGGGAAAGCAGAAAGGTGGAAGGAGTATATAGAGGGTCTATACAAGGGCGATGTACTTGAGGACAATATTATGGAAATGGAAGAGGATGTAGATGAAGATGAAATGGGAGATACGATACTGCGTGAAGAGTTTGACAGAGCACTGAAAGACCTGAGTCGAAACAAGGCCCCCGGAGTAGACAACATTCCATTGGAACTACTGACGGCCTTGGGAGAGCCAGTCCTGACAAAACTCTATCATCTGGTGAGCAAGATGTATGAAACAGGCGAAATACCCTCAGACTTCAAGAAGAATATAATAATTCCAATCCCAAAGAAAGCAGGTGTTGACAGATGTGAGAATTACCGAACAATCAGTTTAATAAGCCACAGCTGCAAAATACTAACACGAATTCTTTACAGACGAATGGAAAAACTAGTAGAAACCGACCTCGGGGAAGATCAGTTTGGATTCCGTAGAAATACTGGAACACGTGAGGCAATACTGACCTTACGACTTATCTTAGAAGAAAGATTAAGGAAAGGCAAACCTACGTTTCTAGCATTTGTAGACTTAGAGAAAGCTTTTGACAATGTTGACTGGAATACTCTCTTTCAAATTCTAAAGGTGGCGGGGGTAAAATACAGGGAGCGAAAGGCTATTTACAATTTGTACAGAAACCAGATGGCAGTTATAAGAGTCGAGGGACATGAAAGGGAAGCAGTGGTTCGGAAGGGAGCAAGACAGGGTTGTAGCCTCTCCCCGATGTTATTCAATCTGTATATTGAGCAAGCAGTAAAGGAAACAAAAGAAAAATTCGGAGTAGGTATTAAAATCCATGGAGAAGAAATAAAAACTTTGAGGTTCGCCGATGACATTGTAATTCTGTCAGAGACAGCAAAGGACGTGGAAGAGCAGTTGAACGGAATGGATGGTGTCTTGAAGGGAGGATATAAGATGAACATCAACAAAGGAAAAACGAGGATAATGGAATGTAGTCAAATTAAGTCGGGTGATGCTGAGGGAATTAGATTAGGAAATGAGACACTTAAAGTAGTAAAGGAGTTTCGCTATTTGGGAAGCAAAATAACTGATGATGGTCGAAGTAGAGAGGATATAAAATGTAGACTGGCAATGGCAAGGAAAGCGTTTCTGAAGAAGAGAAATTTGTTAACATCGAGTATAGATTTAAGTGTCAGGAAGTCATTTCTGAAAGTACTTGTATGGAGTGTAGCCATGCATGGAAGTGAAACATGGACGGTAAATAGTTTGGACAAGAAGAGAATAGAAGCTTTCGAAATGTGGTGCTACAGAAGAATGCTGAAGATTAGATGGGTAGATCACATAACTAATGAGGAGGTACTGAATAGGATTGGGGAGAAGAGGAGTTTGTGGCACAACTTGACCAGAAGAAGGGATCGGTTGGTAGGACATGTTCTGAGGCATCAAGGGATCACCAGTTTAGTACTGGAGGGCAGCGTGGAGGGTAAAAATCGTAGGGGGAGACCAAGAGATGAATACACTAAGCAGATTCAGAAGGATGTAGGTTGCAGTAGGTACTGGGAGATGAAGAGGCTTGCACAGGATAGAATAGCATGGAGAGCTGCATCAAACCAGTCTCAGGACTGAAGACCACAACAACAACAACATGTTAATGTGTTCTCTTAATGTTGCTCTTCAAATTGTGTTTTTCTGTGTTATCGTGTGAAATATTGTGACAATAATGGCGTGTGGAAAACGTAATACTAGGCTCCAAAGTAAAGTGAGAAATGACAGTGAAAACGAAAGCAGTGCTTTAGCGCCACCGAGTAATGAATTAACTGATCTTCAAAGTAGTAATTTGGTAATTGTGCATAGGGAAATGGAGCAGGCTGCAAACAATGGTGTAGACAGTGAAACAATTAGTGAACAGGGAAGCATTATCGATCGATCGGTCGGCAACAGCTTGCCTCAGGAATCCGAAATGACAGGACACAATCTTGCAAATACTGTAGAATCAGGTTTTGCGTCCTCACCGTTTTCTCAAATAAGTCAAGACACATTTTCTGCTTTTCAAACTGCGAATATTGCCGGTTCAAATGCATTGCCGAATAGCACTGAGGAACATGTTTCAGACACCAGTGCATTGTTATTACAATTAATGCAATAAATGGGACAAAAGCTTCATAAGTTAGACATAATGGAACAAAATCTTCAAAAGTTAGACACAATGGAACAACACCAGAGACAAACACAGCAACAGTTAGACGCAATGGAACAAAATCTTCACACCACGCTTGAACAAACATGTGAAGATTTAACTACTGAGTTACATAACATCGAATCGAAATGTCAGAAAGTCTGTAATGACGTAAAAACACAAATTTGTGAGCATTTCCAACCTATTTTTTCGCGTCATGAAAATGCATTACAGAATCACGAAGCAGCCATAAAAGAACTGCAAACTATTGTTCACGAAAATCACGACACCTTGCAAGCTAAAATTGACTCAGTTACATCTACCGATTCGGTTACGCAACTTGCAAAAACTCAAGAAAACTTAAAGGACACAGTAGATACGATTTCAACACAAATGGACATTCTGAAACTTGGTTCAGAAAAACACACTGAGGAAATAAGTACACTATCGGAGAAAGTAGCCGAATTTTCGGATCAGTTCACTAACTTACCTGCAAAGGTAGATGATGATCTGAATGACACAAGACCTGTAGCCATCACTGACACAGAAGAGTATGAACAAATTAAGAAATTCGCACAAAATCAGAATCAAATTAATACGCAATACAAAAGAGAAATCCGGGAAGTACAAGATCAGTTGGCACAAGTAATACAAAAATTTCATGTCTCAGAGGACACTCGCGCTCCAACACGGGAAGAGGAACTTAGAAATACGGAAAAGCCACAAAATGATAACACAGGGCATTTCGGAAATTATGAAAGAAATTGGCAAGGTGCACCGAATTTTGAGATGGAACCGCCGACACGACGTAACAATGACCGATATGCTACTCGCCGACACGATGATTTTGACTATAAGCAGTTTATTACTACACGTAAATTCAAAACATTTAAGGGGATACGGAATCGGATTTTGGGTTAAAAAATCGAATTTTTTTTTATTGGCGTATTATATTCTGCCATGTTTCCTCTTTAAAATGACGTATCATACATAGCTCTACTACAATTATAACTATTTTATTTTTATATATTTGTGAGATCGGGTATTGCGCTTTAGTTATACACGTCTCTCGTGGCTGACCATGAACTTTTTGGCAGTACCTTTAAAGTGACATGAATTCAAATATCCCGGTTTCCAGCGACTATTTATACACTAGTTGCCCGAAAATGTTTCTCTCTGGTTTCCTCAAGTTACTCTTTGACTTTGTGGCGGGACTGTTTTGTAAACAGTGTGATATAAGAAAGTAGTTGTTGTTGAGTTATTTCGTATTTAGTGCTTCATTTTTCGCAGTGAAAATGCCTAGAGCTAAAGCAAAAGTATTTAAAAAGCGTGTGAACTGGCAAAAGAAAAGAAATAATGATTCATTAGCAAAGCAAAGCAGTTCATCATCATCACTGTTGGAAAATGTGAATCCACTTATTACTGATTTGCCGAACGAACTTACACCAAATGAAAACAGTGCTTCTCATAAAAAACTAAGAGATTTGGAAGAGAAATATAATTTACTTGATAGAGGGAATGAAGTTTTTGAACTCATTGATACGAATATATTGTGTGAAGCTCTTGAAAACAGTTTGTGCTGCAAAAAATGTCATGGAAACGTTTCTCTGAAAGTAGAATCCCATGTTGGCCTGGCTGCCCACTTTAATTTAATATGCAGTGTTTGTAAATACAGCTGTAAGTTTCCAAGTTCGGTTTCAGTAACTGTAAATAATGGATACAAGAAAACTGAACTTTATAGTGTAAATATTAGGTTAGTTTATGGATTGCGAGCAATTGGTAAGGGCAAAGCAGCTGGTGATATGCTATGTGGTGTTCTAAATCTTCCAAGTGCACCTTCAAAGTTTGAAGCTTACAATTATGTACTAGGATCTGCAGTTGAAGATGTAGCACAGAAGTCAATGCAGGTTGCTGTGGAAGAAGCAGTGGAAGAAAATGACGGCAGTCGTGACCTCACAGTGGCGTTTGATGGCACGTGGCAGAAAAGGGGCCACACCTCCAACAATGGTGTTGTAACAGCAACTAGTGTTGATATTGGCAAGGTTATTGATGTTGCAATAATGTCTAAATACTGTAGGTGCACAGGCAGGCTGAAAAATGAACACAGTGATGACTGTATTGCTAATTATTATGGTAGTAGTGGTGGCATGGAGGTTGCTGGGGTGAAGAAAATTTTTCATCGCTCTTCACAGTGGTATAATGTTCGCTATGTCAAATATCTGGGAGATGGTGACTCTAAAGCATTCAAAGAAGTTTTGGAAAGCAAACCATATGGGAACAGTGTAAATATAAGCAAACTTGAATGTATAGGACATGTGCAGAAGAGAATGGGTGCCAGGCTGAGAAGGTTAAAATCAGTTATGAAAGGGAAAAAACTAGATGATGGGAAAACCTTGGATGGCAGAGGAAGATTGACTGATTCCATAATAGACCACATTCAGAACTGCTATGGCCTTGCAATCAGGCAAAATACAGGCAATCTTGAAGAAATGAGGAGAGCTATATGGGCTTTATATTTCCACACCGCATCCACGGATGAGCATCCACAACATGGTTTGTGCCCCAAAGGTGAAAACAGCTGGTGTAAATACAATAGGGGACTAACAACAGGAGAGAAATACATTCACCACCACAGTCTACCATCAGCCATCATGGCAGAAATAAACCCCATTTTCAGAGATCTGGCTGACAGAAGTCTTCTGATGAAATGTCTTCACGGAAAAACGCAGAACCCCAACGAGTGCTTGAATAGTGTGATATGGCATCGTCTCCCAAAAACAGTGTTTGTCGGAATTAATACACTACATTTTGGTGTGTATGATGCTGTGGCAACCTTCAATCTTGGAAATATAACTAAATGCCAGGTCCTTCAAAAGTTGGGTATGTGTGTTGGTTCCCGTACGGTACGTGCTATGTTCTTTTTAGATCAGCACAGACTAAGGCATGCTGATAATATAATCAAGACATTAGTGAAAAAAGCAAGACAGGTGCAGAGGGGTGCCAAAAGAAGACTTGAAGATGATTATGAAGACTGTGAAGGGGGTATTAGCTACGGATCAGGAATGTTTTAATCTTCTTTCTCCGTTTCCCGTAAGTTTACTTTTTACTTCATCTAGGAACATTATCTCAGGTACTGGTCAACCTAGAAGTCTGAAATTTTTATGACGTAGTGACATAGGTCCCTATTACATACTGAAACAACGATTTTTTAATTACTTGATTTACAAAAGACTTAGGGGCGATAGTCTAGTAAAAAGCGATGGAAAAAATTTACTTAAAAATAAATGTACAATATCTCTGTAAGAAAATACTTTGACAATAAACTGTTGTTTCAGTATTGTTGTAACATATGAATGCACATACAGTAAAATTTTTACCTCTCTGTCTCCAGTAGTTTGTGAGAAAATGTTCCCTATAGTAGGCATATATTAACATTGCGGGGATAGGTGATTCCGTATCCCCTAATTTTGAGATGGAACCGCCGACACGACGTAACAATGACCGATATGCTACTCGCCGACACGATGATTTTGACTATAAGCAGTTTATTACTACACGTAAATTCAAAACATTTAAGAATTCTGGCAACGACGTTCATCCACAAGCGTGGCTCCATCTCATTGTTTTCCTCCCAACTGGTCATTGGAGCACGGGTTAGAATTTATGTGTGGCTACTTGGAGAATGAACCAGCTGTAAGAATGCGATCGGTCATTCACGATTGCCACAATGAAGGAGATTTTTATCATGCCTTCCTCTCAGCTACACAAGACCGAGTAAAACATAGCATCATAATGATGAAACATTTCGAACAACCTGAATTTTCCAGTCTTGTGAAATATTTTGAAGACATGTAGCACAAGAATCAGTACCTGACAAACCCATATAGACCCTCAGAACTCATCCGCATTTGTTTAATCAAATTACCTGAACATTTACGACATATTATTTTAGCAGGACGTTGCAAAGAAGACATTGAAGCTTTTCAGGGACTGTTACAAGAACTGGAAATTGACACTGACAATCGGGGAACGCGAAAACAGGAGCACAACAATTACAGATCACATCTGTCACAATTCTGCGATTACAGAAATAATATACGACAAGGCTATTCTTTCAACGTAAATCGTGACCGAAACAGATACCACCCGTATGACAACCGTTGGCAGAGTAGTAATAATTACAGGGAAAGATCACCTCTCCACGGTAATGACTATCACAGCGACAATCAGAGAAACAGACAATATGGGAACCAAAATAATTATATCAAGGGAGACAGAATAACTTCAGATGCAACGGTCCAGCGCGCAGTTACGATTCAGGGAGAAATTCTCCACCACGTGACCGACAAGAAAGAAACTATGGAATCTACCGACATGACGACAGACGATATGATCGTAACGACAGACCTGAATTGCATCAGAACTGGCGGGATTCAAACAGAGCAGAGCCGTCTCGACAAGGTGAATTTGTAGAAGTTAGGTCTCCAAATCCCAATAACGACACGCGCCAACAACGACACAATAGGCAATGACTCATACCGCTGGCAGCCACAAAACGTACTTATGAAACGTCCCCTTGGAACAATTATACACGACTGTCCTTAAACTGACACACAATATTTTTAGCGCAACGCAATCTGACTTTCAAAAAATCCCTACGAAAGAATGGCCCTGACTAACATTAACCTATACCTTTCACAAATCACTTACCTCACAAAAATCTTCGTTACTGGAACTACTGCAATACAGCGAGCGCCACTACTGCCAGCTAAATAAAAGATTCAAACTACGGAAGGCACTAACTACTGATAGGCATAGTTAGCAAATGAAAGATTTTAATAGAGAACAAACAATGTATTTACCTTAATAGTGTTGAAAAATCATAATATACATACGAGTTCATGACATCCAGTCTTAAAAATTTCCAAACTCCGTCATTTCTCTCCCCACATCCACCACTGCTGGCGGCTCACCTCCAACTGCACAACGCTACGCGCTGTTCACATCCAGCTGCCGCTGCCCAACACTACAATGGCAGACAACAATGTAAACTAGCCACAGACTGCACACAGCACAGCCTGTGATTTTCATACAGAGCGCTACGTAACGTTGCCAATAAGAAAACATAAACAGCCTACTTACAGTGTAGTCTGAAGGACGGGTTTTGTTACACAATGACATCAAACTATGTACGAAAATCAGACAGGAAGATCTTCTTTACTGAAAAGCTACTCGATGAGGCCAGACAAGGAATCGAAAATGAAGAAACCAAACGCGAAATTTAACCGACAGGAAGAAGATGCTGTGATATGCAAATGATTAGCGTTTCAAAACAATCACACAAGGTTGGCGCCGGTGGCGACACCTACAACGTGCTGACATGAGGAAAGTTTCCAACCAATTTCTCATACACAAGCAGCAGTTGACCGACGTTGCCTGTTGAAACGTTGTTGTGATGCCTCGTGTAAGGAGGAGAAATGCGTACCATCACGTTTCGACTTTGATAAAGGTCGGATTGTAGCCTATATCGCGATTGCGGTTTATCGTATCGCAACATTGCTGCTCGCGTTGGTCGAGATCCAATGACTGTTAGCAGAATAAGGAATCGGTGAGTTCAGGAGGGTAATACGGAACGCCGTGCTGGATCCCAATCGCCTCGTATCACTAGCAGTCGAGATGTCGTGAAATGTCGTGTGACGAGGGCCTCCCGTCGGGTAGACAGTTCGCCTGGTGCAAGTCTTTCGATTTGGCGCCACTTCGGCGACTTGCGCGTCGATGGGGATTAAATGATGATGATGATTAGGACTTGACAGGCATCTTATCCGCATGGCTGTAACGGATCGTGCAGCCACTTCTCGATCCCTGAGTCAACAGATGGGGACGTTTGCAAGACAATAACCATTTGCACGAACAGTTCGACGACGTATGTAGCAGCATGGACTATCAGGTCGGAGACCATGGCTGCGGTTACCCTTGACGCTGCATCACAGTCAGGAGGGCCTGCGATGGTGTACTCAACGATGAACCTGGGTGCACGAATGGCAAAACGTCATTTTTTCGGATGAATCCAGGTTCTGTTTACAGCATCATGATGGTCACATCCGTGTTTGGCGACATCGCGATGAACGCACATTGGAAGCGTGTATTCGTCATCGCCATACTGGCGTATCACCCGGCGTGATTGTACGTGGTGTCATTAGTTACACGTCTCGGTCACCTCTTGTTCGCATTGACGGCGTTTTGAACAGTGGACGTCACATTTCAGATGTGTTACGACCGGTGGCTCTACCCTTCATTCGATCCCTGCGAAACCCTACATTTCAGCAGGATAATGCAAGACCGCATGTTGCAGGTCCTGTACGGGCTTTTCTGGATACAGTTCGACTGCTGCCGTGGCCAGCACATTCTCGAGATCTCTCACCAACTGAAAACGTCTGGTCAATGGTGGCCGAGCAACTGGCTCGTCACAATACGCCAGTCACTACTCTTGATGAACTGTGATATCGTGTTGAAGCTGCATGGGCAGCTGTACCTGTACACGCCATCCAAGCGCTGTTTGACTTAATGCCCAGGCATATCAAGGCTATTACTACGGCCAGAGGTGGTTGTTCTGGATACTGATTTCTCAGGATCTACGCACCCAAATTGCGTGAAAATGTAATCACGTGTCAGTTCTAGTATAATATATTTGTCCAATGAATACCCGTTTATCATCTGCATTTCTTCTTGGTGTAGAAGTTTTAATGGCCAGTAGTGTAGAAGTACATAGGCTGTGTTCAAAAGATTGAGGTCATAGGTTGGGTTTCCTTTTGGGGCACTGTGCCATCATCACTGGGACATTTAAGACTGCGTTTTCTTTTAGGGCACTGTACCATCATCACTGGGACATTTAAGGGATTTTCTCAGATGAGCTGGAAAAAGAATCAGCAAACAGTCAGGAAGAAGCAGCTCATGCAGTTGGTATACGAGTACATAGCGGCTAACAAGTTGGATCACTGCTTCAGTAAGGACTCAAAGGCAGTTGGGCAGCATTGGGTTCATGATAGAAGCTTAGAAGCTTCTGGAAGGAACTGAGATCAGGAGGACAGCACGGGAGCGAGTGGGAGGCACGTCGTGCGAGCCTATATAAGTGGCGCCGCCGGCGCTGCTAGGGATCCAGATTCCGATTCTGACTGCAGCCTGCCTAAGACGCTGAATCCGAGTTACTCTGCCCCTGGTACGGGACTTAGTTGCTCGTGGCACAAAAAAGTAACAAACATTCCGTTTGTAGAGCGGGATTGCAACATAGGATGTACCCAGTATCTTCTTTCGTTTCGCCTGACGATTCCAGAGGTACACAGCCGTTGCTATCTCCTTAGTCTCCATCGTGCGACTGAGCTGCGGCCAACCGACTTTCCAGCCAAACCGGCCAGCCACAGTTCTGGTCGCAGTAGCTGCGGCCAAGGCCAGCCGTTGGTCGTGGCTGTTGCCCTTAGCTGCACACGGTACATGCTGGATTACACAACATAGTCAACGTGTTAGTGCCTCATAGAATTCGACAGTAGTTTCCAATCCTACTTTGTAGTTCAATCTGTTATTATTCAGTTCTTCGCCCTTTTCCCACCTACTTTCCTCATCTGAAAATATTCCAGCTTGGAGACAGTGTCAGCTCCCATCCTGATCCACTCGTAGGACACTACAAATACAATAAAATTAAATTTTGGTGCCAGGTGTGGCATTGGCAAAAATGGGCACCCCTATTTTGTGCTATTAACACAAACTATGTATCCCTTCTGTCATGTTTTGGTTAAAAACAGCCGCAGCCTTACTGTATTTCTGTGCAGTACTACAATTAGCCAGCCCACATATTTGAGAAATAGGTGTAGGACATTGTCAACTTTTGATGGTACTCAGCCCAAAGATGGGAAAAGACTAACAGCTTTGAAATATAAAACTGAGACAAGGTGTAGTACCCCTTTGGAAAAGGGTAGAGAAATCTTTGCTGTCTTTATAGATTTAGAAAAGGATTTTGACAGAGTTCAGTGGAACAAGCTCATGGATATCTTGAAGATGAAAGGAGTAGATTGGAAAGAGAGACGACTGATACAGAATCTGTATTTACATCAGAAAGTAAGGATAAGGATTGGAAATGAAATGTCAGAAGGAAGCAGCATTGGACGAGGTGTGAGACAAGGTTGTTGCCTTTCCCCACTATTGTTTAACGTATACCTTGAAGAGATTGTTGCGAAAAGTTTGGATGGGAAAAGAGGAATATGTATTGGTGGAAAGAGAATAGAATGTATAAGATTTGCTGATGACATGGTATTAGTGGCAGAAAGTGAGCAGACAGTGAATAACATGCTCAAAGATCTGAATGAAGCTTGAGTGGAATATGGGATGCAAATAAACACAGCAAAAACAAAGAGTATGGTCATCAGTACAAGACGCAGACTGTCCAATATTAAAATAGGACAATCTACCATTAGCCAAGTAAGTCAGTTTAAATATCTCTGGAGTGTGGCACTATATGGGGCAGAAACATGGACACTGAGACGAGAGGATGAAAAGAGGTTAGAAGCATTTGCGATGTGGATGTGGAGGAGAACGGAGAGAATAAGCTGGATGGAAAGAGTGAGTAATGAAAGAGTATTGGAAAGGGTTGGTGAGAGAAGATGTCTGCTGAAGGTTGTAAGAGAAAGGAAAAAGAACTGGTTGGGACATTCATTGAGAAGGGAGTGCTTGCTAGCAGATGCTTTGGAAGGATTGGTTTGTGGGAGAAGACTGAGAGGAAGAAGGAGATACAAGGTGATAGATGACATAAAGGGAAGAGGAAATTATGCAGAACTGAAGAGGATGGCAGAAGACCGAATAGCCTGGAGAACTACCATGTGAAAACCTGCCTTTAGTGATGATGATGAAGGTGTAGTAGGTGTCTTGAGGCGAAGAAAGTAGAGATGACAAAGAAGAAGACGATTCTGACAGGCCGGGGAGGTCCGTTACAGGTTGGGTTAGACTATATGAGAGGCGGATCGACAACGAGGCGTGACAGCACGACAATCTTGAGAGGTAGCCGCACGAGATCTTCGGATGGGCCAGGGAGGCCCGCCATAGCGTGAGTTGACTGTGCGGGAGGCGAGTTGGCAGCAGAGGCGTGATGACGCCGTTCCTGAGAGGGAGGCGCCGACATCTCTCAGCAGATGGGGCAGAAGGGTCCGGCAGCAGCAAGGGAGAATGTAACATAATCGTAAGCGTGGCAGCCAGGTCTGGGCCGGCAGCGTTAACAGCGATGAGAGAGGCGCAGAAGGCAGCACAGACTCCAGAAAAACTCAGATAAGGTAAGAAAAAGGTTGGTACAGCATGCAGTCACACGAGCAGGCAGAAGTAGGTGGTAGTAATGTTGCGCAATCGTCACCAGTTAGGCAGTACAGTAGTTTAAGTCACAGCTTCACAACATACGTGCTCGCGGAGCAGGCTGTGAGCAGCAAGGCGCGAGCACGGAGCAGCGCGAGCACGCTACCCCCACTACCGGACCAGAGCGGAGAGTGGGGGGAGTCACGTGGGGCACAGAACAGCTGCCGCCAGTCAATGTAAATCCGTGGCCACCTGCAGGGATATCACTCACGAATTATTACTGCGGCAAATGAAACAAATAAAGGAGAATGTACACGTGCCACATAATTTTATTAGCTTAGTGTATGCCTCTACATTCGTATTAATTTGTGGACTGTTACACAATAAAAGGTGTCACTGAAGTGTGGGATTCTCGGTTATCTTGTACTTTTTGCACTTTACAATTGCGTCTATGTTCGGAGTAATTGTTCTTGTGCATTGTAGGCGCAGCGTGCAGTTTAAATTTCGATCAGACAATGCGTTTCTCAGGCGCGTCTTGTTACATTTCGTTGCAGAGAACAGTTGTTCACAAACATACGTGGAACCGAACATTGATATTATTGTAGCGGGCCAGTTTGCGCAAACGAGGAAATCTATCCTGAGAGAAGTGTCTGTAGAATGGCAAAATGTTTTTCTTGTTCTGAAATTTGTCTCTGTATTCTGTGTCACACTGCAGGTCAATAATTTCTAGTTGCAGCTCAGGACGAATCTCTTCAATATTCGCTGAATATGGAGAGGAGAACAGATCAAAATCACTGTCTAGTGCTGTCAGATCTTGAAAGCGCTGATCAAATTCTTCCTTAAGGGCAACTAAACTATGTGAATAACGTTCACAGTCTTTGTGAACATCTTTCATGGATAATAATTTAGGAAAATGAGCTAGATTTCATGTTTCCAGCTGACTCACCCAAAGTGTCAATTTCATTTTAAAAGCTCGTATTCGATCTATGAAATGAGTAATTAGCAGATCTTTACCTTGTAGTGAAATTTTCAAAGCATTCAGATGGCTAGTTAAATCTGCTAAGAACGCGAGATCACATTTCCATGAAGGCTCTTTCAATTCAGGAACACACATGTTATTTATTTCCATGAACATATTTATCTCATGTAATAGGCCAAAAAATCGATTTAATAATTCGCCACGGCTAAGCCAGCGGACCTCGCTGTAATAGGGTAGGCTACCATACTGGCTTTCTACATCCTCAAAAAAGCTTTTAAATTGCTTGTGTTGTAGCCCATGCTTCCTTATATAATTGGTTGTACGAACAACAACACTCATCACATTTTTTAGAGTGATACTCTTTGCACGTAAGTTTTCCTGGTGGATCACACAGTGAACGCCCCTTATTTCATTCGGCACGGTCAGTTTTTGCATTTTCTCCTTCAACAGCGCAACGAAACCTGATTTTTTCCCTGTCATCGCTGGTGCACCGTCTGTAGACACTGAAATGAAAGAATTCCGCGACAATCCTATATTTTCAACACTTTCTTCAACACTACTTAAAATATCACCTCCGGTTGTAGTGTTCTTCATGGCTACTACATCGAGGAGCTCCTCCCTCACCTGAAGATCTCTATTAACACCTCTAACAAATATGGCAAGCTGCGCTGTTCCAGTGATATCAACACTTTCGTCCAGAGCTAGAGAATACGCCATAAAATCTTTACAGATATTTGCAAGCTGGCTCTGGACGTCGTCTGCCATGTCCTGTATGCGACGCATAATGGTCATGTTAGATAATGGCATAATCCGAAACTGTTCAACTTGAGATGGACACAAATGTTCCGCTGCAACTATCAAACATTCTTTTATTAAATCGCCATCAGTGAAGGAGCGCAGGGATTTTGCTAAAAGCAAAGCCATTTTGTAACTCACTCTGAGAGATGCCTCAGTTGATTTTTCTTCGTCGTCCACATCTTCTTCGGATAGCTTCCTTTTAACCCGTAACTGGTACACCTGGGTCCCAGGGACCCGAGCGAAATTTCTTTTTTCCAGCTCCGTGATGTGTGTGGTAGCACTGACTTCCCTCTCCCTGTACTCTCCTAACAATCAACTGGCTACCAGCCCACAACATTGTTGCAGGCGTTTCTTTGTTAGTTTTGTTTCTATAAAGGTGATCGGGTCCCGTGGACCCAGGTGTACCGTTAGTGAAAGTTTTCTTTTCGTGGCATTATTTCCGGTATCTTGGATTTACGGTGTAGTGCTTCAGAAAAATGAGCGAGGAAGATACTACAGATAATCTGAACGAACCATTGGACAGTGATATTGAAGACATAAGTGGAAGCGACAGTGACTATGAAATTAGTGAACATGAAACTGGAAGTGATGAAAGTGATGATGGAGACAGTAACAACGAACAATCTGGAACTAATTATATCTATGGAAGAAACAGATTCAAGTGGTCAACAACACCCAGCATACGTGGAAGAACCTCTCAAACCAACATCATTGCTCCAATTCACTTTCCTGGCATACGTAATGCAGCTAGACAGGTAACAGAAAAGACCCCTCTAGCATTTTGGGAACTACTTTTCAGCAAAGAAATGATTGCAGAGGTAGTACTCAGAACCAATGAAAAGATTATGTCATTGCCACCTGAGTCAAAAAAGAATTCTTTTTCAAATCTAACAGACAGTACTGAAATAAAAGCTGTCATAGGTCTTTGTTATTTGTGGGGAGCCTTCAAGTCAAACAACGAAGATCTGAATGGTTTATATGCTACAAACGGCACTGGTAGACCAATTTTTAGGGCAACTATGCCCTTGAAACGTTTGCTGTTTTTATTACGTTGCCTTCGTTTTGATGATGCAGCAACCCGTGACGCAAGGAAACTCACAGATAAACTGTACCACATCTCTTGGCTCTTCAATTCATTGATAGAAGCTTGTCAAGAAAACTATTCAGTCGGAGAGTACGTCACTGTTGACGAAATGCTTGTAGGATTCCGTGGTAGATGTCCATTTAGGATGTACATTCCATCCAAGCCACGGAAATACGGTATAAAAATATTTATTCTAGCTGATGCCAAAATGCACTACTGTTTGAATGCAGAGATATATTCGGGAAAATCAGCTGTAGCCATCCCGCGCCGTGTCCTCTTACCAACAGCTGTTGTCATGCGGTTGGTTGAACCAATCAAGGGAAGTAACAGAAATGTGACAGGGGACAACTGGTTCTCAAGTGTGGAGTTGGTCAATGAGTTGTCGAACTGTAATTTGACTTATATTGGCACCATGAGAAAGAACAAGGCTGAGCTACCACCAAGCTTTTCAACAGCAAAGGGCAGAAATGTGTCTTCTTCAATCTACGGATACTCTGGTTCTGTAACAATACTTTCACACGTCCCCAAAAAGAACAAGGTTGTCAACCTGATATCGACAATGCACCATGGAGAATGTATGGTGGAAAATAAGCCTGAAATAATCCATGACTACAATAAAACAAAAGGTGGAGTTGACGCACTTGACGAAAAGACGCATAATTACACGACTTCTAGAAGAACAAGGCGGTGGCCTATGGCAGTCTTCTACACTATGCTAGATATAGCAGGTGTAAATGCTTTTGTTTTGTACCATGGGAAAGAAGATACTGATGATGTGACACGCAGAGAATTCCTCATTGAACTAGGTACACAACTCATAAGTGATTGTATGAAAAGAAGATTGGATTCTCCATTTTTGAGAAAAGATATCCGAAATTCCATTTGTGATATTCTAGGCATGACCCCCTCCAAGGCATCAGGAACATCCCAGGTTCACAGTGAAGCTGGTGCTACTAAATCGAAGAGGAAAAGATGCTCAGTGTGCCCATCTAAAAAAGACAGGAAAGCATCCCGGGCGTGTGCCAGATGTCGAACACCATTATGTTTGGAATGTTCCACTGCTTTATGTCCAAACTGTTTCGGTAGTCTGGATGAATGAAATAACTGAAATGGACTGGTGAAGATGCTGTATAATTGAAACCTAATATTTTGTCATAATTTCTGCTATTTTCAAAGATCACATAGTCATTTAGCTGAGAAATGTACTAAAATTTATCCAAAAGTTGTGCCTGCAGAAATTTTTATATTGATTTTGAACTTTTCTTCTGGCTTACTGTTGTGAAGCATAGTACATTTTGTGTTTAAACGTGAAGTTTCAGTTGTCTATCTTACTATTTGTAACTGATGTGCAGGACTTTCCAAAAGTATATTTTTCACATTTCGTATTTTATGCAGTTTATTGTCCTTTTTTGTAACATCTTTAAGGTATGACCATAAATGAGGAATGTGGTTTTAAAACATTAGTAACAAAACATTAATAAAAGTTTCATATTTAAATTTCATTTAAATGTGTTTTTTTTACCAAAATATACTCAAAACTTGGGTGGGTCCCGAGGACCCAGATGTACCTTATGTGTTACAATTTATAGGTGTACCAGTTACGGGTTAAGTTTAATAACTTCCTGTGCACGATCTGGTCCATCACATTTTCCACTTCCGTAGTCTTTCGCGTGGTACGACATATAATGTCGCTGCAAATTAAATTTCCTAAAAGAATTCAGCGTTTTGTGACATACTAAACATTTTGCAACACCATCTGTTTCTGTAAGCAGATACAATTCCTCCCAAAGGGGGGTGAACTGCGAAAGCATGGTTGGGGTTACACAACGGCGACTTGACATGATTCTTAACCAGCGAAGTGACTGTTAGAACCGATCGTAGTACTTTAAACGTTACACAGTCGGCGCGAGTTCAATAGGCACGTTGCGGCCCTATTCAAACGTGCGCGCGCATTTCCCCTCCCTCCCCTCCCGCCCTACTCAGCGACCATGCAACTGCTCGCGAGCACGTGCCTGAGCAGACGCGAGTACAGACGCTGAAAACCGGCCAGTTGTTAAGCCCTGGTTTAAGTAATGTTCTGAAGTTATTCCCACACTCTTTCGATGCTAATAAAGCACAGTCAAATGAATTTCTAGATAATTGCGACAGTGAAACTGAGTTGGTGATCTCTGATCAGCATGATATGTTACTCGAAGTTCGTTAAGGCACGAATAATTGGAGCTGCCAGGAGTAAATTATTAGTCAGGGATTTGACAACCACTTGGTCAGCAGTATGTGCGATTTTGGTGGAAAACTGTGGTTGCAAACGGACTTCAGATTACTACTCTTGTAAAATGTTTGCAAGTAGACAAGAATGTGGCGAAAGCATTGCACATGGGGGCTGCGCATTAGTGCCTTGCACCATCATTTTAGAGAGGCAATTGAAGGTGTAATGACTGAAGCTGGGTTAGCTGGCATTATTCCTCTGGTTCTGAGATTGGGTGGGGCAATATTCTTACAAGAACTTTATGATGACAGAATTAAAACAATAGTAAGGGCTAGAGGAGAGAGGTAACACTCTCTGAGGCTGTCGGTATTGCCTCTGCAGAGGAAAGTACGATTGCATCAGTAAAGGAAAAGCCAATAGGGAGAACTGTTGTTAGAATACCGAGGACAGACAGACCTAAAACCCTGACTTGCTATAACTGTGGTAAGCCAAGTCATGTGGCAAAAGACTGTCGTCTACAAAAATGATTAAGAGTAACTGAGACAGAAGCAGAAAGAGAACCCAAGGAGGTAAAGGAAAGGTCAAAAGGCTAGCGAAATTAGAATGAGAAAACGCGGAAAGGCTAGCAGAAATCGAACGAGAATTTAAAGGGCATTGTAGAGAAACGGAGTGTCTAAAACCCAGTGCAGTTTATCAGGGCACAGCGCTCCATGTGCGGAATCGAGTAATGAAATATGCTTAAGTATAGCCAGAGAAGCCATTATGCCACACAGTGCAATGAGTGTGGGTGGTTAGCAAAAAGAAGAGGCAGGAAAACTAAAACTAGGCGTAATGACGCAGCCACATTGTGCCTTGTCAGGCAAGATATTTAGTGTCGGCTACACGAATAAGAATGATTTTGTAGAACTGTGGTGTACGGGAGGGAAACGGAATCCTATAATGTTTTTAGTAGCTAGTGGTGCACAAATTAGTTTAGTTAAAAAGTAAAGTCTATGAAAAGTTGGACTGTGTAATACAGAGACATGTGTTAGGATCAGAGCGATCGTTTATGCCATTCCTTAAGACGGAAGGTACTATAGGCATTGAATTACAAGTCATAAGAGATCTGTTAGTAACGCATACAGTTCATGTTATAGGGACAGAGGTAGATCTGCCATTGGAAGTTCTATTAGGAAGGTATTCCCTAATCAGACAGATTACTGTGCTAAATTACGGTACGAAAAGTGTATGGATTCGTAGGAAACGAATCGAGTTGCGACCTGCAAGGGAACGACAGTTCCCAAATAGAGAATCTCAGAGGAAAATCGCAAACGATAAGATGGCACAAGCCGCGAGAACAGTTACTCTAGTGCAGGCGTGGTAGACGCTGCGAGACAGTGATGTATTTGTTCGTTTCTGGTCGGAGCCACAGAATGAGGAAAAGGTACGTCGATCACGGAAGGTGCTGGTTCGGAGTTGCTGAGCGAGGAAAAGGTGTGTCTAACACGGTAGGTGCCGGTTTGATGGCGGTAGGAGCCGCAGAAAAGATAAAACTTAACGTAGAGAAGGTTGGAGCCACTAGAGAGCAATGTGTTGGTCCTACTGTGGTTGGAGCCAAAAATTAGTGTTATCGACTGCGGTTGGAGACGGTTCGATGGCGGCACTAGCTGTGAAACAAGGTGGTGACCCAGTATCGGTTGGAGCTGCGAAAACAGGGAAACGTCAGTGCGGGAGAAAATCCGCAAGGATAGAGATGAAAGAAGGGCAAAGAATAATAATGGGTCCAGGAGAAGAGCGAATTTTTAAAATGAATGTAGACTTAAGGAATGCATCATAAGCGATTTTTGTTAAGCAAGAAATCAGGCCAGGAGTAAAAGATGGCACTGGCATAAAGAATGTGCTAAACACTTTAGAAAACAGTCTGTCAGCGAAGTGTCCGGTACTGGTGGCCAAGGAAGAGCCACCTGAAGAGGCATTTAGAGTAGGGCAAGTTAAAAGAGTGGGACCAGAGATAAAATCCAGTACAGGTAAGTTAAAAGCGAATCTCAGAGTTGATCTCTTAAATGTTGAAGAAAGAAATACCATACTGAAAATATGTATTGCGTATAATGTATTATATGACTAGCCAGAAGACCAGTTGACGCGCATAGATGCGTTAAGGCATGAAATAAAGTTAATACCAGAAACAGAAGGTTGGGTAATATCTTCGAGGCAACACAGAATACCATAGGCGCTAAAAGAGGTCTTGCAAGAGGAAATTGGTAAAATGTTGCAAGACGATATCATAGTTCCAAGTAGCAATGGATGTAATTTTCCCCTTATAATCATTCCAAAGAAAATGGATGCAGGCGAGAAACAAAAATGGCGGACTCTAGCAGACTATAGGAGTCTGAACGAGAGACAGGAGATCGGCGAGCCTTCCTGCGTCCGTTGAAGCGGCTGGCAGTGGACGCTTCGGGAGATCGATTTCGGGGTGCTGCGCTAGGTCTTCTCGAGAAATCGCAGTTTATTAGAAGTTAAGTGATTGGTGATATCTTGTTTGATTTACTCTTGTTAAATTCTACTTGTTTTCTGGGTGAGGTCACCAGCCGTTTTGCTTTGGGGTCGTCCCACCATTCTTCTCCGTTTGCCCACCCGCGGGAAGGTGGTTGTTCATAAATTGGGTGGTCCGTTTTTCCCTTGTGGAGTAAGGGCGGGTTAGAGCAACCTGCGGTTCGGGTTGCTCAGTAATCTCCCTATCAATCTACCGTACGTCAGTCATGTTTGTCGGATTTGGTGTGTTAATGAATTTATTGCTTGGAGTGTAACGGCCTAATACCTGAAATATGTTTTGATCTTTGGAGACTTTGATATTATTGCCTATGATCTTGAGAGGTGGTATCGGTGTACTGGAGAGCATCTTAACTATTGTTTGGCCAACCTTGTAGAATTTTATATAAGATTGCATTTCATGGGCTTTTATTTAAATGATCATTTTAGTATATAAAGTGGTCACCCTTTCACCGTAAGATTTTTCTTAGGAGTTAAAATCAAGTTGCACCTTCGGTGACAAGGTTAATATTTTAATTGCTAGTGTTTTGTACCATTTCCATCCTTCCTACTGGGGGTGCATAGTTTGTGTGCTTGTGTAAATTGTTAAAACTCTTAGTTTAAAGTTATCTGGTGTGTTGCAGATTTGCACCAGTGCAGTCTTTCAGAGGATGTTGTGAGCGGTCGTAACTATGGCCGTGTCAAAAGGGAGTGGCAAGGTTCTCTGCACGAAAGCCCATACAGTCAAAACTTGTTTCTTTCTGCCTCTGAATAAATTGTAACTTTGATATTTAGAGGGTGCTTTCTGATTGTAATTTTAAATCGGTTTCTTTTAAAAATGCTTTTAGGCACTGTTAAAGTGAATAAAATTCCCATTTGTTAAAAGGAATTTGGTTATGATTTCATCAGTTACTCCCTGGCAACTATTTCCATGCTTACATAGTGAGATTAAATGTGTTATTGTTCTTTATGAATCGCTAGTAAATAAAATAAATTCTTAAGAATATTCTTTGAAAAATCACGGTTCAATGTCTGTTAATAATGTGTGTCCTCTTCCTAGGATAGATGAGATTTTGGATGGGTTAGGAAAAGCCAAGTATTTCTCAACACCTGATTTAGCCAAGGGGTATTATCTAGCGCTATTGGATGAGAAAGATCATGAGGAAACAGAGTTAAGTACGCCATATGGGCATTAAGAGTAAAAGACAATGCCAGTGGGTTTGAAAATAGCCCCAAGAAAGGTATTCATTTATCAAGATGACGTGGTCATATTTTCTCCTCTAGAAGAGCATAATAGTCGACTTAAGGAGGTCTTTGAAAGATTAAGACCTTACAGTTTAAAGTTACAAGTAGAAAAATGTGAATTTTTGCGCAAAAAGGTTACTTTCTTGGGGCATGTTCTTACGGCAGAAGGATGAAGCCTGATCCAAAGAAGGTCGAAGCAGTAAAGCACTACCCATAACCAAAGAGTACTACACAGTTAAAAGCCTTTCTGGGTTTAAATGGATACTGCTGTCATTTTATAAGTAATTATAGTAAAATTGCAAAACCCCTATATGAGTTTCTGAATAAAAGAGAAGCATACAATTGGGAAATGGAACAGGAGAATTCATTTCAACAGTTGAAGGAAAAACAGTGTTAAGTCCAATATTGCAGTTTTCTGATTTTAGTTAAGAGTTCATTGTTACGACTGACATGAGCCAGAACTCTGTCGGGTCCATACTGGGCCAAGGAAAACTGAATAGTGATCAATCTGTTGCTTAAGCATCCACAACATCATTAAATAAGGCGGAACAGTCATACAGCGCTACAGAAAGGGAAATGTTAGCCTTATGTTGGGCAATTAAACATTTTCGATCGTATTTATTCGGTTGAAAATTCACATGATGTACGGATCACAAGCCATTAACATGGATAAGTAGTGTTTTGGATCCGTTAACTCAATTGTCAAAATTTAGATTAAACCTCGCGAGCACGTGCCTGAGCAGACGCGAGTACTCGCGCTGAAAACCGGGCAGTTGTTAAGCCCTGGTTTAAGTAATGTTCTGAAGTTATTCCCACACTCTTTCGATGCTAATAAAGCACGGTTAAAGGAATTTCTAGATAATTGCGACAGTGAAACTGAGTTGGTGATCTCTGATCAGCATGATATGTTATTCAAGTTCGTTAAGGCACGAATAATTGGAGCTGCCAGGAGTAAATTATTAGTCAGGGATTTGACAACCACTTGGTCAGCTGTAAGTGCGATTTTGGTGGAAAACTGTGGTTGCAAACGGACTTCAGATTACTACTCTTGCAAAATGTTTGCACGTAGACGAGACTGTGGCGAAAGCACTGCACATGGGGGCTGCGCATTAGTGCCTTGCACCATCATTTTAGAGAGGCAATTGAAGGTGTAATGACTGAAGCTAGGTTAGCTGGTATTATTCCTCTGGTTCTGAGATTGGGTGGGGCAATATTCTTACAAGAACTTTATGACGACAGAATTAAAGCAATAGTAAGGACTAGAGGAGAGAGGTAACACTCTCTGAGGCTGTCGATATTGCCTCTGCAGAGGAAAGTACGATTGCATCAGTAAAGGAAAAGCCAATAGGGAGAACTGTTGTTAGAATACTGAGGACAGACAGACCTAAAACCCTGACTTGCTATAACTGTGGTAAGCCAAGTCATGTGGCAAAAGACTGTCGTCTAC
Organism: Schistocerca serialis cubense; assembly: GCF_023864345.2. Taxonomy (NCBI): domain Eukaryota; kingdom Metazoa; phylum Arthropoda; class Insecta; order Orthoptera; family Acrididae; genus Schistocerca; species Schistocerca serialis. The sequence continues at coordinate 868,618,916 of NC_064638.1, read as the reverse complement.
AAAAACGAGTAAGAGTAACTGAGACAGAAGCAGAAAGAGAACCCAAGGACGTAAAGGAAAGGTCAAAAAGACTAGCGAAATTAGAATGAGAAAACGCGGAAAGGCTAGCAGAAATCGAACGAGAATTTAAAGGGCATTGTAGAGAAACGGAGTGTCTAAAACCCAGTGCAGTTTATCAGGGCACAGCGCTCCATGTGCGGAATCGAGTAATGAAATATGCTTAAGTATAGCCAGAGAAGCCATTATGCCACACAGTGCAATGAGTGTGGGTGGTTAGCAAAAAGAAGAGGCAGGAAAACTAAAACTAGGCGTAATGACGCAGCCACATTGTGCCTTGTCAGGCAAGATATTTAGTGTCGGCTAAACGAATAAGAATGATTTTGTAGAACTGTGGTGTACGAGAGGGAAACGGAATCCGATAATGTTTTTAATAGCTAGTGGTGCACAAATTAGTTTAGTTAAAAAGTAAAGTTTATGAAATGTTGGACTGTGGAATCCAGAGACAAGTGTTAGGATCAGAGGGATCGCTTATGCCATTCCTTAAGACGGAAGGAACTATAGGCACTGAATTACGAGTCATAAGAGATCTGTTAGTAACGCACACAGTTCATGTTATAGGGACAGAGGTAGATCTGCCATTGGAGGTTCTATTAGGAAGGTATTCCCTAATCAGACAGACTGTTGTGCTAAATTACGGCCTGCCGATGTGGCCGAGCGATTGTAGGCGCTTCAGTCTGGAACCGCGCGAGCGCTACGGTCGCAGGTTCGAATCCTGCCTCGGGCATCATGGATGCGCGTGATGTCCTTAGGTTAGTTAGGTTTAAGTAGTTCTAAGTTCTAGGGGACTGATGACCTCAGATGTTAAGTCCCATAGTGCTCAGAGCCATTTGAACCTTTTTTTTTTTTTTTGAGATGGCAGAAGCTGCGAGAAACAGTTATTCTAGTGCAGGCGTGATAGAAGCTGCAAGACAGCGATGTATTTTTTCATTTCTGGTCGGAGCCACAGAATGACGAAAAAGGTATGTCGATCACGGTAGGTGCTGGTTCGGAGCCGCAGAGCGAGGAAAAGGTGTGTTGAACACGGTAGGTGCCGGTTTGATGGCGGTAGGAGTAGCAGAAAAGCGAAAACAATATGGAGAATGTTGGAGCTACTAGAGAGCAATGTGTTGGTCCTATTGTGGTTGGAGCCAAGAAATAGGAAAGAGTGTTTTCGAATGCGGTTGGAGACGGTTCGATGGCGGCAGAAGCTGTGAAACAAGGTGGTGATATAGTGTCAGTAGGAGCTGCGAAAATGGGGAAACGTCAGTGCGGGAGAAAATCTGTAAGGACAGAGATGAAAGAAGGGCAAAGAATAATAATGGGTCCAAGAGAAGTGCGAATTTTTAAAATCAATGTAGACTTAAGGAATGCGTCAGAAGCGATCATTCGTGAAGCAAGAAATTAGACCAGGAGTCTATGTACCAGAAGCACTGGTATCAGTAAAAGATGGCACAGGCATAACGAGTGTGCAGAACACTACAGAATAGTGTGTGTCAACTAAGTGTCCGTTATTGGTCGCCAAAGAAGTGCTATCGGAAGAGGCATTTAGAGTACAGCAAGTAAAAAGAGTGAGACCAGAGATAAAATCCAGGGCAAGTAAGTTAAAAGCGAATCTGAGTTGAGCGCTTAAATGCTGAAGAAAGAAATACCATACTGAAAATATGTATGGAGTATAATGATATTATATGACTAGCAAAGAGACCAGTTGACGCGCATAGATGTGTTTAAGCATGAAACAGAGTTAATGCCAGAAGCAGAAGGTTGGGTAATTAGTTCGAGGCCACACAGAATACCACAGGCGCAAAAAGAGGTCCTGCAAGAGGGAATTGATAAAATGTTGCAAGACGATATCATGGTTCCAAGTAGCAATGGATGTAATTTTCCCCTTATAATGATTTCAAAGAAAATGGATACTAACGAGAAACAAAAATGGCGGACTGTAGTAGACTATAGGGGTCTGAAAGAGACATCTGTTAATAATGTGTGTCCTCTTCCTAGGATATATGAGATTTTGGATGGGTCAGGAAAAGCCAAGTATTTCTCAACACTTTATTTAGCCAAGAGGTATTATCTAGCGCTATTAGATGAGAAAGACCAGGAGAAAACAGCGTTAAGTACGCCATACGGACATTAAGAGTAAAAGAGAATTCCAGTGGGTTTGAAAAAGGTATTCATTTAGGAAGATGACGTAGTAATATTTGGCTCCTCATTAGAAGAGCGTAATAGTCGATTTGAGGAGGTCTTTGAAAGTTTAAGACGTTACAGTTTAAAGTTACAAGTAGATAAATGTGAATTTTTGCGAAAGAGGTTACTTTCTTGGGGCATGTTGTTACGGCAGAGGGGTTAAAACTTGATCCAAAGAAGGTCGAAGCAGTAAAGTACTACCCATAACCAAAATTACTACACAGTTAAAAGCCTTTCTGGGTTTAATCATAGACTTACTAAATAAAAACTAGACCGCGCATTGGCGCTAGTGTCGCGTCCCCACATTGAACGTGATAGAAACCGCCATTTGCAGGGAACCAGTGCGTAAACATGGTTCGTTCGTTTGCTGCTTTTAATTGTAACAGTAAGAATGGAAGCAAAGACGAAGACGGAAACAATGTTACATTTCACAGGTCAGTCATTTCTGGTTGTTTGTTACTTTCTATTAGTTGTATATAGTATTTTCATGGAGAAATAATACATCATGAGCGTTTGTTTTGGTTTAGGTTCCCCCTAAAAAATGATTTTCTAACTCGGAAATGGATTATTGCTACTCGGAGAGAGAACTTCCAACCGACAGCAAATCATTTGATGTGCTCTCTTCATTTTGAAGAGAATAGTTACATGGAAAATTATGTAAATAGACGTCAACTGAAGGACAATGCTATACCGACAGTATTCGGATTTCCAACTCATTTGAAAAAGGTATAGTGTTTGCAAAGATGACTAACTGCAAATGCTAAATGTAGGTGACAGCAGATTGTTCTATAGCCTAACCTGATGTATATATTTACACCTTATACTGTATCTAATAAACTTTCTGCTACAAAAATTGCAAATTACATAGGGAAAAGGTTGCAGTGTTGGATTACTGACAAAGCTACTTTGTTGCTTGTCAAGTACTTATATTGTATTTGCATACAAATTACTAAAAATACTAACAGGGTTAATGTACTAAGTTGAACTAAATGAAGAATTAGGAACATGATAGGTATTTAGATTTTTAATCAAATATGTATTAAGTATGAATCAGAGGTAGGTCAAATAATTGCGTTTAGATATTTAACATGTGTTGTCAGGTGGTGATTATACTTCGTAAATGGTCAAATATTTGATCAAATGTTGCAAACTCAACCACTTTCAGAGGTGCTATTAGTGTTAAAAACTAATGTGCGAATGAAATTCCTACGGTATTTAAAGTGATACGGGTTATTACAATTAATCATACCAAAATTCCAGTGTAGACAATACTGTGCTAAACAAAAGTAAGCGTGCAAAATGTACACAGTAGTGGGCAAAAAGCAAACAGGACCTGACAGGAAAATTATGTGAATTAAATAATAATCGTACCGTCTGATACTTTAAAACTTTCATGTCTAATGCAAATAGCTCGATGTAAACTCGCTCCATCTTGTGAGCAAAGTGCCTTACATTCTTAAATTTCGCGTCTCTGTGCAGACATATTTCGGAAATTAGGAAACTTCATTCATTTATGTATACTTTTAAAATAGACTCGAATACTCAGTATTTTTTAAACAAACATGTGTTTAATTTGTGCTTCAATTTGCTCTTGTTGAGTCTCATATACTTCAAATCACAACCCCAGTACTAGGATTCATCCCTGCAAATGGCGGCGATCAGCTGCTTCAATTGGGGGACAGTTGCCTCGCTTCTCCGCTAAGGCGTGGTAGGGGCTTGGGTTTAAGTGGGTACTTCTGTCGTTTTATAAGTAATTATAGTAAAATTGCAAAACCCCTATATGAGTTTCTGAAGAAAGGAGTAGCATACAATTAGGAAATGGAATAGGAGGAAGCATGTCAACAGTTGAAGAAAAAACAGTGTTAAGTCCAATATTACAATATCCTGACTTTAGTTAAGAGTTCATTGGTATGACTGACACTAGCCAGAGCTCCTATTGGTCCATACCGAGTCAAGGATAACTGAATGGTGACTAACCTGTTGCTTACGCATACAGAACATCATTAAATACGGAGGAAGTCATACAGCGCTACAGAAAGGGAAATGTTAGCCATATGTTGGGCAGTTAAACATTTTCGATCGAGTTTATTCGGTTGAAAATTCACGATATGTACGGATCACAAGTCATTAACATGGATAAGTCGTGTTTCGGGTCCGTCATCTCAATTGTTAAAATTTAGATTAAAACTGGAAGAGTATGATTATCAAATTTTTTGCAAAAATGGCAAGCGAAATAAATATGCAGACGCCCTCTCTAGAATCAGAAATGTGAGAATGGCTACTGATAAGAAGGAAAGCAATACAAGCAACTCAGGAAAGTCAACCCTGAGGCTGTAAGCGACGACATTAATGGGGCATCTGGAGACGGGGAGACAAACGGGGCCAGCAGCCCTGGCTATGTGGAAAATAAAGGTACACAAGTCATGGCAGGGGAGACAGATGTGAAGGAACTAGCTGCTGGACTGAGTTCTGAAGAAAGAAAGCAATTTTAAAAGAGTTCATGATTCACAAATTGGTGCCCATAAGGAAATAGTTAGAACTTATGACAGGATATAGAAATATTGTACTTGGGAAGATATGAAAGCAGATATAGAGCACAATATTCGCCATTGTGGAAGCCACAAAAAGAATAAGGTTCCCCAAAATAATATTGATGACCATTAATGAGCAGTTAATTCAGCTGATATCTACCTTTAATGAGTTAGAACAGGAATACGATTTTCTGATTACTGCAATTGTAAATGCACAAAAAGGTATTTTTGAATTGCGTCTTATTAGTCCCGTGCAAGAAGTAAAATGTTTAGAATTGATAAAAGATGACATGAAAGATAACAGATTCCCACTAGCACTTATATGGGACAATGGTTGCCAGTTGCTCAAAGTAATAGACATTGATCTATTCATAGCTGGCAGTATTTCAAATTATATCTTGAATATTCCCCTTGTAGACAGTAGTGTCTTCGATATGTATAAAATCTGGCCACTTCCTGTTGAAGTAGATCTAAAGAAATAGTTGTTTACGTATATAGAGTCAGAGAAGGAAATACTGTTAGTAGAGGATGCAAAAAGACAGTATGTGAAATTAGAGAATGATCAGCTGTTATGTATAAAGGTAGATCAGAGACATAGAATTTGTAAGCAAACATTTATTATTTTGTCTACCTATGACCATAAAAAGTGTGAAGTTAAGATGTTACAGCCTGTATTGAAATACCTAATGATTGTATCCAAAATTATATAAGAGGTAACGAATGGTTATTTGTAACACCAAGAGATGAAGCCCTTAAAGTATTCTGATGTAGTTACTCGTGGTACAGGAAAACTGAAATTTATGGGAAAGTGTAGAGGATGTGGTGCTGAAATATTAATGCATTCTGAACATATTATTGGAACAAATGTAACAAATAATGATATAGTTCCAAATTTGAATATGGACATAGAGTGTTGCATGTTTAATCAGGGAAAGAGGAATACAACAGAATTTACTTCGAATCTGCCTGTTGATCATGTGGTGAGACAGATGATTTAAACGCAACAGAACATAAGTTAGACGAATTAGAAAACAAAATTTTGTATCAACGAATGACAGCTTTTAGTGGGTTTTCATTAAGCAGCATAACTGTTTGGAGTTATGTAGGGTCAAGCATTGTAATCATGATTATAGTATTATGCATTTCTAACATTGTAAATCTTGTAGAGAGTGTTTTCGGTTCACGTGTTGAACAATGGGTGACGATTGATGAAAGAAAATTTGTGTAAGGAATAAGATGGTAAATCAGTATCCAAGTACAGAACTGGTAAGATATCAGCCTGCTCGAAGAATTTACGAGAAACTGAGGAAACTTTATTTGAAGGAATGCCAGTCAGGTATGAGGCTAGAGATAGTGGTAATGTAATACAGGAAAGAAGTGCTGTACAAACAAGACATTTAGAAAATGTAGAAAGAAGACAACCCTTAATGTAAACGTCAAGAACAGATAAGAGATAAACGGGTAAGTGAAAGTGGTAAATAAGAGAAATGTACAATTGTGTGGTAATTGTTATGAGAGTGTAGATAAAATGATATTTTGTGCGTCCTTGATAAGGAGGAATTCATAATGTGTTCATAACAGCCGGATTTAGTGTATACCGTTTTACAAGAAAGAAACTATGATGTAGTTTAGGTCATGGTGTGCTCATGATGAATTGCTTTATGGAAAGGTGTATTGTGAATTGTATATACATAAAGTGCTTGTAGAACACTGGTATGTAGCTCTGGATAAACAGTAGTTTATGATTTACTATTGTTAAAAAGAGTTGGTTTGTGCTGATGTACGCCTTGTAAAGGAACTCAAGGTAAAAGAATTACTTTGTGTATCCAATGAAAAGGAAATGCTTTGTTCAACTGTACAGAAATTTAAAGAAATTATGTAAATTAAGGTGAAAAGTTAATGCTACAGTGTTTTGATATGAGTGCTATAAAAGAATGTAATTAGAAGTAAGAAAATTAATTGTGAAGTACATGATGAAAGAAGTATATGATTACCTGTGTGTAGAGATAGAATATGTGCTATAAGAGTAATGATTAATCGGAAGGTGAACTAAGTATGAGCAGAGGTATCTGAGTGCATTTTGAAGGAAGGATGGATAAAAGAAAAAAAAAAGGAATAATTATGCAGAGGAAAATGTGTAGATAATTGTAAATAAAGAATTGAATCCAATAGGTAATAACTAACACAGCTGACAGCGGTCTCTGAGGGCAGCGCCAACAAAATTTCCCTCGAGGAGGGAGATGTTGCTTTTGTGTCGCGAAAGAGTAGCGTAAAGTACTGAGAGTGTGTAGCTAAGGGTATTAAGTTGCACAAGGTATGCTAGTAAAGGAGTAACCTAATGTCAGCAGGGACGCTAGGAAGCAGTAGGAATTGCGTTTTTGTGGTAAGGCTAATGGGGGCCACGTGATTAACAGCATGGGGTCTTCTGGGAGGAGCCGAGGTCAGGAGGACAGCGCGTGATCGCTTCGGGACGCGTGTCATGCGAGCCTTTACAGGGTGTTACAAAAAGGTACGGCCAAACTTTCAGGAAACATTCCTCACACACAAATAAAGAAAAGATATTATGTGGACATGTGTCCGGAAACGCTTAATTTCAATGTTAGAGCTCATTTTAGTTTCGTCAGTACGTACTGTACTTCCTCGATTCACCGCCAGCTGGCCCAATTGAAGGAAGGTAATGTTGACTTCGGTGCTTGTGTTGACATGCGACTCATTGCTCTACAGTACTAGCATCAAGCACATCAGTACGTAGCATCAACAGGTTAGTGTTCATCACGAACGTGGTTTTGCAGTTAATGCAATGTTTACAAATGCGGAGTTGGCAGATGCCCATTTGATGTATGGATTAGCACGGGGCAATAGCCGTGGCGTGGTACGTTTGTATCGAGACAGATTTCCAGAACGAAGGTGTCCCGACAGGAAGACGTTCGAAGCAATTGATCGGCGTCTTATGGAGCACGGAACATTCCAGCCTATGACTCGCGACTGGGGAAGACCTAGAACGACGAGGACACCTGTAATGGACGAGGCAATTCTGCGTGCAGTTGACGATAACCCTAATGTCAGCGTCAGAGAAGTTGCTGCTGTACAAGGTAACTTTGACCACGTCACTGTATGGAGAGTGCTACGGGAGAACCAGTTGCTTCCTTACCATGTACAGCGTGTGCAGGCACTATCAGCAGCTGATTGGCCTCCTCGGGTACACTTCTGCGAATGGTTCATCCAACAATGTGTCACTCCTCATTTCAGTACAAATGTTCTCTTTACGGATGAGGCTCCATTCCAACGTGATGAAATTGTAAATTTTTAAAATCAACATGTGTGGGCTGACGAGAATCCGCACGCAATTGTGCAATCACGTTATCAACACAGATTTTCAGTGAACGTTTGGGCAGGCATTGTTGGTTATATCTTGATTGGACCCCATGTTCTTCCACCTACGCTCAATGGAGCACGTTATCATGATTTCATACGGGATACTCTATCTGGGCTCCTGGAACATGTGCCTTTACAAGTACGACACAACATGTGGTTCATGCACGATGGAGCTCCTGCACATTTCAGTCGAAGTGTTCGTACACTTCTCAACAACAGATTCAGTGACCGATGGATTGGTAGAGGCGGACCAATTCCACGGCCTCCACGCTCTCCTGGCCTCAACCCTCTTGACTTTCATTTATGGGGGCATTTGGAAGCTCTTGTCTACGCAACCCCGGTACCAAATGTAGAGACTCTTCGTGCTCGTATTGTGGACGGCTGTGATACAATACGCCATTCTCCAGGGCTGCATCAGCTCATCAGGGATTCCATGCGTCGGAGGGTGGATGCATGTATCCTCGCTAACGGAGTACATTTTGAACATTTCCTGTAACAAAGTGTTTGAAGTCACGCTGGTACGTTCTGTTGCTGTGTGTTTCCATTCCATGATTAATGTGATTTGAAGAGAAGTAATAAAATGAGCTCTAACATGGAAAGTAAGCGTTTCCGGGCACATGTCCACATAACATGTTTTCTTTCTTTGCGTGTGAGAAATGTTTCCTGAAAGTTTTGCCGTACCTTTTTGTAACACCCTGTATAAGCGGCGCCGCCGACGCTGCTGGGGATCCAGATTCCGATTCCGATCTTAATGTACCTCAGACGCTGGGACCTGCGTTACGGGATGGGACTTATAGTTGCTCGCGGCACTTAGCTGCACAGTCAATGTATTAGTGCTTCGTAGAATTCGATAGTAGTTTCCAATCCTACTTTGTTGTTCAGTCTCAGTTACTATTCAGAGTTCCTCGTCCTATTCCCACCGAGCTTCCTTATCCGAAAATATTCCAGCTTGTATTCTCAGGCACACGGTCTACGAGCTGGACGAGCCGCTTCAGCTTCCATCCTTTTCCGCTCGCAGGACACTACGCCGGGCTGCTCACAGAGCGACCTGCAGTGACTTCCAGTACTGACGGCACCCCGTATTCAACTTCTGTTACTCTTCTTTCGGCTCCTAAGGCCCCCAGTAGACTCGCTTTAACGCGGCTCAAAGCCGCATCAATTTCGTCTTCCATTTGCTTTTGCTGCCGACTGATTCGTTCCTGGTCCTCCTTAAATCGTCCAAGTCCCTGTATTTCTGGTGCCTCTGTCACCAGTACTCTACATGCTGCTATTTCTTGCATTTCTCCTCGATTGTCAATTTTGAATTGCTCCGCTAGTCGCCTTTCCATATTATCGAGAAATTGGCCCACGATACCCTCTGCCTTATCCATTCTTTTCATTACTGAACCTATTTGTTATCCTTGCTTCTCCTGACGCTGTTTTACCTCTTCTACCTTGTTTTTCGTAGTCGGGAGTCGCTTTATTTGATGAGTGTTGCCATTGTACTTCTCTAGCTTCGCTTTTGTCTCCCCAATAATTGCTTGGCCTGTTTCGTGAATCGATCCTCCAGCCTCTGCTTCCTTTCCTCATCTTTCTTATCCTATTTCATAAATCGTTCCTCTAGCGTCTCATGCCTTTCCTTAGTCTGGTTTATAACTAGCAACATTGTATCCTTAATTCTGTCAAGCTCCTTTTCTTACCTTACTATTAATGCAGCTATTGTGACTGACTGGCTCACCTGAGCGTACACACCTAGTGTATAACCAATACTCTCGTCTTCCCCTACGAATTCTGATTCCGAAGTCATATCATTAAGTTCCTCCATTCCTGCCTCGTCACCATCATTGCTAATACTTGCATTGTGACCTGCTAGCTCATCAGCTCGCTGGTTGTGCGTCTCGTGTTTTTCATCACCATGGCGGTGACTAATCATTAGAACACTCTCATCTCTCATGTCCTGAGCATACTTTACATCCAGACAGCACGTTTCAAGTACAGCAAGGCGGTTAACTTCCTTCAGAGGATGGCATCGTGTTGCACATACGCAAAATTCAAAAATAAGGTACCCATAAGTAAGAAACATATAGTCCTGCACAGTTACACTCATTCTGCGGATTAATAGGACAATTTGTTTCATTTAGGAAGGGTGTGATTCATTGCCTCAGAGCCCTTCCAGTGCAGTTGAATGTGAGGAAATTGAAGTGTTGATCGGGTCACAAGTCAGGCGGGTAGTGTTTTCCGCCAATATAAATAAGATGTTACGGGTGTGAAAAGATGGGGCATGTACGGAAGCATTGTTGTCTGCCATGAAACCGTAGGAATATAGGCAGAGATCAGCACGGTAGTAATGGCAGTTTCAGAAGTAGAGGACCAAAGAAGAAGCAGATGTTAAACGCCAAAGCAAACTATCCGGATGCATATAAAGAAAAGGTGTTATCGGACATTTCATATGAGTCCTGGGGGAGGCTGTACCGTTATAAGCTAACAAATACCTTGAAGAATAGTTGCTGCATGGTTTTTAATAACATTCTGCCGTATGTCTACTGAGGTTATAGAATCATGCAAATTAACTGCTGTCTTGGATGCTTTCTTAGAAAAGAGAACCATCTGCCTCTAAATTGACATGGCTTTATGTTAAAGGATGATAAAAAGTAGATGAAGTAATTCGTTGAGAGGGGTTGTAATGAGATAGGATTTAACGATAGATTGATGATGCATTGTAGAGAGAGGAAGATGCTGCAGCGGTTGAAGTAGTAGTGGAATTGCAGGATGTTGCTGGACATAGGGGCGCATGTGTCGGTTGCCAATGGGGGTCCCTTTAGAAAAGACTTCTTAACACTCAAATCTATATAAATTTCTCTTCTTCGAAAACGGTTTTCTTGTTGCTTCCTTCCTACATTTTATATCCCCTCTACTTCGGCTGCCATGCGTTATTTTACTGCCCAAATAACAAAACTCATCAACTACTTTTAAGTGTCTTGTTTCCTAATCTAATTCCCTCAGAATCACGTAACTTAATTCGACTGCAGTCCATTATCCTTATTTTGTTTTTCCAAGTACTTTGCTGTCTTTGACAGAATTTCAATGTCACCGGCAAATCTCAAAGTTTTTATTTCCTCTCCCTGAACATTAATTCGTACTCCAGATAATTTTTCGGTTTCCATTACTGCTTGCGCGATATACAGACTGAATAACATTGTGGATAGGCTACAATCCTGTCTCAATCCCTCTGAACCATTGCTTCCCTTTGCATGCCCCTCAAGTTTTACAGCTGCCTTCTCGTTTCTGTACAAGTTGTAAATAGCCTTCCGCTCCCTGTATTTTACCGGTGCTACTTCATAATTTCAAAGAGTGCATTCCAGTCAACACTGTCAAAAGCTTTCTCTAAGTCTACCAATGCTATAAAAGTAGGTTTGCCTTTCCTTAACCTAGCAGTTAAGAGAAGTCGTGTGGTCAATACTGCCTAGCCTGTTCCTACATTTCCACGGAATCCAAACTGATCTTCCCCGAGGTCGGCTTCTACCAGTTTTTCCATTCTTCTGTAAATAATTCGTGTTAGTATTTTGCAACCATGATTTACTAAACTGGTGAGTCGATAACTTTCACATCTGTTAGCAACTACTTTCTTTCGAATTGGAAAGATTATATTTTTCTTGAAGTTTGCAGGTATTTCACCTGTCTCATGTTTTGCACACCGGGTGGCACAGTTTTGTCATGCCTGGCTCTCCCAAGGCCATCAGTAGGTCTGACGGAATCTCGTCTTTGCTGTGGCCCTGTTTCAAGTTAGGCCTTTCAGTGTTCTGTCAAATTCTTCACGCAGTATCATGTCTCCCATCTCACCTTCATCTACGTCCTCTTCCATTTCTATAACATTGCCTACAAGTTCATCTTCCTTGTACAGACTGTCTACATACTACTTCCATCTTTCAGCTTTCCCTTCTTTGCTTAGGACTGATTTTCCATCTGAGCTCTTGACATTCATACTGCTGATTTTCTTGTCTCCAAAGGTCTCTTTGATTTTTCTGTAGGCGGTATTTATCTTTCCCCTAGCGATATATCCTTCTAAATACTTAAATTTTTCCTCTAGCAATTTCTGCATAGCCATTTTGCACTTCCTATCAATCTCATTTTTTAAACCTTTGTATTCCCTTTCGCTTGCTTCATTTGCTGTATTTTTATATTTTCTCCATTCATCAGTTAATTTCGATATTTCCAGTGTAACCCAAGGATTTCTACTAGGCCTTGCCTTTTTACTCGTGCCTGTTTGATCCTCAGCGCTCTTAGATGTTACATCTCTCAAAGCTATCCATCCGTTTTCTACTGTACTCCTTTCCCGTGTTCTAGTCAATCGTCCCCTAACGCTCCCTCCGAAACTCTCTGCAACCAGTTGTTCCTTCAACTTACCCATGTCATGTCAAATTAATTTCCTACCTTTTTGCAATTTCTTTAATTAACAACCAATAAATGTGGTCAGAGTTCATATCTGCCCATGGAAATATCTTACAATTTAAAATCTGATTCCGAAATCTCTGTCTTACCATTATACAGTCAATTTGAAACTTTCCGGTGTCTCCAGGTCTCTTCCATGTATACAACCTTCTTTCATGAACCCTGAACCAAGTGTTAACGATGATTGGTTCGCCTCTTACGTTAAGAACAGAAAGCAGAAGGTAATTCTCCGCAATATTGAGAGTGGTAGTGATGTTCAGTCCCAATGGGGCACTGTTAAGTGGGGCGTTCCCCAAGGGTCGGTGCTGGGGCCACTGCTGTTTCTTATTTGTATAAATGATATGCGTTCTAGTATTACAGGTGATTAAAAATATTTCTGTTTGCTGATGACACCAGCTTGATAGTGGAGGATCTTGTGTGCAATATTGAAACAGTATCAAATAATGTAGTTCATGAAATAAGTTCGTGGCTTGTGGAAAATAATTTGATGCTAAATCACAGTAAGACTCAGTTTTTACAGTTTCTAACTCACAATTCAACAAGAACCGATATTTTGATCAGACAGAATGGGCATATTATAAGCGAGACGGAACAGTTCAAGTTACTAGGCGTTCGGATAGATAGTAAGCTGTTGTGGAAATCCCATGTCCAGGATCTTGTTCAGAAACTAAATGCTGCTTTATTTACCATTAGAACAGTATCCGAAATAAGTGACATTTCATTACGAAAAGTAGTCTACTTCGCATATTTTCATACGCTTATGTCGTATGGTATTATTTTTTGGGATAATTCTTCTGATTCAAAAAGGGTATTTTTGGCTCAAAAACGGGCTGTTCGAGCTGTATGTGGTGTAAGTTCGAGAAACTCTTGTCGATCCCTATTCAATAGTCTGGGAATTCTGACATTGCCCTCACAGTATATATTTTCTTTAATGTCGTTTGTTGTTAGCAATTTTAGCCTATTCCCAAGAGTTAGCAGCTTTCACTCAGTTAATACTAGGCAGAAATCCAATCTGCATGTGGAATGCACTTCCTTGACTCTTGTGCAGAAAGGAGTGCAGTATTCTGCTGCATCCATTTTCAATAAGCTACCACAAGAACTCAAAAATCTTAGCAGTAGCCCAAACTCTTTTAAGTCTAAACTGAAGAGTTTCCTCATGGCTCACTCCTTCTATTCTGTCGAGGAGCTCCTGGAAGAGCTAAAAAATTAAGCAAATGCCAGTGTTACACTGTTGATTTTCTTTATTTAAACTTACGACTTGTCACCTGAATATGTTTTTTTTATATTTCATTTTATCTGTTTCTAATATCGTGTTATAATTTCATGTATTGACTCGTTCCATGACCATGGAGACTTCTCCTTAATTTGGTCCCACGGAACAATAAATAAATAAATAAAAAATTACATTACGCTGGGCAAAATTCTATGAGGCAGCTTCCTTTTCCATTCCTTACCATCAGTCCATATTCAGCTACTATTTTCTTTCTCTTCCTTTTCCTACTATCGAATTCCAGTCCCCCATCAAAATTAAATTTTTGTCTCCCTTAACGATCTGAATAATTTCTTTTATCTCATTATACATTTCTACAATTTCTTCGTCATCTTCGGAGGTAATTGGCATATAAACTTGACCTATTGTAATGGGTGTGGATTTTGTGTCTATCTTGACTACGATAGTGCGTTCACTATGCTGTTCACAGTAGCTTACCCGCATTCCTTTTTTTTTTATTCATTATTAATCCTAGTCCTGCATTACTGCTATCTGGTTTTGTGTTTGTAACCCTGAATTCACCGGATCAGAAGTCCTATTCCAGCCGCCACCGAACTTCACTAATTATCACTACATCTAACATTAAACTACCCATTTCTCTTTTTAAATTTTCTAACCTACATGCCCGATGGAAAAATATAACATTCCACATTACGATCCATAGAATGCCAGGTTTGTTTCTCCTGCCGACATCCTCCTGAGTAGTCCCCGGCCATAGATCCAGCCGTTCGCAGTACCAGCGCAGCAAGGCCGTTTTGGTTAATGTTAGTAGGCCAGATCAGACAATCATCCAGGCTGTTGCCCCTGCAGCTACTGAAAAGGCTGCTGCCCTCTTCAGGACCCAGGACGCCCACGTTTGTCTGGCCTCCAACAGATACCACTCCGATGCGGTTGCACCTATGGTACGGCTATCTGTATCGCTGAGACACACAAGCTACCTCGTCAACGGCAAGGTCCAAGGGACGAGTGGGGTGAAAAGTACAAAACTGTAAAATTTTAAAAAAGTAGAATTGTATGAAATACGGTAATTGAAATAAAATTAAATGTCCTAAGGTATCAAAAGTGCAAAACATTGAAAATGTAGAATTATAAAGCAGTAAAATTAAAAATTTAAAATTAAGTGCAGCAACTAAGAGTACAAGGAACAGGATGCGCCATTTACAGGACAGTGAATGCTTGAGAACTGAAAGAGGAGCCACACAAAGCGACAGCATACTACCCAATCTGTTCTTGGCAGTTCGTGACAGATTTTTATGACCATTAAAATAGGAACACGAGATGTAAACGGGACATATCTGAAATCCATTGTCTGATCTGTAAACAGGGAATACCATGATCAATACACGTCACCGGATCATATCTGGAACACCGTTGTTTTGCTGATGATAGTGGATTACTTTCCTATAGCGAAGTCGAATTTCAAGCACGAAGAGAGCAACTTAATGAAACTGGTCCGAAATTACTAACAAGGCAGAAATTAGTATGAACTGCGCTCTGCTCGTGAGCACAATACTGAAAGGGAAAACAATTACGATATAGACTCCGCAAGCCCATACAATGGAGTGAGAATGGGGTTTTATATTCCGGAGTAAAAATCTACAACAGGTTACCGATAGATTTCGGACAGGTAATCGAAAATCGCACGATATTCAAAAGCAACTAAAAGAATACCTCATAAACCACTTCTGCTAGAATATATCAGAATATATGGACTCATCCGGCCGGTGTGGCCGAGGTGTTCCAGGCGCTTCAGTCTGGAACCGCGCGACCGCTACTGTCGCAGCTCGGAATCCTACCTCAGGCATGGATGTGTGTGATGTCCTTAGGTTAGTTAGGTTTAAGTAGTTCTAAGTTCTAGGGGACTGATGACCTCTGATGTTACGTCCCATAGTGCTAAGAGCCATTTGAACCATTTTTTTTATTTGGACTCTGGTGCGTACGAAGGTTGGTGATAAAGTTTCAACTGTCACCTCAAAAATATCAAGCAGCAACCATGAAATACGGGGACGGCGTCGGTTTTTCGCTCTCTGCACCGTTTGTTGTTGTTGTATGGTCTGAAGAATAGTTTGATGCAGCTGTCCACGACAGTCTATCCTGTGCAAGCCTCTTCACCTCTGAACAACTGCAGTATTCCACATCCATTTGAACCTGCTTCCTGTACTCGTCTATTGCTCGCCCCTTGCAATGGTCTGTCAAATGTATCTCTACCCCGTTTTTGTTTCTTATTTAGAGACAAATAATTTGACGAAACGTTTGACCGTTTTTCCTAATTTTTTGATTATCAAATTTTGTTCAGGAAGTATTAAATACAATATATTCAAATATCGATCGTATTCTGTTTTTATTGAGGAAATATAGACCAGGAGAAGGGAAATGAGATGTCTATTGAGAATTTAAAATTCAATGTTGCACTTAGTATGTTGAAGAATGCTCGTGAATATTTGTCTGATGGATTTTTATTAATTACTCTGATTCTTCCAAGCAATTAATTTCCAGCATCAGTTTTCACTCTTCAGCAAGGTGTGTGCTAATTTAAAACTTCCTGGCAGATTAAAATAGTGTGCCGGACCGGAACTCGAAGCTGGAATCTCTGTCTTTTGCGGACAAGTGCTCTGCTGACTGAGATATCCAAGCATGACTCAGAACACACCCTCACTGCCAGTACCTTTCCTCCTGCCTTCGAAAATTGTATCCTCTCTTCCAAGAGTGCTAGTCCCACTATAAAATGCAGGAAAACTTCTGTGAAGTTGGAACGTAAGAGATGAGCTGCTGATGGAAGTAAATCTGTGACGGAGGTTCGTTAGTCGTTCTTGGACAGTTCAGTGGTAGAGCACTTGCCCACAGAAGGTAAAAGTCCTAAGATCGAGTCCATTGCCTGGCACACACTTTTAATTTGCCAGGGAGTTCCAGTTAAACATGCTGTGCAAAACTATACCTTATGCTGGTGAATTTGATACTCTATTTGTCAATTTCCTACTCTTAGTTTGCCTATGAAAATACGAAAAAAATCGATAGTGTAATTTCTAGGAATGTTAGTTTTTGTTTTGCTCAAACGCTGGAGCAATTAAAAATAACTAATAAATAGAAACGGTGGATCTAAGATCCACCGATAAGATCTCGAGAATATTCAGGGATTTTTACTAACTAAAACATTCATATTTCTTTACGTACTACACGAATATTTAATAAAAAATGGGAGTTCCTATTTTAAAAAAACGCAGCTGATATCCGTTTAACCTATGGCAGTGCCATCTAGCGGGCCAACCATAGTGCCATCTGGTTTCCCCCTTCAAGCTAGACGAGTTTCGTTCTTTGTAGTTTTTTCGTTTGATGCTTATTTCGTGAGATGTTTGGTCCGGCCACTATCAATGGACCACAATGTAACAATGAATTATTGGCTTCGTTATCCTAATTCCATTCCACATAGTGTGTGTTTTGTGTAATAAGTGTATGTGTTGATAGTAGGTGATTGTAATGGATGTGCGTACACTGTTGTCACGTTTAGGTTTTACGATGGTGAGAGATGGAAAGACCTGAAATCCAGTGCTGGCGCGCAGCCTGCTTCTCCTGAATAGCACTGGAGAGGCCATCGAGTTTAGAATTTAATGTGATAGCTTGTAGTAAAGTGGTGTGGTCAGGAACTCTATGCCACTAGCTTTCTTCCCTTGTCGGCCAAATCCTAAACACTACAGAAATCGCCTTCTGCAAAGAAGTTAGGGATAATTACAGACGACCACTTAGACTGAACACACAACTGCAGTCTGTAAGAAGATGTCAGCGCCACTTTATTCACTACAGAAATATAAAAAGTGTTTCCTCTCGAGCTTAAGAAAAAGTCGTAGAATCACTAATACTCCCTATCTTTGATTATGGTACTGCTATTCACTAAGAACTTTCGTCTGGAACTGGCGAAGAATGCTTGCGTGTGACACATTTGTTATATATCCTATTTGGACCATATCTCACCTGCCTATGAACAATTATTACGGCTACATGCCGATAAGCGTAGAAATTGCTGTATCGTCTCCTCAGTCATTGCAGTCCTTTCTGTTTATTTTCAACCCTTACACTACCATCTGAACAACACAGCAACATTACTCGTTCTCTACAAAGTTAAGCCGGCCGCTGTGGCCGAGCGATTCTAGGCGCTTCAGTCCGGAACCACGCTGCTGCTAGCTCGAATCCTGCCTCGGCCATGGATACGTGTGATGTCCTTAGGTTAGTTAGGTTTAAGTAGTTCTAAGTCTAGGGGACTGATGACCTCAGATGTTAAGTCCCACAGTGCTTAGGCCATTTGAACCATTCAACGAAGTTAAATTCTCTCTGTGCCACTACAGACACTACCATGTTCTCTAAATTATTTTCTGTATCAGGAAGCTGACTTTGGAACAAGCTACAGCGTGGCTGGGCTTTTGAGTATTGCCAAGTGCAGGCTGCAAATTAGAATTCACCTACCTCAGAACCGTGTCTGCTCGATGTCCCTCCACTCGGCAACGTTGGTACTTACAAGATGATGTAAAAGCAGGATTGGCTTCTGGAAAATAATGTTCGAAGTTTCCACACAGACATGTTTATTTGTTCTTATAACCAAAGAAACGGTACTATTCAGCCCACACTTAAACTATTGGTTAATTTCGTCAAGTTCACAATTCATACTCTCATTTCGCACACACGGCAGCCAGAAATCTGTCCAAATCCGACCCGAGTTAAACAACGTTTCCACAATCATTAATTCCACCACTAACATGAGGTATTACATTCGGTCCTTCTTACGGATTTCTCAAAAAAGAAACTGCTCGCCAAAATATGCTCAGTGGTTGAATACTGCAACATTGCCATGCGGATACTATGAAAGCTAAATTTCACATGCGAATATCTGTCCAACTAAACAGTTCTAGAACTTACAAACTTCACAAAACTGTCTGTTAACTACATCAGCGTTAGTCACGCCATGTATCAAACGCGAGGAACTCAATTTTCCTTCATTTTACAGATTATTTTGACTCGCACTAGTAACATGACCGTCCGCCTTCAAAGCCAGCGAGAGACTCCCTTCTTGTGGCCTCACTCCCAGTATAGCTGTCAGGTAACGAACGGGAAGCGTCTCAATTCTGACTGGCTAACCAGACTCGCTGTCAATCAGAATGCTCGCCCATGATCATACTCGCGCCAAAACTGGCCTGCACCAATCCTTACATACAGACGCATCTACGTCATTCTGATATACGTATGTTAAAGTAATGTTTAATAAATGAAAACGAAAAGGCAATACATCTGGAAATATCCTTTAGATACAGGTAATACTCCAGCTGACTTTCTGGCTGCTCTCTTACAATAGCAATCACACGTAGATATACATCATCAGCAAAGCGGGTAAATTGCCTATGAGCATTTTCCAATGACAAGCTTGTGTAACACTTGCAGGTTACTTAAGACGGTATATAATGCAACATTAAAAATTGACGAATGTCCCACGTACACACTCTAATTCACTCACATATACTCCCACAACAATTTTATACACCAATAATAATTTTGTTTGATTCTTATATTACGAAAACGAAAAATAATTGAAGTTTTAATATGAAAAATCTCAACTAATTAATTCTGCACCCTGCGAGTTCTGTTTATGTTTTTAGATAATACCAAAGGATAAACTATTATATTTCCTAACTGAATTTAGCTTCCTAAGTGTCGGTTTCTTGACTTTTTTAGCAGTTTTTTGTATCTCTGTAACTATGATAGTCTCTATGTTGGAATTTTGATACAATCTTCTCCTGAATGTCAATAGGTAGTGTACTGATTTTGAAAAAGGTTGAATGATATTTAATGTAGTTTATTTAGGTTCATAGCTGGCATGAATGCACTCTTGCTCGAAGAGACACGCTGACGCATTCACACGCTGCAGTGGCAGCAGGTGTACATGACTCATTTACAGGACACAATTTGGGGTTGCCCTTACAGCCTCCGGCTCCAATACTGTGGCCTGTACAGCACTGAATGTTATCGCGGATTAACTCGCGATGTTACACTTAACAAAGTTAAATCCTCTCTGTGCCACTACAGACACTGCCATGTTCTCTAAATTATTTTCTGTATCACGAACGTGACTTTGGAACAAGCTTCCTCCAAAGATTAAAGAAATTAAAATCGTTTCAAACTTCAAAAGACAGCTAATGGCCCACCCTCTATCACAATAGGTATCTCTTCTTGCACTTCACTCTAGTCAAGCCTTTCTTTTCCCTCCACTTTTCCCTATTTTAGCCTACAGGAGGGTCTCTATAGAAATTCTCTTTTTTCCTAGCCGCCATAGTCACTTCAATATTAATCCACTCATATTTCATTATCCCTTTCACTTCTTCTAAAACCAAACTGGACTTCAAAAGTGCTAAACTAGTCAATATCAGTCCTAATATCTCCATTATTTTATTGCTATTATTACTATTACTATTATTATTGCAAATTACTACTTTGTATCAGTAATACAAATTATTATAATTGAGTTTGTTATGTAATAACTGATTAAAGTCAACCATTATTCTATCATCGTTATTAATGTTACTATTTTATTTATTATTTTTGTCAATTACTAACTTTATTAATAAGGAAATGATTACCACTTTATTGTTTTGTAACATTTTTTTACGTGTTGTTCTTGTCCCTATGAAAGAGAGTACCGTAATTCCCTAACCTGGTGAGACACAATAAGCAGTACACAAATAAAAATAAAATAAAATTGATACAGCATCAGCTTACCTCGAATTCAAATGCCACCACATAGGCAGGTTTCAGCGACCTCCGTTACAGACGCCATTTTGAGCAAAAAATATAAAGAATAATGGTTGCGAGAGTGACAGTAGTTTCTCCCTCACACTATTCAGTACACTGCAATTTTCTTCTGCGCTGTCCTCCGTGCATTTCCTTAGCTGAGAAGTTGGTACATGAGTGTGTTTGGGTTAAATGGCAACATTTTCTAGACTCGCCGTCCTTTTAGTGTTTTGAATTTTAGAACACTGTGACTAGTTAGGGTACGACATGGATGTGCACCTGAAAATTACTTGATATTGATTATGTGGTCCACAAGCTTTTTCCTGGGGGTATTATAATGTATTTGACGTTATAGTGACATTTGAAGAGTGTGTATGATTGTAAGGATGTCAAAATTCCATACTCTTTCTTTCTCCTCATTCCTGTGTGTAAGACCTAAGAAAATCAAGTATGTTTTTGAGAATCCTACCTTTGCTAAAAATAGTTTCTTCTTTTGTACTTTCAGCAATTTATTTATTCACTTATCTGTATTGACATTCGCTATTGAAATGGCAAAAATTTTCGAAACATCACAATCTGACACATTAGTTGTTTCTGTTGTTATATTAGTGTTCTAATTATCGCATTATGTAGCACTTGTAACTTCTTTCACATGTGTTGTGCTGGTGTTTCTGGATATTGTTACAGTATATTGCTAAATTTACGATTTCTACTATAATTTAACTTCTCAGCATTTGACTTGAGTCTTTGCACACATATTGGTTTTCAGGTTTCTTAGCATGCTAACAGATGATACATCTGTCGAAACAGCAGCTGTTATTAGGCAAAAAGTAAATTATATACACACATCAAAAAAAGTTTTACATCACCTGGGTTCCGAGAGTTCGGGAACCTGTACGCAAAATTGGAATAGAGATCAACATAAACATAAGCCCTTTTTATTGCTCATGAAAACCACACGTTGCATGTTGTACCGCCACACAGCGAGACCTTCAGAGGTGGTGGTCCAGATTGCTGTACACACCGGTACCTCTAATACCCAGTAGCACGTCCTCTTCGTCGTGGCATACTATCCACAAGTTCATCAAGGCACTGTTGTTACGGATTGCCCCACTCCTCAACGGCGATTCGGCGTAGATCCCTCATAGTGGTTGGTGGGTCACGTAGCCCATAAACAGCCCTTTTCAATATATCCCAGAGATATTCGATAAGGTTCATGTCTGGAGAACATGCTAGACACTCTAGTCGAGCGATGTAGTTATCCTGAAGGAAGTCATTCACAAGATGTGCACGATGGGGGCGCCAATTGTCATCCACGAAGAGGAATGCCTCGCCAATATGCTGCCGATATGGTTGCACTATCGGTCGGAGGAGAGCATTCACGTATCGTACAGCCGTTACGGCGCCTTCCGTGACCGCCAGCGGCGTACGTCGGGCCCACATAATGCCACCCCAAAACAGCAGGGAACCTCCGCATTGTTGCATTCGCTGGACAGTGTGTCTAAGGTGTTCAGTGTGACCGGGTTGCCTCCAAACACGTCTCCGACGATTGTCTGGTTGAAGGCATATGCGACACTCCTCGGTGAAGAGCACGTGATGCCAGTCCTGAGCGCTCCATTCGGCATGTTGTTGGGCCCATCTGTAACGCGCTGCATGGTGTCGTGGTTGGAAAGATGGACCTCGCCATGGACGTCGGAAGTGAAGTTGATCATGCTGCCTATTGCACACAGTTTGAGTCGTAACACGACGTCCTGTGGCTGCACGAAAAGCTTTATTCAACATGGTGGCGTTACTGCAGTAGCCCTTGGGCGGCCTGAGCGATGCGTGTCATCGACAATTCCTGTCTCTGTATCTCCTCCATGACCGAACAACATCGCTTTGGTTCACATCGAGACACTTCCCTTGTTAAGAGCCCTTCCTGCCACAAAGTAACAATTCGGGCGCGATCGAACCGAGGTACTTACCGTCTAGGCATGGTGGAACTACAGACGAGCTGTGTACCTCCTTGGTGGAATGACTGGAACTGATCGGCTGTCGGACCCCCTCCGTCTAAGAGGAGGTGCTCATGCATCGATGTGTACATCTTTGGGCGGGTTTAGTGACATCTCTGAACAGTCGAAGGGACTGTGTCTGTGATACAATATCCACAGTCAACGTCTATCTTCAGGACTTCTGGGAACTGGGGAGATTCAAAACTTTTTTTGATGTGTGTAATTTGTTTTCAAGCTATATAGTTTCCTTTTTGTCCTTACTGCAGCTGCTGTTTCGACAGACAGTATCACCTGATGGCATGCTAAGAAACCTGAAAGCTAATATATCTGCAAATAAATTCTTGCATAACAATAGCAAAAATGTTGCCCTTTAAGATTACGAGAGACACGATAACTCATAAACAGTCCATTGTTATGAATATTAATTTTTGTTTTGTAAACAAATCATATACATAATCTTGTTGTTGTTGTCTTCAGTCCTGAGACTGGTTTGATGCAGCTTCCATGCTACTCCATCCTGTGCAAGCTTCTTCATCTCCCAGTACCTACTGCAACCTACATACTTCTGAATCTGCTTAGTGTATTCATCTCTTGGTCTCCCTCTACGATTTTTGACCCTCCACGCTGCCCTCCAATGCTAAATTTGTGATCCCTTGATGCCTCGGAACATGTCCTACCAACCGGTCCCTTCTTCTTGTCAAGTTGTGTCACAACTCCTCTTCTCCCCAATTCTATTCAATTCCTCCTCATTAGTTATGTGATCTACCTATCTAGTCTTCAGCATTCTTCTGTAGCACCACATTTCGAAAGCTTCTATTCTCTTCTTGTCCAAACTATTTATTGTCCATGTTTCACTTCCATACATGGCTACACTCCATACAAATACATTCAGAAACGACTTCCTGACACTTAAATCTATACTCGATGTTAATAAATTTCTTCGGAAACGCTTTCCTTGCCATTGCCAGTCTACATTTTATATCCTCTCTACTTCGACCATCATCAGTTATTTTGCTCTCCAAATAGCAAAACTCCTTTACTACTTAAAGTGTCTCATTTCCTAATCTAATTCCCTCAGCATCACCCGACTTAATTCGACTACATTCCATTATCGTCGTTTTGCTTTTGTTGATGTTCATCTCATATCCTCCTTTCAAGACACTGTCCTTTCCGTTCAACTGCTCTTCCAAGTCCTTTGCTGTCTCTGACAGAATTACAATGTCATCGGCGAACCTCAAAGTTTTTATTTCTTCTCCATGTACTTTAATACCTACTCCGAATTTTTCTTTTGTTTCCTTTACTGCTTGCTCAATATACAGATTGAATAACATCGGGGACAGGCTACAATCCTGTCTCACTCCCTACCCAACCGCTGCTTCCCTTTCATGCCCCTCGACTCTTATAACTGCCATTTTGTTCCAGTACAAATTGTAAATAGCCTTTCGCTCCCTGTATTTTACCCCTGGCACCTTCAGAATTTGAAAGAGAGTATTCCAGTCAACATTGTCAAAAGCTTTCTCCAAGTCTACAAATGCTAGAAATGTAGGTTTGCCTTTCCTTAATCTATTTTCTAAGGTAAGTCGTAGGGTCAGTATTGCCTCACGTGTTCCAACATTTCTACGGAATCCAAACTGATCTTCGCCGAGGTCGGCTTCTACCAGTTTTTCCATGCGTCTGTAAAAAATTCGCGTTAGTATTTTGCAGCTGTGAGTTATTAAACTGATAGTTCGGTAATTTTCACATCTGTCAACACCTTTGGGATTGAAATTATTATATTCGTCTTGAAGTCTGAGGGTATTTCACCTTTCTCATACATCTTGATCACCAGATGGTAGAGTTTTGTCAGGACTGGCTCTCCCAAGGCCGTCAGTAGTTCCAATGGAATGTTGTCCACTCCCGGGGCCTTGTTTCGACTCAGGTCCTTCAATGCTCTGTCAAACTCTTCATGCAGTATCGTATCTCCCATTTCATCTTCATCTACATCCTCTACCATTTCCATAATATTGTCCTCAAGTACATCGCCCTTGTATAGACCCTCTATATACTCCTTCCACCTTTCTGCTTTCCCTTCTTTGCTTAGAACTGGGTTTCCATCTGAGCTCTTGATATTCATACAAGTGGTTCTCTTTTCTCCAAAGGTCTCTTTAATTTTCCTGTAGGCAGTATCTATCTTACCCCTAGTGAGATAAGCCTCTACATCCTTACATTTGTCCTCTAGCTATCCCTGCTTAGCCATTTTGCACTTCCTGTCGAGCTCATTTTTGGGACGTTTGTATTCCTTTTTGCCTGCTTCATTTACTGCATTTTTATATTTTCTCATTTCATCAATTAAATTCGTTATTTCTTCTGTTACCCAAGGATTTCTACTAGCCCTCGTCTTTTTACCTACTTGATCCTCTGCTGCCTTCACTACTTCATCCCTCAGAGCTACCCATTCTTCTTCTACTGTATTTCTTTCCCCCATTCCTGTCAATTGTTCCCTTATGCTCTCCCTGAAACTCTGTACAACCTCTGCTTCTATCAGTTTATCCAGGTCCCATCTCGTTAAATTCCCACCTTGTTGCAGTATCTTCAGTTTTAATCTACAGTTCATGACCAATAGATTGTGGTCAGAGTCCACATCTGCCCCTGGAAATGTCTTACAATTTAAAACCTGGTTCCTAAATCTCTGTCTTACCATTATATAATCTATCTGATACCTTCTAGTATCTCCAGGATTCTTCCATGTATACAACCTTCTTTTATGATTCTTGAAACAAGTGTTAGCTATGATTAAGTTATGCTCTGTACAAAATTCTACCAGACAGCTTCCTCTTTCATTTCTCTCCCGCAATCCATATTCACCCACTATGTTTCCTTCTCTCCCTTTTCCTACTCTCGAATTCCAGTCACCCATGACTATTAAATTTTCGTCTCCCTTCACTACCTGAATAATTTCTTTTAACTCATCATACATTTCATCAATTTCTTCATAATCTGCAGAGTTAGTTGGCATATAAACTTGTACTACTGTAGTAGGCATGGGCTTCGTGTCTATCTTGGCCACAATAATGCGTTCACTATACTGTTGGTAGTAGCTTACCCGCACTCCTATTTTTTATTCATTATTAAACCTACTCCTGCATTACCCCTCTTTGCTTTTGTATTTATAACCCTGTATTCACCTGACCAAAAGTCTTGTTCCTCCTGCCACCGAACTTCACTAATTCCCACTGTATCTAACTTCAACCTATCCATTTCCCTTTTTAATTTTTCTAACCTACCTGCCCGATTAAGGGATCTGACATTCCACGCTCCGATCAGTAGAACGGCAGTTTTCTTTCTCCTGATAACGACGTCCTCCTGAGTAGTCCCCGTCCAGAGATCCGAATGGGGGACTATTTTACCTCCGGAATATTTTACCCAAGAGGACGCCATCATCATTTAACCATACAGTAAAGCTGCATGCCCTCGGGAGAAATTACGGATGTAGTTTCCCCTTGCCTTCAGCCGTTCGCAGTACCAGCACAGCAAGGCCGTTTTGGTTAGTGTTGCAAGGCCAGATCAGTCAATCATCCAGACAGTTGCCCCTGCAACTACTGAAAAGGCTGCTTCCCCGCTTCAGGAACCACACGTTTGTCTGGCCTCTCAACAGATACCCCTCCGTTGTGGTTGCACCTACGGTACGGCCATCTGTATCGCTGAGGCACGCAAGCCTCCCCACCAACGGCAAGGTCCATGGTTCTTAGCCTACATATTTTCTGTCAATCTGCAATATAATGTCTATTGTTTTGCACACGTTTTCTTCTATGTTCTGTAAGCCAGAAATTCGCTTGCAGAAGAAGGAAGTTGCAGTTTTCCGAGAACACTGACGCACTGTTTCCTGGACACAGGGAAAAGTGTCATAGCTTCCTCTCGACAGCTGCTCTTTCACAGAAACGCAGAGATATCAGAGTGACATGTCAGGACAAAGAGAGCTGTCTAATATAAATGCCCCGATTCCCTACGCAGTGACACAGGCAGTCTGAGATCGCACGCAGTTGCGCTGCAAAAATTGTTCAAATGGCTCTGAGCACTATGCGACTTAACTTCTGAGGTCATCAGTCGCCTAGAACTTAGAACTAATTAACCCTAACTAACCTAAGGACATCACACACGCCGATGCCCGAGGCAGGATTCGAATCTGCGACCGTAGCGGTTACGCGGTTCCAGACTGAAGTGCCTAGAACCGCACGGCCACACTGGCCGGCCGTTGCGCTGCAGGTGCGTTTATCGTGTACATGGATACATCTTTATATGCATGTTGAAGTCATAAAGGAATTTCAGCAGTAGTCCATCACCTACAGCAAGATATTTTGTGTTATCACACTTTAGAAACGAAACTTCATTGTAGGCCATTTTGTAACTACAGGGGTCACATGATAGAAGGGAATCACCTCTTAACATACTACCTGATTAAATATATCCGATCACCTATTAGTGGACATTAATATGGGGTGTGCCCACCCTTTATGACGACTTATCTCTGCTGGTGGCACTGTGAACGAGGAGTCTGAACATCTGTGGAGGAATAGCAGCCCACTCTTCCATAAGAGAAACTAGAGAAGATAGTGGCGATGTCCGCTAGGATCTACAGAGAAGTCGACGTTCTGACTTATCCCAAAGGTGTTCCATTGGTTTGACAATGGGAATCTTGGCATTTCAACAATGTTATTGTCTGCAAAATATTGGCTCACAGATGCTGCTTTGTAACAGGGTGCAATGTAATAGTGATACTATCGGTCGTCGTCTGCAGGCTGTTCCTCTACTGCGCACAGAACAGAATACTGTACAAAGTGTTCACATCCTTCCGCATTTGCTGTTTTCTTAAGCACAGTAAGTGCTTCGCCAAAGCAAAATCCCTCCATCGAATTGTACAGGGTATTGCCTCATTCATGAGTCCAAAACACTCGTTTCCAGTAAGGCAAGTCAGTGTTGGTGAGACTCCAAAACTCTGTGGCGTCCGAGAATATGTTCGACGTGACTGTTACGTTTCATGTTCTTTTCGTGAAGAGGCATTAAGGTTTTAAAGTGAGGCTGCACACCCCCTTTGCACCTGATCTGCCTTAACGAAGGTCACACTGACAGTTATGGACCGTGCCATCAAGCTACGACGTGCAGTCGTCATCTTGAGTTGATTGAAATCTTCATTCAAGCTCCCCCTTTTCTTTGCTGCAGCGCGATGAAAGCATCTCCTGGTTCTGAATATTTCAGTTACACATGACGACGCGAGATGCGGCTGTTAGTGAATCCAGGCCCACTTCAACCACTTACCGAGCGAATATTTTGTAGGGAACAACCTACAATGAAGACGTGGAGTCGAGTACCTCGCTAAAGCCCATTGGTCACAGCTTCACATAGCGTTGAACATCCTTTAAAGCGCTGAAACTCTGCACTAGCTGACTGGAGGTGTGCAGTGCCGTCAGACGGGTCGCAGTTTCGTCTCTTTTCAAATGATGCAAGGTGTGCTATGCGCCAATGACCTAGTAAGTGTTTTACTGCGAAGTGTCGAGGGTGTAGTTCAGGATACAGATGGTTCTCTGTTTCGATGATATTTTTCTTGCTATGATTTGGACCCATTCATTCAGGTTTCCGTGAATATGAACGCGGATGCTTATTTCAACTTTCTTGGCGATCAGGTAATACCCTTTATATTACATGATCATGGAGAAACAATCACCAAGATAAAATAAGGGAAATCAGAGATGGTAAGGAAAGATATAGGTGTTCGTTCTTTCCGCGCGCTATACGAGATTGGAATAATAGAGAATTGTGAAGGTGGTTCGATGAGCACTCTGCCAGGCACTTAAATGTGATTTGCAGAATATCCATGTAGATGCAGATGTAGATGGTCATGGTGTGTATCGGCTGATCCCGGCGGAGGTTCGAGTCCTCCCTCGGGCATGGGTGTGTGTGTTTGTCCTTAGGATAATTTAGGTTAAGTAGTGTGTAAGCTTAGGGACTGATGACCTTAGCAGTTAAGTCCCATAAGATTTCAGACACATTTGAACATTTTTTGGTGTGTATGCTGTGGACTGTCACGCCTTCCAAGATGACAACCGCCCTGTTCACAGGGCTGCACACATACCTTCCTGGTTTACTGAACATTCAGGCACACTATTGCACCTCAAATGGGTCAAATGGCACTGAGCACTATGAGACTCAACATCTCAGGTCATCAGTTCCCTAGACTTAGAACTACTTAACCTAAGGACATCACACACATCCATGCCCGAGGCAGGATTCGAACCTGCCACCGTAGCAGCAGCGCGGTTCCGGACTGGAGCGCCTGGAACCGCTCGGCCACCGCGGCCGGCTATTGCACCTCGAATGGTCCACCAAACCACTATACCGTAATCCTGTACTATACGTCTGTGGTTTTTGGGGAAAGCCGATGAAACGTAGTAATCAACACCCCAGCAGTTCTGTAGCTCTACAGGGTCTAACCATAAACGAGTGGCTGCAGCTCGATGTGGTACACTTGAAGGATTCTCCTCTAACCAGTTGAGGCCATTATTTAGGTTAGAAGCGGCGTTACACGGATTTAGCGTCATGTCTTCTAGAGGCAACAGTTTTTTTATCCAGTTTGCTTAAAAATACAGGGTTGGTGCGGTTGTCGTGGAACGCGCTATTTTCAATGTGTGGGCTGTGTGGACTTTCATGGGGCGCTGTACGAGTAGTTCAACTCCAGGGAGCACCTCGAGTGATGGTGTTGCTGCTGACTCAGTGCCCCTTAATTTAGAGAATATACATTGACCTAAGTGTGTACACCTGACACTGATTCTTAATCAGTGGTCATCGCGATTAAACGATAGTTGTGTACACTGTAAGACAAGAAAAAGAACTACCCAACACGAAGAATTATTCCTGTAGGACGGAAATCGGTGGAGTCGATGTACGTGTAAAGACAAACAAATGATAACCATTTCAGAAAAAAACTGGATGAGTAATTCAATAGATAAAACTTCACAGACTGAGCAAGTCAATAACGCGCTGGTCCATCTTCTGGTATGATTTTTTTTTTTTTTTTAGTAATTTAATTGAAAGATTTGTTGCTTTGGTAAAAATAAAATTGGTTCTTTTTGTCGTGACAGAATAAATTACTATTAATCACACCAGATTTGTCGGAGAACAGCAGCAACACGTGTAATTGATCCAGCTTCAAGAAATTCTATTACCTTTTAGCGGAAAATTCGTGCGGTACTCTCCGACGTTAGAAAAGTCGTGGTGTTCCGTTCGGAGCAGGAGGCGGCTGTCTTTTCTCATTCGCGATATCGAAAATTACTAAAAAAAATGAACAGAAATTTTTTTTTCGGAGGAAGATCGCGCGGAGAAAACAGACGGAAGTTACATGAAAGAAACCTAAGGGACCAACTAATTGGATTTGTACGAACATATAAACGGAACTGAAAGAACTTGGAATAAATACTATAACGATGTCGTCACGACAGCCTCCTGTTCCGACAGAACACACGCTGGATCATAAGCTGCATAAATCTTTTAAACAGAAAAGATTATCACAAGTATAATTAATGAAAATAAGGTTGAGAGATTTTCTTTGAAATTAAATAAACTTCAAGACTTCAAGTATTATATTACGAAACGGAAACTTACATTAACATGGCCACCCAATGTGACGGTGGAGGCAATTTTCGTGATACACATTCTCGCTTGTTTGTGGCTACATATATTTTTAATCACTTAAACTCTTAAATTTACAATAAAATGATTATATCAGTATGGAGCACAATACTTTTGCGTCCGACTCGCAACACATTCACAGAAGAACAGCTAGAGAGCGGCGCGGCTCCCTGCAGAAGTAAAAATTGGCAATTGTTATTTTGAAACATAGGTGCATCGTTTTTTTTTTTTTTACTGATCGATAGCAGCGTATAACAGTTTATAGCTATCGTGATATTCTGCGCTTTTCAGGAGCGCGGCAAAGATATCTGGTTACAACATTCATTGGTATATGTTAAAAGTTCGCACATACTGACGCGAATACAGAAAAAAAAACTTTTACATGTTAAAAATCGCAGTGATAAAGGCTGTAATGTCACAATGCCTCCCATGTGAGGCATGATGATTCCGGAAGGATCATCAGGACTCACATGTAGTTTCAAGACATTACTGTGTTTTATCATCTGTTTACTTTCGTTCTAACATACAATTGGAATGAGTTTGTCATCTAGTTATTTTATGCTTCCAGTACAGTTATGAAAACAAATAGTCTTTCAGTGTCTTTTGTGCACTTTGGCACTTCTCTCATTTCTTTGTAAGGTGTCCTTGCACTGTTATCTTAATTGCTGTTACTGTGAAACAAGATATGACAAAAAAACAATCTTAAGTCTAACACACACAAAGATAAATGAATAATACTCTATATAGAAAACAAAACATGTCAGTAGACATACATACACAGATACATTGAAATAATTACTTAAACAGTCCTCTAAAATTGTCTGTGACCTGTTTGGTCTCGTAATGTTTTTTTATCCGTTTCATTAGATTCTTTTAGAATGACGTTGTTAATCAGGACGTTTCACTTGACACTACACTGTACACTTTTATTTGTCACGCACTCACTTAACCGGAGTCTGCAACGTCTATTCTCGTTCGGTGAGCGTCGTCGTCCGAGAGGTCACTACCCTGGGTAGCGTCTTTTTTGTGTTCGCTCGTGTTGCCTCTCTAGTGTCTCGCATCAAGCGTCATGTCGTTTACATGCAAATAAACAGAAAGAAACCTGTGTTAGGTTCGTGCTATAATGTAGACTTACAGGTAAAGGTTTTATAGGATTCTGGACAGGATTGATAACCTTCCCTTCCAGTTAACGTTTCAGTGCTCAGTAATGCCTTGTCTTTATTTAACTATCTATCGCAAAATATCCGACGTGACTGATTAAATGGAAATTAATTTGAAGCTAAGACTTCTCTTTTTACAGAATAAATAAAGTTCATAATTAAGTTTCACTGTGATAGCTTTAGCAATGTCTCTTGCGTAGTTGTGAGACGGAAAACATTCTAAGGTCAATGACACGCCTCCACAGCGCGCGCGTCGGTTGTGTTTCAAATGTTAATTGTTGAGTCCAACTGCAAGCAGCTCCGCGCTGTTGCAGGTTACTAGTCCAGTGCAACACGCGCTCGTGTATGCTCGTATGAAGTTTAACGTGTGTCACTCGCGCTCTGCTAAAATGAGAACACGCGGAAAACACACGTCTAGTGTCCTTTCTCCATCGTCGATCGGCGTATCGAAAACTTGGGTAGAAAATACCACCGTCTGTTTCGAGGATCTCACACGACAGTCCCTGCGACCTGCCATGCTGCTTACACACAGGTAAGTGAAGCCAACGTTTTACATATAGTTTGCAAAATGCTTTGCTGTGATCGCTGTCACTACCTGCACTTGTGTCCTTCTCTGAATGGACATCAGTAATATTTTACTTAGTGAGCCTGATATGATTAGGACAATGAAGGCCTCTCTTACATCGGAGCATGGTTTCACACATACAATAACTTTTGCAAGTCTTAGTTTCCTAAGAAATAAATATTTCAATATGGCAAGTAGTATTAAAATGATTTGACTGCCTGAAGTTGCATTGTAGTAACTAATACTGTATATGAACCAATAAAGTTAATACTTGTATGACTGCACCTGCTGCCATTAATAGTGACAACAGTAATAACAATAATAATAATAGTAATAATAATAACGACGACATTAATAATATTAATAATAATAATGGTAGTGACATATACAAAAAGAATTTATAGGTGTACAAGATAGATGTTTTCTGATATAGCGCGTTCTGGGGAAAGGGAACTAAGGAGACTGCACCAGTTAAGAATACTGGGAAAAGAGGAAAATCTAGATGGATCGAAGAATGTACAAGGGACCGAATGCGTACAGGGACAATGGAAATCATTATTGTTGATTTAGTAGATATGTCATTAATTGTCTTCTGAAGCTGGAGACGTCATTCAGTTCTCCAATATAATGTGGGAGGTTATTCCAGAGTCAGTTTCCTGCTACTGAGAATGACTTCCAGAAAGTGACTCAACGGTGGAATGAAACAGAAAGGATTTTGCTCTGATGGGAACGGGTGTCTCTGCTATGTTGTTCTGATGAGAGCGTTAGGTCGAGGAGAGATATAAGAGACGGTGGTCATTGGCAAGACAGCAGAGAATATAGAGGGTACGGAATCTCTTCTCTTGTCTGCACGCAGCCAGGATAGCTGTGCATATGATGGTCAAATATGATCAAAAAGTCGAACATCACAGATATAACGAACACAGACATTCGTAACCAGTTCCAGGCGCCGTGAGCTTTCCTGAAAAAGACCTTGTAGGATAACATCGCTGTAATCAATAACTGGAAGTATAAGCTTTTTATATTTTTCTAGGTCATGGAGAGATGCTGATACCTTCTTGCACATTGCTTTTACATGCTCAGTCCAGTTTAATTATTCCTAGACTCTTTGCTGAATCAGAGAAATACATCTACGTCTACATATACGTGATTATTCTGATATTCACAATTAAGTGCCTGGAAGAGGGTTCAGTGAACCACCTTCAAGCTGTCTCTCTACCGAAAGGCGAGCGGAAAAACGAGCACTTAAATTTTTCTGTGCGAGCCCTGATTTTTCTTATTTTATCGTGATGATCAATTCTCCCTATGTAGGTGGGTGCCAACAGAATTTTTTCGCAATCGGAGGAGAAAGCTGAAATTTCATGAGAAGATCCCGTCGCAACGAAAAACGCCTTTGTTTTAATGATTGCTACTCCAGTTCACGTATCATGTCTGTGGAACTATCTCCCCTATTTCGGGATACTACAAAACGAGCCGCTCTTCTTTGAACTTTTTCAATATCATCCGTCAGTCCCACCTGATATGGATCCCACACCGCACATCAATACTCCAGAATAGGGCGGACAAGCGTGGTGCAAGCAGTCTCCTTACTAGACCTGTTGCACCTTCTAAGTGTTCTGCCAATGAATCGCAGTCTTTGGTTTGCTCTACCCACATTATCTATTTGATCGTTGCAATTTAGGTTACTTGTAATTGTAATCCCTAAGTATTTAGTTGAAAATACAGCCTTCAAATTTGTGTGAATTATCGGGTAATCGAAATTTAGCGGATTTCTTTTAGAACTCATGTGAATAAATTCACACTTTTCTTTATTCAGGGTCAATTGCCACTTTTCGCACCATACATATATCTTATCTAAATCATTTTGCAATTCGTTTTGATCATCTGATGACTTTACAAGACGATAAGTGACAGCATCATTTGCAAACAATCTAAGACGGCAACTCAGATTGTCTCGTATGTCGTTAATATAGATCAGGAACAATAAAGGGCCTATAACACTTCCTTGGGGAACGCCGGATATTACTTCTGTTTTACTCGATGACTTTCCGTCTATTACTACGAACTGTGACCTTTCTGACAGGAAATCACGAATCCAGTCGCACAACTGAGGCGATACTCCGTAGGCACGCAGTTTGGGTAGAAGACGGTTGTGAGGAACGGTGTCGAAAGCCTTCTGGAAATCTAAAAATATGGAAACAATTTGACATCACCTGTCGATAGCACTTATTACTTCATGAGTATAAAGAGCTAGCTGTGTTTCACAAGAACGATATTTTCTAAATCCGTGCTGACTATATGTAAATAAATCGTTTTCTTCGAGGTACTCCATAATGTTCGAATACAGTATATGTTCCAAAACCCTACCGCAAATCGACGTTAGTGATATAGGCCTGTAATTCAGCAGATTACTCCCCCTCCCCTTTTTGGGTATTGGTGTGATTTGAGCAATTTTCCAGTCTTTAGGTGCGGAACTTTCTGTGAGCGAGCGGTTGTATATATTTGATAAATATGGAGCTATTGCATCTGTATACTCTGAAAGGAACCTGGCTGGTATACCATCTGGACCGGAAGCCTTGCCTTTATTAAGTGATGTAAGCTCCTTTGCTACACCGAGGATATCTACTTCTATGTTTCTGATCTTCGCAGTTTTTGTTGATTCGAATTAGGGAATATTTACTTCGTGTTCTTTGGTGAAGGAGTTTCGGAAAACTGTGTTTAATAACTCTGCTTTGACGGCACTGTCATCAGTGACTTCACCGTTGTTATCGCGCAGTGAAGGTATTGATTGCGTCCTGCCACCGGTGTGCTTTATATATGACCAGAATCTCTTTGGGTTTTCTGACAGATTCCGAGAGTTTCGTTGTGGAAATTATTAAAAGCATCTCGCATTGAAGCACGCGCTATATTTAGAACTCCTGTAGAACTTTGCCAATCTTGGGGATTTTGCGTTCTTTTAAATTTGGCATGCTTTTATCGTTGCTTGTGCAACAGCGATCTGACCCGTTTTGTGTACCATGGGGTATCACTACCATCACTTTTTAATTTATATCGTATATATGTCTCAATAAGTACTTGTCCCAATTGGGGTTGAAATTGGTAGGGATTCCCGATATTTCGGGCTAATGAACCTTGAATAACCAACAAGTACCGCTTGAATTTTGGATGGGTTGACCTTTAACCCTACATGCTGTGCCCATTTTGTTAGTGCACATATGTCGGTACTGAGATTCTCGATTGTCGTCTTAAGATTTATTGGTCTTGCAATTAGATACAACTGGAGGCCATCAGCATACATATTTATTATTTTTTTTATTGATTTATTTATCCTGGTAAGATAAGGGCGATCAGGCCCTCTCTTACATCTAAGCAGGCATTCTACTTATTTTGCTTTCATATGTTTTAGTTGGCATGTTAAACTACATCTAGTACAAAAAGTGAAATAAACAATTACAATGCACACTTGGAAAAATACATACACATACAGTTTATATTCGTAGATGATAAGTACTGCTATAATTAGACATTATGATAGAGACAGATTTTAGATAGGAGTGCTAGTAGCAGGGTGTATGAGGGAGAATGATAGTGAAGGAAGGAGAAGAATAGGGACACGATGAAACACAGTTAAGGAAATATAAAGGAAAAGAAGATTGTGTGGCTAATGGAAATAGATAAATAACAGAAAGGATCAAGATAGGAGACACTAGCTTTCCTATTTGACAGAGGGGAGGATTGGCCTTGTACATTAATTCTGTGGAAAGCGTTATGAGGGTGATAGTAGGAAATGCTTCAACTTCTTAAAAGCAGCAGGGGATTGAATTTTGCGCAAGGAAAGGGGCAGTTTGTTCCAGAGGCGGAAAGCGGCAGCTGAGAAGGAGTTACCAAAAGTTTTTGTGTTGTGAGTGGGTACAGTTAGGATACCAAATAACTGTGACCTTGTGTTTCGATTATGATGGCTTGAAAGGTGTTTAATCTCTGGAGCAAGGTATTGGGGTGTTTGAGCATTGAGGACCGGTGACGTAAACTTAGAGTGTGGTAGTCACACAATTTGTCCGGCCGCAGCCACGCTAACTAGAAGTATGAAGCATTGACATGATCATATTGACGAATGTTGCAGGTGTAAAGCATACAGGCATTCATGATTAGTTCTAACCGTCTTTTGTTTTCACTACTCTTGCCTTGTTGAATTACAATAGTGGAGATTCGGTAGAACGAGTGCTTGCACGAGCTGGTGTTTCACGTCCTGTGGAAATACGTTCCGGAACTTTTTGAGAGCATAGAGACAAGCGGACGTCTTCCGGCATACTGCGACTGTATTCTCTGCCCAGTTGAGATGCTCATCCAAGGTTACATCCAAGTGCTTAACTGTTTTCTGATATGGTATTGGAATACCGTCAAGCAGAATAGGAGGCAGCCGTTAGCAGAAATCAGAACTCATTAATTTTTTATGAGCTGTTAAGATTACTTGTGTCTTTTTTGCATTTAGTTTAAGTCACGGTTTTTTCGCCCATGTCACCACTGAAGACAGATCATCATTCATCTGGGCGATTGCAGTGTTAATATCTTCAGGTCTGACGCTTAGGTAAAGCTGGAGGTCGTCGGCGTAGAAATGATATTTACAGGAGGACAGTACCGACGAAATATCATTGACATATAAGCTATCTGAAGTAGGGAAAAACTGACGACACATCATTTACGTACAATGAAAAGAGTTTGGGACCTAATACCGAACCCTGATGCCACCTGCTTCCATTGTGACTTACGACACATTGCTGACGCGACGTCAGGTACGGGCGAAACCATTTCACTGCACTCGCCGAAAAGCTTAGGCTGCTAAATTTGGCAAGTAAAATGTCGAAACAGACAGTGTCAAAGGCTTTGCTGAAGTCTAAGAAGCATATGATAGTTACCTCCTGTGCATCCATAGCAAGCGTCAGGGTATCTGTTACCTTCATCGAGGTAGATGCCGTCATGCGACGTTTGTAGAAACCTGATTGGTACTCATCTACTAGTTTGTTTGTAATTAGGTAGTTCGTTAGCTGCTCTTGGGTAAGATATTCTAGGCCTTTGGGCAGTGCAAGAATAATGCAAATAGGTCGTTAATCGTAAGGTGCTATGGCGACGTGCCTTTTAGGTAGTGGCTTAACTAGTCCCTGTGTCCAGGCCTCGGGGAAAACACATGTGGGTAAGGTGTGGCTGAAGACATCTCCTGTAGCGGACCGCAGTGGGTCCATAATGTGCTCCATCATTTGGACAGTGATGCTATCATGCCATGTAACATTCTTTAGATGGAATTTTTTTGTGGCACAGTCGTTTACCCCCACGAAGTAATCAACGAGTCTAGGTTTCGTTTGTGGCTCAATTGTGGTTGTAAGCGATGTGAAGTAGCAATCCAATTCTTTGGACGGGACAGTGGCATCAGCTGCAGCTTTCACTTTGCCTAGACCAAGACCACGCAGGTTTTTCCATGGGGCAGCTGGTCTATTTCAGTTGTCGGTTAATGTATGGGCATGCGCGAAGTTTGCATTTCTCACAGCTTCACTCATTGTGTCCCGCTTCTGTCTGTAAGTAATATGATTTTCAGGCATGGGGCGTGGTTTGTATGCCCGATGTGCAGCGTATCTGAGATTCATGAGCTGTTTTAGTTCTTCATTTTGTCAAGGCGCAGGTTTACTTCTTATTTTTTCGGTCAGTAAGGGAGAATATCTGTCATATAGTTGAGTACGTTCGGAACTAAATCCATAAAGTCTTTCGTTTATGTCAGAGCAGGAAATAACAGACGTCACGCAAATTATTTCTTGCGCCTCAGATGCAAGCTCAAATAAATTAATGCGTTTGAAGTCTCGGTATGTAGCCAGTTGTGGTTTCTTTCTGGGACTTTATAACGAGTACGTCATGAAAATTATGCCAATGGTGAACATGGGTCTGTAATTAAGCGGATTACTTGCATTTCCTCTCTTGAATGTTGGTGTAACCTGGGCTACTTTCCAGTCTTTAGGACGGATCTTTCGTCGAGCGAGTGGTTGTATACGATCGCTAGGTGTGGCGCTAATACCCACTATAAACTGACATTGGTCTGAGTGCTGCACTGCGGGCGGCATACAGCGCAGGACGCTGAAACATTGTAGGTATGCTTAATAGCGGCTGCACCTGCGGAATGTTCTGAAAAAATAATAGATCCACTTTCTGCCACCAGGTGAAAATATGGCGTTGTAAGCAGCCAGAATGTGAAATGTTACTGTTTTGACGTCAGTATGCTGTTTGTCGCTTGCTGACGCATGTTAATTTCTTTTGTGAAGTGACAGTTGGTTTAAAGGGTTCAGAAGGTTGAACTTTCCCGTATGAAAAGAAATGGTTACCCAGAAGAAAGACCGTTCACTGCTGGTGAAATTGTTTTATCAGGACGGAGTAATAGCAACACTGAATTGCGGGAATCTCGCCGACAGAAACAGCTGCGAAAAGGCTCGAGGTCAATAAATAGGCTAAGGAATATGATCAAGAAATTTGAATAAACAGGTGAATTAGGTGATTCAGCAGGGACGGAGATACCGCTCGTTCTCATGGAAGCTGTTGATGAAGCTGCAGCAACTATAGCCGACCGTGCAGCACATGTCTCAGATTCTGCAGCCAGTGCTTGAGCTTTGTCACAGGAATTGTATCTCTCCTGGTCAACAGTAAAAAAAAATTCTGCAGGGCATTTTCAATGGTATCGCTACAAGATTAAGAATGTGCATCTATTGATGCATCAAGATATGCTAAATTCCGTGACTTAGCCCTTCGTTTTCTGGCGCACATAGAAATGGGTGACATGTGGCCGAGGAATATTCTTTGGACGGACAAGGCACATTTTACTCTGCGCAGTGCCGTGAATGCACAGAACTGTCGCGTATGGCGTTTTGCTCCACCACGTCTTGTACAGGAGCATCCACTGCACTCAGCTTAAGAGACAGTGTTATGTGGTTTCAGAAGCTCCTTAATTCTCTGTACGTTTTTCTTCAAGGAGATGACACCTCGCACCTTGTGCGCCTGTTAGATGGACATCTGCACGTTACAAGAACCTCCTTGTGCCGCAAGTGATTTCAACTTCACAAAAACGTAACTGCATCTACACCACTATTTTCATGCAAGATGGGGCGACACCACATGTCGCTTATCAGGTAAAAGATTCGCTTCGAGAAACCTTCAGTAACGACCGCTTCATCTCTAGAGAATTTCAACATGTGTGGCCTTTCATATCCCTCGACTTAAATCCACGTGACTTCTGGTTGTGGGGATATCTGAAAGGTTGCATCTGTCAGAGATGTATTCTGACTCTTCGTTATCTGAAGGATATCATACAATGACATATCGCTCTTGTTGTTGTTGTTGTTGTTGTCGTCAGTCCTGAGACTGGTTTGATGCAGCTCTCCACGCTACTCTATCCTGTGCAAGCTTCTTCATCTCCCAGTACCTATTGCAACCTACATCCTTCTGAATCTGCTTGGTGTACTCATCTCTTGGTCTAACTCTACGATTTTTATCCTCCACGCTGCCCTCCAATACTAAATTGGTGATCCCTTGATGCCTCAGAACATGTCCTACCAACCGATCCCTTCTTCTAGTCAAGCTGTGCCACACACTTCTCCCCAATCCTATTCAACACCTCCTCATTAGTTATGTGATCTACCCATCTAATCTTCAGCATTCTTCTGTAGCACCACATTTCGAAAGCTTCTATTCCCTTCTTATCTAAACTACACTCCTGGAAATTGAAATAAGAACACCGTCAATTCATTGTCCCAGGAAGGGGAAACATTATTGACACATTCCTGGGGTCAGATACATCACATGATCACACTGACAGAACCACAGGCACATAGACACAAACAACAGAGCATGCACAATGTCGGCACTAGTACAGTGTATATCCACGTTTCGCAGCAATGCAGGCTGCTATTCTCCCATGGAGACGATCGTAGAGATGCTGGATGTAGTCCTGTGGAACGGCTTGCCATGCCATTTCCACCTGGCGCCTCAGTTGGACCAGCGTTCGTGCTGGACGTGCAGACCGCGTGAGACGACGCTTCATCCAGTCCCAAACATACTCAATGGGGGACAGATCCGGAGATCTTGCTGGCCAGGGTAGTTGACTTACACCTTCTAGAGCACGTTGAGTGGCACGTGATACATGCGGACGTGCATTGTCCTGTTGGAACAGCAAGTTCCCTTGCCGGTCTAGGAATGGTAGAACGATGGGTTCGATGACGGTTTGGATGTACCGTGCACTATTCAGTGTCCCCTCGACGATCACCAGTGGTGTACGGCCAGTGTAGGAGATCGCTCCCCACACCATGATGCCGGGTGTTGGCCCTGTGTGCCTCGGTCGTATGCAGTCCTGATTGTGGCGCTCACCTGCACGGCGCCAAACACGCATACGACCATCATTGGCACCAAGGCAGAAGCGACTCTCATCGCTGAAGACGACACGTCTCCATTCGTCCCTCCATTCACGCCTGTCGCGACACCACTGGAGGCGGGCTGCACGATGTTGGGGCGTGAGCGGAAGACGGCCTAACGGTGTGCGGGACCGTAGCCCAGCTTCATGGAGACGGTTGCGAATGGTCCTCGCCGATACCCCAGGAGCAACAGTGTCCCTAATTTGCTGGGAAGTGGCGGTGCGGTCCCCTACGGCACTGCGTAGGATCCTACGGTCTTGGCGTGCATCCGTGCGTCGCTGCGGTCCGGTCCCAGGTCGACGGGCACGTGCACCTTCCGCCGACCACTGGCGACAACATCGATGTACTGTGGAGACCTCACGCCCCACATGTTGAGCAATTCGGCGGTACGTCCACCGGCCTCCCGCATGCCCACTATACGCCCTCGCTCAAAGTCCGTCAACTGCACATACGGTTCACGTCGACGCTGTCGCGGCATGCTACCAGTGTTAAAGACTGCGATGGAGCTCCGTATGCCACGGCAAACTGGCTGACACTGACGGCGGCGGTGCACAAATGCTGCGCAGCTAGCGCCATTCGACGGCCAACACCGCGGTTCCTGGTGTGTCCGCTGTGCCGTGCGTGTGATCATTGCTTGTACAGCCCTCTCGCAGTGTCCGGAGCAAGTATGGTGGGTCTGACACACCGGTGTCAATGTGTTCTTTTTTCCATTTCCAGGAGTGTATTTATCGTCCATGTGTCACTTCCATACATGACTACACTCCATACAAATACTTTCAGAAACGACTTCCTGACACTTAAATCTATACTCGATGTTAACAAATTTCTCTTCTTCAGAAACGATTTCCTTGCCATTGCCAGTCTACATTTTACATCTTCTCTACTTCGACCATCATCAGTTATTTTGCTCCCCAAATAGCAAAACTCCTTTACTACTTCAAGCGTCTCATTTCCTAATCTAATTCCCTCAGCATCACCCGACTTAATTGGACTACATTCCATTATCCTCGTTTTGCTTTTGTTAATGTTCATCTTATATCCTCCTTTCAAGACACTGTCCATTCCGTTCAACTGCTTTTCCAAGTCCTTTGCTGTCTCTGACAGAATTACAATGTCATCGGCGAACCTCAAAGTTTTTATTTCTTCTCCATGGATTTTAATACCTACTCAGAATTTTTCTTTTGTTTCCTTTACTGCTTGCTCAATATACAGGGGAGAGGCTACAACCCTGTCTCACTCCCTTCCCAACCACTGCTTCCCTTTCATGCCCCTCGACTGTTATAACTGCCATCTGGTTTCTGTACAAGTTGTAAATAGCCTTTCGCTCCCTGTATTTTACCCCTGCCACCTTTAGAATTTGAAAGAGAGTATTCCAGTCAACGTTGTCAAAAGCTTTCTCTAAGTCTACAAATGCTAGGAACGTAGGTTTGCCTTTCCTTAATCTTTCTTCTAAGATAAGTCGTAAGGTTAGTATTGCCTCACGTGTTCCAATATTTCTACGGAATCCAAACTGATGTTCTCCGAGGTAAGCTTCTACCAGTTTTTCCATTCGTCTGTAAAGAATTCGCGTTAGTATTTTGCAGCTGTGACTTATTAAACTGATAGTTCGGTAATTTTCACATCTGTCAACACCTGCTTTCTTTGGGATTGGAATTATTATATTCTTCTTGAAGTCTGAGGGTATTTCGCCTGTTTCATACATCTTGCTCACCAGATGGTAGAGTTTTGTCAGGACTGGCTCTCCCAAGGCCATCAGTAGTTCTAATGGAATGTTGTCTACTCCTGGGGCCTTGTTTCAACTCAGGTCTTTCAGTGCTCTGTCAAACTCTTCACGCAGTATCGTATCTCCCATTTCATCTTCATCTACATCCTCTACCATTTCCATAATATTGTCCTCAAGTACATCGCCCTTGTATAGACCCTCTATATACTCCTTCCTCCTTTCTGCTTTCCCTTCTTTGCTTAGAACTGGGTTTCCATCTGAGCTCCTGATATTCATAAAAGTGGTTCTCTTTTCTCCAAATGTCTCTTTAATTTTCCTGT
Source organism: Schistocerca serialis cubense (assembly GCF_023864345.2). Lineage (NCBI taxonomy): Eukaryota > Metazoa > Arthropoda > Insecta > Orthoptera > Acrididae > Schistocerca > Schistocerca serialis. The sequence goes on along the minus strand of NC_064638.1, from coordinate 868,576,465 downwards.
AGGCAGTATCTATCTTACCCCTAGTGAGATAAGCCTCTACATCCCTACATTTGTCCTCTAGCCATCCCTGCTCAGCCATTTTGCACTTCCTGTCGATCTCATTTTTGAGACGTCTGTATTCCTTTCTGCCTGCTTCATTTACTGCATTTTTATATTTTCTCCTTTCGTCAATTAAGGCCAATATTTCTTCTGCTACCCAAGGATTTCTACTAGCCCTCGTCTTTTTACCTACTTGATCCTCTGCTGCCTTCACTACTTCATCCCTCAAAGCTACACATTCTTCTTCTACTGTACTTCTTTCTCTCATTCCTGTCAATTGTTCCCTTATGCTGTCCCTGAAACTCTGTACAACCTCTGGTTTAGTCAGTTTATCCAGGTCACATCTCCTTAAATTCCCACCTTTTTGCAGTTTCTTCAGTTTTAATCTACAGTTCATAATCAATAGATTGTGGTCAGAGTGCACATCTGCCCCTGGAAATGTCTTACAATTTAAAACCTGGTTCGTAAATCTCTGTCTTACCATTATATAATCTATCTGATACCTTCTAGTATCTCCAGGATTCTTCCATGTATACAACCTTCTTTCATGATTCTTGAACGAAGTGTTAGCTATGATTAAGTTATGCTCTGTGTAAAACACTACCAGGCGGCTTCCTTTTTCATTTGTTAGCCCCAATCCATATTCACCTACTACGTTTCCTTCTCTCCCTGTTCCTACTCTCGAATTCCAGTCACCCATGACTATTACATTTTCGTCTCCCTTCACTACCTGAATAATTTCTTTTATCTCATCATACATTTCTTCAATTTCTTCATCATCTGCAGATCTAGTTGGCATATAAACTTGTACTACTGTAGTAGGCGTGGGCTTCGTGTCTATCGCTCTTATTACACCGAATATCCTGCGGGCAACTGTCTATCATGCCGCGTTACTGATGCAGCATGTTGCTGAGTCGGCAGACCATATCGAATACATGTAACATGTCGCCATATGCTAATAAAGGTGGCAGAACCACCGTTATTATGTATTTTATCGTTTCTCTCCTTTCCCTGCACCCTCAACACATTCTGACTGCCGACAGAGCCAAACTTTGATTTGATGGCAGAAAGTGAAACTATTATTTTTCAGCGTATACCACGAGCACATCGATTAACGAACATATCTACGATGTTTCAGCTTTCAGTGACGTATACAGCCTGTACTGCAACACTCGGAACACCATCAATTTAATTGTAACTAGCCCGTATATCGACATACTCTGAAAGAAATCTAACTGGTATACAGTCTGTATCGGAAGACTTGCTTTTATTGAATGACTGAAGTTGCTTCGCTACACCAAAGGTATCTGCTAGTAAGTTTTTCGTGTTGGCAATTGACATTGATTCTAATTCGGGAGTATTTGCTTCGCCTTCTCTGGTGAAGCAATTTCTGAAAACTGAGCTTTAGTGGCTCTTTCATCGATAACTTTGCCGTTGTCATCGCACAGTGATTGTGTCTTGCTGCTGGTATACATTACATGCGATCGGAATGTCTTTGGGTTTTCTATAAGATCTCGAGGCACGCTTTCATTTTCATTATTAAAAACATGTCGCACTGAAGTCCAAGCTAAATTTCCACCTTCTGTAAAACGGCGCATATCTTAGAGATTTTGCGTACTTTTAAATTTGGCATGTCTTTATCCTTGGCTCTGCAATAGCATTCTGATCTGTTTTGTGTACCATGGGGGGTCAGTTCCGCCTCTTACTAATTTCCTTGCGATGAATCTCTTAAGTGCCATTGATATGAATTCAAGTCACATCTGGTCAACGCTTACATAGTTAGTTTGGAAGGACTGGAGACTGTCTGTTTAAGAAAGTATCAGGGGAATTTTTACCCGTTTTCTTAAATAGATATATTTGACATCTATTTTTGGTGGATTAGGATATTTCGGTATTCAGTCCCGTTACAGCGGCCTCGTGGTGACTAATCCCTCTATCATCTTTGATGCTCCCTATTTGCTAAGGATTATTTGTTGTTAAGAAGTCAAGTACGTATTAGCAACCATTTACACTTTGAGTGGACTCCTGAAGTTACTGCTCAAATTAATTTTCGCAGAAAACATTTATTAGAATTTCGGAAGATGTTTTATGCCCACCATCGACTTTAAACACGTATTTTCGACAACATATGGAGGGTAGATTGATTTCATCATCATCTATAATTATTTGAGTGGAGCACCTATTTGAAATGAGATTCAAGGTTTTTTTTTTTCAGCTATACAATTTGAGTCGAGGAGGAGGGGAGGAATTGGGAAAATTTATTTTTGCGGTGAATGACGATATAGTTTTGAGAGTTTGTGATAAATGGCTTTGGGTACATTTGCTGCTAGTCGATATCCGTTAGACCTTGTGAAGCTCAACTGGACCATTTGACGGGATTGGATACCCCGTCGATTTGCGTAGATCACGCATGCGACAACAGAATCACCAAACTAGTCCAGTAAAGGCACGTCCCGCTCCATTATCAACTTACTGACCGTTTAAGAACATGTTTAGCCTTTTGTGGAAAGCTACTGCAGTGGAATCGCTATTTGTCAGCTCCAAGTCCTCCTAGCGAAACCTGATCTTAGCGGAAATGAGCCAGGATTACCCCATATGTTTACATGTATAAATTCACAAGTTGCAAGTACTTCTAAAAATCACTTCCTATATGTAGAAACAAGAAGAGGATTAAATGATTCAGTGAAGATACAAGAGAATGTATTAAAAATATCACTCCGCGGATCTTTAAGAAGCCACAAGTAGCACCAACATCCTTCCTGAAATTAATAGAATTACAAAAATTGTAAAAAAGAGAAGACCGTGTAGTGTTGATGAAATTTCTAACAGAATTTTGAAAAGCTGTTCCAACTTAATATGTTATGTCCTCAGTGATACATGCAATGCATCACTGGCGCAGGGAATTTTTACAGACAGGTTAAAATATGCAATTGTTCTACCTCTTCATAAGAAAGATGATAACTCAGACCTAAGTAGTTACCTTCCGTTTTCCTTACTGACATCGTTCCCAGAAGATTCGAAACTGTGTTGTACTCAAAAGCAGTCTCACACTTAAGCGGAAACAATTTACTTACCACATCATAGTTCGGATTCCAGAGGGTTTGCTCGACAGTGAATGCTATTTATACATTCACTCATCCAACAGAACAAACCGTAAACAATAAAATATCGTTAGTTGTTATTTTTTGTGTTCTTTCCAAGGCGTTTGATTGTATAGTTACTCTCTTAGAGAAACCCAAGTTTTATGAAATTGATGGCGTTACACACAGCTGGTTTGAAACTTAACTATTGAGCTGAATAATTCAAACAGTATCATAACGATAGAAAATTTTATTGACTGGCGAGAAATCACAAAGGGAGTACCACAGGATTCAATTTTTGATACTTTTCTATTCCTTACACATGTAAATGACCTTCCACTTGCCGGCCGCGGTGGTCTAGCGATTCTAGGCGCTCAGTCCGGAACCGCGCGACTGCTACGGTCGCAGGTTCGAATCCTGCCTCGGGCATGGATGTGTGTAATGTCCTTAGGTTAGTTAGGTTTAAGTAGTTCTAAGTTCTAGGGGACTTATGACCACAGATGTTAAGTCCCATAGCGCTCAGAGCCATTTGAACCATTTGAACCTCCCACTTAAAATTCAGCTAGCGGAATTGGTACTTTTTGCAGACGGTACTAATGTATTATAGAGAAAGCGACATAAGAGATGGTAAACGGTATTTTGCAAAGAATCGTACAGTGTTCTCAGAAAATGAACTCTCCCACAATTTTGAAAAAAAAACCACATTATATTTAGTTCTGTACAACAAATAGAGTGTACCAACAACTGATGTACTACATGAGCAGGGGTCAGTAAACAGCATAGGGTGTACATATTGATGTGTGAATTGGAACAAGCGTATTAATGAATTTCTCAAGCAGTTAAGTTCAGCTACGTTTGCTCTTGATACAATTGCTAATCTTGAAAGCAAACGTATCAACCTCCTGACATATTTAGCGTATTCCCACACAGTAATGCCTTACGGAAGAATTTCCTGGGGTAATTCATCATTAGAAAGAAAGTATTAATTGCACAAAAGCGAACACTAAGAACGATATGTGATGTTCACCTATAGATGCCACATAGGTATCTCTTCAAGGAGCTAGGCATCTTATCGGCGCCCTTCAAATACATATATTCGCTAATGGAATTAGTCATAAATAATCCAGCACAATTTGAGAAGAACACTGATGTCCATACTTACAACACTAGAGGGAAAAATAACCATTATTACCCACTCCTGTGGTGCACAGGTGCACTGCAGCGAACAGCTGTTAATGGTCGATTCTTTGGCGTTTGCAGTGAGTCCTGAGGTCACAAAGACATACAGGGCAGAGCACCAGTAGTCGATGTCCATTGAAGTGGACTGTGTACATTTGCTGTCTCAGGACTGATTGAAAACGCAAAACGAGCGACATTGACAGCAGTCCACTGCAGTGCACATGTGCACACAGGGTTAAAATGTCAGTGGCTCATAAGGAATTTCAACACGCAGCAACAGAAACTTTTGATCATGTGCCTAATAACATAAAATGTCCGACTGGTAGTAAAGCAAGTTTTAAATCTAACTTAAAATAATTTATTCTGGAGAATTTCTTCTGTTCCAGTGACGAATTTCTATTTAGAAACTGGTAGCTAATAATAATATTAAATAAAATTAAAAAGGACTCGTTTTTAAGTGTAGTTGTATGAGTAGGACTAAGAAAATAAAGTGTTCGTTAATGTTAAGACTAATCGCTAATACATATTATGTAAACCGACTCGTTACACATCATTTCGATAAAAGATTCGTTCAAATGACTATGAAACATGTAACTAACTGTCTAACTAACTGTGTGGTTCCGGCGGAAGCGCGGCCACATGTGCTGGCGTCATATATCCGTTGAGATTGCAAGCGGCTATCGGCTAGCTGATATCGTGTCTGCGCTGACCGCCGCTTCCCTCTTTGCGAGTCTAACTTTAGGCGTGAAGTGATATTTAATATCCTAGTTCTGTATCTTGGCTTTTTGGGCCTACTTGTCCAATTTACTGCACAGCCCTAGTAATATCAGCATTATACAGGATGTCCAGAAAAGGACTCCCTGATTTCAAAATTAAATATTTCGAAAACAAAGATCGATAGACGAATGCAGTAAACGGTATGTTTATTGTGAAAGCTGTAAGAAGTTTATACAGCAGTTTGAAATAATAGTTACAAAAGCTGCTAACAGATGGCGCTGTACGCTGTACAGCTCATATCAGCGTACATAAGTGAACTAATCGTATGAAAACAATCTTTGCAAAAAATCACATCACAATGTTTTCAAAATGTTCACCATTGGCACTACAGAGGTGGCGCAAACGAAGAATGAAAGTCGCCATCACATTTAGTAGTGTCTCAACCGAAATTGATTCACATGCCACAGATATCGCCGATTCAAGCTCGTCCAGCGTGGTAGGATGCTTCGGGTAGACCATGTCTTTCACTGTGCCCCACAAAAAAAAGTCAGAAGGAGTCAAATCCGACGAATATGGAGGCCAATCCATGCCTGCACCAATAAATTTGGGATATTTCAAAGCAATCACTCGATTCCCGAAGTATTCCTCAGGAAAGCGAAACACTTGTTCGGTCCGATGTGGTCGGGCTCCATCTTGCATAAACCATTCAGTACCTGGTCGAGCCTCTAACGCTTGCTGTGTGGCGACAAATTGTTCCAAAATTGCAACGTAACGTGCACCAGTGACCGTTTCTCGATTGAAAAAAGGGCCAATAATGCCTCTGCTGCATATTGCAGCCCACACAGTAACTTTAGGAGAATACAGGGGTTTAGCTTCACACCATCACACCAATATGGCTTTTCGGAACACCAAAATCGCCAGTTGTGCTTATTCACATATCCATTCAGGTGGAAGTGTGCTTCATCTGTAAACCAGATGCAGCCAACATAAAATCCTTCACTATCAATCATTGTGAGCATCTGATTAGCAAAGGCAACCCTTTGTTGCACAGCTCGTACGGGTATGGCCTGGTACGTTTGAATTTTAAATGGAAACATGTGTAGGCTCTTTCTCAGTATTTTCTGCGTGCTGAAACGCTTCAAACCAGTCTCAGATGCAATTCTACGGACGGATGACATTGGATTTCGATGAATAATTCCAGAAACTGTGGCGATATTTTCAGGCGTAACTGCGGTTTGCTTGCGGCCAACATGCCCCACTAGATCATCAGTTACGCTGCCTGTTCGTTGAAATTTTGCGAAGAGCGTACGAATGGTTTTCGCATCGGGTCCTTTTGGAACATTAAATCGTGCTTGAAAACTTCGCCTTGTTGCCGTAGGACTCTCTTCTAACCTGTGGTACTCTAGCACCAGAAAAACGCGTTGTTCAATGGAGTACATGGTTTTCATCTCTTCCTTCGGTACGCTAACCTCCTTTCACGTTTCAATAGTGGAACTGATCGCTCTGGGCTTCGGATCACTATTTATACTAGGCATTACGCATGGCGATTACAGCGCCATCTGTCAGCAGCTTTTGTAACTAATGATTTCAAACTGCTGTATAAATTTCTTACAGTTTTCACAATAAACATACCGTTTACTGCATTCCTCTATCGATCTTTGTTTTCGAGATATTTAATTTTGAAATCAGGGAGTCCTTTTCTGGACACCCTGTACATCGTCTCTTGATGTTCTACTGACTGCGTCCTCGTCACAGACATCTCTCGCTATATATTGTTACAAAATATACTTTCTACGAGTGATCTTTGAAGTTTGCTTGTCTAGAAGCAGCAGAATAATCGTCGCTACGACCTTTTCAGTACCGTGTTCGCTTCTCAGAAGAATGGGTCGGCAGACCTGTTCCGTATGGTGGGCTAGGTGTCCTGGGCAAAGGGATATTGAGTAAAGCTGCCATCCGTAATTTCGGCAGGGAAGCACAAAACTTGCGTCCCGCCACGCTGTCAAAATTCAGATTGTTTGTTGACAAGGCTATAAAGGCCTGTCAAGGTATATATATGATTGTGAAGCAGTCAAACTGCGTTGTTAGCTATATGACTTGGAAACGAGCACACACTACCCTACTTTCTGCTCTGATCGTATCGGAAGCGTCAGATTCATTTCCTACTACAGGTGTAATTCTACCTTGTCTGCGTGATCACAAGGTAGCAGAAGCAAAATGATAGTAGATTAAGGACAGAGAAAGGGACAGCACAACTCTACTGAAATAATATTCGACTACAAACTATATTTTAAATAGCTAAAATTTGAAAAAAAGGGAGGACTACTGTTACATCAATAATGAAATTCTTACAAGACAGAAAAAGCCACTGAAACCGGTAGCAAAAGTGCCGGAATGCAAAATAGTTTTACTAGATAGCGAGCAACGCTCACTTATTGAACTGTTAAGGGCACTTACAAAAGGCAGAAATAAAACGCATCATTGAGAGCGAGCGAAAGAGACTCAGTCTGATGATGGTACACATGGCAGTAGGAGGAAGCAGTTTACCTTAGCGGTGATGCCGCTGCGATTGCAATTATAAAGGGCGTTCAAAAAGTTTTGTACAAACTTCTCTAATTTTTTTTATTTTTTGCAGGAGGAGAATGAAATTCTTTGTGGACATACTTGGAACATTTAGCTATAAGTTGGTGTATAAAAGTATTTTCTTTTATTTATAGGTGAGGCATAATGGACCGTGAAGTAGATGTCATGTTGCGACAATGGTCGGTGACGGAGTTCCTCTTCAAGACCGGCGATGACTGTGCCACATCGATTCACAGAAAGTTGCTCACTGTTTATGGGGAGGGCACAGTGGATCGCAGCAGTATCCAGCGGTGGTTGCAGAGGTTTAAAAAAGGTGATTTCCCTCTACTGGACAATCCACGATGCGGTAGACCATCGATGGCAGCGAGTGGTGTGAATAAGGAGACCATTGATCAAATCATCCAAAATGACAGCTGTGTGACGACACGACAGCTTGCTGAAATGACTCGTTTGTCATTGGGTGGTGCGGTACCCACTGGTACAGTCACTATGGCACAGAAAAATCTGTGCACGTTGGATGCCTAGATTATTGACAAGAGAAATGAAAACGATGCGGAAGCATGTGTGCGTGGGTCTCATGAAAACCTTTACTGAAGTGTGGAAACGGTGTTTTGACGGTGTCATTCCCCAGGATGAAACATGGTTGTTTTTGTGTCTGAACCTGAGAGCAAAAGCAAATCCATGAAGTCGAGTCATTCAGGTTCTCCTCGGAAGAAGAAACCAAGACTTTCAGGAACAGCAGGCCGAAAGGTGATTGCCTCCTTCTTCTGGGATCAGTGCGGTGTCATTTTCATTTACTTTTTGGAACCTGGCTCCACAATTAACCGGGACCGTTACTGTTTGTCATAGGACAAGCTGCGACGTGCCATCAAGACCCACAGACCACAGCCTTAGGGTCAGCTCATCAGACTACACCATGACAATGCCAAACCGCATACAGCACTTATGATCCAGGAGAAAATCAGGAAAATTGGTTGGAAAATTGTTCCTCATTCTCCCTACAGTCCGGACTTGGCTCTGTCTGATTTTCACCTCTTTGGTCCTCTGAAGGCCCACATGAGCGGTAAAATGTTTGATAGTGACCGTATTTCCTGTGTCAATCGATGGTGTAAAAGTCAATCCCCAGAATTTTACCAAAGTGCATTTACATCATGGAAAGAACGTTGGGCCAGATGCGTCACAGCTTATGGAGGCTACATTGAGTAGGCTCAATCTATAGCTAAATGTTCCAAGTATGTTCACAAAAAATTTCATTCTGCAAAAAATAAAAATAAATTAGAGACGACTGTGCAAAACTTTTTGAACGCTCTTTGTACTAGATAACATCGTAATTTCAGACGGTCAGGTTGTCGCAACTAGCGGGCAACAAGGCCATGTAATGATTCTCTGGATAACTGGTAGTATTAGATTGACCTTCAGGTGCCTGTTGTATTTACTTATTTATTGCTTATTTGCCTGACCAGGAACAACACATACAAAAATATGACTTAATAATCGCAATGGTAAAAATAATTTGCATTATTATTAAATTAATAATTGGTAATAATAATAATAGTAATACTAATAATGATGTTAAAACAATGAAAGAATTACGAATGACAGTGATTAGTTATTACATAAGAAACTCAATAATAATAATTTGCATTATTAATAAAATGTAATAACTGGCGATAATAATAATAATAGTAAAATTAATAATAATAGTAAAATAATTGAGGAATTAAGAATGATATTGATTAGTTTAACACTTTTGAAGCCTCGTTTGGTGTTAGAAGAATTGGAAAGGGTAGTGAAAGAGGAGAAGATTAAAATGAAAGTGACAACAGTTGTTAGGAAAGAAGAGAATTTCAATAGAGAACTCTGTACACATGAGGAGGGAAAAGAGGTGGGCAAGGGAGGATTGACGAGAGTGAGCTGCAGAAGGTGTAGCTATTGTGGCAGAAAGTGGACCATTAGCCGTCAATTGAAATTTGAGAGGATTTTAATTTCTCTAATATTTTGAGAAAGGCTGTTTCAAAGTCGGGTTCCTGATGCAGAAAATAATTTAGAGAACATGGGAATGTAGTGTATTGATACAAAAAGGATTTTATTTTGTTGAGAAAGAATATTTGTGCTGTGTTGTTCAGATAGTAGGAAGGATTGCAATGATTAAGAAGACGATACAGCAAATTCAAAGTATGATAATCTCTATGCTTATCGGCACGTAGCCGTGATGATTGTTCATAGGCGAGAGTGATATGGTCGATATTGCGTACGCCACAAACGGATCGCACACAAGCATTCATCGCTAGTTCCAGACCATGTGAGCTCTCATACGAAAGCTCTTGGAGAACGAGATGACTATAAACAAGGATTGGGAGTAGTAGTTCGACAGGCAATACTTTTTATACTCCTGTGGTGAACGAAGCGATGCTGACACCTACTTGTAGACTGCAGATGTTTTTCTGTTCAATGTAAGTCATGGTCTGGGTCTCCACATTCTTGCAAAAGGAGAAGTTATTTCTGTGTTGCTTGGGATTAAAGGTGGAAGATATTCTCTGAACTGAGGAGTAATAAATCTTTTGTGAGCGACTAAGACTTCTTGCGTTTTAGATGAGTTAAGTTTCATACCTATTTGCTGTGCCCATTCTAATAAATTAAGTAAGTCAGCATTTATGTTCTGGATGGCTATACGCAGATTTACTGGGCTTTCACTTAGGTATAACTGTAGCCTGTCAGCTACAGTTAAATGATGTTTCCAATGGGAGATAATAGTCGACACATTATTAACATATAATGAGAAAAGTAATGGGCCCAATACTGATCCTTGTGGGTCCTCTGATACTACATTCTCCCACTGTGACCTCTTTGTTCCAATCATTATACAATGTTGGCGTTATGTAAGGTATCAGTTGAGCCATTGTAAACCACTTGAAGGGAAGTTTTGCTTTGTGGCTTTAGCAATTATAATATCAAAGACGACAGAGTCGAAAGCTTTGCTGAAATCCAAAAGGCACATAACAGTTGCCTCGGTTTTGTCCCTAGCCTGTTTCAGTTCGTCAGTCACTTTTATAAAAGCGGCCGTCGTGCTGCGATTTCTCCGGAAAACCGAATGGTATTCATGCAGAGGATTATTTGATGTAAACTAATTCGTAAGCTGATTGCGAACTATGTATTGTAAAACCTTAGATAATGCTGGTAGAATGCAAATACACTCCTGGAAATTGAAATAAGAACACCGTCAATTCATTGTCCCAGGAAGGGGAAACTTTATTGACACATTCCTGGGGTCAGATGCATCACATGATCACACTGACAGAACCACAGGCACATAGAGACAGGCAACAGAGCATGCACAATGTCGGCACTAGTACAGTGTATATCCACCTTTCGCAGCAATGCAGGCCGCTATTCTCCCATTGAGACGATCGTAGAGATGCTGGATGTAGTCCTGTGGAACGGCTTGCCATGCCATTTCCATCTGGCGCCTCAGTTGGACCAGCGTTCGTGCTGGACGTGCAGACCGCGTGAGACGACGCTTCATCCAGTCCCAAACATGCTCAATGGGGGACAGATCCGGAGATCTTGCTGGCCAGGGTAGTTGACTTACACCTTCTAGAGCACGTTGGGTGGCACGGGATACATGCGGACGTGCATTGTCCTGTTGGAACAGCAAGTTCCCTTGCCGGTCTAGGAATGGTAGAACGATGGGTTCGATGACGGTTTGGATGTACCGTGCACTATTCAGTGTCCCCTCGACGATCACCAGTGGTGTACGGCCAGTGTAGGAGATCGCTCCCCACACCATGATGCCGGGTGTTGGCCCTGTGTGCCTCGGTCGTATGCAGTCCTGATTGTGGCGCTCACCTGCACGGCGCCAAACACGCATACGACCATCATTGGCACCAAGGCAGAAGCGACTCTCATCGCTGAAGACGACACGTCTCCATTCGTCCCTCCATTCACGCCTGTCGCGACACCACTGGAGGCGGGCTGCACGATGTTGGGGCGTGAGCGGAAGACGGCCTAACGGTGTGCGGGACCGTAGCCCAGCTTCATGGAGACGGTTGCGAATGGTCCTCGCCGATACCCCAGGAGCAACAGTGTCCCTAATTTGCTGGGAAGTGGCGGTGCGGTCCCCTACGGCACTGCGTAGGATCCTACGGTCTTGGCGTGCATCAGTGCGTCGCTGCGGTCCGGTCCCAGGTCGACGGGCATGTGCACCTTCCGCCGACCACTGGCGACAACATCGATGTACTGTGGAGACCTCACGCCCCACGTGTTGAGCAATTCGGCAGTACGTCCACCCGGCCTCCCGCATGCCCACTATACGCCCTCGCTCAAAGTCCGTCAACTGCACATACGGTTCACGTCGACGCTGTCGCGGCATGCTACCAGTGTTAAAGACTGCGATGGAGCTCCGTATGCCACGGCAAACTGGCTGACACTGACGGCGGCGGTGCACAAATGCTGCGCAGCTAGCGCCATTCGACGGCCAACACCGCGGTTCCTGGTGTGTCCGCTGTGCCGTGCGTGTGATCATTGCTTGTACAGCCCTCTCGCAGTGTCCAGAGCAAGTATGGTGGGTCTGACATACCGGTGTCAATGTGTTCTTTTTTCCATTTCCAGGAGTGTAGATTTCCGCTTTAAGGGCGCTTTGTGTTTATAACCTGATATGAAAGATGGGGAGCACCTTATGAATTGTTAAATAGATACAGTATCGCCTGAGGATGATCTTCAATCGACTCTAAATCGGTCGTGATTTTGAATGAAAGTATTTCACAGTCAGTGCTGATCATTTCATTCAGAATCCAAATGGGCCTGTAGTCAGAAGATTCTTTGGCACATTCATTTTTGGGTAGAGATTTTATGCGTCTCTTCTTGTAGCCTATTGAGAGGATGCTTGAAGTCATAAAATGGTTAAAAATATTAGTTATTGTGGCCTGTTATCCTCATATGGCCCATGAACGGTGCGGCCATGTTGTTTGGACTAAATGTACCAGCCACGGAAACGCGTCTAGACTGTAGAAGAGCTCGGGTCAGAGTGAGGCACAGCTCTTGCTATGAGGTTCACACAACATCTTCGGTTTCGGAGAGAACGACTGACTGCGTGGAAGCCTCTGTTTTTCATCGGCCACCAAACAGCACTCATTTGTACATTTTGCACCGACCACTAAGTTAGGTCGGCGAGCACTGGCCTCCCATAATGAACAGGAACGCTTCTTTGACGCCCTTGATGCGAACTTGAACGAAGGCACGTTCAAACTAGACACCAAGGGCTCTGCTGCAACGGAAAACGCCGTCTTGGCTAAAATAAGGGCTCTTGAGTTTTTAGCAGCCACGAGCCGTAAAATTCACAGGCAACAATCCTATACCATGGGATCATCAAAGTCTATTTTGTATCTCTAGTCTGCCATCGCAATACACATAAAATCACAAAGAAACTTGTAGGCGATAACATTTCCACTCTTGGAGGGTGTGGCACCACAAGGTCTGATGTCTGGTTTATAATCAATACGTATTAATCAAGAATAAAACTGTGAAATTCCATTACCAAGATGCTGTATATGGAAGACATCTCATGTTGGACTCATATACATATTGTAAAAAGCACATTTTGTTTTTGTGATGATGAATGCATGTTGTCTTTGTAATAATCAAGACACAAAGAAAGAAAATATGTTATGTGGACATGTGTCCGGAAACGCTTACTTTCCATGTTAGAGCTCATTTTATTACTTCTCTCCAAATCACATTAATCATGGAATGGATACACACAGCAACAGGACGTACCAGCGTGACTTCAAACACTTTGTTACATGAAATGTTCAAAATGTCCTCCGTTAGCGAGGATACATGCATCCACCCTCCGTCGCATGGAATCCCTGATGCGCTGATGCAGCCCTGGAGAATGGCGTATTGTATCACAGCCGTCCACAATACGAGCACGAAGAGTCTCTACATTTGGTACCAGGGTTGCGTAGACAAGAGCTTTCAAATGCCCCCATAAATGAAAGTCAAGAGGGTTGAGGGCAGGAGAGCGTGGAGGCCATGGAATTGGTCCGCCTCTACCAATCCATCGGTCACCGAATCTGTTGTTGAGAAGCGTACGAACACTTCGAATGAAATGTGCAGGAGCTCCATCGTGCATGAACCACATGTTGTATCGTACTTGTAAAGGCACATGTTCTAGCAGCCCAGATAGAGTATCCCGTATGAAATCATGATAACGTGCTCCACTGAGCGTAGGTGGAAGAACATGGGGCCCAATCAAGACGTCACCAACAATGCCTGCCCATACGTTCACAGAAAATCTGTGTTGATGACGTGATTGCACAATTGCGTGCGGATTCTCGTCAGCCCACACATGTTGATTGTGAAAATTTACAATTTGATCACGTTAGAATGTAGCGTCATCCGTAAAGAGAACATTTGCATTGGAATGAGGATTGACACATTGTTGGATGAACCATTCGCAGAAGTGTACCCGTGGAGACCAATCAGCTGCTGATAGTACCTGCACACGCTGTACATGGTACGGAAACAACTGGTTCTCCTGTAGCACTCTCCATACAGTGACGTGGTCAACGTTACCTTGTACAGCAGCAACATCTCTGACGCTAACATTAGGGTTATCGTCAACTGCACGAAGAATTGCCTCGTCCATTGCAGGTGTCCACGTCGTTCTAGGTCTTCCCCAGTCGCGAGTCATAGGCTGGAATGTTCCGTGCTCCCTAAGACGCCGATCAATTGCTTCGAAGGTCTTCCTGTCGGGACACCTTCGTTCTGGAAATCTGTCTCGATACAAGCGTACTGCGCCACGGCTATTGCCCCGTGCTAATCCATACATCAAATGGGCATCTGCCAACTCCGCATTTGTAAACATTGCACTGATTGCAAAACCACGTTCGTGATGAACACTAACCTGTTGATGCTACGTACTGATGTGCTTGATGCTAGTACTGTAGAGCAATGAGTCGCATGTCAACACAAGCACCGAAGTCAACATTACCTTCCTTCAATTGGGCCAACTGGCGGTGAACCGAGGAAGTACAGTACATACTGACGAAACTAAAATGAGCTCTAACAAGGAAATTAAGCGTTTCCGGACACATGTCCACATAATGTCTTTTCTTTATTTGTGTCTGAGGAATGTTTCCTGAAAGTTTGGCCGTACCTTTTTGTAACACCCTGTATACAAGTTTCAAAAATGCGACTATTGACCAAAGAAAAGTTCTGCTCCAGGGAAAGATTTCTGAACTTTAGCTTTAGTCACAATCTTTATTTTATATACATCTTGCAAAGCAGATGGGAATCGTTGCCTGTGGCAATGTTTGTGTAGTACTGTGTGATCAGCATAAGTAGAAAGCATAAACCTGTTTTCAAAAGTGACTCGTGCACCAGAATTCAGCCTTTAGTTGGTAAGTAATTCCGTCACGTGCACCTAGTGACGAAAATACTTCCTGATGTGTTGCTGCATTCAGTGCTTACTTGTTTCGTTTCTCCTATTTTGCCAAGATTACACAACGGCCTCCGCAATGCTACAAACAGTAACTAAAAAGTATGTACCATCTGATGAGACGCTAGGCGACTTGAAACTGTTCTTGGTCAAATAGAAACAAAGCCGTCACAAAACGCTCATGGTTGCAGTTACTTCTGAAAACCTGTAAACTGATTAACGTGATGTTAGTGAGAAGAGGTGAATAATGTTCCAAATTTAGCTACAATTGCTTTCCGGATATTTGAGGAGCATGAGATGTCTTATGACATCCTGCAAGGGAAAGTGATGTGGGCGGAATGTCAGCTGCTGCAGGATATTTGTACACATGTAACTAAGCGCCAAAGAAAAGAGTTTACTGTAACTTGACGTTGATCTGTCCCCGTCGAGAGAAAACATTGGCAGGGCTTCTATAGTGTGACGCATGTCAAACAATCCTTCTCTTATGCCGTCCTTCTTTTTACTAACAAAGGAACCTCCCCATCGCACCCCCCTCAGATTTGGTTATAAGTTGGCACAGTGGATAGGCCTTGAAAAACTGAACACAGATCAATCGAGAAAACAGGAAGAGGTTGTGAGGAACTATGAAAAAAAATAAGCAAAATATACAAACTGAGTAGTCCATGCGCAAGATGGGCAACATCTAGGATAGTTTGAGCTCAGGAGCGCCGTGGTCCCGTGGTTAGCGTGAGCAGCTGCGGAATGAGAAGTCCTTGTTTCAAGTCTTCCCTCGAGTGAGAAGTTTTCTTTCTTTATTTTCACAAAGTTATTATCTGTCCGTTCGTTCATTGACGTCTCTGTTCACTGTAATAAGTTTAGTGCTGTGTTTTGCGACCGCATCGCAAAACCGTGCGATTAGTAGACGAGAGGACGCGCCTCTCCAATGGGAACCGAAAACATTTGATCGCAAGGTCACAGGCCAACCGATTTCTCCACAGGAAAACACGTCTGGTATATTTTATACGACACTGGTGACGGCATGTGCGTCACATGACAGGAATATGTTGTCAACCCACCTAACTTGTACACTTGACGAATGGGTAAAAAGATTCTTCTACCTTGCCCGATTTAGGTTTTCTTGTGGATGTGATAATCACTCCCAAAAAAGTGATGAAAACATAAGAGTTTGTCACATAAACTTCAACAAATGAATGCAACAGTTTCACAGTCGCACAGTTTTCCCTGTGCTCTGTCAAAACATGTTTTGTTTCGATGTTTGTTTGGCGTCCCCATACTACGGCGTAGTTACCTCGCATCGGACGGACTGACGGACAGACAGATAATAATTATATTTTGTCTAAAACTGACAATTGTCTGAAAATAAAACATTAAACTTTTCACTCTAGGGAAGACTTAAACCAAGGACTTCTCGTTCCGCAGCTGCTCAGGCTAACCACGGGACCACGGCGCTCCTGAGTTTACACTATCCTTGATGTTGCCTATCTTCCGCATGGACTACTCAGTTTGTATATTTTGCTTATTTTTTTTGTCATAGCTCCACACAACTTCTTCCTGTTTTCTCGATTGATCTGTGTTCAGTTTTTCAAGGCCTATCCACTGTGCCAACTTATAACTAAATCTGAGAGGGCGTGCGATGGGGAGGTTCCCTTGTAAGAGACCTTCGTTTCAGAGATATAGCGATAAAATGTTTATGCGGGTTGTGCAAACAAGGCCCACCACCATGTCTGGAAGTGGTGGCGGTGATGAAGGTCAATTTAAAGAGATTTAGACTCCACACGTACCACTTTGTTAACGCCAAAATCTGTCTTACATAAATTTTTGCCATACCTAAGATCACTACAGTGAGATTGGTTTTGGTGTTTACGGAATAAGCCCTTTGTAACTCGTCCCAGTTGTGCAAATGTTGTTCCCTTAAAGAAGCTTTAGTTAGTTACACTTCTCACTTCCAGCTTAGTTCCCTCATACCTTGTGGTTGAGCTGTAATGACAGTGGCTAACTGGAGCCCAGAGTCTCCCTCACTCAGGCTGCTACGTGGGCGAAGGGTGTGATGGGCGGATTTATTTTTGAAGCTACCTGGCAGATTAAAATTGTGTACCAAAACGGGACTCGAAACAAGAATCCTTGGCTTTTGTGCGCGAATGCTCCACTGGCTGACCTTACAGGCAATACTCACGACTCGCCGTAAAGCCCTCCACACATGGGCCGAGGCAGCTAACATTAACGTGAACGCGGACGGGACATCCGACCTCACCAAAGAAAGCGCTGTCGGCACATGGGCCGAGCTTGGTACCCGGCCGTTCGTAGCTTTACTTGGCTCGCAAATCACACAGTTTTTACGAAAATGGATGCGCGTAAAATAGCTCGGTTAACACCACAGGCGCCGACTCCATGGGGCCTGAGGGATTCCGAGCCTCCTCAGAACTTCGTTTGGGGAGGCCGAAGCTCACCCAATAACTTAAGAAAATTTTTAGTTATACTATGCTTTGTAAAATCACAAAATTATGTTGGAATTTTTTGACGATAGTTACCTTTTAAAATACAT
Source organism: Schistocerca serialis cubense (assembly GCF_023864345.2). Taxonomy (NCBI): domain Eukaryota; kingdom Metazoa; phylum Arthropoda; class Insecta; order Orthoptera; family Acrididae; genus Schistocerca; species Schistocerca serialis. Next base: position 868,558,890 of record NC_064638.1, on the reverse strand, counting down.
TCAGTAATGAGTTAAAACAAATAATTATTACGGTAGTAAGCAGGTTAACTGAAAACGAGTGGTGTGAATCATAATAGTGTTACGGTGCTTCGGGCATACTTAGAATTTGTACTGATGCGTAAACGTTCGGGTATAGTCCGGCGCCAGCAGGCCAACCTTGCGGCTGTGATGACATCAAAAGGACTGGTGCAGAAGCGCCTGGAACCCTCCGCCTCGCGACGCCTTGACGTTTCGAGACATTATGACGCCGTGGCTATATCAAGCCCACCCTGCTGTCGCAGTCATTCAGTGTGGATAGTTTCGTTCAGTGCATGCTGCAGACGTGTTTAGAGTTCCGACTTTAGTATCTAGTGCACTATTTTATATGACTATATTTTATTCGTTTACTTTAGTCTCTTAGTGTATTGTGAATTAAGTTTGCAATAGATCAATTTGTTACCAAAAAGGCGCGCTTGGAAGTTGATGATACTGCAATTCAACCTCCAACAATTATTGTGTTGTCAATTGCTTCGTCGTCTTCAGGCGAGGACCGTTCACAGCCGAAACCTTGACAATCCGGTAAGGGAAGATCATTTCAGAAGTCTTCGTTGATCAAATATGCATGGCTAGAATATGAAGCATCTACTGAAAAAGTTTTTGCAAAACCTGCCAAGAGGCAGATGCTAAAAATCTATTACAATTTTCTTAAAAAAAAAAAAAGATGCATTTGCTTCCGTAGGGTTTTCTAACTGGAAAAAGGGTTTCGAAAAATTCTGTCTTCATGAAAATATATTTACGCATAAAGAAGGTGTTCTGACTATCACTAACCGAAATGTGACCTCCCAATTGAATGAACAGTTAGATAGTGATACGAAGAAAGGCCGTATAGCTCTTGAGACAATTTTTACTACTGTGCAATTTCTATGCCGACAAGGACTAGCAATTAGAGGGCACGAAGATGTAAACTCAGATTTTTCAATTGTTGGAACTCTGAAAGAGTGGCATACCTGAGTTTAAAGATTGGTTACTTCGTTCGGGATATAAGTGGATGTCCCACGATATTCAAAACGAGACCATTGTTCTACTAGGAAAATCTGTGTTGAGAAAGGTATTGGCTTCAATCAAGAAGAGTGAACATTTTTCTGTTATGGCTGATGAAACAAGTGATTCTTCGCTTCATGAACAAGTGTCATTTTGTATTCGTGCTGTTGATGATTCCTTAATCATCAATGAAGACTTTATTGGCTTATGTTAGACCCCTAACATTGAATCACAAACTCTGTTTAGTATTTTAAAAGACGTTCTTGCTCGTCTTGATTTGTCAGTGGATAACGTAAGAGGACAGTGCTATGATGGTGCCTGGAATATGAGAGGTAAGTTCAAAGGACTGAAAAAGTTAGTTTTGGATATACAACCAAAAGCACGTTATGTGCACTGTACTGCTCACACTTTAGACTTGGCAGGTGTAATAGTCTCCGCCATCTTACGTCTATAAGGGATGCTATGGCTTTAGCCAAGGACTTAATAAACACTGCAAGGGAATCCAACAAAAGGATGGGGCTTTTCAGAAGCATACGCTGTGAGAGCACCAACGACCAAGCTGGTCTACGACCCCTTTGCCCGACTCGATGGACTATGCAAGCTTCCAGTATCTTGAGAATATTGAAAAACTTTGGACAACTTCTAGAGTTTTTTGGAACATTTTCTGCTGAGGATAAAACAGAGGCAGATTACAAATGTGCAGGCTACCTCGAGCCAATGCTACAATTCAAGACTTATTTCTTTTTACGTCTTTATTTCCATGCAATGAACCCAGTGGCGGATATCGTTGAAAAAATTCAATGCCCTCATCTAAGTGTTGCTGATCTGGAAAAAATATATGAGAGCTTTATTTGTATATTGAATGGAAGGCGTGATAGTTTTGAACACTTCTGGGAATTGTGTTTAAAAGAAAAACCTTCACAAGTTGATGATCCTTCGCTTCCTCGGAATCGAAGTATACCTAAGAAGTATGAAAACAACGAAGCCAGCTCACCACACACATTCAAAACCCTAAAGGAACACTACATAGCTATTTACGTTGAAGTTCGTGAAACAGTGCAATCTTACATTACAGACCAATTTTGTTCAACTGTACTCACAACGGTCATTGTAGTTGAACAAGAGTGCTTGCTTTTAGTAAACAAAAGCGAAACAAATTTAGCAAAATCAACTGAGTTTTTCAAAAATGACCTAGACACTGACAGACTGCGCTTACACTTGAATATGTTAGCCGATATCGCTAATAAAACTGATCTTAAAAAACATGCGTAATGTAAGAAAGTACATTTCACAAGAGCCTGCAGTTGGAGAAATGTTATGTGAAGTAGTGAAGTGCATTAAGCTTCTCCAAGTAGTTCGAATCACGACAGCAACCGCAGAACGGTCATTTAGCGCCCTTAGACGGCTGAAGTCATACCTCCGAACAACAATGGGACAGAAGCGGTTGAACAACTTGGCTGTTCTTTATGCCCAACGAGATGTTTTGGATGAATTGGATATCCGACCAGTTATCAACGACTTCATATTCAGTAATCCAGTCAGACGGTTGACATTTGCACCTTTCTAAAGACGCTCTTGCACTAGTAATGGCATTTAGAGCAATATTAAAAATCTTTATAAAATAGAGAATTAAATACATACGTAATGTTAAGTATTCAGTTCAGAAATATTAGTACTAGTTTAGTACTGGATTACTATATTACTGTATTAGTTATTTTCAAATACTGAAATATTTTTAGGGTGTAAAACCCAATTAAAACCCGTTATTTACATACTTTTTGACTCAAAGTATTAGGCATACTGTATTAACTTTATTAACTGTATTAAAGCATTAACTTTGAGATACTGTTTTTATTTAATGAACCCTGAGCCTAATTCAAAATAAGCTTAAATTAGCTATTTCACTTAGTAATCAAATTGCTATTACTGGGCGACAGTAATTTTTTATGTTTTATACTTTTAATGATAGTTTAGGATTTATTTAAAATATAATTTCAGTCTTTTCAGAGCTATATATTCACTGCTCTGTAATAGTCTATAAGCATGAATATTACTGTAAATTAAGTTAGCTTTTTACGAAAATACCGTGTGTGTTTACGTTTTGTTTCTTTTTTCAAAGCCAAAAAATGAGTCAGGCTTGTCGAATTTCCCAGAGTGTCGAGTTATCGAGAGTCTAGTTTCCGGGGTTCTAGTGTTGATCACATGACACTAAAATACTTTAAAAAAACCTTAAAACTATTTTTCATCTAAAATTTAGAAAATTTTCCGGGGCAAGACACCAAGAATGCCCCCCCCCCCCAATATTTTTATGAGTCGGCGCCCCTGGTTAACACTATAAGCGGAGGAAAGCGTGAAGAAGATTCAGGACTGGTCGTTGGCTTGAACAGCGAATTGCTGGTAGACGAACATTGCATAGTACCTTACAACCATCTGAGATACATACTAGTAGAAGTACAAGTAGAACATTCAATTGAATTTTCATTCCATTTTCGAATTTAAATTGAATGTCGTTAAGGTGTAGGTATATTCTCGACGTTGCATTGACTACCAACACTCTGAAATAACGTCACATAATTTCAAGATTAAGATTCGGTTCGTTGTTTCATTTGAATGGAAGAGCAAATTTTTTCGAAGCTGCTCACCATCACTGAAAAAGATATTTACCGGAAAGATATAAACTGGCCGAGCGGTTGTAAGCGCTACAGTCTGAAACCGCGCGACCGCTACGGTCGCAGGTTCGAATCCTGTCTCGGGCATGGATGTGTGTGATGTTCTTAGGTTAGTTAGGTTTAAGTACTTCTAAGTTCTAGGGGACTGATGATGACAGAAGTTAAGTCCCATAGTGCTCAGAGCCATTTGAACCATTTGAAAGATATAAACATGAGCCAGCCGATAATCCTAAAGACAGGTATATATATTTTACAGAAAGTTTAATAACAGAAAAAATTTCCAATATATAACTTGTGTGCACTTTCAGACATAGACTGACGGTCACATTAAGATTTCTGGCCACTGAGGAAACAATCTAGTCCAGTCGTTCGTCCTTGCACTAAGAATTTCAGGAGATACGTTATTTTAACTTTTGAAATAATACTTCTATTAAATGAATAAGAAAGACCAAAAATCTTATAGAAAACAAAAGGCGAAAAGATGAGGTGGACGCAATCAACTACGCTACGGCTTCAACACAGGAATCAGGTCTCTATATATGTTACACGCTGTCTAAAGATCGTATCTAGAACTGTCATAATTTGATATTTCATATCTAAAAAGAGGAGCTTTTGATAGATCATCATTGTGCCGTAGCACGGAAACGGTATACTTTCGTAGCAACTACAGGAAGCCCTTACCTGCCTACCTGTAGTTTTCCGATATTTTATTATAAGAAACAGTAGCTCAAACGACGCGTTTTCGAGATACCTTCAACTTACTAATGATCTGAAACAGCTTATATTTCTACCAAAAGGAAAAGAAAAAGATTCACCAAATACGATGTTTAACGCCATACAATAAGGCGGCTCCTATGCTCTACTTGTGATGTAAAACGATGTCCCATCTCACTGTCCATGTTCCTGTCCACGAGGCAAAAATCTGACGTGCCAGTTTCCTTATTCCACGCCCCGCACTGTAGTGGGACGTGGAATTCCACGCTGTGACGTCACCAGCTACTCGTCCACGTGCGTTTTCACGTCCAGTGAGAGGACGGCTAAAAGCCCGTCTTACATGAGCGACTTTCTTGTCAAAATCGACAACTCGAAGTGCATGCACCTTTCGTTCAAATGGCTCTGAGCACTATGGGACTTAACTTCTGAGGTCATCAGTCCCCTAGACATAGAACTACTTAAAACTAACTAACCTAAGGACATCACACACATCCATGCCCGAGGCAGGATTCAAACCTGCGACCGTAGCGGTCGCACCTTTCGTGCCTGCGTATAAATCAGCAGCCAACCACGTCGCTTTATGTCTATGACGTCAATGATCTATAGATTGTTCCGAGTGTGGAGTTCAAAAATTCCGAGTAGGCAGCACGCTGCATTCCCGTAGACGCTGCTGACTGAGTCGGAGTCTGATAACAACGGAAGGAACCCTATTCTGGCCGAGCTCACTCGTACTACAGAAACTTATTTTTTGCTTTCGTGTGTTTCTAAAGTTTATCTTGTATTTTGCAAGATAAAGCCTACATGAGATCCTGTTGCTTTTCCTACTGGTGCTGTGCAACAGAGACAAAATACAGGGAAAACAAGACGGTATTTACGTTTTACGGTGAAAACAGCCTATACTATGCATAAATGAGAACGTAAACTGATAAACGTCTTTTAATGAAAGTTATTTCATGTGTGATAAAGTCAGAATTATTAGACGAGAAAAATAATTTCCGATATTATTTAGCACATAACAAGAAAACAAGATACAAAGGATAAAGTAAAAATGAAAATTATTTCATCAGTGAAAGAGTCAGAATTATTTGACGAGAAAAATCATTTTCGATGTTATTTGGCACATAACAAGAAAACAAGACACAAGGGATAAAGTAAAAAACAGGCCATTTATTGCTTTGTAGATATTCTTTGAACGTGTTTGGAAGTACATATTTTCTAGCGCAAGTAAATATATATGTTCTGGAACATTTGGACGACATACTTCCTATTCTATGGGTTCTCAGAATTTTAGAGAATTCACTAATACGACTTTTTGGACGCACGGTTCTAGGCGCTACAGTCTGGAACTGCGCGACCGCTACGGTCGCAGGTTCGAATCCTGCCCCAGGCATGGATGTGTGTGGTGTCCTTAGGTTAGTTAGGTTTAAGTAGTTCTAAGTTCTAGGGGACTGATGACCTCAGAAGTTAAATCCCATAGTGCTCAGAGCCGTATGAACCATTTTTTGAATACGACTTTTGACAAGAAATTCTACTACGACTTTTGCTTCTGTCGTTAATAACCGCTATTGTCACAGCTTCTTCCTACCTTTCATTATTAAATCCCGATTTTGTCATAAAAAGTGTAGCTCCTCATAACCTCACTTCCACCGTTCAGGTGCCAGACTGCACAGCAGACTGCTCTCACAGCACATACAGTTTTGGCGCTGACGTGTAAATGAAAGAGACGAGACTCAGTACAGAAACGAAACGCCAGTGACGCTGCAGCAGACTCGTTTGTCTCCAGTAGTCAACTGAGACACGTAAAAGGAGCTTAAAAGAATTTATTTCCGCCAGTAGCTTAACCGGCTGAGTATATGTTGCGGGATTTCCACTCTTGGAAGAAAGTATACAGCGAAGAACTGGATTGAACAAGCGAAGAACTTCCCGTTTTCATGAAAGGCCGTCCGACAAACGCGCATAAATACACTGATAAGCCAAAATCCCCCCCATGAACCATGGACGTTGCCGTTGGTGGGGAGGCTTGCGTGCCTCAACGATACAGATAGCCGTACCGTAGGTGCAACCACAAAGGAGGGGTATCTGTTGAGAGCCCAGACAAACGTTTGGTTCCTGAAGAGGGGCAGCAGCCTTTTCAGTAGTTGCAAGGGCAACATCTGGATGATTGACTGATCTGGCCTTGTAACAATAACCAAAACGGCCTTGCTGTGCTGGTGCTGCGAACGGCTGAAAGCAAGAGGAAACTACATCCGTAATTTCTCCCGAGGGCATGCAGCTTTACTGTATGGTTGAATGATGATGGCGGGGACTGCTCAAGAGGATGTCGTTATCAGGAGACAGAAAACTTGCGTTCTACGGATCGGAGCGTGGAATGTCAGATCCCTTAATCGGGCAGGTAGGTTAGAAAATTTAAAAATGGAAATGGAGAGGTTAAAGTTAGATATAGTGGGAATTAGTGAAGTTCGGTGGCAGGAGGAATAAGACTTCTGGTCAGGTGACTACAGGGTTATAAACACAAAATCAAATAGGGGTAATGCAGGAGTAAGTTTAATAATGAATAGGAAAACAGGAAAGCGGGTAAGCTACTACAAACAGCATAGTGAGCGCATTATTGTGGCCAAGATAGATACGAAGCCCACACCTACTACAGTAGTACAAGTTTATATGCCGACTAGCTCTGCAGATGACGAAGAAATTGCAGAAATGTATGATGAAATAAAAGAAATTATTCAGATAGTGAAGGGAGGCGAAAATTTAAGAGTCATGGGTGACTGGAATTCGAGTGTAGGAAAAGGGAGAGAAGGAAACGTGGTAGGTGAATATGGATTGGGGCTAACAAATGAAAGAGGAAGCCGCCTGGTAGAATTTTGCACAGAGCACAACATAATCATAGCTAACACTTCGTTTAAGAATCATGAAAGAAGTTTGTATACATGGAAGAACCCTGGAGATACTAAAAGGTATCAGGTAGATTATATAATGGTAAGACAGAGATTTAGGAACCAGGTTTTAAATTGTAAGACATTTCCAGGGGCAGATGTGGACTCTGACCACAATCTATTGGTTATGACCTGTAGATTAAAACTGAAGAAACTGCAAAAAGGTGAGAATTTAAGGAGATGGGACCTGGATAAACTGAAAGAACCAGAGGTTGTACAGAGTTTCAGGGAGAGTATAAGGGAACAATTGACAGGAATGGGGGAAATAAATACAGTAGAAGAAGAATGGGTAGCTTTGAGGGATGAAGTAGTGAAGGCAGCAGAGGATCAAGTAGGTGAAAAGACGAGGGCTAGTAGAAATCCTTGGGTCACAGAAGAAATATTGAATTTAATTGATGAAAGGAGAAAATATAAAAATGCAGTAAATGAAGCAGGCAAAAAGGAATACAAACGTCTCAAAAATGAGATCGACAGGAAGTGCAAAATGGCTAAGCAGGGATGGCTAGAGGACAAATGTAAGGATGTAGAGGCTTATCTCACTAGGGGTAAGATAGATACTGCCTACAGGAAAATTAAAGAGACCTTTGGAGAAAAGAGAACCACTTGTATGAATATCAAGAGCTCAGATGGAAACCCAGTTCTAAGCAAAGAAGGGAAAGCCGAAAGGTGGAAGGAGTATATAGAGGGTCTAAACAAGGGCGATGTACTTGAGGACAATATTATGGAAATGGAAGAGGATGTAGATGAAGATGAAATGGGAGATACGATACTGCGTGAAGAGTTTGACAGAGCACTGAAAGACCTGAGTCGAAACAAGGCCCTGGGAGTAGACAACATTCCATTGGAACTACTGACGGCCTTGGGAGAGCCAGTCCTGACAAAACTCTGCCATCTGGTGAGCAAGATGTATGAAACAGGTGAAATACCCTCAGACTTCAAGAAGAATATAATAATTCCAATCCCAAAGAAAGCAGATGTTGACAGATGTGAAAATTACCGAACAATCAGTTTAATAAGCCACAGCTGCAAAGTACTAGCACGAATTCTTTACAGACGAATGGAAAAACTAGTAGAAGCCGACCTCAGGGAAGATCAGTTTGGATTCCGTAGAAACACTGGAACACGTGAGGCAATACTGACCTTACGACTTATCTTAGAAGAAAGATTAAGGGAAGGCAAACCTACGTTTCTAGCATTTGTAGACTTAGAGAAAGCTTTTGACAATGTTGACTGGAATACTCTCTTTCAAATTCTAAAGGTGGCAGGGGTAAAATACAGGGAGTGAAAGTCTATTTACAATTTGTACAGAAACCAGATGGCAGTTATAAGAGTCGAGGGAGATGAAAGGGAAGCAGTGGTTGGGAAGGGAGTAAGACAGGGTTGTAGCCTCTCCCCGATGTTATTCAATCTGTATATTGAGCAAGCAGTAAAGGAAACAAAAGAAAAATTCGGAGTAGGTATTAAAATCCATGGAGAAGAAATAAAAACTTTGAGGTTCGCCGATGACATTGTAATTCTGTCAGAGACAGCAAAGGACTTGGAAGAGCAGTTGAATGGAATGGACAGTGTCTTGAAAGGAGGATATAAGATGAACATCAACAAAAGCAAAACGAGGATAATGGACTGTAGTCGAATTAAATCGGGTGATGCTAAGGGAATTAGATTAGGAAATGAGACACTTAAAGTAGTAAAGGAGTTTTGCTGTTTGGGGAGCAAAATAACTGATGATGGTCGAAGTAGAGAGGATGTAGATTGGCAATGGCAAGGAAAGCGTTTCTGAAGAAGAGAAATCTGTTAACATCGAGTATAGATTTAAGTGTCAGGAAGTCGTTTCTGAAAGTATTTGTATGGAGTGTAGCCATGTATGGAAGTGAAACATGGACGATAAATAGTTTGGACAAGAAGAGTATAGAAGCTTTCGAAATGTGGTGCTACAGAAGAATGCTGAAGATTAGATGGGTAGATCACATAACTAATGAGGAAGTATTGAATAGGATTGGGGAGAAGTTTGTGGCACAACTTGACCAGAAGAAGGGATCGGTTGGTAGGACATGTTCTGAGGCATCAAGGGATCACCAATTTAGTATTGGAGGGCAGTGTGGAGGGTAAAAATCGTTGAGGGAGACCAAGAGATGAATACACTAAGCAGATTCAGAAGGATGTAGGTTGCAGTAGGTACTGGGAGATGAAGAGGCTTGCACAGGATGCATGGAGAGCTGCATCAAACCAGTCTCAGGACTGAAAACCACAACAACAACAAGAAGCCAAAATGTTACGTGCACTGCCCACTGCGACGTCGGATGCTGCCTGGTAGCTTTTATAATGGGAAATTTAACTGAGATAAGGGAATCTGACAGGGCAGATTATTATTACAGTGAATCTGTGAACGAGTTTCTCGAAAACAGCGGAGCTGATTTGGACGTCCACTACTCTTCACAGAACGTGGGGTTCGGAGACTTGTCTCCTCTGTAAAGCAGGACAGAAGGTGATCTGCGGCATCACTGCCGAAATAGCACAATGCTGGTGCACATACAAATATTTCGAAGGACACCGTTCATCGTACATTGTTGAACATGGAGCTCCGCAGCAGATTACCACAACGTTTTCACGTGTTGACCCAATGACATTGTCTGTTACGACTGCAGTGGGCTCGGGACCATTGGGATTCGATCAATGGAATAGTTTCAGCGGCTCGAAACGTGCAGCGCACCATGGATGCAGGCTGGTGAGAACACCATTATGCTATGGGAGACATTCTACTGCGCTGGTATGGGGTGAACCAGCTGAATCCTTTCATGCTTGTTGTCTTCCCCGACGGCGATGTCATCTGTCAGCAGTACAATTGTCCGTGTCACAGAGCCGAAACCTTGCTACAGCGGTTGCCCGATGACCAAATTCGCCTGATGTAATTCCTATGGAACCCATCTGGGTCGCTGTTGCGGGCCATCACCGCATACGCAAATCAGTTGCTTTTTATTTATGCGAATTACATGATGTGTGTGTATAAATGTAGATTACTATATACCTACACAAACCTACCAACAAACTGTCGGATTCCTGATAAGCAGATTCAGTGATGTATTTAGTTCCAAAGACGGACAAACAAGCTATTAGACAGGTGGTCACAATTTTTTGGCTCACCAGTGTATAGGCCTGTATATCTGACGTCGATGTGTTGTAGAGTTACGGAAAATGTTTTATGTCCATGCATTATGACTTTCTTGGAGGACGGAGGTATCCTCTACAAAAATCAATATGGATTCCGTAAACAGAGATCTTGCGGAACTCAGCTCACTCTATTCGTCCACGAGATCAAGAGCACCGTGGACAAAGGCGCCCAGATTGACGCCGTGTTCCTTGACTTCTGGAAGGCATCCGATACAGTTCTGTACTGTCATTCTTATCAAGTGTCGGGCCAGATATGTGATTGGATACAGGATTTCCTTGCACGTAGAGCAGAACATGTGTTTCTAAACGGAATAAAATCGACAAAGGTAGTCACGGGAGTGCCCACGGTGGAATGTTAGTGGTGTGTCTATGGTTACGTGACTATTAGACAGCAGCCAATGACCAAGCGCTAGGATCCATCCTCTGCAGCCATTTTACATGACGTAGAGCCGATCACAGACCAGAGCTTCCCTTGTGTGTTAATAAACATGCCAAACAACAAGTAAACAGGCTGGTTTGTGTCCACAGCCTTCGGCAGTCACCAGGAGAGGCAGCAGCGCGCGCATCCGTGACTGCGGCGCTGCTATCGCGGGCACTATTTCACCTGCACGTGTCACGTGCCCACAAGTAGGTCGCGCCGTACCCGCACGCTGCGACCATATTTACACCGGCACACAACCACGAAATGCTCCCCTCCCTACCTCTGTCCTTTTCCTGGGCTCCCTCTCCACCCCCCCTTCCATCCGCCTACCCTCTCTCTGCCTCCCTTCTCTCCCCCAGGTCCTTTTGCTCTCCCCTCCACTGCCTTTCCCACTCGTTCTCGCGTCCGCCCAGCCCCCCTTTTTCTTTCTATGTCCCATCCCTCCACCGTCTCGCCCCTTTTTTCCTTTCCCCTTCATCGGTCCGGGTCCTCCCCCCTCCCCCCCTCCCCATCTGCCACTGTGCTGTTTTAAGTGAGTGTTCAGTGTTGTGCGTCCCCTACCAGTGTTGCAAACAGCCACTATACTGTCGCTAGCTGTATTTTTATCTCGTGCGAACAGAAAGCAGACTGTCGCCGTGTCTTTTAATTGTGCATGTCTCCTTCCTGTGTGTCTTCATCCGCATCGTCAACGCCGTGTTTTTGTATTTTAAGTTCCGAAATTTTCCGCCATTTTACAGCTATTAACTGTGTCACCGCTTTCTCGCCTTTTTATATTGTTTGTTTGTTTAATTTTTCTCTCGGCTGTAGAGGAGAGTATTAAGCTGCTGTCAGCCCGCCCCTCCCAGATGGGGGGAAGTAAAAAAAAAAAAAAAAAAATGCTAGTTCACATCGAGCTCTCCACCGACAAGGACAAGTCCTCCGGACCTTACGCAACCGCTGTCCATCCGTCAGGGTCTTTCCTGAAAACTCCAGTGGCCTGCTCTCCAGTCTACAGACCGCTGATCTCCGCCTTCAGGGAGCTGCCAGCAGTCTCCGCTGTCCTACACCGAGACTGGGGCTCTACCACAGCGAACCCCAACGACTTTGGTGTTATGGCGCGTGGCAGAGTCGTGCAATCAGAGATAAGTAATCCACCATGTGAGACATCAACTGTGATTCTAGCAGTCGTGATCTACAAAATTTTTAAGGCTTTCGTGGCCACTTGTTGACAAACTGCCTATTGGCTTCTGTCTCGAGCTCTTCGGCCGACGTTCATCTAATGATTTTACTGACGTTTCGCCAGCACGAGTGGCTGGCATTGTCAAAGCTTCACCCTCCATTGCCAGTGGTGAACTGGAGCCGAGGTCGCGGCCACAGATAATATGTACCTGGCGCGCCAACGTCCGAGGGCTTCTCCGCGGTCATTTCCGGTGCGGTTCACCTCTTGCTACCAGCGACGGTCGTTCGCTGCAGTACGGGAAGCCAGGATCCGTTTACCTTAAGACTTTCCTCTTTCTTGTTGAAACTGTTCGCGTGTTTTTGTATTTCTACAGCTTCTCTGAATATGCGCGTGTGATAGTGCTTCTCTACAGCCAGAACTTCCGTATCGGCGAATTTTATTACGTGGCCGGTCTCACTCAGTGTGTGCTCTGCCACGGCCGATTTCTGCACCTGCCCCAATCTGCAATGTCGCTTATGCTCTTTGATCCTGGTGCTAATTGATCGTCCAGTCATTCCGACATAAACTTCTCCGCATGTGCATGGTATACGGTATATTGCCGATATTGCTGTAGAGATGCACTATCACACGCGCTTGTTCAGAGAAGCTGTAGAAATCTTTCATAAATTGTGGTTTGACAATAACAATAGAAATATACACGTCTTACAAGTGCAAAGACAATGAGTCAGATGTGGGTTTTGCAACTGTGAAATACTTCCCTACATTATAGAAGCGAATATTAAATTTGAACTAATATTCCGAAAATTTTCAACTAGGGTAGCTTAGAATGAAAATCTTTTTTTTATTGCAAGGGAAACAATTGATTTTCTAAAACATTCTCTGCCACACACAACTTGAAACAAGTCACGTCGACCAAATCATATGGAATAACTGACAGTGACGTACATCGGCAGGCAGAATGATCCCTTGGCTTTTGGTTTGGCAGTATTCGACAGCCATTTCTAGGCGCAAGTAAATGAAGAAAGGCAACGCGTTTTTGTTATTAAGTAACGTCTTCATCAATTACTTTCGTTTTATGTAATGCTGATGTTTGATATTAACACGAAAAGGATATTGTAGACAGGGAAAGGACCTGTTCTTTCTACTTCTATAATGACGAAAAGGTCTTAAATGATCTTCAAGAACGTGTGTTCCGTCAGCGGTATGAAGAAAATGATAGTAATAATAGAATTATCCTGTAACTTCACACTTCAACGTGGATTTTCTCGGACTAAGAAGTTTCCTTAATTAGGGAAAATTTCAAAATGGCTTCACATCGAGGCTATGATGCCTAGAAGAGTTTTTACATCCTGATGACGTAAGAATAACATAATCTCCGCGTCAGAAGCTTGCTTCCACTTAACCATTTCATAGACTCGCATTTTTTTCCACCGTGACTAATTTTGTAAGCTAAGCACATCATCCGTTACAGCACACCCCTGCGGCTGGAAAATGTGGCCACAATGGTCTGGTGGAACGAACTATCACAAGTGCAAATTGTGGGTTCAGGCATTTACTTTTAAGAGGCACAAACAGATTTACTTTACCGCTGGTAACATCAAGAGAAAGACGTTATAATGCAGAACCCGCTTTAAACATTACGTTCCTTCATTCCCAACTGGACAGAGCCGCTTTACTTTGGGAAATGACATAGGTGGAGGTCATGGTAAACAGAAATACTGTCGCCAGTAAACTTACTTACATTAGAAAATTTTATTTTATTTGATGAACCCATAGCCATTGAAAGAAACAGGGCTCTTATTTTACTTGTACTCGATTGAACTAGAGACGTTGAAAAATTTGGTTCTGGACTATGATTCGAATTCGTATCTCCTCTTTCGAGGATCTGAATCTTTCGGAACAGTATAGTTTAATCATTTCGTTTCATTTTCCAAGACTGCAGTCTTATCTAGGTCTCCTCCAAAGGTAAGTATGTGGGTCCGATTCCTGATACAGAACAAAAATATTCATTATTTCATTTCAAGTCCTATCACTTGCACACCGGCCTGATAGTGAAAATTAACGTGCATTTTTAATGTATGTTCATGTGTTGCCAACAATTTCTGGTCAAACACGCACACATCTTATTGTTGGTGAGTAAGCAACTGATACTTAAGCTATATTCGTGGACGATAAAGAAGAACGATAGGAGTGCGGTTCTACTGTCGCTCAGGCACAAAAATTTGTATCCTTATTTTAGATTCAAACACCTGGCAGCTGGTAAGAAAAACCGATACGTAACATTTGATTTTACTTAGTTAACAATCCGATTACGTGTTGGGTTCGTATCTCCGTCACAGAACTTCACATAACGTGATTCATCTTTAAATGCATACACACTTTGTTACTTCTGAATGGAGGCATATCAGGCATCTTTTGTGGTTAGTTCGCAGGGATGAAAGGGTCTTGATAGAAGACCCGGTTTATTACAAAAACTGTCGTCTTTTATTTTCAAGTTTAGATTTGGTTACTGATAGGGCGAAAATTTCGGTAATTCATGACTGTTCACGGCTAGGCAGCAATATGATATGATTAGACTAGGTTAGATTAATACTTGTTCCATAGATCATGAATACGACATTTCGTAATTATGTGGAACGTGTCATCTTAATGAAAGATTTCTTTTCATAGCGGTATTCAATTTCTTTACAACAGTTTTTTACCCTCTCTCTCATTCTTTTTCACTTTTATCTCTCTCTCTCTCTCTCTCTCTCTCTCTCTCTCTCTCTCTCTCTCCTCTCTCTCACACACACATACTCACACACATTCTTTTTTTTTATTTGTTTGGTATGCACGACTATCGGCGAGGCACGAAAACGTCCGTGAATGAGTTTCTTAGTTTTGAGTACAGTTACGAAAGAAATATAAAAACAACTATGAGAGTTGCTGATTTATGATGCTTAGTTTGCAGTAAGTTCTGAGTATTATTAGTAACTACGCTCCAGTCCCTAAACCTAGTTACAGAAATGCGAATCAGACGCATTACGTATTCCACACCGTAGCAGCCGCGTCTTTGAGACGCCAGCTATGGTCACTTCCCAGACCGCTGTAGGATCACCTCGGTTCGTCTTCTTCCTGCTGGTACTGTAACTGAGATTTGGCAACAAGGCAAGGTATGTTTGGCAACTCTGTGATCGACCAGTTACTTCCTGGTGTGCACGGAATTAAGCCTCAAAGTTCACTTGATATTTCCTGTCATTTTCATTGAATAATCTGACTTCTTATCGCTTCAGGTGTAACAAAAGATTGTAAATTCACGGTTTTCAGCCCAGGAAAGCCGTTGCACATGGAAATCGCAACTAATCTCGTCCTTTAAAGAGCCATTTACGAGCTCTACCCGGCATTGCCCTCGTAAGATTAAGGATAACACAGACCTCTTCGCTAGCTGTGTGGTGACGAGTTGAGCTCTGAAGAAGCGTCTGTCGTAGTTCGAGGTTCCAGTCTCGCAGACTGCAACGTTTTTATCCCTTCTGTGAAAGAGCTACAAGCAGTCAGATCAAACATCGATAAGGAAATCGCAAGAAAATACTTTCAGCTCATAGTGCAATGGTGAAAAACTTACAATGCTGCACAACAGGTAACGCCTCTTTCCGCTGCTGACAAGCAATTTAATTATCGTGGGTAGCTTTATTTCATTTCTTATAACACAGTGCACAATTTTCGTAAGGTTTCTTTTGGTGTTGTTAAACCCATACTAAACATGAGAGAAAAATTAATCATCAACGATATATGCGAATTCTCTGATGTTATCTATAATAGTCTGACAATGCACATGCAGTTTATTGATTACATCCACGTAGAAAATTTGTTCTGAGGTAGAGCTGTCAAACAAGGTTTGAAGAAGAATAAAATGCCACTACCAGACGACAGCTAATGTAGAAAATACTTTTCTATTATGGCACTATGCGCTCACCCCACAGATAATACAAAAGTTTCGAGATGCATCTGCTGCCTGGCCGTCTATTAAACCTGAAAAGAACAAAATGTCGCAGAAGTTAGCCGTTTGTCCACATGGGGCTGTTTTGGTTTGAGAAGTGAAGGGAATTATGTTCAAAGTTCCATTAAATTGGTAACTTCAGCAGACAGCAGAACTGCGTTTAAAAAAATGTAGCAGCGAATTTCATAGAATTCGAGACGTCTTATCTACGGTGCGCTACTACCTATCACGTACGTACAGCGGCAACAGAAGTCAACAATAGTTCCTCCAGAACTTAGGCATTCCACAGTGCTGTGAGATAATGCGTATGGCCGATCTAGACTTCTGAGACACAGACAGTTACAGCTTTTCTTTTGCACGATGTTTTCAACAAACAGATCGCGCAATAGAGTAGCTCAAATGGAAAGGAACAGTTCCTATTTAAATTTCTGCATCCTGCACTGTTGGCAGTTCTGTGTAGGTGGCAGTTACGTGATTTTATTTCGGTGATTACAAAGTAGAGACGAATGTATGCACTGGATAGCCGAGACAGCTAATTCATGGTGATTCGGTCAACCAAGTAAATGAATGTACTGAATATGCTGCAAACCACTACAGGTAGCCTGTGTGTCAGGATTTCTCATCGGGTGTGCCGCAACGGTGTTATGAAAGAAAAAATGTGTGGCATTGAAGAGGATTTGGTGGTCTGTTGGATTGATGGTAGGTTGCTATGCTGATGGTCTGGGTTCGATTCCAACTTCTACCGATGATTTGTAATAGGGAGAGACAGATTCTATTCTCTTCTGGCTACGCCAAGTGAAGACGGTATAATTGCATTGAGGTGTGAAATTCACATTAAACATGATATTCCTTCTCTACCAAGTAGACGTTAGGTTGAACCACAATAAAGTCAGGAGTGGCGAAATGTGGGAACTCTATCACCAATAAGCTTTCTTATACTAGTTATTTATTTCTAGTGACGAAACAAACGCTATGTAGGGTCACAGGACACTTATTCCATCTTTTATTTGAGCTTCTTTATGTCGATGAAATTGGTTCTGAACTTGGAATGCAACTCAGACCGCCCTTAACGCTGAATTTGATCCCTTCGTGACAATACAGCTCGACTACTATTTGTTGTTTGTTCAATACTGCAGATTCCTCAACATCTCCACATATTGCGCGTGAATGGGTTCGAATCCTGGCCCGGCACTAAAGTTTTCATTATGTATTAGCAAGCTCTAGCATGAGAACACTTATCCGCTGGTGGATAATAATTTTGATTTTTAATGCATTTTAATTCGCTGTCAACACTAACGAAATCTGACGCTTTTGACTCCCAGTGTGACACTAAACTATTTGAAAGATCACTGTAAGTTCAAGGATGTTATTCCGAGCTGCTGGCGGAAAAAAATTCTGTGGCTGACGTCTCTGTGTGTGTAGTCAACAACAATATGTGTGGGGTTGGATTCCCAGTCAGCAATCAACTCTTTTCATATTATTTCTAGTTGAAACATGCTCACATGTCGCTGCTCGTGTAAGAAACCCATATTTAACGTTCGTTTTCTCTATAATATAACAGGGATAGGTGGCGGGTTGGAGTTCTGGGAAGGAAAAAATTAATGTTTCGTGTCGTTATTTCAGTTAAAACAACCAGCTACTGCCGAGAAAATCGGATATGTCACAGTTGATCGTTCTTCGATAACAATTCGATTAGGTTCTGGGTTCGAATCCCTGTCCAACACAAACCTTTACCTCACGGCTTTTCAAGTAAGTTACTTGTCAATAAGCAATATTTGACATATCTCGTAGTTCGTTAACAGGGACAATAGATGCTGGGGAGGAATTAGCGCCCATTAAAAATGTTTACGTTATGTAATGTAAAGTTGATATTTGCTAACTGAAACTGTCTAAAATCGAGATATCACTCTCTGTATGCCTAGTCAGGAATGATTGCTAGTTTCCGTCAGTCGCGAAATCTTGGTCTGCATGACCTGGGATTGAATCCATATGCAGAACGGACGGTTCGTCGTGTCATTTGAAGTTCATACATATTCTCAACTACCTGCTCGTGAATAACTTAAATTTTTAATGTAATTTTGTGTTAGATAACAAGTACGATATGTTACTTCGAAGAGGAAATCATGAATACGACGAACTTACTACGTGCATTACCTATCTGATGTAATAATGAGAGTGGTAACATTTCAGGTATGTCATTTATTGCAATAAATGTGAGCTTACAAGCCTTAAGGACAGTCTTATCTGTGATAAGGTGTTCTCTGATTTTTCTAGTATCGTGGTATAACTTTACATCTTGAGTTATTGCTATACAGAGCAGTGTTTTCTAGTGGAAACTTGTTGGAACCACTTTCAATAGTTAAACGACTGTACCAAGGCGCGATTAGAGGACCTGCTAGACAGCTGCTCTATGCTGGTTGCATGCGAATCAGGCGAAGTGCAATTCAGGTCGTTCGAATACTTTTGAGCATGGCTGTACATTGTCCTCAATTACATGGGCTGCAGGGTGATTGTCAATCAGGCGTCTGTAGCGAACTCTGACGACAAACAGCAATAGATACAGTCCTCAGTTGTATGATTACAGGTAATACACTTATTAAACTCCACTCTTTCCAACACCAGCACCTTGTCAGTTGAACACAATTCCTGCCAAAAATAAAGATAATACGTTCCACTCTAGCCTTTTTCCGGTCATCTTGTAGGTGAAGGGTAGCGTTCGAGTACCTCTGCCACTACTTTCGAGTGGTATTGTGAAATTTTTGCCAGCAGGATAACACAAGTTGTATGAGATCGTCAATTTTTGAGCTGTATTACGGTTTTAGGCACTCCTTGTAGCGCTAAGCATATAGTTGTGTGATTATGACCGACCTTTATGACTGACTACGTAATTAGAACCGACTTTACTTCAGTTTCCAAACCAAAATAAGTAAAGTTAGCTAGCCTAACGTTCCTCTCCTGCATCTGGATAGTTTTCATGTGTTGGGGAGGGGGGGGGGGGGTTGCACTTGTGGTTTTCCATCCAGAAGGGCCAGTATTTGAGTCCCAGAAAGAGCATCACCAGTTGTAATTTCCCACCATTTCCCAGGTGGCGGGTGGGGTGCGACGTCAGCACAGCCCTGAGACATAAAAAATTCCACAAAAATTCGAAATTCCCGCCAATAGAGTAGGTGGGGGAGAGGGAGGGGGTGAGAGGGCCCATGTACCAGCTCAGGAAAACTCTTGAATCATCCGGGGGTGGGGATCGGGGGTTGGGGGTGGGAGTAATTAACTGGTCAATTTAATTAGTTTGTATATAAATTTGATATCAAAATTGATCTCATGCCACTATCTCTCTACTACTTACACGTTGCACTCAGCTGCATTTTTTGGGATTGAGTGAACAGGCTTTCATCATATGTCCCACAACTAGTGAAATACCTCCGCTTCATGCAAACCACTGACTTATACAGATCAGCCTAAACATTATGACCACCGACTTACTGTCATTATGAACCTGTCTAGAAGGTAGTAGCGTCACCTGGCGAGGAATGATGGCAGTGAGACACACGCATGGTGCATATAGTACCAGTGATCGTGCTGTCCCTGTGGAGAATGGGGAAGGTTAGTTTGATCGAGAGCAGAATGTGATGGCTCAGAGGCTAGGCATGAGCATTTCAGGAAGTGCACGACTTGTCGCGTATTCGAGGAGTGCTGTGGTGAGAGTCTTCAGCACGTGGCGAAACCAAGGTGAAACCACGTCCAGACGTCATGGGGCTGGGCGGCCAACACTCATTACAGATGTCGGACGTCGTTGGCTGGGAAAACTGGCGAAACAGGGCAGGTGGCGAAGCATATCGGAACTAATATCAGATTTTAATGCTGGCCAGAGTACAAGTGTATCTGAATAGACAGTGCACAAAACACTCCTGGCGATGGGCCTCTGAAACTGACAACCCATGAATCTGCCAATTTTAACATCACAACATTGGCAACCACGACTGAATCGCGCACATGACCATCGGCAGAGCATTGCGTCGTCTGATTAATCCTGGTACCTTCTTCACCATGCCAACTGGAGGGCGCGAATTCGTTGTGTTTCTGGGGAATACCTCCTTGACACCCGTACTGTGGGACACAGACAAGCTGGCTCTGGGGAACATTCACATGGACATCCATGGGTCGAGTGGCCATGATGGCCAAGGAGTATCGTACGATGGTTGCAGACCATGTACACCCATTCATGACAATCTAGTTTCCCGACAGCAGTGGAATTTTTCAGCAACATAACACGTCTGTCACACGGCCCAGTGTTTGATGGTGTGGTTCAAAGAACACAGTGGCTAGTTCCAATTGATGTGCTGGGCCCCAACTTGCCAGATCTGAACTTGAGCGAACACAACTGGCATGTGATTGAAGATGGTGTCAGCGCTCACCACCCCCCTCCCTCCCCCGCAATTTATGGGAAACAGGTGGCTTGTGTGTGCAGGTGTGGTGCCCACTCCCTCCGGCTACCTACTAGGGCCTCATTGCTGCCATGCCATGACTTCTTGCCGGTGTTGTCTGTGCCAAAGATGGACATACCGGCTATTACATACGTGGTCAAAGTCTCCCTTCACAGTTGCCCTCTTCATTCTAAACCTCCCTCTTCTCGAGGATGACGCCGTTGGTGCTCAGCATTTGTTTGCTGAGTATGGGCTTGGCAACCCTGGGGTTCCTGAGCTGAGGACTGGTATGCGCCGCCAGTCCTCTGTCACCATAAGCTCTGGGCATGCTTCAGCGACCACCGTGTGGTGCGACGGTGGAAAATTGTGTGTCACAGGGAACGGGGATCTTGGCTCGACTGCCTGGATTGCGAGGATGGAATAAACCTCTATAAAAAAGAAAACCTCAGTCTCAAGGTGTGCTGCGCACTGATGAGACGCATGGCTGTTGAGATGGAACACACGTTAGTGGACAGCCCCTGGGGGAACTTCCTGCTGTACAACAGTTGTCTAAGACGTACTCAGGCACAAGGGGCTCTGTCTGAGTGGACCTTTGTTTCCCTAGCTGCTCGTGGGACCGAGATGGAACCCTCGAAATCTTCTTCTTCTCCTCCTAGTGGGAAGTGTGTACTGCCTGATAGTACTCACACCCATTCATCAAAAAGAATGAAGCAGACTAGGTCTTCTGATAATTAACGACAGGGTTCAAGGAGTCATGAATCAGAATGTCTATGTAGTGACCAAGAGGAAGGAGAGAACGTTTGAAAAAGTGTCCCCCTTCTACACCCATAAAGGCATAGAAGGGCTTGCTGGTACCCTAAAGTAAATTAAGCGGTTGGAAAATGGTTCCTTGCTGGTCGAGACTAACTGGGCAAAGCCAGTGGAACTACTTAAGAAGTCACAAAAATTGCATGAGTATGACATCATTGTTGAGTTGCATAACTCCCTTAATTCCAGCAAAGATGTGATATTATGGACATAGATGTTGCCAAACTCAAACAAGAAGGGGCTCCACAGGGGATAATAGATGTGGAGCAAAGGACACATAAGAAAACTGGAAAAATTGAGAAGACTGCCACCTTGATTGTGACCTTCAATTCTCTGGCGCTACCTGAACACATCGTGGCAGGTTTGCTCTGACTTAGGGTTAGGCCCTATGTACCTAACCCTATGCACTGCTTCTAAAACCAGCGTTTTAGTCATACAACGCTGAGTTGCAGAGGTGAAGCGAGCTGTGGGAAGTGTGGAAAGGCAGCACGTGAAGCTGGGACTGTCTGTCCATGTCGAACAGGCTGCATCAACTGCTCTGGGAGCCATCCAGTCTAGAGCCAAGACTGCCCTGTTTTTGCAGAGGAACGCAAAATTCAAGAAATCAAAGTGACCAAGCGGATCCCCTATGCAGAAGCCAAAAAAGACTACCAGGCGATAAAACCCCCTGTCTTTGCCACTTCTTATGCTTCCTTGGTGCAGAAACCTGTTCCTTAGGTCGATGCTTCGATGCAGATGATATCCAGTGTACCATTAAGTACCACCAGCACCTGTACTTGCATCTGCATGTGCCAACGCGAAGTTAAAGACTTAGCGATTCAGGCAACTAGGATGAAAGAGACCAGCAATGCTTTCACAGTGCACAGCCCAAAGGCATCCAAAAAGCAGAGTGCCTCTCAACACCCACTTTCAAAGAAAAGAGGCTCTCACCGCCCGCTTTCCCCCTCATCCTTGATGGGAAAGGCAGTAGGGAAAGGATCTCAGCATTTGGGACAAAAGCTGACCTGGGCACTATCAGACATCATTCTGGCATGTCTGACTGACGATGAGGACATCATGGATTTTGATGCCTCATCACTAGACCCATCTTGAGGAATTGAGACTTCTTGTACAGGACAGACCCCTTTGCTCTTGTCTTCTAGAGACCCATTTTAAAGAGTTTGACACATGTGTACTTGGAGACTGTAACCTTTACATAAAAGACAAGTGCCAAGGAAAAATACAGCGTTGCATTGTTCGTCAAGCATACTTTTCACTGCTCACCTATTCCCTTAACAACACTATAAGTGGTTGCTGTTCAGATAGTGACCGATGTTGACATCATGGTGTGCTCTGTGTATCCACCACCCCATGAGACTCTTAACAGTAGGGTACTCACTCATTCTTGATGAACTACCCTATCTCTTTCTCCTTTTGGGGGACTTCAATGCACACATTGCAGTATGGGGTTCTTACACCACTTACCCCAAGGGTCGGGCAGCTGAGGATCTGCTACGCATAACAGATCTCATACTGATGAACGTGGGTCAAGCTACATATTTTAGCATCATTACAGGTTCATCTACAGCCAATACCTCTACTACTGCTCACTTGCTCTTGTAGACACTACCCAGTTGGCAGGGACGATGACCATCATGGTAGTGACTACTTCCCTATCTGGATCCAACTGCCTGATGGAGCAGATCCCGAAAGAAAGCCACCAAACTGGTTGCTCAAAAAGGCTAACTGAATGCTTTACAGGCAGGTAGATGTTTTCGAGTAATGTGACGGCATCCAGGACTGGGTGGATCACATTACAGCTGTGATTCACCACGCTGCTGATGCATCCATCCCAAAGTCAACAGGCCTAGGAGGCGACCTATCCCTTGGTGGAACGATGAGTGTGGTTTTGCAGTCAGGCACATGAGAGCGGATATGCACAGATTCAATCGATGCCCTACAGATGAGAATCTTGCAAACTTTCGAATGACGTGTGCAAAGGCGAGGAGGATAATTCAGGAGAGCAAGCAGAGGTCTTGGCAAGAGTTCCTGAACTCCATCAATAGGCCTACATCCGCAAGTAAAGTATGGGAAGCCATCAGGAGGATCTCAAGGCACAACTCTCGATCGCCAATAGCAGCTGTACAGATAAAGGGGTCTCTCGTAACATCGCAGAGGGACGTAGCTCAGACAATGGCTGAATCATATAAACCCATAACGGCCGATTCTAGCCAGGACCCCACCTTCCGTCGACATCGGGAGACACAAGAGAAGGCTGATTTAGATTTCCATTTCACCAACGTGGAGGAATACAACCAGCGTTTTTCTTTGTGGAAGCTGGATTCTGCATTGTCAGTAGCTTGTGATACGACCCCTGAAAGCATGTTGCAACAGTTGCAACGACGGTCGAAGGAGGTGACTTTCCCAACTAGTGGAAATTATTTTAGTCCCAGTTCTGAAACCAGAGAAGGATCGGACAGATCCTGGTAGTTATCGTAGTATTAGCTTGCATGCTGCGTAGGAAAGACACTGGAGTGTATGGTTAATCGGCGCCTAGTGTGAGTTCTCGAAACCAGGTCCCTACTCTGTCGCTCCCAGTGTGGGTTCAGGAGGTACTGCTCCACGCTCGATAACTTGACCCTGCTAGAAGCAGAAATTCAGCAAGCTTTCCTTCGTAAGCATCACCTTATTGGCGTTTCTTTGATTTCTAAGAGGCCAACGATACTACTTGGAGGCATAATATTTTGCTGCAGCTCCATTAGTGTGGATTCAGTGGACATCTACCGACCTTCATACAGTCCTTTCTCTTGGACAGATATTTTAGATACAAGGCTGGGAATGTCCTGTCTGATTGTTTAAAGCAGGAGAATGGTGTATTTTAAGTGTCACGGCTTTCGCCATTGCAATCAACAGTATTACATACACAGTGCGACGTCCAGTACTATGTTCCTTGTTGTGACGACTTCTCCATCTTCTGTGCATCTTCCAGCCTCGCCTCGGCTACTCGGCAATTGCAGCTGACTATCAGACGGTTGGAGGTCTTGCACCACTGGTTTTAAAATATCTTCGGAGAAAACAGTTTGTGTTGATTTTAGTCATTCCCACGGTCTATTTAATTTACCCGTTTTAAAACTGGGGGACACCGTTCTGACTTTTAAGGAAAAGATGAAGTATCTGGGTCTTACTTTTACGAGAGGTTAACATGCTTGCCTTACCTTAAATAACTGAAACTGAGATGTCTCAAGGCCCTAAACGTCCTTAAATGTGTCAGTTATAGGTCTTGGAGACCCGACAGGGCACGTCTGCCCCGACTTTATAATGTCCTTGTGCGACCCTGGCTTGAATATGGACGCAAGATTTATGTGTCAGCGAGGCCTTCATACCCTAAAATGCTGGATGCATTCATCACGAGGGTATGAGGTTGTCAACAGGGGGAGACCGGTGAGTCTCCGCTGTCTATTCGATGTCTTCTTCTCATGGTATGCCAAGCATATAGGGCATTGTCCGTTCCTACATCGCCAGCGTCCAACTGCGTTGTTCAGCCACCACAAGCAACACGACCATTTGGGATCCGTGCAAGGCAGAGCCTTGAGTTATTACAGGAGGGGGCATTACTGTCCAAAGCCAGGGGTTGAGTAGGGCCTCCGCCTGGCTGCTACCAAGGCCCAGATTGCTTTTAGAACTGACTACTTACAAGAAGCATTGTACAGTTCGTGTTGATTTTAATCATTCCCACAGTCTGTTTAATTTAAACTGGGGGACATCGTTCTCACTTTTAAGGAATTTAAACTGGGGGACATCGTTCTCACTTTTAAGGAAAAGATGAAATATCTTGGAAAAGGGCACAGGTCATCCCCGTTTTCAAGAAGGGACGTCGAAAAGATGTGCAGAACTATAGACGTATATCTCTAACGTCGATCAGTTGTAGAATTTTGGAACATGTATTATGTTCGAGTATAATGACTTTTCTGGAGACTAGAAATCTACTCTGTAGGAATCAGCATGGGTCTCGAAAAAGACGGTCGTGTGAAACCCAGCTCGCGCTATTCGTCCACGAGACTCAGAGGGCCATAGACACGAGTTCATAGGTAGATGCCGTGTTTCTTGACTTCCGCAAGACGTTCGATGCAGTTCCCCACAGTCGTTTAATGAACAAAGTAAGAGCATATGGACTATCAGACCAATTGTGTGATTGGATTGAAGAGTTCCTAGATAACAGAACGCAGCATGTCATTCTCAATGGAGAGAAGTCTTCCGAAGTAAGAGTGATTTCAGGTGTGCCGCAGGGGAGTGTCATAGGACCGTTGCTATTCACAATATACATAAATGACCTTGTGGATGACATCGGAAGTTCACTGAGGCTTTTTGCGGATGATGCTGTGGTGTATCGAGAGGTTGTAACAATGGAAAATTGTACTGAAATGCAGGACGACCTGCAGCGAATTGATGCATGGTGCAGGGAATGGCAATTGAATTTCAATGTAGACAAGTGTAATGTGCTGAGAATATATAGAAAGATAGATCCGTTATCATTTAGCTACAAAATAGCAGGTCAGCAACTGGAAGCAGTTAATCCCATAAATTATCTGGGAGTACGCATTAGGAGTGATTTAAAATGGAATGATCATATAAAGTTGATCGTTGGTAAAGCAGATGCCAGACTGAGATTCATTGGAAGAATCCTAAGGAAATGCAATCCGAAAACAAAGGAAGTAGGTTACAGTACGGTTGTTCGCCCACTGCTTGAATACTGCTCGGCAGTGTGGGATCCGTACCATATAGGGTTGATAGAAGAAATAGAGAAGATCCAACGGAGAGCAGCGCGCTTCGTTACAGGATCATTCAGTAATCGCGAAAGCGTTACGGGGATGATAGATAAACTCCAGTGGAAGACTCTGCAGGAGAGACGCTCAGTAGCTCGGTACGGGCTTTTGTTAAAGTTTCGAGAACATACCTTCACCGAAGAGTCAAGCAGTATATTGCTCCCCCCTACGTATATCTCGCGAAGAGACCATGAGGATAAAATCAGAGAGATTAGAGCCCACACAGAAGCATACCTACAATCCTTCTTTTCAAGAACAATACGAGACTGGAATAGAAGGGAGAACCGATAGAGGTACTCAAGGTACCCTCCGCTGCACACCGTCAGGTGGCTTGCGGAATATAGATGTAGATGTACCTCAGAGTACGTTTTTAAAATTAAATTTAATGAGATTTTACGTAGCCACCCATATTTTATTACTGTCTACACGGATGGTTCTAAGCAGGGAGATTTTTTCGGTTGTTCTGTTGTACTCCCCGACATTGTCCTTAGGATAGCGCTCCCAGAGCCGTGACAAACAATTTATCCATCTGCTCCGATCGTCAAAGTGCCCTTCTCACTATTGAACCGATGTATGCAGCAGATCGAATGGTGCAACAGGCACAGGACTCTCTCCTTCCCTTGCAAAGGCAAAAGAAGGAAATCATTTTTGCTGGGTTCCAGGGCACATAGGGATTCATGAAAACAAACTCGCTGATGCGGCTGCTAAGGAGGCTCGTTCCCTTCCTCCTCCTGCTCGCTGTTCAGTCCCTCTGCGGGCTGTCACTTCATTTGTGATCAGGAAGGTCACATGTTGGTGTCTCAGTGGCTGGAAGTGAGGAATAATAAACTACGTTCCATAAAGGCTTCAGTGCGACCATGGAATACCTCCTTCCGCTCGCGACGGTGTGAAGAAGTAGCCCTTACCCGGCTTAATGTGGGATATTGCCCATTGACACGTGGCTTCCTGTTACGTCGGGAGGAGCCACCAGTGTGTAAGAGATGCGGGACACAGCTGTCAGTACGACATATTTTAACGGAGTTTGTTTTATATGTAGACCTGGGGGTTGAACTGGGTCTCCCACAGGATCTTCCCTCTATTTTAACTGATAACGAGGCGAGTGTTGTTCGTGTCTTAAGATTTTGTGTCGTGTCCGGAATCCTTCCCATAATACTGGGTATGAGATCTTAATGTGTCAGAGTGGCTGGGTCATGTATTATTTCTAAGTCTTCATCCAGCCACTGTTATTTGTCTCTTTTTTAACAGCGTTTTTACAGGTATTTTATCCATGACTTTATTTACTTATTCTGCTGTGTCTCGTTGGGATCTTATTATGTGCTTTTCTGAAACTCACCTTCTTGGGGTTTCTTTACGATTCTTGTGGTGGGATAAAACGTAGTTTTCCAGGTTACTAATCTTTTTCCATAGATTTTCACAAACTTCTTCGGTATATCATTAACGCAAGGGCGCTGATGTTCTTGCTGTGTAGCGCCCTCCGTGTAAGTAATAAAATAAAATATGAGCCGTGACTTATATATAAAAAAAAAGAAACGCACATTAATGCAATGGTTCAGCATAAAAGAGAAATAACTAATGTAGGAATATTATTAACAGTGTAATATGTTGTTTAATTTAGCCCGACGTGTATAAGCACTCACAAGGGGAGGCCACGACGTTTGGAACGCGGATTTACTGCAAACTTCGTACACTCGTAGTTCTTCATGAGGACAACAAAATGTGTAAACAGTAGCGCGTACTTCTCAAGCGTTATTGAGAAAATCGCAAGATAATTTCGTTCGTCGAATATATCTCTGTGCGTGGCTTTTTTAACCATGAAGCGGATACAACCCAGTGGTGCCGGCGCGGTAGCTCAGCGTGTTCGGTCAGAGAGCCGGTTGGCCTCTGTAATAAAAAACTGAGTGGAAAGATCAACCACCGAACTTGACCAGGATGTCTTGCGGCGTCCGCAACGACCAGACACAACGATCAATAACGAACAAAATGAAAAAAAAGCGTGTTCGGTCAGAGCGTTAGCTACTGTTTATAAAAAAAAAAAAAAAAAAAAATTTGCGAACTGATCAACGAACAAAGTGCACGGGAGTCATCTGACGTCCGCCCTGAACAAATTCAACGAACAACACTGAACAATTTTTTTTTTTAAAGTACTTGACGTTCAAGTCACTGGATCGCTGGATCGAGCTCCGTTACTAGTTTTTTTTTTCAACACAGTCATTTTCTTTACTATTTATATTACAATTGATATAATGGGAAAATACGTGTAATCAGATGAACTTTTATTAAATTTACAACGTTATTCCGCAGTCTACTAATCTTTATCATCACAAATAATGTAGTATTCATAACTATCGACTGGTAAACGACCAAACGCATAAAGTGATATTGAAAATGTATGCTTGTCCGTGATTTGAGAAATCCCTTATACCTGGAAGGAGCCCGAAACGACTTGTTACCTCCAAGTTTTGACCGGCACAGACGGCTTTCGAAAGATGTACAATTAATCGTCACTTTCGACATTACGAGTACAAGTTGCAGGATGGTATTTTTCGGAAAAACATGGAAAACATAAAGTTAAACGGCACCAGCTGCATTGAATAAACGCTATGTTTTCGCATACGCAATGTCTTTTGACGTTTTCCGTGGAAAAACAAACCTCGTTAACATTTTCAAAAACCTCTCTTTCAGGCGATAGTTTGGAAGCAAACCATGCATAACGCAGTATTTCTTTAAAAATCGGTGCTGATAATTGGTTATGCAGTATCGAGTGTATTTTAACAGCGTCTTCCGAGAAGCAATTTCTCGTTCTCTTTCGATTAAATACAAACAGTTTTGAAGACACGGTCAAGCATACATTTTCAGTATCACTTTATGCGTTTGGTCGTTTACTAGTCGATAGTTATGAATATTGTATTATTTGTGATAATAAAAATTAGTAGACTGGCAAATAACATTGTAAATTTAATAAAAGTTCATCCGATTATACGTATTTTTTCCATTATATCAATTGTAATATAAATAGTAAAGAAAATGACTGTGTTGAAAAAAAAACTGACGAACGGAACTCGGTCCAGCAATCAAGCGGCTTGAACGCCACCGACTTTAAAAAAAATAAAAAGAACATTTTGTTCTGTATTGTTCGCTAATTTTGTTCAGGGCGGACATCCGATGACACCAGTTCAGTTAGTTCGTTCATCCATTCGGTCAGTTTTTTTAATATAAAGGTAAACTAAGGCACTGACCGAACACGCTGAGCTACCGTGCCGTCACCACTCAGGTGCAACCGCTTCATGGTTAAACTGGCCACTCACAGATATATATATTTGACGACCGAAATTTTCTTGCGATTTTCTCAGTAACACTTGAGAAGTACGGGCTATTGCTTACACATTTTGTTGTCCTCATGGAGTACTACGAGTGTGCGAAGTTTGCAGTAAATCCGTGTTCCAAACGTCGTGGCCTCCCCTTGTCAGTAAACTAGCTCAGTTCTCAGTGTAGTTACGTAATCGTCGATAATTACTTGTCCTTTTCTCATTTATCCAACACTAGGCTCGTGATAAGCCGTGTGCTTATTGCACCAGAGAATATTTGGCAAGTATGTTCGGTATACACTACTGTAGTACGCAACTTAATATCGTGGTTTCGTCTCGATTCCCCAAGATAACAAGAGTAGCATATACAAATGAAATCCTATAATGAAACTGGAATCCTGTGACCAGACCTTTTCTGCCAAGGATGTTATCTCGTGATATTAAGAAAATCTGTAAGTAAAATTGTTAAATTATTGGTAGCGGCCTCCGGTCTCGTGGGACCTGAAAAAAAGTTAATTGTCCTAACCGACGACACGTCTCGTAGATGAGCTAAAAGAAAAATGTTAAAGATTTTTCTAAGATGGCGCCTAACAATGGAAATTCTTTGTTAAGACCCATATCTACTTAAGACACTAAAGGTATCAGATTTACGATAGATTGACCACATACACAAAGTCTTTTGACAAAATAACCATTATATTTTTCGGGTTTTGAGAACAACTTACATTATCAGCTGGTAGGCTACAGCAAGATGAGCTTAACACAAGAACGTCCTCTTAGGTCCGACTCCAAGCAGATAAGAAAAGCGAATGACAAAGGTAAGATAGTTCACGCATAGAAGCGCAAGAGTCCATGGAATAACACGTCCATTGTAGTTCTATCTCTTCTTCTTTGGCGTACTTGCCGATTATTTATAAAATCTGTCGTACTATTTACTTTACATTTCTTTTTTAAAAACCCAAGTCCACCCAGAAGAAACAGTGCATCCGCCATAAATCATCATCATCATCATCATCATCATCATCATCGAGGAGAATGTGAAGGAGGGAGGGGGGCCAGTGTGACGCTCGTTCTGTTACAGGTCGTTCAAGGGGGAAAAAAATCCTCATCGTAGCTGAAATGCGCCGGACTGGGGGTACAGCTTTCTCTGGACACTCCCCCCCCCCCCCCTCTCCCTCACCGCCTCCTTCGCGCCACAACCGTTACGGCTTCGTCGTGCGCTCAACGATCGGTCCAAGATTGCAGTTTTCTTGCAAACTGGTGTCATCTCGTTACATCACTACACTTTCAGCGTCACGTGCCCACGACCCTACCTGATGGAATTCAGTCTCACTGTGGGCAATGGTCCCAATGTCATTGCTCATCAGTTACAGCGGAAACGCTATGACAAATATATCTGAAAAGGCCTCGCGCAGAATTGTAGTTGTCGGAAGGAGGATGGGATGTTGGTACTCGGTTCCTATTTGTGTTAGGAACATGAAGGAAAAAGTTTTTGATTTAGCTCGTACCAGCAGCCATTTGTATAGCCATTCGAACATATGTCTTACTGTAGCTATGTTACTGTATATTTAGCAAGGTTTGAAAGACGAACTGCAGCTCACTCCTAGGCAAACTGTGCGAATCGTTTCATTCCGTTTGCAAAAGATTTTAAGTGGGCCGAAATTAACGCCCAGCTAATGGCACCATCGGTATATGCGCCGTTCGGATTTTACATGGAAAAACAGACACTCTCGTTCGATTTTACGTGCAAAAACTGTCACCCATAAATTACTCCGGACTGGAGTTCACCGGAGTATCGGACCTTGGTGTAAGAAACTTTCTGACCGTTTGAAGAAACTGCTCTTCCAAGTCCTTTGCTGTCTCTGACAGAATTACAATGTCATCGGCGAACCTCAACGTTTTTATTTCTTCTCCATGGATTTTAATACCTACTCCGAATTTTTCTTTCGTTTCCTTTACTTATTGCTCAATATACAGATTTAATAACATCGGGGAGAGGCTACAACCCTGTCTCACTCCCTTCCCAACCACTGCTTCCCTTTCATGTCCCTCGACTCTTATAACTGCCATCTGATTTCTGTACAAATTGTAGTCATTGTGATCAGCAAATTTATTTTTGCTACAGATATCTACTATCTCTCTCAGTCCACAATACATTACTAATAAAGGAAAGCCCTGGCGATTTTTGTGTTCATCACTTCTGGACACCTACAAATCTGTTAGTGGAACTCGCTGTCATCCTAAAAAGCAAGTAACAGAATGACAATTTTTTGTGACGATACTGTGTTGGTATCTGGTAACTCGCACAGCAAAAAAGAAATAGGCTGTGATCTGGGCGAGAGACGTCATACTTCCTGTGGCTTAATCACCCTGCGGAAGGACTTCCGCTACGCCTATCGATATACTGAGCCCCAGCTCCCAGCGGAGCGCATTGCGTGTTTCCATCTCAGGCTGAACAACTGACGATGCATCCAGGGGGTGTAGCAGCTTCGTTGCTGGTTTTGCTGGCAGCGAACGACACCGTGTTGTTCGATTGTGTCTGCAAGCACATCTTGGGTGACCTCAACCAACGCAGACTCAGTTCCGGCGAAATACAGATGTCGTGGACCTACTGTATGCAGGTATACCGAAGTAAGTACTTTTTCGTACAGTGTGGATAGATATGACGTTACCCACCGTGCAGTTTTGGACTACTGCAGAGGCAGCTTGTCTTGCATACACTGTTATGAAGTAAGTTGAAACGTTCTGAGGCTGACAGTGAAGCATTTGTTTATAGGGGGGAAACTGCGCTTCATTTACAACCTTTCAGGTCATTCAACTTTGTCGAACCTTCTTCCAGTGAGAAGACATCATAATGATTTGGAAAGTCTGAAAGTTACGCATCTTCACCTGTCAAAACGTTTTCACTGAGACCAAAACGTTTCCCGGATGTTGCGAAATTTGATGGACAGTTTCCACAATAACAAAACATGTTCGTGGAGAAGTTGTGGCTCACATTGTCATAATCATACCCTTTATGTATTTTCTATAATAATATTTCTTTAGATAGTTACAGAGATTGAGAGATTACGATACAGGCTAACTCGAAATGAATGTAGCGTAGAGAAAGGGTTGTGACTGTTTAATTCGTAGCGACAGGTACGTCAGTGGATTCCTTGAATAGGGTACAGACAGACAGTCTTGCGAAGTACTTTTGAGCATGTATTCCGATGACTGTCCCGAGCAGCTAGTTCGGCAGCCCATACGCAATGGATATATCTTAGACCTTGTAGTTACAACAGGCGGGAACTTTTCGATGGCGTCGGTACAGAGACGGGAATTAGTGATCATGACGTCATCATAGCGACCATGGTTACTATGGAGGGAACATGATGGTTATTTAGGTTAGACGGTAGTTTGATGTACTCTGATGAACACTCACCAGTCGATACGCAGCAAGGCAAGTCGGACATTGTTTAGAGTAAAGACATTCGACTATCAAAATTTTATCAGTAAACGTTCGAAGTGTTTCTAACAAAGTTCCCAAATTTACTGCCCTCCAGGAAAGGCCTCGAGCTGAAATTATTTTTTGAGACCGAGAGCTGGCTGAAACCTGAACTAGAGAGCAATGATATATTTAGCGTCACGTGGAACGTATATCGGAAAGAGAGATTAGGAAGTTAGAGAGCATAGGTAGGGGAAAGTTCATTGCTGTTGACAAAAATATTGTCTCTGTTGAGGTCGAAGTGGAGTGCGACAGTGAAGTCATTTGGTTACGTATAACAGATGTAGGTGAAACCAAGTTAATTGCCGGATGTTTTTACCTGCCACCCGATTTCGCTGTGACAGTTCTAGAGTCATTCAAAGAGCGTCTACAGTCAGTAGCGCGTAAATACCCAGATGACGAAATACTAGTTGGAAGCGGCTTTAACCTGTCAGGTATAGACTGGGATGTCTATGGACTCATTGTTGTAGAGGGCACAGACAGACAGTCGTGCGAAATACTTTTGAACACGTTTTCTTGAAACTGTCTTGAGCAGCTAGCTCGGCAGCTCACACGCAACAGCAATATCGTAGACTTTGTAGCTACAAACAGGTCAGATCTTATCGACAATGTCAGTACAGAAACGGGTTTTAGCGATCATGATGACATTATTGGAACTATAGTTACGAAAGGTAATAAATCAGTCATGAAGGCTAGGAGAGTGTTTCGGCTAGAAAGGGTAGACAAGCAGTTGTTAGCATCTCACTTCGGCAATCAATTGATTTCATTTAGTTCCAGTATGATGGACATCGAGGCATTAGGGCCACAGTTTAAACAAACTGCAAATCATGCCCTGGACAAGTTTGTGGATTAAGGACAGAAAAGACCCATCGTGGTTCAAAAACGAAATTCGGAAAATGCCTTGGAAGCGAAAGCTGTTGCTCTCTCGTTGCAGAACACTTGAATGACGACAGGCAAATGTTGGAAGAGTTTCGTGCGTCTGGAAGAAGAATTATGCGCGAAGCGTACAACTACTATTACCGGTTTGCCTTGGCAAGAGATCTACATCTACATCTACATACATACTCCGCAGTCCACCGTGGCGGAGGGTACCTCGTACCATAACTAGCATCTTCTCTCCCTGTTCCACTCCCAAACAGAACGAGGGAAAAATGATGCGTCTGTAAGAGCCCTAATCTCTCTTATCTTATCTTTGTGGTCTTTCCGCGAAATATAAGCTGGCGACAGTAAAACTGTACTGCAGTCAGCCTCAAATGCTGGTTCTCTAAATTTCCTCAGTAGCGATTCACGAAAAGAACGCCTCCTTTCCTCCAGAGACTCTCACCCGAGTTCCTGAAACATTTCCGTAACACTCGCGTGATGATCAAACCTACCAGTAACAAATCTAGCAGCCCACCGCTGAATTGCTTCTATGTCCTCCCTCAATCCGACCTGATAGGGATCCCAAACGCTCGAGCAGTACTCAAGAATAGGTCATATTAGTGTTTTATAAGGGGTCTCCCTTACAGATAAACCACATCTTCCCCAAAATTCTACCAATGAACCGAAGACGGCTATCCGCCTTCCCCACAACTGCCATTACATGCTTGCCCCACTTCATATCGTTCTGCAATGTTACACCAAATATTTAATCGACGTGACTGTGTCAAGCGCCACATAACTAATGGAGTATTCAAACATTACGGGCTTCTTTTTCCTATTCATCTGCATTAATTTACATTTATCTATATTTATAGTTAGCTGCCATTCTTTACACCAACCAAAAATCCTGTCCAAGTCATCTTGTATCCTCCTACAGTCACTCAACGACAACACTTTCCCGTACACCACAGCATCATCAGGAAACAGCCGCACATTGATATCCACCCTATCCAAAAGATCATTTATGTAGATAGAAAACAACAGCGGACCTGCCACACTTCCCTGGGGCACTCCAGATGATACCCTCATCTCCGATGAACACTCACCACCGAGGACAACGTACTGGGATCTAGCCGAGATCCCGAGAAAATTCTGGTCATACGTAAAATCGCTAAGCGAGTCTAAGTCCACTCATATGTTGATCTGTCGGTGTGGTAGTAGAAGATAGCAAAACGAAAGCAGAAGTCTTAATTTTCGTGTTAAAAAATTATTCACGCAGGAGAATCGGAGAAACATATTGTTGTTTGACCATCGCACAGAGTTCCTTATGGACAATATTGTATTGTATTGTATTGTATGGAACTGGGGACCTAGAAACTGCGGAGAGGCTCCGTCCCCGCCGTGGCCCTCAGTGGTTCTCAACCCTACAACAGGCTACAGCAGTCCACTCACCCCACCGCCGCCCCACACCGAACACAGGGTTATTGTGCGGTTCTTATTGTGCAGTTCTTATCTACGTAGCGCTACGCAATAAACAGTTAATCATCTGCTGTCGCTACATGCATATTTATTTATTTATTTAAATGTCAAGTTCCGTAGGACGAATTTTAGGAGCAAATATCCAAGGTCATGGAACGTGTCAGTACATGAACTTACAACATAAAAAGTAATAACAGATAAAAATAAATGTTCATGAACCTGAAAGAAAATCAGTCCATAAGTTTAAGCAATCGCTATCAGCAATACAATGAAAATCATCTTAACTTTTCAAGGAACTCCTCGACAGAATAGAAGGAGTGACCCATGAGGAAACTCTTCAGTTTCGATTTGAAAGCGCGTGGATTACTGCTAAGATTTTTGAATTCGAGTGGCAGCTTATTGAAAATGGATGCAGCAGTATACTGCACACCTTTCTGCACAAGAGTTAAGGAAGTCCGATCCAAATGGAGCGAAAGCTGCTTATTCTTGGAAATAAACTAATATTGGTAACAAGAAACGACAATAAGGAATATACATATTGAGAGGCCAATGTCAAAATACCCAGACTCGTGAAAAGAGGTCGACAAGAGGTTCGTGAACTCACACCACTTATTGCCCGAACCGCCCGTTTCTGAGCCAAAAATATCCTTCTAGAATGGGAAGAGTTACCCCAAAACATAATGCCATACGACACAAGTGAATGAAAATAAGCAAAGTAGACTAATTTACGTGTCGAAATATCACTCACTTTCGATACCGTTCGAATAGTGAAAATGGCAGTATTAAGTCTTTGAACAAGATCCTGAACATCGGCTTTCCACGACAGCTTACTATCTATCTGAACACCCAGGAATTTGAACTGTTCAGTTTCACTAATCATATGCCCGTTCTGTGAGAGTAAAACGTCAGGTTTTGTTGAATTATGTGTTAGGAACTGTAAAAACTGAGTCTTACTGTGATTTAATGTTAGTTTATTTTCTACAAGCCATGAACTGAGGTCATGTACTGCTCTACTTGAAACCGAGTCAATGTTGCACACAACATCCTTTACTACCAAGCTAGTGTCATGAGCAAACAGAAATATTTTAGAGTTACCCATAATACTAGAGGGCATATCATTTATATAAATAAGGAACAGGAGCGGCCCCAACACTGATCCCTGGGGCACCCCCCACTTGACAGTACCCCACTCACATCCCACATCACAGCCGTTATCAACATTGTGAATAATGACCTTTTGTTGCCTGTTGCTAAAGTAAGAGGTGAAAAAATTGTGAGCTACTCCCCTTATTCCGTAATGGTCCAACTACTGGAGCAATATTGCGTGATCAACACAGTCAAATGCCTTTGTTAAATCAAAAAATACGCCAAGCGTTCGAAACTTTTTGTTTAGCCCATCCAGTAGCTCACAGAGAAAAGAGAATATAGCATTTTTAGTTGTCAAACGACTTCTAAAGCCGAACTGTACATTTGATAGCAAATCGTGTGATATAAAATGATTCAAGCGCCCTGTATTTCCTCGAGTAGCAGCTTAAAGAGCGAAGAGGCTGTAGAGGGAGTGTGTCCCCGCGGCTAGAGAACGTCAGCAGTTTACGTACCGAACCGTACAGAATGATCCTTACAGCAGGTCGGTTGTGGGAGGTGCGTCTCTCTACCTGAGAACACATGTTGCTGCCAGTCATTTAGATCGGAGACTACTAGCAGAAAAGGCGCCATACTGTCATAACTGTAATTATGAATATTAATAATAATGATTCATTTTTGTTATAGGGAAAACCTCTCAATTATTGGCCATAATTGTGACATTGTTCCAATCCAGTAAATTTCAACTTTCAGAAACAACTAATGGGACAGATTCTGGCGACAGTATACGAGGAAGTACAATGTCGTACGAAATTACTAGCAGGTTCTGGAGCAGTGCAAGTGAGTCAGTCGGACCCTAGACTCAATCCATGCGGATTTTTGTGGTAGTTAGGAGCGTAAATTTTTTCCATTTACAAATTAATTATGTATATTACTGTCATATAACCTCATCTAAGCGTCTGTTTCTTTATACCGATATTACCTTTTTTCCATCTAATCTTCAGCATTCTCCTGTAGCACCATATTTCGGAAGCTTCTATTCTCTTCTTGTCTAAACTATTTATCACTCATGTTCCACATTCATACATGGCTACACTCCATACAAATACTTTTGGAAAAGACTTCTTGACTTAAATCTATACTCGATGTTAACAAATTTCTCTTCTTCAGAAACGCTTTTCTTGCCATTTTATATCCTCTCTACTTCGACCATCATCAGTTACTTTGCGCCCCAAATAGCAAACCTCATCTACTACTTAAAGTGTCTCATTTCCTAATCTAATTTCCTCAGCATCACCTCACTTAATTAGACTACATTCCATTATCCTTGTTTTGCTTTTGTTGATATTCATCTTATGCAAGACACTGTCCATTCTGTTCAACTGTTCTTCCAGGTACTTTGCTATCTCTGACAGAATAAGGATGTCGTCGGCAAACCTCAAAGATTTTATTTGGATTTTAATTCCTACTCCAAATTTTTCTTTTATTTCCTTTACTGCTTGCACAATTGCACAATATACTGTTGAATAACATTGGGGATAGGCTACAACCCTGTCTCACTCTCTTCTCAATCACTGCTTCCCTTGCATGCCTCTCGACTCTTATAACTGTCATCTGGTTTCTGTGCAAATTGTAAACAGCCTTTCTCTCCCTGCACTGCCCCTCGTCTCTTATAACTGCCATCTGGTTTCTGTACAAATTGTAAATAGCCTTTCTCTCCCTGCACTTGACCCTTGCCACCTTCAGAATTTGATAGAGAGTATTCCAGTCAACATTGTCAAAAGCTTTCTCTAATTCTACAAATGCTAGAAACGTAGGTTTGCCTTTCCTTCATCTAAGGTAAGTCGTAAGGGTCAGTAATGCCTCACGTGTCCCAAAATTTCTACGGAATCCAAACTGATCTTCCCCGAGGTCGGCTTCTACCAGTTTTTCCATTCGTCTGTAAATAATTCGTGGTAGTATTTTGCAGCCGTGGCTTACTAAACTGATAGTTCGGTAATTTTCACATCTGTCAACATCTGCTTTCTTTGGGATTGGAATTGTTATATTCTTCTTGAAGTCTGAGGGTATTTCGCCTGTATCATACATATTGCTCACCAGATGGTAGAGTTTTGTCAGGGCTGGAACTCCCAACGCTATCAGTAGTTCTAATGGAATGTTGTCTACTCCCGGGGCCTTGATTCGACTTAGGTCTTTCAGTGCTCTGTCAAACTCTTCACGCAGTATCATATCTCCCATTTCATCTCCATCTACATCCTCTTCCATTTCCATAATATTGTCCTCAAATACATCGCCCTTGTATAGACCCTCTATATACTCCTTCCACCTTTCTGTTTTCCCTTCTTTGCTTAGAACTGGGTTTCCATCTGAGCTCTTGATATTCATACAAGTGGTTCTCTTTTCTCCAAAGGTCTCTTTAATTTTCCTGTACACAGTATCTATCTTACGCCTAGTGAGATAAGCCTCTACAGCCTTACATTTGTCCTGTAGTCATCCCTGCTTAGCCATTTTGCACTTCCTGTCGACCTCATTTTTGAGACGTTTGTATTCCTTTACGCCTGCTTCATTTACAGCATTTTTATGTTTTCTCCTTTCATCAATTAAATTCAGTATCTCTTCTACTACCCAAGGATTTCTACTAGGCCTTGCTTTTTTACCTATTTGATCCTCTGCTGTCTTCACTATTTCATCCCTCAAAGTTACCCATTCTTCTTCTACTGTATTTCTTTCCCCTGTTCCTGTCAATCGTCCCCTACTGCTCTCTCTCAAACACTCTACAACCTCTGGTTCTTTCAGTTTACTCCAGGTCCCATCTCAAATACCCACCTTTCTGCAGTTTCTTCAGTTTTAATCTACGGTTCATAACCAATAGGTTGTAGTCAGAGTCCACATCTGCACCTGTTACACGCCATATTTCGGGGGTCTTTAGCGGGAGAGATATGCAACTTGCTTCAGTGAAGCGGGAAAGTCGACCGAGTAATATGCATGAGATGTAAAATCCTAACCGATATTGCGTACAGGGACCGATGACCGTAGCAGTCTGTTCCCTTTAAACCCACAAACCAACCGATATTGCGTACAGAATAAAAAAAATTGGAGGCACTAGTTTTAGCATGCCCTCCTAGGACTAAGAGAGAATTTCGAATGTTTACAAAAGGAGCAACATGAATAGTCGCTGTCTTATTTGAGTATCAGAAGAAGCAAGTCATGTGTCCCGCGAGAGACTGAGGAATCTGGGATTAAACTATAGCCGCCTACGTGTCGCTTCCTTAAGCCGTCGGCACACGGACCGTGCATCTGAACGTTGAGCGTTGAGCGTGCCGAGTTTCTGACGTCATAGCGTGGAATAGCACGTTCGGGAGTCTTTCCGAACGTGCAGAGCAATATCTGGCATGTCAGATATTCTGAGCGTGCGTCTGAGCGTTGACCAATGAGATGGCACAGCGCCACCTACGTCACACACATGCTGTCTCCCTTCAGTACAGAGTTGTGAGGCGCCATATTGGCGTTCATTTCAAACCTATATGTATATATGCCGTTTCTGAGCACCAGCAAATTGAGAATCACGGGAAAACCCGTTGTTAGTTGTGTGATTAGTTCCAATAAAATTATGAGGAACATCGTATTCGTGGCAAAAGAATTATTGTAACTTGCGTATTATGAGAGTAGGCTATTTGAAGGCAGCGACACACTGAAGATCCACCAAAAACGCATTGTTCTTGGTACAATTTGTTATAATTAAATTTCAATTAGTAACATAATTATCTACGATTAACGGTTTCAGCAAGCGATAACACAATGTGATTTTGTTCACCAAGGGCGTTAGGGGTTTAGCGTAATGGTTAGAGTCTCTGTTTAAGATGTTTTTGTTGGGGCGGTGGTTCGCGTCGTAACACTTCAAAAAATTTTTATTCTAACATTCGCGTTTATTAGGTTCTGATACTTTATTATTAGTTTAATATAAGTATACGCTTAGCACCTCCCCCCATGAACCATGGACCTTGCCGTTGGTGGGGAGGCTTGCGTGCCTCAACGATACAGATAGCCGTACCGTAGGTGCAACCACAACGGAGGGGTATCTGTTGAGAGGCCAGACAAACGTGTGATTCCTGAAGAGGGGCAGCAGCCTTTTCAGTAATTGCAGGGGCAACAGCCTGGATGATTGACTGATCTGGCCTTGTAACACTAACCAAAACGGCCTTGCTGTTGTGGTACTGCGAACAGCTGAAAGCAAGGGGAAACTACAGCCATAATTTTTTCCGAGGGCATGCAGCTTTACTGTATGGTTAAATGATGATGGCGTCCTCTTGGGTAAAATATTCCGTAGGTAAAATAGTCCCCCATTCGGATCTCCGGGCGGGGACTACTCAGGAGGACGTCGTTATCAGGAGAAAGAAAACTGGCGTTCTACGGATCGGAGCATGGAATGTCAGATCCCTTATCGGGCAGGTAGGTTAGAAAATTTAAAAGGGGAAATGGATAGGTTAAAGTTAGATATAGTGGGAATTAGTGAAGTTCGGGGGCAGGAGGAACAAGACTTCTGGTCAGGTGGATACAGGGTTATAAATACAAAATCAAATAGGGGTAATGCAGGAGTAGGTTTAATAATGAATAAAAAAATAGGAGTGCGGGTAAGCTACTACAAACAGCACAGTGAACGTATTATAGTGGCAAAGATAGACACGAAGCCCATGCCTACTACAGCAGTACAAGTTTATATGCCAACTAGCTCTGCAGATGACGAAGAAATTGAAGGTAGTGAAGGGAGACGAAAATTTGATAGTCATGGGTGACTGGAATTCGAGAGTAGGAAAAGGGAGAGAAGGATACATAGTAAGTGAATATGGATTGGGGCCAAGAAATGAAAGAGGAAGCCGTCTGGTAGAATTTTGCACAGAGCATAACTTAATCATAGCTAACACTTGGTTCAAGAATCATAAAAGAAGGTTGTATACATGGAAGAATCCTGAAGATACTAAAAGGTATCAGATAGATTATATAATGGTAAGACAGAGATTCAGGAACCAGGTTTTAAATTGTAGGACATTTCCAGGGACAGATGTGGACTCTGACCACAATCTATTGCTTATGAACTGTAGATTAAAGCTGAAGAAATTGCAAAAAGGTGGGAATTTAAGGAGATGGGACCTGGATAAACTGACTAAACCAGAGGTTGTACAGAGTTTCAGGGACAGCATAAGGGAACAATTGACAGGAATGGGGGAAAGAAATACAGTAGAAGACGAATGGGTAGCTCTGAGGGATGAAGTAGTGAAGGCAGCAGAGGATCAAGTAGGTAAAAAGGCAAGGCCTAGAAGAGACAGGCGAAATACCCTCAGACTTCAAGAAGAATATAATAATTCCAATCCCAAAGAAAGCAGGTATTGACAGATGTGAAAATTACCGAACTATCAGTTTAATAAGCCACAGCTGCAAAATACTAACGCGAATTATTTACAGACGAATGGAAAACTGGGAGAAGCCGATCTCGGGTAAGATCAGTTTGGATTCCGTAGAAATGTTGGAACACGTGAGGCAATACTGACCTTACGACGTATCTTAGAAGAAAGATTAAGGAAAGGCAAACCTTCGTTTCTAGCATTTGTAGACTTAGAGAAAGCTTTTGACAATGTTGACTGGAATACTCTCTTTCAAATTCTAAAGGTGGCAGTGGTAAAATACAGGGAGCGAGAGGCTATTTACGATTTGTACAGAAACCAGATGGCAGTTATAAGAGTCGAGGGGCATGAAAGGGAAGCAGTGGTTGGGAAGGGAGTGAGACAGGGTTGTAGCCTCTCCCCGATGTTATTCAATCTGTATATAGAGCAAGCAGTAAAGGAAACAAAAGAAAAATTTGGCGTAGGTATTAAAATCCAGGGAGAAGAAATAAAAACTTTGAGGTTCGCCGATGACATTGTAATTCTGTCAGAGACAGCAAAGGACTTGGAAGAGCAGTTAAACGGAATGGACAGTGTCTTGAAAGGAGGATATAAGAGGAACATCAACAAAAGTAAAACGAGGATAATGGAATGTAGTCGAATTAAGTCGGGTGATGCTGAGGGAATTAGATTAGGAAATGAGACACTTAAAGTAGTAAAGGATTTTTGCTATTTGGGGAGCAAAATAACTGATGATGGTCGAAGTAGAGAGGATATAAAATGTAGACTGGCAATGGCAAGGAAAGCGTTTCTGAAGAAGAGAAATTTGTTAACATCGAGTATAGATTTAAGTGTCAGGAAGTCGTTTCTGAAAGTATTTGTATGGAGCGTAGCCATGTATGGAAGTGAAACATGGACAATAAATAGTTTGGACAAGAAGAGAATAGAAGCTTTCGAAATGTGGTGCTACAGAAGAATGTTGAAGATTAGGTGGGAAGATCACGTAACTAATGAGTAGGTACTGAATAGGATTGGGGAGAAGAGAAGTTTGTGGCCCAACTTGACTAGAAGAAGGGATCGGTTGGTAGGACATGTTCTGAGGCATCAAGGGATCACCAATTTAGCATTGGAGGGCAGCGTGGAGGGTAAAAAGCATAGAGGGAGACCAAGAGATGAATACACTAAGCAGATTCAGAAGGATGTAGGTTGCAGTAGGTACTGGGAGATGAAGGAGCTTGCACAGGATAGATTAGCATGGAGAGCTGCATCAAACCAGTCTCAGGACTAAAGATCACAACAACAACAAGTATACGCTATAATATTTGATGTTATGTAAATATAAGTTCACCTTTTTTTGAGGGGTGACTTTGTTCGATTGGCTTAATCTACAGGACAGCTTGCGCTACTTGTATAAAGTTATTTTGCTCCTTTTTCTTTTACGCTTCGTAATTCACATGTTGCAAGGATTCTGCTACTGGGTAGGGACAGTGATTAAGTAAGCCTGATCCTGGGGTTTTACTAAAATATGGGAATGATGAAATAATGTTTATCGTATGCAGAGAAGTATTCCAACTTGTACCTCGCTGTTTGTAATGGAACTGTTATAAGTCTGTGTCCTTATTGATTGGACATGGTACTTTCGTTTTGGTGGACGATGGAGGAAATGTGCGATTTAATAGAGCTAACGTGGGAATTTTACGCACGCCCGTTGAGTAAATAGTGTGATTTACGAACTACTAGAAACATCCCTCAACTGCTGCTGGAGTGCGTTGCGATCGCGTATACCACGTTGGGGCCCACGTACCGTACGCACAAGTCGCATCGTTCCTGAGCGTTCAGCGGCACGTTGAACTTCGCACGCTCAACGTTAACGTTCGACAGCATGGTCCGTGTACCGACGGCTTTAGGTACCGGGAAGACAACAGCACCAGTCACTACACGCACAGATTAATCTCAGAAGTGGAGAGCATTAGCAAACTGCTGCGGTCATCAGTCCCTAGACACACTACTTAATCTAACTTTCGCTACGGACAACACACTCACCCACGCCGAGGGAGGACTCGAACCACCAACGGGGGGGGGGGGGGGGGGGGGGGGGGTTGACCCGCGCGTACCGTGGCAAGGAGCCCTAGACCACGCGGCTACTCCGCGCGGCCAATCTGAGAAGTCGTTTTTCCAGAGCACTATACGGAGATTCACGGTCCAGTCACATTAATGTGATCATCGCCTATGTTACACGTGAACGTGTAATAATCACTCAGACGGCAGATGGCAGCAGTAGCAGTGTCCGAGGGACGCGGAAAACAATGTCGTCGTAGCAACACCGACACAAAGGAAGGCCACTGCGCTTGTTGGTGACGTCACGCCAGCTAGGCACGGCGAACGCCAAGTCTGTTGCAGGCAGAAACGCCAGGGCCTGCTTATCACTATAAATCTCTTATTTTTGGACAAACTGTTTGGTATTGTTTTTGATACTGCAGTTTTATTTAGATGAAAGATTTTCTTGCTATCGTAAAGCTACAAATGAAGTTCATAGTTGTGTATTACTGAATCCTGTCGAAAGAAACGTAGATCAATATAAGAAGATGCTTTGCCCCATTGCAAGCTTCGGAAATTTTACATTCCAGTAACTATATTTACTTGATCCATTTTGTTATCGAAACTTACCGCATCTCCGTTACAATGAATTCGTTTCTTTTATTTATATATTCATTTTCGTTTGACATCGTCACTGGAAATGTGAAGCCCGCATATCGTGGTCGTGCGGCAGCGTTCTCGCTTCCCACGCCCGGGTTCCCGGGTTCGATTCCCGGCGGGGTCAGGGATTTTCTCTGCCTCGTGGTGGCTGGCTGTTGTGTGCTGTCCTTAGGTTAGTTAGGTTTAAGTAGTTCTAAGTTCTAGGGGACTTATGACCACAGCAGTTGAGTCCCATAGTGCTCAGAGCCATTTGAACCTGGAAATGTGAACTAATTTTCATGTGTAAATATCCAACTGTTGCCAGTCATTAGATTGCAGTCGTTTTCAACGAAAGGAATTCTAAACAAGAAACAAAATAGCTTCGTACATCGAAAATACTGCTGTGCTTAAACTTTTTTAAACATGCACATTAGAAAAGGTAAATATTCCCCTCTTGCAACTGAAAGGAGAAACTTTATAAGATAACAAAAATTTTATTTGATAAAACAAGTATCTCTCTTTTGCCTCTTCTTCTGTCCCCCACCCCCTCCCCCAAG
This sequence comes from Schistocerca serialis cubense, assembly GCF_023864345.2. Taxonomy (NCBI): domain Eukaryota; kingdom Metazoa; phylum Arthropoda; class Insecta; order Orthoptera; family Acrididae; genus Schistocerca; species Schistocerca serialis. The sequence continues at coordinate 868,513,974 of NC_064638.1, read as the reverse complement.
GTGTACAATCGCAAGATATTTCATTAACAGTCAGTGCTCCTCATCCTATAGTCAACCAAGATACCTAAAGAAGAGCACCAATATGTTTACAGATTCTTGTAAAAGCAACCCAGTACAAACGTAACTTCCTCAGATTTACACATAAGGCAAAGAAGCACGAATTCTGTTGCTGCTGGACCATGAAGTTGGTTTTGAATGTCAATCCTTAAAACAGGTGGAAATTTAAGTTCAGGAGTACACTATTTGTTAAGAAGTGTAATAAATTGCACAATTAATTGATTGCAGAAATCTCTCAGAACAATGTGTGTTGGTCAACTAGCACCAATAGTTTCACATTTTCCTGTGTCAGAGAGGGAGACACTACCACTATGAGTATGCCTACAACAGACCTGGCATTCGCCGTGCCTAGCTGACGTGACGTCACGAACAGCGCCGAGGCCTTCCTTTGAGTCGGTGATTGCCGTAGTCGTAATGCGGAAACGAAGCGATTTACCTGACATCCAAAAGGATAGGATCATTGGCTTTCGGGCGAAAGGTAGAAGCATTTCCTAAACGGCCTTGTTTGTAAACGGTTTTCGTGTCGCCGTGCTTAAATTATACCGTGCACCGCAAAATGCCCCTATTCAAAACCGGCGCCGAAGTAGCTTCGGTGCGGCACGGGCCCTAGATGACAGGGATGAAAGACGCCTGCAGAGATGCGTACAGACGAATAGACTTACAACTGTAGAGCAACTGACCGCCTAGATGAACGAGGGGCTACCAACAGCGTGTCCTGAACGACCGTTCAGGGAAGGCTGTTCCTATGAGGCCACGGCAGCAGGCGCCTGGTTCGCGCACCCTTGCTGACTGCTGTCCACCGTCGACGAAGGCTCGCCAGTACCTCAGTTGTAAGTCCACTGGGTGCCAACAGATGGTCTTTTTATATGGATCACATTTTATGCTCCATCAGATAGTCGGTCGTCGTTGTGTAAGGCGTGAGACATCTGAAAGTAAACACTCTGTAACAACCGTCGGAAGGTTCCAGGTTGGAGGAGGGAGCGTTATGGTTTGGGGAATACACTACTGGCCATTAAAATCGCTACACCACGAAGATGACGTGCTACAGACACGAAATTTAATCGACGGGAAGAAGATGCTGTGATATGCAAATGATTAGCTTTTCAGAGCATTCACACTAAGGTGGCGACTCCTACAACGTGCTGACATGAGGAAAGTTTCCAACGGATTTCTCACACACAAACAGCAGTTGACCGGCGTTGCCTGCTGAAACGATGTTGTGATGCCTCGTGTAAGGATGAGAAATGCGTACCATCACGTTACCGACTTTGATAAATGTCGGATTGTAGCCTAACGCGATTACGGTTTTGACTGTTAGCAGAATATGGAATCGGTGGGTTCAGGAGGGTAATACGGAATGCCGTGCTGGATCCCAACGGCCTCGTATCACTAGCAGTCGACATGACAGGCATCTTATCCGAATGGCTGTAACGGATCGTGCAGCCACGTCCCTATCCCTGAGTCAACAGATGGGGACGTTTGCAAGACAACAATCATCTCCACAAACAGTTCGACGATGTTTGCAGAAGCATGGACTATCAGTCTGAGATCGTGGCTGCGGTTACCCTTGACGCTGCATCACAGACAAGAGAGCCTGCGATGGTGTACTCAACAACGAACCTGGGTGCACGAATGGCAAAACCTCATTTTTTCGGATGAATCCAGGTTCTGTTTACAGCATCATGATGGTCGCGTCCGTGTTTGGCGACATCGCGGTAAAATCACATTAGACGCGTGTATTCGTCATCGCCATACTGACGTATCACCCGGCCTGATGGTATGGGGTGCCATTGGTTACACGTCTCGGTCACCTCTTGTTCACATTGACGGCACTTTGAACAGTGGACGTTGCATTTCAGACGTGTTGCGACCCGTGGCTGTACCCTTCATTCGATCCCTGCGAAACCCTACATTTCAGCAGGACAATGGACGAACGCGTGTTGCAGTTCCTGTACGGGCCTTTCTGGATACAGAAAATGTTCGACTGCTGCCCTGGCCAGCACATTCTCCAGATCTCTCACAAATTGAAAACGTCTGGTCAATGGTGGCCGAGCAACTGGCACATCACAATACACCAGTCACTACTCTTGATGAACTGTGGTATCGTGTTGAAGCTGCATGGGCAGCTGTACCTGTACACACCATCCAAGCTCTGTTTGACTCAATGGCCAGGCGTATCAAGGCCGTTATTACGGCCACAGGTGGTTGTTCTGGGCACTGACTTCTCAGGATCTATGCACCCAAAATGCGTGAAAACTTAATCACGTGTCAGTTCTAGTATAATATATTTGTCCAATGAATACCCGTTTATCATCTGCATTTCTTCTTGGTGTAGCAATTTTAATGGGCAGTAGTGTATTTTCGTGCCAATCCCTGGGTGATCTCACCATTTTGTAAGGCACAATCGATCCTTGCAAACGTACAAATATGCATCTATCCTTGTAAACCATCACCAACCCTACATGCAGTTTGTATTTCCTCGGCACATCTGCATCCACCAGCAGGACAATGCAACGTGTCACACAGTTCACAGTCTACGTGCGTGGTTCGAAGGGCACCAGGATAAGTTTACCGCACTACCCTGGCCCCGATTTAAAACTAATAGAGGATCTGTGGGACCACCGTGAGCGAGCTGTTTGCGCCGTGGATCCCCAACTGAGGAGCCTAAAGCAGCTGGCCGTAGCGCTGGAGTCGGTGTAGCTTCCAGAACTTTAATAACACCCTTCCCGCATGGCTCGCAGCGGTCTGCACTGCAATAGTTGGTTGTTCTGGCTTTTGACAGGTGGTCACATTAATGTGACTAGACAGTGTAATACTTCGTGAATATTTTTCACAAGCATTTCATAACTCATTTTAACACTCTTCCTGCATGGCTCGCAGCAGACTACACTGCAATAGTTGGTTGTTCTGGCTTTTGACGGGTGGTCACATTAATGTGACTGGACAGTGTAATACTTTGAGAATATTTTCTACCTGCATTTTATAACTCATTTTAACACTCTTCCTGCATGGCTCGCAGTGGTCTACACTGCAATAGTTGGTTGTTCTGGCTTTTGACAGGTGGTCACATTAATGTGACTAGACAGTGTAATACTTTGTGAATATTTTTCACACGCATTTCATAACTCATTTTAACACTCTTCCTGCATGGCTCGCAGTGGTCTGCACTGCAATAGTTGGTTGTTCTGGCTTTTGACAGGTGGTCACATTAATGTGACTGGACAGTGTAATACTTTGTGAATATTTTCTACCTGCATTTTATAACTCATTAGAACACTCTTCCTGCATGGCTCGCAGCGGTCTACACTGCAATAGTTGGTTGTTCTGGCTTTTGACAGGTGGTCACATTAATGTGACTAGACAGTGTAATACTTCGTGAATATTTTCTACACACATTTCATAACTCATTTTAACACTCTTCCTGCATGGCTCGCAGCGGACTACACTGCAATAGTTGGTTGTTCTGGCTTTTGACGGGTGGTCACATTAATGTGACTGGACAGTGTAATACTTTGAGAATATTTTCTACCTGCATTTTATAACTCATTTTAACACTCTTCCTGCATGGCTCGCAGTGGTCTACACTGCAATAGTTGGTTGTTCTGGCTTTTGACAGGTGGTCACATTAATGTGACTAGACAGTGTAATACTTTGTGAATATTTTTCACACGCATTTCATAACTCATTTTAACACTCTTCCTGCATGGCTCGCAGTGGTCTGCACTGCAATAGTTGGTTGTTCTGGCTTTTGACAGGTGGTCACATTAATGTGACTGGACAGTGTAATACTTTGTGAATATTTTCTACCTGCATTTTATAACTCATTTTAACACTCTTCCTGCATGGCTCGCAGCGGTCTACACTGCAATAGTTGGTTGTTCTGGCTTTTGACAGGTGGTCACATTAATGTGACTAGACAGTGTAATACTTCGTGAATATTTTCTACACACATTTCATAACTCATTTTAACACTCTTCCTGCATGGCTCGCAGCGGACTACACTGCAATAGTTGGTTGTTCTGGCTTTTGACAGGTGGTCACATTAATGTGACTGGACAGTGTAATACTTTGAGAATATTTTCTACCTGCATTTTATAACTCATTTTAACACTCTTCCTGCATGGCTCGCAGTGGTCTACACTGCAATAGTTGGTTGTTCTGGCTTTTGACAGGTGGTCACATTAATGTGACTAGACAGTGTAATACTTTGTGAATATTTTCTACACACATTTCATAACTCATTTTAACACTCTTCCTGCATGGCTCGCAGTGGTCTGCACTGCAATAGTTGGTTGTTCTGGCTTTTGACAGGTGGTCACATTAATGTGACTAGACAGTGTAATACTTCGTGAATATTTTCTACACACATTTCATAACTCATTTTAACACTCTTCCTGCATGGCTCGCAGCGGACTACACTGCAATAGTTGGTTGTTCTGGCTTTTGACAGGTGGTCACATTAATGTGACTGGACAGTGTAATACTTTGAGAATATTTTCTACACACATTTCATAACTCATTTTAACACTCTTCCTGCATGGCTCGCAGCGGTCTGCACTGCAATAGTTGGTTGTTCTGGCTTTTGACAGGTGGTCACATTAATGTGACTAGACAGTGTAATACTTTGTGAATATTTTTCACACACATTTCATAACTCATTTTAACACTCTTCCTGCATGGCTCGCAGCGGTCTGCACTGCAATTGTTGGTTGTTCTGGCTTTTGACAGGTGGTCACATTAATGTGACTAGACAGTGTAATACTTCGTGAATATTTTCTACACACATTTCATAACTCATTTTAACACTCTTCCTGCATGGCTCGCAGCGGTCTGCACTGCAATAGTTGGTTGTTCTGGCTTTTGACAGGTGGTCACATTAATGTGACTGGACAGTGTAATACTTTGAGAATATTTTCTACACACATTTCATAACTCATTTTAACACTCTTCCTGCATGGCTCGCAGCGGTCTGCACTGCAATAGTTGGTTGTTCTGGCTTTTGACAGGTGGTCACATTAATGTGACTAGACAGTGTAATACTTCGTGAATATTTTCTACACACATTTCATAACTCATTTTAACACTCATCCTGCATGGCTCGCAGCGGTCTGCACTGCAATAGTTGGTTGTTCTGGCTTTTGACAGGTGGTCACATTAATGTGACTAGACAGTGTAATACTTCGTGAATATTTTGTACACACATTTCATAACTCTTTTTAACACTCTTCCTGCATGGCTCGCAGCGGACTACACTGCAATAGTTGGTTGTTCTGGCTTTTGACAGGTGGTCACATTAATGTGACTGGACAGTGTAATACTTTGAGAATATTTTCTACACACATTTCATAACTCATTTTAACACTCTTCCTGCATGGCTCGCAGTGGTCTGCACTGCAATAGTTGGTTGTTCTGGCTTTTGACAGGTGGTCACATTAATGTGACTAGACAGTGTAATACTTCGTGAATATTTTCTACACACATTTCATAACTCATTTTAACACTCTTCCTGCATGGCTCGCAGCGGACTACACTGCAATAGTTGGTTGTTCTGGCTTTTGACAGGTGGTCACATTAATGTGACTGGACAGTGTAATACTTTGAGAATATTTTCAACACACATTTCATAACTCATTTTAACACTCTTCCTGCATGGCTCGCAGCGGTCTGCACTGCAATAGTTGGTTGTTCTGGCTTTTGACAGGTGGTCACATTAATGTGACTGGACAGTGTAATACTTTGTGAATATTTTCTACCTGCATTTTATAACTCATTTTAACACTCTTCCTGCATGGCTCGCAGCGGTCTACACTGCAATAGTTGGTTGTTCTGGCTTTTGACAGGTGGTCACATTAATGTGACTAGACAGTGTAATACTTTGTGAATATTTTCTACCTGCATTTTATAACTCATTTTAACACACTTCCTGCATGGCTCGCAGTGGTCTACACTGCAATAGTTGGTTGTTCTGGCTTTTGACAGGTGGTCACATTAATGTGACTGGACAGTGTAATACTTTGAGAATATTTTCTACCTGCATTTTATAACTCATTTTAACACTCTTCCTGCATGGCTCGCAGTGGTCTACACTGCAATAGTTGGTTGTTCTGGCTTTTGACAGGTGGTCACATTAATGTGACTAGACAGTGTAATACTTTGTGAATATTTTCTACACACATTTCATAACTCATTTTAACACTCTTCCTGCATGGCTCGCAGTGGTCTGCACTGCAATAGTTGGTTGTTCTGGCTTTTGACAGGTGGTCACATTAATGTGACTAGACAGTGTAATACTTCGTGAATATTTTCTACACACATTTCATAACTCATTTTAACACTCTTCCTGCATGGCTCGCAGCGGACTACACTGCAATAGTTGGTTGTTCTGGCTTTTGACAGGAGGTCACATTAATGTGACTGGACAGTGTAATACTTTGAGAATATTTTCTACACACATTTCATAACTCATTTTAACACTCTTCCTGCATGGCTCGCAGCGGTCTGCACTGCAATAGTTGGTTGTTCTGGCTTTTGACAGGTGGTCACATTAATGTGACTGGACAGTGTAATACTTTGTGAATATTTTCTACCTGCATTTTATAACTCATTTTAACACTCTTCCTGCATGGCTCGCAGCGGTCTACACTGCAATAGTTGGTTGTTCTGGCTTTTGACAGGTGGTCACATTAATGTGACTAGACAGTGTAATACTTCGTGAATATTTTCTACACACATTTCATAACTCATTTTAACACTCTTCCTGCATGGCTCGCAGCGGACTACACTGCAATAGTTGGTTGTTCTGGCTTTTGACAGGTGGTCACATTAATGTGACTGGACAGTGTAATACTTTGAGAATATTTTCTACCTGCATTTTATAACTCATTTTAACACTCTTCCTGCATGGCTCGCAGTGGTCTACACTACATTGTTCTGGCTTTTGACAGGTGGTCACATTAATGTGACTAGACAGTGTAATACTTTGAGAATATTTTCTACACACATTTCATAACTCATTTTAACACTCTTCCTGCATGGCTCGCAGCGGACTACACTGCAATTGTTGGTTGTTCTGGCTTTTGACAGGTGGTCACATTAATGTGACTGGACAGTGTAATACTTTGAGTATATTTTCTACACACATTTCATAACTCATTTTAACACTCTTCCTGCATGGCTCGCAGTGGTCTGCACTGCAATAGTTGGTTGTTCTGGCTTTTGACAGGTGGTCACATTAATGTGACTAGACAGTGTAATACTTCGTGAATATTTTCTACACACATTTCATAACTCATTTTAACACTCTTCCTGCATGGCTCGCAGCGGACTACACTGCAATTGTTGGTTGTTCTGGCTTTTGACAGGTGGTCACATTAATGTGACTGGACAGTGTAATACTTTGAGAATATTTTCTACACACATTTCATAACTCATTTTAACACTCTTCCTGCATGGCTCGCAGCGGTCTGCACTGCAATAGTTGGTTGTTCTGGCTTTTGACAGGTGGTCACATTAATGTGACTGGACAGTGTAATACTTTGTGAATATTTTCTACCTGCATTTTATAACTCATTAGAACACTCTTCCTGCATGGCTCGCAGCGGTCTACACTGCAATAGTTGGTTGTTCTGGCTTTTGACAGGTGGTCACATTAATGTGACTAGACAGTGTAATACTTTGTGAATATTTTCTACCTGCATTTTATAACTCATTTTAACACACATCCTGCATGGCTCGCAGTGGTCTACACTGCAATAGTTGGTTGTTCTGGCTTTTGACAGGTGGTCACATTAATGTGACTGGACAGTGTAATACTTTGAGAATATTTTCTACCTGCATTTTATAACTCATTTTAACACTCTTCCTGCATGGCTCGCAGTGGTCTACACTGCAATAGTTGGTTGTTCTGGCTTTTGACAGGTGGTCACATTAATGTGACTAGACAGTGTAATACTTTGTGAATATTTTCTACACACATTTCATAACTCATTTTAACACTCTTCCTGCATGGCGCGCAGTGGTCTGCACTGCAATAGTTGGTTGTTCTGGCTTTTGACAGGTGGTCACATTAATGTGACTAGACAGTGTAATACTTCGTGAATATTTTCTACACACATTTCATAACTCATTTTAACACTCTTCCTGCATGGCTCGCAGCGGACTACACTGCAATTGTTCGTTGTTCTGGCTTTTGACAGGTGGTCACATTAATGTGACTGGACAGTGTAATACTTTGAGAATATTTTCTACCTGCATTTTATAACTCATTTTAACACTCTTCCTGCATGGCTCGCAGTGGTCTACACTGCAATAGTTGGTTGTTCTGGCTTTTGACAGGTGGTCACATTAATGTGACTAGACAGTGTAATACTTTGTGAATATTTTCTACACACATTTCATAACTCATTTTAACACTCTTCCTGCATGGCTCGCAGTGGTCTGCACTGCAATAGTTGGTTGTTCTGGCTTTTGACAGGTGGTCACATTAATGTGACTAGACAGTGTAATACTTCGTGAATATTTTCCACACACATTTCATAACTCATTTTAACACTCTTCCTGCATGGCTCGCAGCGGACTACACTGCAATAGTTGGTTGTTCTGGCTTTTGACAGGTGGTCACATTAATGTGACTGGACAGTGTAATACTTTGAGAATATTTTCAACACACATTTCATAACTCATTTTAACACTCTTCCTGCATGGCTCGCAGCGGTCTGCACTGCAATAGTTGGTTGTTCTGGCTTTTGACAGGTGGTCACATTAATGTGACTGGACAGTGTAATACTTTGTGAATATTTTCTACCTGCATTTTATAACTCATTTTAACACTCTTCCTGCATGGCTCGCAGCGGTCTACACTGCAATAGTTGGTTGTTCTGGCTTTTGACAGGTGGTCACATTAATGTGACTAGACAGTGTAATACTTTGTGAATATTTTCTACCTGCATTTTATAACTCATTTTAACACACTTCCTGCATGGCTCGCAGTGGTCTACACTGCAATAGTTGGTTGTTCTGGCTTTTGACAGGTGGTCACATTAATGTGACTGGACAGTGTAATACTTTGAGAATATTTTCTACCTGCATTTTATAACTCATTTTAACACTCTTCCTGCATGGCTCGCAGTGGTCTACACTGCAATAGTTGGTTGTTCTGGCTTTTGACAGGTGGTCACATTAATGTGACTAGACAGTGTAATACTTTGTGAATATTTTCTACACACATTTCATAACTCATTTTAACACTCTTCCTGCATGGCTCGCAGTGGTCTGCACTGCAATAGTTGGTTGTTCTGGCTTTTGACAGGTGGTCACATTAATGTGACTAGACAGTGTAATACTTCGTGAATATTTTCTACACACATTTCATAACTCATTTTAACACTCTTCCTGCATGGCTCGCAGCGGACTACACTGCAATAGTTGGTTGTTCTGGCTTTTGACAGGAGGTCACATTAATGTGACTCGACAGTGTAATACTTTGAGAATATTTTCTACACACATTTCATAACTCATTTTAACACTCTTCCTGCATGGCTCGCAGCGGTCTGCACTGCAATAGTTGGTTGTTCTGGCTTTTGACAGGTGGTCACATTAATGTGACTGGACAGTGTAATACTTTGTGAATATTTTCTACCTGCATTTTATAACTCATTTTAACACTCTTCCTGCATGGCTCGCAGCGGTCTACACTGCAATAGTTGGTTGTTCTGGCTTTTGACAGGTGGTCACATTAATGTGACTAGACAGTGTAATACTTCGTGAATATTTTCTACACACATTTCATAACTCATTTTAACACTCTTCCTGCATGGCTCGCAGCGGACTACACTGCAATAGTTGGTTGTTCTGGCTTTTGACAGGTGGTCACATTAATGTGACTGGACAGTGTAATACTTTGAGAATATTTTCTACCTGCATTTTATAACTCATTTTAACACTCTTCCTGCATGGCTCGCAGTGGTCTACACTACATTGTTCTGGCTTTTGACAGGTGGTCACATTAATGTGACTAGACAGTGTAATACTTTGAGAATATTTTCTACACACATTTCATAACTCATTTTAACACTCTTCCTGCATGGCTCGCAGCGGTCTGCACTGCAATAGTTGGTTGTTCTGGCTTTTGACAGGTGGTCACATTAATGTGACTGGACAGTGTAATACTTTGAGAATATTTTCTACACACATTTCATAACTCATTTTAACACTCTTCCTGCATGGCTCGCAGCGGTCTGCACTGCAATAGTTGGTTGTTCTGGCTTTTGACAGGTGGTCACATTAATGTGACTAGACAGTGTAATACTTCGTGAATATTTTCTACACACATTTCACAACTCATTTTAACACTCTTCCTGCATGGCTCGCAGTGGTCTGCACTGCAATAGTTGGTTGTTCTGGCTTTTGACAGGTGGTCACATTAATGTGACTAGACAGTGTAATACTTCGTGAATATTTTCTACACACATTTCATAACTCATTTTAACACTCTTCCTGCATGGCTCGCAGCGGACTACACTGCAATTGTTGGTTGTTCTGGCTTTTGACAGGTGGTCACATTAATGTGACTGGACAGTGTAATACTTTGAGAATATTTTCTACACACATTTCATAACTCATTTTAACACTCTTCCTGCATGGCTCGCAGCGGTCTGCACTGCAATAGTTGGTTGTTCTGGCTTTTGACAGGTGGTCACATTAATGTGACTGGACAGTGTAATACTTTGTGAATATTTTCTACCTGCATTTTATAACTCATTAGAACACTCTTCCTGCATGGCTCGCAGCGGTCTACACTGCAATAGTTGGTTGTTCTGGCTTTTGACAGGTGGTCACATTAATGTGACTAGACAGTGTAATACTTTGTGAATATTTTCTACCTGCATTTTATAACTCATTTTAACACACATCCTGCATGGCTCGCAGTGGTCTACACTGCAATAGTTGGTTGTTCTGGCTTTTGACAGGTGGTCACATTAATGTGACTGGACAGTGTAATACTTTGAGAATATTTTCTACCTGCATTTTATAACTCATTTTAACACTCTTCCTGCATGGCTCGCAGTGGTCTACACTGCAATAGTTGGTTGTTCTGGCTTTTGACAGGTGGTCACATTAATGTGACTAGACAGTGTAATACTTTGTGAATATTTTCTACACACATTTCATAACTCATTTTAACACTCTTCCTGCATGGCGCGCAGTGGTCTGCACTGCAATAGTTGGTTGTTCTGGCTTTTGACAGGTGGTCACATTAATGTGACTAGACAGTGTAATACTTCGTGAATATTTTCTACACACATTTCATAACTCATTTTAACACTCTTCCTGCATGGCTCGCAGCGGACTACACTGCAATTGTTCGTTGTTCTGGCTTTTGACAGGTGGTCACATTAATGTGACTGGACAGTGTAATACTTTGAGAATATTTTCTACCTGCATTTTATAACTCATTTTAACACTCTTCCTGCATGGCTCGCAGTGGTCTACACTGCAATAGTTGGTTGTTCTGGCTTTTGACAGGTGGTCACATTAATGTGACTAGACAGTGTAATACTTTGTGAATATTTTCTACACACATTTCATAACTCATTTTAACACTCTTCCTGCATGGCTCGCAGTGGTCTGCACTGCAATAGTTGGTTGTTCTGGCTTTTGACAGGTGGTCACATTAATGTGACTAGACAGTGTAATACTTCGTGAATATTTTCTACACACATTTCATAACTCATTTTAACACTCTTCCTGCATGGCTCGCAGCGGACTACACTGCAATAGTTGGTTGTTCTGGCTTTTGACAGGTGGTCACATTAATGTGACTGGACAGTGTAATACTTTGAGAATATTTTCAACACACATTTCATAACTCATTTTAACACTCTTCCTGCATGGCTCGCAGCGGTCTGCACTGCAATAGTTGGTTGTTCTGGCTTTTGACAGGTGGTCACATTAATGTGACTGGACAGTGTAATACTTTGTGAATATTTTCTACCTGCATTTTATAACTCATTTTAACACTCTTCCTGCATGGCTCGCAGCGGTCTACACTGCAATAGTTGGTTGTTCTGGCTTTTGACAGGTGGTCACATTAATGTGACTAGACAGTGTAATACTTTGTGAATATTTTCTACCTGCATTTTATAACTCATTTTAACACACTTCCTGCATGGCTCGCAGTGGTCTACACTGCAATAGTTGGTTGTTCTGGCTTTTGACAGGTGGTCACATTAATGTGACTGGACAGTGTAATACTTTGAGAATATTTTCTACCTGCATTTTATAACTCATTTTAACACTCTTCCTGCATGGCTCGCAGTGGTCTACACTGCAATAGTTGGTTGTTCTGGCTTTTGACAGGTGGTCACATTAATGTGACTAGACAGTGTAATACTTTGTGAATATTTTCTACACACATTTCATAACTCATTTTAACACTCTTCCTGCATGGCTCGCAGTGGTCTGCACTGCAATAGTTGGTTGTTCTGGCTTTTGACAGGTGGTCACATTAATGTGACTAGACAGTGTAATACTTCGTGAATATTTTCTACACACATTTCATAACTCATTTTAACACTCTTCCTGCATGGCTCGCAGCGGACTACACTGCAATAGTTGGTTGTTCTGGCTTTTGACAGGAGGTCACATTAATGTGACTCGACAGTGTAATACTTTGAGAATATTTTCTACACACATTTCATAACTCATTTTAACACTCTTCCTGCATGGCTCGCAGCGGTCTGCACTGCAATAGTTGGTTGTTCTGGCTTTTGACAGGTGGTCACATTAATGTGACTGGACAGTGTAATACTTTGTGAATATTTTCTACCTGCATTTTATAACTCATTTTAACACTCTTCCTGCATGGCTCGCAGCGGTCTACACTGCAATAGTTGGTTGTTCTGGCTTTTGACAGGTGGTCACATTAATGTGACTAGACAGTGTAATACTTCGTGAATATTTTCTACACACATTTCATAACTCATTTTAACACTCTTCCTGCATGGCTCGCAGCGGACTACACTGCAATAGTTGGTTGTTCTGGCTTTTGACAGGTGGTCACATTAATGTGACTGGACAGTGTAATACTTTGAGAATATTTTCTACCTGCATTTTATAACTCATTTTAACACTCTTCCTGCATGGCTCGCAGTGGTCTACACTACATTGTTCTGGCTTTTGACAGGTGGTCACATTAATGTGACTAGACAGTGTAATACTTTGAGAATATTTTCTACACACATTTCATAACTCATTTTAACACTCTTCCTGCATGGCTCGCAGCGGTCTGCACTGCAATAGTTGGTTGTTCTGGCTTTTGACAGGTGGTCACATTAATGTGACTGGACAGTGTAATACTTTGAGAATATTTTCTACACACATTTCATAACTCATTTTAACACTCTTCCTGCATGGCTCGCAGCGGTCTGCACTGCAATAGTTGGTTGTTCTGGCTTTTGACAGGTGGTCACATTAATGTGACTAGACAGTGTAATACTTCGTGAATATTTTCTACACACATTTCATAACTCATTTTAACACTCTTCCTGCATGGCTCGCAGCGGTCTGCACTGCAATAGTTGGTTGTTCTTGCTTTTGACAGGTGGTCACATTAATGTGACTAGACAGTGTAATACTTCGTGAATATTTTGTACACACATTTCATAACTCTTTTTAACACTCTTCCTGCATGGCTCGCAACGGACTACACTGCAATAGTTGGTTGTTCTGGCTTTTGACAGGTGGTCACATTAATGTGACTGGACAGTGTAATACTTTGAGTATATTTTCTACACACATTTCATAACTCATTTTAACACTCTTCCTGCATGGCTCGCAGTGGTCTGCACTGCAATAGTTGGTTGTTCTGGCTTTTGACAGGTGGTCACATTAATGTGACTAGACAGTGTAATACTTCGTGAATATTTTCTACACACATTTCATAACTCATTTTAACACTCTTCCTGCATGGCTCGCAGCGGACTACACTGCAATTGTTGGTTGTTCTGGCTTTTGACAGGTGGTCACATTAATGTGACTGGACAGTGTAATACTTTGAGAATATTTTCTACACACATTTCATAACTCATTTTAACACTCTTCCTGCATGGCTCGCAGCGGTCTGCACTGCAATAGTTGGTTGTTCTGGCTTTTGACAGGTGGTCACATTAATGTGACTGGACAGTGTAATACTTTGTAAATATTTTCTACCTGCATTTTATAACTCATTAGAACACTCTTCCTGCATGGCTCGCAGCGGTCTACACTGCAATAGTTGGTTGTTCTGGCTTTTGACAGGTGGTCACATTAATGTGACTAGACAGTGTAATACTTTGTGAATATTTTCTACCTGCATTTTATAACTCATTTTAACACACATCCTGCATGGCTCGCAGTGGTCTACACTGCAATAGTTGGTTGTTCTGGCTTTTGACAGGTGGTCACATTAATGTGACTGGACAGTGTAATACTTTGAGAATATTTTCTACCTGCATTTTATAACTCATTTTAACACTCTTCCTGCATGGCTCGCAGTGGTCTACACTGCAATAGTTGGTTGTTCTGGCTTTTGACAGGTGGTCACATTAATGTGACTAGACAGTGTAATACTTTGTGAATATTTTCTACACACATTTCATAACTCATTTTAACACTCTTCCTGCATGGCTCGCAGTGGTCTGCACTGCAATAGTTGGTTGTTCTGGCTTTTGACAGGTGGTCACATTAATGTGACTAGACAGTGTAATACTTCGTGAATATTTTCTACACACATTTCATAACTCATTTTAACACTCTTCCTGCATGGCTCGCAGCGGACTACACTGCAATTGTTCGTTGTTCTGGCTTTTGACAGGTGGTCACATTAATGTGACTGGACAGTGTAATACTTTGAGAATATTTTCTACCTGCATTTTATAACTCATTTTAACACTCTTCCTGCATGGCTCGCAGTGGTCTACACTGCAATAGTTGGTTGTTCTGGCTTTTGACAGGTGGTCACATTAATGTGACTAGACAGTGTAATACTTTGTGAAT